>NC_062557.1:17170980-17770980 GCF_016906955.1 Phacochoerus africanus
TCTGTTTCTGCATGTCCCTCTTATAAAGATTCCAGTCATACTGGGATTTAAGGCCTGCGCTGATAGGTTCCTCTTTATTACATCTGCAAAGACCCAGTTTCCAAATAAAGTCACATTCATAGGTTCTGGGTGACGTAAATTTGGGGAGAGGAAACTGTTCAATTCAGTATAATAAATAAGGAGTGGAATTTCCCCCGAAGATATATTAGCATGCATTTGATCTTCATTTATCGCTGTAATAATAGAGAAGTCTTTGAGCATTTACTATGTATCAGACACTGTACTAAACATTTGAGTGTCATTCACAATTTAAAGATAGAAGGTCAAAGAGATAAAATAGTTTGATCATGGTTGTATACAATCAAGTGACTGCAGAGCTGAGATCTGAGTATCTAATTGTGTCACTCAAATTAGCAGTTAGGTTAAATGCTTATTTTTTGAGTTATTGAAATGGGTGTTTCTTAAACTCTTGTATTTTTATTAAAGAGATTGATACTCCCATTTCCCATCCTGCTCCAAAGTTTGCCAGTTGCCTGGGTTGTATGGGCCTTTTCATGAAATGAATCTGAATTTGGTGGTCAACTGGTACAGCTATAATTGGTCTTTGGATGGGGCATTTGAGAACTGCAAGATGATTATCAATTTCTGTTCTGTCAGAAGCTAGGTATTGCCTTCCAGGCTAAGTCAGTCTTTTGAGAATAATGATGCCCGCTGGCTCTTTGGAGAAGGGATACAGTTGCCAGGAGCTCCCACATACTCTTCTACATATCATTGTGTTGTAACTTTCATATTCAGTCAGACTTTTTTTTTTTTTAAAGATACTCCTATGTCTTAGAATGAGAAAGGGAGACAATGTCTGTACCTCAAGTGTATGCTATGTACAGATATATTTATGTGTGCTGTTTTATAGGCTTCTAAGAAGCAGAGCCAAATTTGAACTCAGGGCTATTTATCTTACCCCCAGAAGCATTTTCTCACACATTCTGTTGTATCCTTTTCATCATTTCTCTTGAGCATACTTATTGAAATTTCACACCTGATAGATAAAACTGAGGGGAGAAGGCACAGAGAATAAATGGATTCTGTTGCTAAGGAGACTTCTTTCTCTTAACACTCAATCTTCAACATCCAGTTCTTGTTCAAAACATATCATTTCTTCATCCCTTATTCTGACTGATCTGTCAAATCACATAGCACTTTTTAACTAATGATGGAATTTATTGGGAATGAGAGATGGAAGACTAAAAAGGAAAGAAAAAAAATTAAGTTGTGTGCTTGGGTTAATTGCTTCCCCCTTACTTAATTTCAGATAAAAGTACAAGAAAACAAACAGCAACAACATAAAAACCCCACTCTATGAGGATATGTTAATGACTCCATGCAACTGTGACCCCTCCCAATGACTTTGGTCCTTAGGTAGGAGGAGTTCAACTGGTACAGGCCTGGACAGTTCAACTGTCCTAGGCCTGGACAGTTCAGGCATGGTCCTGGTTCTGACTTAGGAAGTGGAGATGAAGGATGGGGAGACTCTCCTGGCCCTTTTTACCTTGGCATTTACCAGTTGCTGTCTGTTTTAGAATGCAGTAGCCTTGAGGTTATTGCTACACAGAGCTGATGCCACAGCTGTGTAATGTTGACCCAGAATACTAGGGACGCTTAGCTTGGGGTTGCCATGACAAATGTGGACTGGAACTTTATGAAATTTTCTTTGCTAATAATGACCTTTCCTTTCATGGCAATTAACTATATTAAGTATATTTTAGGAAAATTTTAAGTAGTCATGTAGGCCTCTCTGTGAAGCCTTACTTCTGTCAGCCTCTTCCTTGGGCTCTACATTTCTTCTGCTCTCACATCATCTCTAAACTTCAGTTATAGCACTGTCACTGTAATACTTTGCCTACATGTCTCTCCAAGGTAAATGAAGGTAAGCTCCTTATGAGTGGAAATGTATTTTATTTATTTTCTTAGGGCTTCACACCACCCCACACATGGTAGATACTCAGTAGATGTCACCTGAATGAACGAATTTTAGCTGTTTGTATGCTTTTTATTTGTTCATCTTTTTAGTTGCTTTCATCTTTTTTGGTATGAGGTTCAGTATGGAGGCTCTCTAATGGTTAGTTTGGTATGCTATAATGAAACATGCGTAGGTTTGGGGGTTGAAGAAACAATGAATGGTAGCTGCATCAGCACAACACTTGATTACATATTTTCAGAAATATATTTGATTAAAACTAATGTGCATTGAAAGACCTTTCAACAGACTAATAGGAGCTCTGTTCTTGCTGCAGAGGCCAGAAACCTTGGCTGAGTCTCTGACTCCCTTCCTTCACATCCTGAGAAGCATATTTGTGTAGTAGTTGATTCTGTCTTCAAATGTACATATCCAGAATACAAACACTTCGGTACAAGCAACTGTTCTTTCTGCTTCTCTGTTCACTCATTTTGTTGTCAACACAGTAGCTAGATTGATCCTTTTAAACCATAAATCAGATCTTTTCCCCCTTCTGCTTAAAACTCTCCAGTGATTTACCATTTGAGCCTAAAAGCTGCGATATTTGAAAGTTACAAGGCCCTGCACCCCTATCTCTTCTAACTTGAGCTACTACCTCAAACTCCACTGGTTAAATTTACTACAGCCCTGCCAAATTCCTTACAGTTCTTAAAGCTGGCTCCAGCCTTGGAACTTATGCATTACCTCTTCCTCCAGATGTTCCTAAAGTTTGTTCCCAAGTTTCTTTCAAATTGCTCAAATATCACCTTCTCGGTGCAGTTTACCCTGACTGCTTAATATGTAAGAGTGCCTACTTCCAATTCTTAATTCTCTCACTGTCCTTTAGTTTTCCTCTTTAGCATTTAACACTTTGTAATGTGCTCTGTAAATTTTACGTACTCATGGTATTGGTTGTCTTCGCCCTGGCATTAAAATTGTAGGCACTTTGAGGGATGAGTTTGGGAGTAGGGAGAAGGATGTGCCTCTCCTTTATTCCTGTACCCCCAGTGCCTAAATAATGTTGATGAATGGGTAACTGATAGCTAGATTTGAATAAATGAAAGCCAGAACAAAGAGTAGCTGGGTCTTAACTAGCACAGCCTTTAGCCCTAGTTCTGCCATGGATTGTCCTATTGACATGACTTTTGACCTGCACCCTCCCTGGATCTATAAAATGATGGATCTATAAATGTTCCCTTTTAGGTCTTTGAAAGCTTTCACAGGAGGATGTCTTTGTAGTCGCTAAGAAAGAAGATGGTTTTTTAGAAATTATTTGGTAGTTTAAGGAGAAAAATTTCCCTTTGAAAATACTGGCTGTTTTATCCTGACTTACCTTCTCACCTAAGAAAAATCGAAGGATTAACTTTATACCTAGTTGTTGGATTTATTAGGCTCCTGGCTGTAATTACTATAAACTTAGTATTTTCTTGTTGAAAGGAAAGTTTTTTAACATAAAACTCTAAAAATAATTATTATGCATTTCTCTTTGTCGGTATATAACTCTGCTAGAGAATATGAGGGGTTTGAATATATTTGTATTTTGTCTGAGTCCTCAAGGATCTTAACCATTAGTTAACATTTAAACAAAAATGGAGATAACAATAAATTAAGTAAATAAATTGGCCTAAGGTTTTGCTCTGAAAATGAGATTTAAATATACATAATGTAAGATACAATCACAATGCTTTAGGAAGTCTGGCAATGTGGATAAAGGAAATAGGGGCTCAGTTAACCTGGGACATTTTCTTGGAAGGAGGTGGGACTTGTCTTTGACAAGTTCTTTGAAAAGATGAATGACATTTTGGATAGATAAGCGTAAGAAAAGGGCAGAATCAGTATGAACAAAGACGTAAGAACAGGTAATGGGTAGAATTGTAACCTTTAGTTGCATTTATTTACCTACCGTAACCCCCCGCAGCACCAATAACTTCATATATATTTGAACATTTTCTAGGAGATAATGTGATTACTATAACTATTAACAATATTTGGAGAAAGTAGTTGGAAATAAATTAGGTAGGGGAAGATCATGGAGGACTTTGAATGCCAGGGTGAGTTTGGCTAGCTTTTTATAGGAAATAGGGAGGTGGTTTGGGCTCTTAAGCAGGGAGGATGTTGAACGCAATATTTTGAGGAGGGGATGTGCAAAATAGCTGCTTTTTACAAATAGTTTTCACTTTGAAATGGTAAAGTTTGTAAGGTTTGCTTTATGCTTGTGATTGAAGCAAGAAAATTTTTATTTTTTATTTATTATTATTATTATTATTATTATTATTATTTTGGTCTTTTTAGGGCCACACCTAAGGCATATGGAGGTTCCCAGGCTAGGAGTCCAGTTGGCGCTGTAGCTGCTGGCCTACACCACAGCCACAGCAACGCCAGATCTAAGCCATGCCTGCAACCTATACCACAGCTCACAGCAATGCCAGATCCTTAACCGAGGTCAGGGATCAAACCTGCATCCCCATGGATACCAATCAGATTTGTTACCACTGAACTCCAAAAGCAAGAAAATATTGTGCAGAAGTTCTTTTAGCCAGAAAAACCCCATTTTGAAGGTTGAGGCAATTGTTTTTCTTTAATTATCTCTCCCTCTTTTTTGAGGAGTCTCCACTTCATTTTCTACCTAGGCTAGGTATAGTCTTATCCCAGGATAGTAACTTGTTCTTACTTATAGGGGAAGAGGGGGGTTGTTTTTTGTCCCCTCCCCCCTTTTCTTTTTCTTATTTATTTATCTTTTTAGGGCCTCACTCGAAGCATGTGGAGGTTCCCAGGCTAGGGGTCTAATTGGAGCTGTTGCCGCGGGCCTTCGCCAGAGCCACAGCAATGCCAGATCCGAGCCTTGTCTATGACCTACACCACAGCTCACAGCAACGCCGGATCCTTAACCCACTGAGCGAGGCCAGGGATCGAATCCTCAAACTCATGGTTCCTAGTCGGATTTGTTTCCCCTGCGTCACAACGGGACCTCCTCTTTTTCCTTTTTAAAACTAGGGTAGAATTCCACTGTGCTTCCTTAATCTCCCCCTCTTCCCAGTCTCTTTACATCTACTATTTCATAGAGATTTTTTTTCTTTTGTCTTTTTTGTTGTTGTTGTTGTTGTTGTTGTTGCTATTTCTTGGGCCGCTCCCGCAGCATATGGAGGTTCCCAGGCTAGGGGTTGAATCGGAGCTGTAGCCACCGGCCTACGCCAGAGCCACAGCAACGCGGGATCTGAGCCGCGTCTGCAACCTACACCACAAGCTCACGGCAACGCCAGATCGTTAACCCACTGAGCAGGGGCAGGGACCGTACCTGCAACCTCATGGTTCCTAGTCGGATTCGTTAACCACTGCGCCACAACGGAAACTCCTCATAGAGATTTTTGTGTTAGAAGGAACCCCAGGGATGGGATCATCTAGTCCATTGGCTCACAAAAGCCTATGTTATAATGGCCTAGGGAGTTCAAACTGATACAAGTCTTCAGTCTTTGAAATCTATACTTCAGGATGTTCTCTGGGGGGTTCTGATGCTGAGTCAAGGTGATTGAGTCTAATGTTTTTCAAATTAGAACTTGCATTAGGATTTACCAGGGAAGCTTTTTAGGAGGGGGGGAGCTTTTTTTTAAAACATAGACTTTCCAGGAGTTCCCATCGTGGCACAGTGGTTAACGAATCCGACTAGGAACCATGAGGTTGCGGGTTCGGTCCCTGCCCTTGCTCAGTGGGTTAACGATCCGGCGTTGCCGTGAGCTGTGGTGTAGGTTGCAGACGCGGCTCGGATCCTGCATTGCTGTGGCTCTGACGTAGGCCAGTGGCTACAGCTCCGATCGGACCCCTAGCCTGGGAACCTCCATATGCCGTGGGAGCGGCCCAAAGAAATAGCAAAAAGACAAAAAAAAAAAAATAGACTTTCCAGCTTCACCCCTCCCAGAGATTCTGAGTAGATATGATGTTGGACCTGGGCAGGTGTAGTTTGAGATGATACCCCAAGTGATTCTAATACAAAATTTCCTTTCAGAGCTTATTATCAGTCAGATCATATTTTCTAGACCAGAGACACGTGCACTCTAGTCTTTCTGTTACAAAGTGTCATAACAGTGAATTTGGTAACCTCTTCTTGCATTCATGGGAGATGCATTTGTGAGATTTTTGTTTGTTTTTCATAGTAATCTAACTTTTGCCTTCACCAGGCTGGGCCCACGCTGGTTACTTAGAGGATTTATGGAGTCATATAAAATTTCTTTTTTTACATTTTATATTTCCTGGGTTCAGTTTAAGATCTGAACTTGAAATTGCCAAGCAGGAACCGAATCTGGAGTAATATTAATGCTCAGTTACCTTTGGAAGAAGTTTGTTTTTGTTTTTGTTTTATTTATTATGGCCACAGCCATGGCATATGGAAGTTCCCGGGCCAGGGATCAAACGTGCGCTTCCACAGTGACCTGAGCCACTGCAGTTGGATTATTAACCCACTGTGCCACAACAGGAACCCTTTTTTTTTTTTTTTTTTATCAATTGATTTCTAATATACTTACTGTGGGAATTGTTCCACCTTTGTTCCTCCCGATGTTTGCAGTTGTTCAGATATAGTTGGTTTAGCTCATCATGTACGATTGTAGTACTTAGAGCTTGATCATCCTTAAGCTACGTTTGTGATCAAGTTAACTAGAAAAATTTCTTTGTTGCTGTTAATATGGTTTAGTCTGGTTGGTAAAATGGTTTAAAATACCATACTCTATATAAAGATTCTAGATCTAGAAGATGTGAATAAAAGACCCTAAATCGTTAACAGACCATGTAAGTTTGAGCGGTCAGGTGGAATAAAGGGAAAGCTTGGGTTCAAGTTTTAGGCCTTACTCATGGCTGCTGCCAGGCTTTTGTTGGGAGTGCAAAGCTGTTGGTGGTGTATTCTGTTTCAGAGCCGTTGGATAAATGAAAAGTCCTATGGTAAACCAGCCCCTGGCCCTCTTGTCTTTTTGCTATTTCTTGGACCGCTCCCATGGCATATGGAGGTTCCCAGGCTAGGGGTCGAATCGGAGCTGTAGCCGCCAGCCTACGCCAGAGCCACAGCAACTTGGGATCCGAGCCGCGTCTGCAACCTACACCACAGCTCATGGCAACGCCGGATCGTTAACCCACTGAGCAAGGGCAGGGACCGATCCCGAAACCTCACGATTCCTAGTCGGATTCGTTAACCACTGCACCACAACAGGAACTCCCCGACCCTCTTTTGATATTAACTTCTAAATTGTAGTTTATGCCACTCAAGCTGTTTTTCTCTCTGTCTTATAGGGTTTGATAGTTCTTGGAGAGGCGCCTCCCCCAGAGCACACAGCAACAGATTTATTTCTTCCACTTAGTTCTGAGGTGAAGACAGATCATGGGAATGATAAATTGGTAAGTATAAAAGGCATAAAGGGGGAAATGAGTGAGAATTCAGGGTGTAGCTTCAGCACACAGTTTTTCTCTGTAATAAGGATCCTTATATTGGCTGGAAGAAAGGGATTATATTCCCTTGTGTCACTTTTAGCATTTTAAGATCTCAATTCCTGGCTAGGGCAGCACAGGGCCCTCCTCCATCTGTGCAACTGACTTTAAAATTTAAAAGAGGCTCCTAACTCTCAAAACAGCACAGCCAGAGCAAGTGTGACTTTCTGGAATACTATTGGGAATTAGGAGACTGTGTGGCTCTGATAACCTTTGAGAAGTAAGGTAACCTTTCTGGTCCACTATCAAATAAAAGGGTTGAACTAGAGGTTTAACTTAGATGTTGAAAATGCCCTCTGAGTTACCTTCTCTAACTCTGTGATGAAGGTGAAACTGTCATTTCTTCTATATCCTTAGATGCTAGCTCAAATCTCCCTCTTCAGGAGTTCCCATCGTGGCTCAGTGGTTAATGAATCCGACTAGGAACCATGAGGCTGTAGGTTCGATCCCTGGCCTTGCTCAGTGGGTTAAGGAACCGGCATTGCCATGAGCTGTGGTGTAGGTCGCAGACGTGCCTTGGATCTGGTGTTGCTGTGACTCTAGTGTAGGCTGGCAGCTACAGCTCCAATTCAACCCCTAGCCTGGGAACCTCCATATGCCCTGGGTGCGGCCCTAGAAAAGACAAAACAAAACAGAAAAAAACCTCCCTCTTCATAATTCTTCCCCTTTTTCTATTCCTCTCAACACCAAAATTAATATCTTTTCCTCTTGAATTCCAAGACCGTGTTTTATTTCTTTCACTTTATTAACATTTCTTATTTTAAGTCATTTGTTAGAAATTCCAAAGTTCCAGACAGTAGTTTATTTAGGAAGCTGGTGAGCAGTGCTGGGTTATACCAGCTAGTCGTCTTGCACCTGCAAATCACCAAAGTTTGTTATCATATATTATTATCATTGTCAGCAGGAACTCATGATATGGTGGAAAGTAACTTTCCTAATGAGAGCTTAATGAAAGCCAGCTGCTGATACTAAGGATAAATGTGAAGATATTAAGAGATTGATGGTTCTTAACTGGAAAGTTTTAAAGGGCAGAATGCCAGATTTTGCCACCATTAAGTCCATAATGTTTTTAAAGTTACTTATGGAACTGTTCTAGTGCTTGCTGTGGCCAGCATAAAAATGACTACATATGAGAGAGGAAACATGGTTAAGTTGGAAGGTCAGCTGGTCCTCTGGTGCTGGTGGTGTAATAGCTACAGGAACCTGAGGCTTGAGGCATATGTCATTGGGAGTGAGTTTTGTATAGAGTTATTCTATATTTATATATCTGTGTACAGTATTTAGGGATTTATATATTTGTGTATCATATTTAGGAACACAAAAATTTGGGGATTCAAAAATTCATAATCTCTTGTAGTCCATTTTCTCTCACCTCAGAGCTTGTGAAGGATAAGACATAACCTTTCTCTCTCTCCTTTTTTTGAGGGGAGGGGGGGTCTTTTTAGGGCCACACCCATGGCATATGAAAGTTCCCAGGCTAGGGGTCTAATTGGAGCTGTAGCTGCCGGCCTGTACCACAGCCACAGCAACATGGAATCGGAGCGGTGTCTGTGACCTGCACCACAGCTCATGGCAATGCCGGATCCTTAACCCACTGAGCGAGGCCAAGGATAGAACCCCATGGCTTCTTGGATACTAATTGGGTTCATTACCACTGAGCCACAGTGGGAACTCCCATTTTTCTCATTGTTTATTTATTTATTTATTTATTTTTATTTTTGTTTTTTTTTGCTATTTCTTGGGCCGCTCCCACAGCATATGGAGGTTCCCAGGCTAGGGGTCGAATCGGAGCTGTAGCCACCAGCCTACGCCGGAGCCGCAGCAACGCGGGATCCGAGCTGCGTCTGCGACCTACACCACAGCTCACAGCAACGCCGGATCGTTAACCCACTGAGCAAGGGCAGGGACCGAACCCGCAACCTCACGGTTCCTAGTCAGATTCGTTAACCACTGCGCCACGACGGGAACTCCCCATTTTTCTCATTGTTACTGACTCTAACTGTTATATTTATACACATTCACATGTGCACCCACCCCCTTAGGGATTTGTCCCTTTCCTTACCCATCATTCACTTGCATGTGTATGTATTAGATTGTGATGTTCTTGAAGGTCAAGATAATCTTTTTTATTCTTCATTGAGGTGGCCATGGTAGATTTCTGTGTTGTACAGTAGGTCACTTTTTAGATTCAAATAAAAATTATGAAACATGTATACACTGTCACTGTACGTATTCAAGGAGAGGTTAACCACTCATTCTTGTGAGGTATACATACTTTCTGAAAAAATCTTTAGAAAGTGTCTTACATTCTAAAGGGAAACAAAATCAGACAGAAGGCAGTGCATTTTCATTGTTTATTATGTTGGTGGGTGGGCTGCAAAGCATGTATTCCTTAAAAGACATTAAGCAGGGAGTTCCTATCATGGCTCAGTGGTTAACGAATCTGACTAGGAACCATGAGGTTACAGGTTTGATCCGTGGCCTTGCTCAGTGGGTTAAGAATCCAACATTGCCGTGAGTTGTAGTGTAGGTTGCAGATGCAGCTCGGATCCCGCGTTGCTGTGGCTCTGGCGTAGGCCAGCGGCTACAGCTCCAATTAGACCTCCATATGCCACAGGAGCAGCCTTAGAAAAGGCAAAAAAAAAAAGACATTAAGCAACTTAAAGATACTTCACCATTTTAAAAATACCAGATATTTGCTAAGCTCTGCTTAATATGTCAATTTCCAGGCAAAGTTTCTCATTGTAGGAGGGCATATTTAATTGTACATTTTTGTTATCCAACTTCTTTTGTGAGAAGTAAAATAGAGCTTATCTTTTCAATTTTGCCTTAAAAAAAAAATCCTAGGTCACACTTGACAAGAACAGTTATAAATAATCATACTTACATTTAGCTGCCCTGTTCTCTATCCCCCCACCCCCAAGAAGCATTTATTGCCCTTCTTTATTATCTCCCAAAACACAATAATGGAAGATTTGTGATTTAAAGATAATAACATCAGAGGTGTTTTTGTTCTATTTTTCTGTTTTTATTTCTGAAGCTGGGATTACCAACAAAAAAGTAAAACCAAAGAGAATTTTTTTTAACTGTCAAAATATAGTTTCAAGAAATTAGACATAATTTTTAGTCTTTTTTTTATTTTTTATTTTTTTTTTGTCTTTTTGCCTTTTTTAGGGTCACATCTGTGGCATATGGAAGTTCCCAGGCTAGGGGTCTAATTGGATCTGTAGCTGCCAGCCTATACCAGAGCCACAGCAACTAGGGATCTGAGCTGTGTCTGCAACCTACACCACAGCTCACGGCAACATTGGATCCTTAACCCACTGAGCAAGGCCAGGGATGGAAACCGCAACCTCATGGTTTCTAGTTAGACATAATTTTTAAAGAAATATATACTGAGTAAGGTGAGAATTCTGATGGTGGCAGAACTGATTTAAAATGTCTTTTTTTTTTTTAAAGAAATATATACTGAGTAAGGTGAGAATTCTGATGGTGGCAGAACTGATTTAAAATGTCTTTTTTTTTTTTAAAGACCGCAGGTGTGGTATATGGAAGTTCCCAGGCTGGGGTCAAATCAGAGCTATAGCTGCTGGCCTACACAGCTGTGTATCTGAGCCACGTCTGTGACCTGCGTCACAGCTCACAGCAACACTGGATGCTTAAACCCACTGATCAAGGCCAGGGATTGAATCTGCATCCTCATGCATACTAGTCAAGTTCGTATCTGCTAAGCCACAACAGAAACTTCAATAGAAAATGTCTTGATACACCACAGAGATCTCGCTGTGGTGCAAATGGGATTGGTGGTGTCTCTGCAGCACTAGGACACAGGTTCAATCCCCAGCCTGGCACAGTGGGTTGAAGGATGCAGCATTGCTGCAGCTGTGATTTGGTCACAACTGAAGTTCAGAACTATTTCTGGGCCAGAAACTCCATATGCCATTGGGCAGCCAAAAAAGAAAAAAAAAATCGACACCAGATATTGAGTTGTATATGTGATCATTGAAAAGAAGAGTACTAGAAAAAGATTATTCAGCAGCGTAAAAGAACTTGTTAATATCCAACAGAAAAATAAAGCTGTAACCCTTGAAGTTACTGTGTTTTCACATAGACGCAAATCAATTTAAACTTATCTTTATTCTAAAAATAAACATCCAACTTAAGGTATCTGGGCCCTAATCAATTTATACATATAATAAAACAATGTTAACTAATTTGTGCAGATCATTTGGCCAGCGGGGGTGGGTCTGTTATATTATTTTCCAGTATTATACTGAAAGAATACATAGTATTTTTGCCTTATTTCCAATTTGAATGAATATTTGTTGACAGATCCAATATATGTCTGGTTATGAACACAGTACAAATATTGCTGAAACTAAGTTCTAGAGATGCCCAGCCTTGTGATTAAAAAAAAAACAACATTGCAGGCTGGGTGCTGGGTAAGCCTTTCTTGAACCATTAGAGACAAGCAAAGGACATTCCCTGAGGTGGGAAGGTGTGGTTCTAGTTTTAATCATACAGAGTAGTAGGGGAGAAGAAGGGAGGTTCTAAGGAAAACTTCTAGAAAAATGCCTTTTTTTTTTTCTTTTAATTCCCTTCATTTGACTGCCAACTCAGAAGCAATTTGAAAAGTAAGAGTATGTGAAAGAGAAAACCTAAGGGCCTCTGGCTTTGTTATGTAGCTGCTGATAAAGTCAGCTATGCACTAATAATTTCTGATATGAAATAAAAAGCTCTCTGAACAAAAAGTGTATGTCCCTGGGAAGAGACTGTAAAAAGCTGTTGAGGGTTGTTCTCCAGTGTTCTAAAACACGCCCTTTAACTCTTCCTCCTCCCTTTTTCTGCCCTTGAATAAGAATAGTTTTCTTTCCCCCAATTAAGAAAGAGTAATAAGCAAAAAACAGCTAACTTGGACCCTATGCATTCTACTAGTTACGTGAAGAATGCATTTGAAAATTACCCAAAAAAGTGAATAAAATTTCAAACAAAAACTATTTTCACAGATACAGCCCTTCTCAGTCTGTGTGGCACAAGCTTTCTAGAACTCAGCTAGAGAACCGCAGTCTCATTGGCTTTTGTATTTTGTCAGAGGATGGAGTTCACAGCTGCCAGGTACCCAAAAATTGAGGGAGAGAATAATGGCAAAGAGGGAGTGATGGATATGAGGGGCTGAAGGGGAGAGGGTTTAGCCCCGTAATCTTTATAGATCCCTTTCTGATTTTGAACTCATTCCTGAACTGCACGTGTTCAGGGGAGATTCAGTAGAGCCTAGAGAGAGCAACAGTTGTTAGGCTGAAAAGCTGAGCAGAGAATGTAGTTACTGGCCACTGCAGGAAATACAGAATTTGGATTGGATGGAGGGTCTTTTTAGGGCCACACCCACAGCATATGGAAGTTCCCAGGCTACGTGTCCAATCTGAGCTCTAGCCACTGACCTACACCACAGCCACAGCAACACGGAGTCTGAGCTGCATCTGCAATGTACACCACAGCTCATGGCAAACCTGAAGCCTTAACCCACTGAGCAAGGCCAGGGATCAAACCCACATTCTCATGGACACTAGTCAGCTTCGTTACTGCTGAGCCAGGACAGGAATTCTCAGGATTTGGAGTTTGAATGCCAGTAAGACTTGGGCCTTAAATATTGACAGGAGAAATTCAAAATGGACTTACAATGTCTGTGTACAATAAAAATTTATTAGACATAACAACAGGAAAATATCCTTAGTCATGAGAAGTTAATCCTGAAATGACTGAGAGATTAGAATTGGGAAGTAAATTAAAAGCAGCTAATAAAAATGTTTGAAGATTTAAAAGCTGGTGAGCAAATATAGGGCAATGAAAAAAGTATCAAAAAGAACTTGTAGAACAAAAATTGTAGAATTTAAAAGTATAGGCAGACCTCACTTTATTGTTTTATTGTGCATTGCAGATACTGTATTTTTTTTAAACAAATTGAAGGTTTGCTGCAACCCTCTGTAGAGCAAGTATCAGCACCATTTTCAGCATTTGCTCATATCATATCTCTGTGTCATATCTTCATAATTCTTATACCATTTCCATGGTCTCATTATTACATTTGTTAAGGTGACCCGTGATCAGTGATCTTTGCTGTTATTGTTGTAATTTTTGGGGGGTACCAAGAACCCCATGCGTCCAAATAAGATGGTGAACCTAGTAAATGTTTTACGTTCTGAGTATTCCACTGACCAGCCATTTCCTCATCACCCCCTGACTCCCCCCCACCAGGGCTCCCTATTCCCTGAAACACAACATCAGCAAAAATTATGACGTGTTAAAGGCTCAGTTGATGGTTAGCACATTTTAGAAATAAAATGCCTTTTTTTTTTTTAAGAGGTTTTATTTTGTTTTATTTTTTGTCTTTTTGCTATTTATTGGGCTGCTCCCGTGGCATATGGAGGTTTTCAGGCTAGGGGCTAAATCAGAGCTGTGGCCTCTGGCCTACGCCAGAGCCACAGCAACTCGGGATCCGAGCCGCATCTGCAACCTACACCACAGCTCACGGCAATGCCGGATCATCAACCCACTGAGGAAGGGCAGGGACTGAACCCGCAACCTCATGGTTCCAGGTCGGATTCGTTAACCACTGTGCCACAATGGGAACTCCCATAAAATGCTTTTTAACTAAGAAATGTGTCTTTAAAAATATGCAATGTTGGAGTTCCCGTCGTGGCGCAGTGGTTAACGAATCCGACTAGGAACCATGAGGTTTCGGGTTCAGTCCCTGCCCTTGCTCAGTGGGTTAACTATCCGGCGTTGCCGTGAGCTGTGGTGTAGGTTGCAGACGTGGCTCGGATCCCGCGTTGCTGTGGCTCTGGCGTAGGCCGGTGGCTACAGCTCCGATTCAACCCCTAGCCTGGGAACCTCCATATGCTGCGGGAGCGGCCCAAGAAATAGCAACAACAACAACAACAACAAAGTATATGCAATGCTATAGCACCCTTAATAGACTACAGTGTAGTGTAACTATACTATAAAACTTTAATGTGCACCGGGAAACCAAAAAGTTCTTGTGATTTGCTTTATCACAGGAAGTGAACCCATAGTATCTCTAAGGTATTCCTATACCTGCATAAAACATTTACTGGTTGCACTTAACAGTAGATTGAAAACTGTAGAAGAAAGGGTCAGTGAACATGACAACAGATCAATAGAAATTACCACACCCAAAGAACAGAAAGACTGAACATAGAAATACTCAGAAATGAACTGTTCCCTGGGGAAACAGTAAATATATGTGATTAGAGTTCCAGAGGGAGGAGAGCAGGATGGTACGGGGAAAAAAATTGAAGAAATAATGGCTGCATGTTTACGTGAAAAATATCAATTTACAGATTCAAGAAATTCAGAATAGGAGTTCCCTTCGTGGCACAGCGGAAATGAACCCAACTAGGAACCATGAGGTTGCAGGTTCAATCCCTGGCCTCACTCACTGGGTTAAGAATCTGGCGTTGCCATGAGCTGTGGTGTAGGTTGCAGGTGAGGCTCAGATCTGGCGTGGCTGTGGCTGTGGTGTAGGCTGGTGGCTATAGCTCTGATTAGACCTCTAGCCTGGGAACCTCCATATGCTGCAGGTGTGGCCTTAAAAAGACAAAAGACAAAAAAGAAAAAAAAAGAAACTCAGAACAGTAAGCATAAGAAATGTAGAGTGGTGAAAATCAAAGGTGAAGAAAATCTTGCAAGTAGCCAGAAAAACAAAGATACATTCTATACAAGAGAACATTGATAAGGATCCATGGCTTCTTATCAGAAACAGTGGAAGACAGAAAATAGAGGAACAAAATATTTAAAATCCGGAGAGGAGGACCTGCTACTCCACATTCTATATCCAAGAAAAAAATAAAACATCCTTTAAAAATAAAGTCATTTTTAGGTAGAGAAAAGCTGTTAGACTTTGTTGGCAGAATATCTGCACTGAAAAATGTTGAATTTCTTTAGGTGAAGGCAAATGATACCAATTGGAAACTCAAATCTCTGGGGAATAAAAGGATAGGAAAAGGTACTTTATGAACAGTAAGCATGAGAATGTTATTGTAGGTATATTACTAGCAGCATAATATTTTCGTAAGTGTTAGCAGAGAACAAGAAAATAAAAATTTTTTAAAAAGAAGTATTACCAGAGATAAAGGACACGTTACAATGATAAGGGGGTCAATTTGTCAAGAAGACATAACTTTATAAAGGTAGATGCTTCAAATATGTAAAATATAAAATATGCAAAGGGACAAACAAGTTTATAATCACATTTGGAAATTCTAGCTCCTCTCAGTAATTGATAGAGTGACTTTAAAAAAAAAATTAAGTATATAAAAAATCCAAACACCACCAACCATCTTGACCTGAGGAAGTGTACCTGAGTGTATCTGAGGAAGTGTACCTGAGAAGATACACTTCCTGTACCTTCTTGTGTAAAGTAGGAATAATAAAACAAGTCCATAGTCCGTTACCTGCATTTCCAAAATCCAAAGATCTCATAACCAAGTGTTTTTTTTCCTTCTGAGTTCTACATGAAACTCATTTGATGGCAAAATTTGACTTGTCATGGTATTTATAAGAGTTTATATTTCTTTTCTTTCTTTCTTTCTTTTTTTTTTTTTGCTTTTTGGGGGCCACACATGCAGCATATGGAGATTCCCAGGCTAGGGGTCGAATCAGAGCTGGAGCTACAGCCACAGCCACAGCAATTCGGGATTCCAGCAGTGTCTCCAACCTACACCACAGTTCATGGCAACACCGGATCCTTAACCCACCGAGCGAGGCCAGGGATTGAACCCGCAACCTCACGGTTCCAAGTCAGATTCATTTCCACTGCACCATGACAGCAACTCCAGAATTTATATTTCTAATTATCCATACCTTTTGTAGCAGAAGTAGTAATATACTTGCTTTTTTAAAAATAACATTTTATATTTTTAGAACAGTTTAAGGTTGACAGCAAAATTGAAGGGAAGGTACAGAGATTATTTACACCCCTTGCCCCACACATGGATAGTATTCTCCATTGTCAGCTCACCAAAGTGATGTATTTGTGACAATTGATGAGCCTACATCAAGGCTCATAATCACCCAAAGCCCGTAGTGTACATTACAGTTCACTCTTGATGTTGTACATTCTCTGGGTTTGGATGTGGATTTGATTTTATAGGCACTTAGATAATAGGTGCCATGTGTGACTTTTAATTTAAAAGTCTGCATGAGGAGTTCCCATCGTGGCGCAGTGGTTAACGAATCTGACTAGGAACCATGAGGTTGCGGGTTTGATCCCTGGCCTTGCTCAGTGGGTTAATGATCGGCGTTGCCGTGAGCTGTGGTGTAGGTCGAAGACACGGGCTCGGATCCCGTGTTGCTGTGGCTCTGGCGTAAACCGGTGGCTACAGCTCCGATTTGACCCCTCGCCTGGGAACCTCCATATGCCGCAAGAGTGGCCCAAGAAAATGGCAAAAAGTCTGCATGAATTTTCATGACATTTGCCCTCAAAGTTTTTGGCAGAGTGTGGCTGTGTTCCTGCCTCTTTAGGGTGATTGGTAATTAACTGCTTAAGAACCATAACGGGCTTAAAACAGTGTTCTGTCTTTAATAAGCATTTGGTGAAAGCTTGTTCCAGGCTGCACTGTGTGTCTAGGAAACACCTATAAGCAGAACCAGGTATCTTACCCTTGAGGACTTCGTATTCTTCCCACAGGCATGTAAGAGGGAAAGAATCTCAGTTCTTCTAAGAGAGGTCAGGAAAGGTGGTTTCGTAGGAAGTGAGGTACTGACACTGACCCCTGTGGACTTACTGAAGGACCTTGTGAGGAGTGAGTTCCAGCAGAGAGGGTACTGCCTGTATAATGTGAAAGACGCTCGGAAGCGCTGGCCTTAGAGGAACATCGCATACGTTTCTGTGATGGAGTATTGGATGATTGTGCCAATTCATGATGAATTTAGCATTTATCTTAATGAGCTCATATTTTATTCTTTTAGAAGACAGGAAGCTGTAGAATGATAACAGATTTATACATAAATGAAACTTGATTTTAGACTTACAGAAAAGTTGTAAAAGTAGTACACAGAGTCCCCACATCTCCTTCGCCTAGCTTCCCCTGGTGTTAACAGCTTGCATAACCATTGTTCAGTGATAAAACCAGGAATTAACACTGACACAGACTCTACAGATTTTATTATTCCAGGTTCACTCATTTTTCTCCCTTATGTTCCCTTCTTTGGTGTAAAATCCCACATTCCATACAGTTGTTATCTCTTTAAGTCTCTTTCATTGTGAGAGAGCCATCTCAGTTTTTGTCTTTCATGACCTTGACACAAGAATACTGATAAATTGGAGTTCCCTCTTCCTATTTCCACTTTCTTTCCATTGTGTTCCTCCTACCTCGTGGAGGTAGCCACTTTCATTAAGTTTTTGCATTATCCGTCCTTCTTATCTTTCTTTTGTACAAATAAGCAGATACCTGTGTATTTTCTTATCTCCTTTTTTCCTACAGGAAACATAATTATTGGGAAAATACTCTTTAAAAGACTAGATTTGAAATCGAGTTCTTCTGTTTTAGCAAAAGTGTTGCATCTGTGACTTGACAGATGACTTCATTTGTGTTTTTTCTATTTGCAAAACAGATCTCATTTTTTACCCTTTTCTTAATGGAATTGATGGGGTTAACAAGTGAACTATTAAGTGAAGAACTAATGCTTTCCCACAAGAAAAGCATGCAGAAAATATAAGCTGTTGTTTTCTTCTAAACAATTCAAGGTATAATTTTCCTACCGTTGGTTACAGAGAACAGTGATTCTTTTCCTTGAAGTTTAGCAGTCATCAGGGACAGTGAATGGTGTGTTGGCTCCAGGAGGGTTATGAGACAGAGAGTAGAGGGATAGGTGCTGGCTGGGGAATAGTTGATCCACAGTATTAAAAAACACTGACCAATTACGACTTTTAAAGCAGATTGGGCTGTGGGTAAATATGTTGAGGAGTAAAAATTTACAAGAATATTTTTGCAGTTAATGTATCTCTAGATTTTTAGATGCATATTTTTAATAGTGTTGGTAAATAGAAATCTGAGGTTTAGGAGTCTTTGGACATGTAGCAACATTATGCTGATTGGGTTTACAAACGAATAATTCAAAATTGTTTTGATGTAATTATATAGATTACATTTTAGTCTCAATATAGAGACATAGGAAAGTGAGACAAATAGTCCTGTTTTACATATGCAGAAATTGAAGTAGGCTTATTACCAACTAGGTAAGTAAACTTGGTGGAAGTGAAATTTACAGAAAGTTCCATTTCCACTCTAGTACAGTTTCTTGACTATGGTGCCAGTTCATGGAAATAACTGGTATATTCTTTATGGGCTAGCATTACTTCAGTAATTCTAAGCAAAACTATGCTGAGTATCACTGAAATAACATTTTGACCCAGGAATGAAAGTTGAATTTCTTAACAGCCTTTTCTTTCCTTTTTTTTTTTTTTTTTTTTTTTTGATTTTTTAGGGCCGCATTCGCAGCATATGGAGGTTCCCAGGCTCTAGGGGTCCAGTCAGAGTTGAAGCCACTGGCCTACACCATAGCCACAGCAACTCAGGATCCAAGCTTCGTCTGCAACCTACACCACAGCTCACGGCAACACCAGATCCTTAACCCACAGAACGAGGCCAGGGATTGAACCTACGTCCTCGTGGATGCTAGTCAGGTTCATTAACTGCTGAGCCACAATGGGAACTCTCCTTTTCTTTCCATTTTGATAATGTTCTTCAGAAAGGCAGTGGCTAACCGAAAATAGAACTGTGAAATTTTCTAGACAGATGTATATGTGGTGCATCTAAGAAAGTGGTATTTCAGGCAGTTACGACATGACATGACTTGAATGACTAAAGATACATTGATACACATATCACATGTGGACTTTTATTATGCATTTTTAAAGTTGTGTGCCTTTTGGTTTTTACCCCTTTCTCTACTTTTTAGTGAAACAGATTCAGTGGACATGGGTTCTTAGACCTCAGAAAAATCTACCCCATAAACCTTAATTTCTGTAAGGGCTCTTTGTCACACTTAATTGGTCTGGCCAAGAGGGTGGAATAATCGGGGCGGGGGGGGGCGGGGATCACATCAGTGACCCTCCTTGCAATCTTTAAGGGTGCCCCAAAAACCAATCCCCCTGGGGCTCTGCTTTAGAAAAAAGGGTATTCCAGAAGCTCTCTATCCACCACTGCAGCTTTTCTACTCTTTTTCTAGCTGTGGAATGCATGCACACAGAGTGTATCTGAACATTTCATAAAATTCTAGAGAAGCTCTGAATAACTCCTACTTTTTGGATAGGAGAACCTTAAATTCTTACATCTTTGTAACAGTTTCCCATTGGATGACAGATGTCTGAGTCATGCTTTAGCTTCCTGAAAATACTAATGTTGTAAACCACTGCAATAGAAATGATCAAGCTTAAATTAGTATGTGGATTTAACATTTGTAAAGTGTTTGTTATTGTTTCTCTACCCTGTCTTTACAGCCTTTTGGACGGCAGGATAAGGGGTGTTTGTTTTTTCTTAAGGCAGTGTGAATGCATTTCAGAAGTTCTGAGTAAAATTACGTGTGTTTGTGAGTGGTCAACCCATTACTTAAATGTATATATAAAACATATATATATATATATATATATATATGTCAGATCTCTGTCATAATTTAATGCTAAAAGCTAATGTTTTAAATGAATATAACATTGACAGAAGTTTGTTCAGATCTTTAACAAATAATAGCAAAAAGTTCAGTCTCAGCGCTTTCATGTTGGAAGGAAACTTTTTCATCTAAACCAGATCTTTTGAGATCTAGGAAAGCTGTAACATGGCTAGAGTCACACATCTCTGAATCTGAAATTCTTTTGTCCTTTGCATACTGTACTGCTTGGGTTTTTTGAGGTTTCTCTTGAATGGTAAGTCCTTACTAGCATTTGGGGGATGGGGGACTGTATTTTTTTAATGTAAAAATATTAGCTAAATATAAAGAAAATTTCAGTCTTACTCTGCCTTCATAATTCTATTTTATCTTGTCATTATCTGTGTGTACATTTTTTATTATTTATTCATTTGTTTATTTATTTATTTTTGTCTTTTGTCTTTTTAGGGCCACACCCACAGTATATGGACATTCCCAGGCTAAGGGTTGAATCGGAGCCACTGCTGCCGACCCTACACCACAGCCACAGCAAAGCCAGATCTGAGTCGCGTCTGTGACCTATACCATTGCTTACGGCAATGCCAGATCCTCAACCCACTGAGCAAGGCCAGGGATCGAACCCTCATCGTCATGGATATTAGTCGGGTTCGTTAACCACTAAGCCAACCTTTATGTACATATTTAGTTACCACAATTGTATTAAAAATATTTTGAGGAGTTCCCGTCGTGGCGCAGTGGTTAACAAATCCGACTAGGAACCATGAGGTTGCGGGTTCGGTCCCTGCCCTTGCTTAGTGGGTTAAGGATCCGGCGTTGCCGTGAGCTGTGGTGTAGGTTGCAGACGCGGCTCGGATCCCAAGTTGCTGTGGCTCTGGCGTAGGCTGGCGGCTACAGCTCCGATTCAACCCCTAGCCTGGGAACCTCCATATGCCGCGGGAGCGGCCCAAGAAACAAGAAATAGCAACAACAACAACAAAAAAAAAATTTTTGAATTCAACCCTTTTCCAAAATCTTTTCTACATAAAAGACTATCATTTTCTGTCTTTAAATATTCTTCTGGGTAAAGGAAGAGGAAGAATCCTTTATGAATATTTTTAATACTCTCGTTTGGTGTACCACATTTTATAAGTATGCTTCAGATGTTGAGCATTTAGGTTATACGTAGAGATCATTGCAGCAACCACCTTTGTGTATAAGATTTGGCGGGGGGGGGTTGAGTTATTTCTTTAAGATATTAAAGGTTGAATAAAATACTTTGTCAGAGGATATGAACATCTTTATAACTCTTACACGTTACTTTTCAAGTGAAAATCACTGGCTTTCAAGGCAATGAATACATGAACTAAATTTACAGTAATTTTGGCATCACTTCCTAATATAATTATTCAAAATATAACAGTAGGAGTTCCCGTCATGGCGCAGTGGTTAACGAATCCGACTAGGAACCACGAGGTTGTGGGTTCGGTCCCTGCCCTTGCTCAGTGGGTTAAGGATCTGGTGTTGTCGTGAGCTGTGGTGTAGGTCGCAGACGCAGCTCAGATCCTGTGTTGCTGTGGCTCTGGCGTAGGCTGGCAGCTACAGCTCCGATTCAGCCCCTAGCCTGGGAACCTCCATATGCCGCAGGAACGGCCCAAGAAATGGCAAAAAGACAAAAAAATATATATATATATATATATATATAAACAGTAAAGGTACAGGGTAGCTAACAAGGAAGACAGTATTTCCCCAGTGTTTACTCGTAGTTAACTCATCTGTTTTGTCTGTTTATATACCTTGATCCAGCTTTTTGGATAATCTATATGAAATTTTAAAAATTGGCTTCCCAATCTATTGTCCTTTTTTTTTTTTTTTTTTTTTGCTTTTTAGGGCTGCATTCACAGCATATGGAGGTTCCCAGGCTAGGGGTCTAATCGGAGCTGTAGTTGCCACCAGCCACAGCCACAGCCACAGCAATGTGGGATCCAAGCTACATCTGTGACCTGCACCATAGCTCATGGCAGTCAGCGGATCCTTAACCCACTGAGCAAAGACAGGGATTGAATTCCTCATGGATCCTAGTCAGGTTCGTTTACCACTGAGCCACAGAAGGAACTCCTCTATTGTCCTTTCTTGAGACTGCTCTCAGGTCTGTAGATACTTTGGTGTTTTCTTCTTGAGGGTATGAAGATCAAAAAGGAAATGGTACTAGTAGCAGGGGAATGGGAACATCAGAACACCTCCAAAGTCAGCTTGAGTGTAAGGAAGAGGCAAAGACCACAGCTATTCTGTGCTATTCCAGCAGTTCCCAGGGCCGAGGGATAAGTGACCTGTGGCTATATTGCCTATACTTCAGAGACTCAATGGGATTGACATCTTACGGCTTCCCTAGCCCTTTTAGCCTAGTAAATATATAATTTGTTTTGAAATAGTGAATGCAAACGTTTCCAGATTCTTTTCACCTTGCATTTTTCATTTTATAAACTCTAAGCTTATACAGCTGACTCTTGAACAGTATGGGGTTTAACCTGTGTTTAATGTGTAGTCAGCCTCCCTATCCACAGTTCCTCCACATGTGAGGAGTCAACCAGCCACAGACTATGTAGTACTCTAGTGTTTACTATTAAAAATCACCCACATATAAGTGAATCTGTGCAATTGTTCAACCCAAAAGTTGTTAACTGTGAAGTTCCCATTGTGGTTCAGTGGTAAAGAACCCAACTGGTATCCATGAGAACACTGGTTCCATTCCTGGCCTGCTGAGTGAGTTGAGGATCTAGCCTTGCTGTGCTGTGGTGTAGCCCAGCAGCTGCAGCTCCAATTTGACCCTTAGCCTGGGAACTTCCATATGCCATGGGTACAGCCCTAAAATATGGAGGAGGGTAACTGTTTATTATTTGCATAGTCCAAAGCCAGTAGTTACTACCTGATAGCATTAGGTAGTTATAATTATTCATTGACATTTTATTAATTTTTTTATTTTATCACAGAGGAAAATATGTGAATATATTTGAGTATGGTTTTCTGGAAACAAGCTTCTAGCACAAACGGTGAAGTTGGGCAGATACTAACTGCATTTTAATTTCCTCTTATTTGCCTTGTTACTGAACTTAAATATCCTCGACCCTTAGGTTGAAGACTTGTTACTATATAATTGTTTCGCTGAGACTTTGTTCCACAGAATCATTAATTACGTCTTTTCCCTGTCACTAGACACTTTGCTACTTTTATTTTAGTCTAAGTATTTTAATTCCTGTTTTTTTAAGCCAAAAATGCAGTTATTAGTTATTTGTTAGGACTGCAGCTCAGGAGGCATAGAACCAAGAGGCCACTTGGATTGTGTTCCACATGTGAGTTTTGTTTTTCAAGGTGGTCATCAGAACTTTTAGGTTTTTCATTAAAATGAAATTATGCTGCTTTTCCAGCTGGTGCTATTGGTTAAATGTTGATAATATATTTCATTTTTCTTCTCATTAAGATCGAGTCTGTTTCTCAGCCACTGGAAAACCATGGTGCCTCTGGTCATCCTTCAGAGTCATTATCTAAATCATGTGGAGCATTGAGACCTGTCAATGGAGTTATTAACACGTAAGTTTTATCTCTTCTACATACTTAATTATGCTCAGCAGGCCTGTAAAAGATGGGTTTGAGGCTGTTATCCCTAGCCAGGACTAACCTTGGTTTAAAAAAGCAGAAACCTGATCACTTTATAATATGTGCATGCCTCCACCTGTAGCAAGTATATTTTAAGTAGCATGCTAATGTATTTTCCTTTTATTCAGTATGTCGTCAAATCAGCTCGGCATGGAGAAAAATAAAGTCCTAACATTATGAGTCATTGTGATTGGTCCTATCTTGGTAGAGAAGTGTTTACATAAAATCCTCTACTCTATAACAGATTAGATCCCTCAAGGCTGTAAATCTGTATTTATGAAAGCACAAGGAATCTTTCTTCAAGTGAACAATGGATACACATCCCTGAAAGGCAAGTTCACAGGAGAACTGATTTTTAGGCAGCTTATTATTAACATTTGCAAAATTCATCATTTTCTTACCAGTTGTAGTTTACTAGACTTTTTTTAATTCATATTTTTGTTGTGGAAGAGAACTTAATCACTAGAACCTGAGTTTACTTACTGACTTTTGTACTTTTCAGACACGTAGAGTTCACATCTACCGAGAAAGAGCCTTACAAATAAGCACAGGCACCACATACACGCTTAGTTAGCAGACGTCAGCACCAAGAGATAAGCTGTGCCTGCTCTAGAACAGTGGTTTGTGTCTGTGCAAGTAGAGGTGGTTGAACCAGTATTAGAGGTTTCCTTGCGTCTTCTGAGAAGTCAATATTCTTCCTTTCCCTTTTGTAGTCTTCAACCTGTCTTGGCAGACCACATTCCAGGTGACAGCTCTGATGCTGAGGAACAATTGCATAAAAAGCAACGACTGAATCTAGTTTCTTCATCAACTGATGGCACCTGTGTAGCAGCCCGAACACGTCCTGTGCTGAGCTGTAAGAAGCGGAGGCTTGTTCGACCCAACAGCATTGTTCCTCTTTCCAAGAAGGTTAGTGCAAGTGAGACTTGGTCATTGTTAAACAGTGAGCTAGATGCTCAGATAAAGGTACTAGTCTGTTGCCAACTTTGGTTCATTTAACCAGTGTTTTCCAAAGTTGGCTAACCACCAAGTTTTCCTGGGGAGCTTTAAAAAAATACTAGGTTCCTGAACTCTGTTTCCTTAGATTCTGATTCCGTTCCTCTGAAGCTGGGCTTGGGAGTCCTGTTTTCAAAGAACAAAAAGCTCCTCTTAGAAATAGGAGCGAGGAAGTTGTTAGTTCTGCCATCAACAGAGAGTGGTGTGTCTTCTCATTATGCTGATATGACTGAAAACAAGAATGTGGAATGCTTTCCTTTTAAATAAGGATCTCCCTTAAAATTTCTAAATTGATGTAACTAAACGTTTGTCTTCACAGACTAAATGGCGATTATTTCACAACTACAGGAAACTTTGGATTGCTGACTCTTTAAGTAGCAAAGTTGGGTTTATTCCAGAACTAAAGAAATAATAACTGCAGCGGAAACCATGCAGTGGTTAAGAGCATTAACTTTGAAGAAGACAAACTTGAGTTTGAATCATGGCACTGCCACTTAGTAGTTTTGTGATTTGGAGCATTTTAACACCCTGCTGCCCCTCAGAGATCTCATAGGGTTGTTTGAGGATGAAAAGAAATGCATGTTATTTGCTTATTGGGGTGTCTGGCTGATAGATACTAGTACAAAGTTGCTGTTACTGTTAAAACTTTTGAGGTTTTGTGTTTTTTGGTTTTTTTGTGTTTTGTATTTTTGTCTTTTGGGGGCCACACCTGGGGCATATGGAAGTTCCCATGCTAGGGGTTAAATCAGAGCTACAGCTGCTGGCCTATGCCACAGCCATACAGGATCCGAACCGTGTCTGTGACCTACACCACAGTTCACCCCAATTACAGATCCTTAAAACCCACTGAGCCAAGGCCAGGGATCGAACCAGAGTCTTCATGTATACTAGTTGGGTTCGTTACCACTGAGCCACAGTGGGAGCTCCCAAAACTTTGTTTTTAATAATCACCACTCAATCAGCAATTTTTTTTCGGGGGGGGGGGGGGGTTCTTTTTAGGGCCACACTCGCGGCATATGGAGATGCCCAGGCTGGGGGTTGAATCAGAGCTACAGCTGCTGGCCTATACAGCAGCCACTGCAATGCCTGATTCGGGCTGCGTCTGCAACCTACACCACAGCTCATGGCAATGCCGGATCCTTAACCCACCAAGCAAGGCCAGGGATCAAACCCGCAACCTCATGGTTCTTATTCAGATTTGTTTCCACTGTGCCACAACAGGAACTCCTCAATCAGCAAATATTTTTTGAGCTCTTACGATAAGCTAGATCTGTTCTATGCACTGGGAATACAATACAGACACAAAATTCTTACCTTCACAAAATAACCTGTTGGGTAGAGATAGGAAATAAAATAATAAGTGAAGTATGTGCTATGTCTTATAGTGTTGAGTGCTCTGGAGAAGAATGTAGCAGAAGAGGAACGGAATGGGGCAGGTCGAGGAGTGCAGATGGAATTCAGCGTTGAGGCCTTGTTTCCTTTCAGGTCTTAGAGATGCGAAAGATAAGAGACTGGGAAGAAGTGACTGGTGAAGTAGAAGGAAAACCAAGAGAGTGTGGTTATGTGGAAGGCAAGTAAAGAAAATGTTTCAGGAAAGAAGGGATAATTATCTGTGTTAGAAGCTGCAGACAGGTTAAGTCAGATGAAGACTGAGAATTGACCATTGGATTTGGTAGGGCTGAGGCTGCTTGAGACCTTTGTGAGCAGTTTTGTTAGAGGGGAAAGAGTGAAATTCTGATTGAAGTAGGTTCAGGAGAGAATGAGGGAAGGACTTGAGGGAACCGTTATAGATAACACTTTCAAAGAATATTTCTCTGAAGGGAAACAGAGAAATAGCCTGTTTGATTGAAAGGGAATCTAAAGGTAACTCTATTGCAGTATGTTTGCTGGGGAGAAAACTGAGGACAGGGAAGAGGATTAGTTGATTAGGCTGTACCATTTCTCTCTTGTGTATTCCTCAGACTGCCAGAGTTACCAAAATACCAGAAAAGAATTTGGCAGGTTTTTCATATTGACACTTGAGTCAGTTTTTTATTTATAATCATACAAATCTAAATTATTTTCTGAGAAGTTGGAGAGTTGATACTGGGAAAGCAAAGAAAACAGTATATTACTCTTAAATATAAGAAAGTAGTTTTTGGACCTGCCCTTGATGCTTTTATTTAACAAAAACAAAAAAAGTCACCAACACCACCTATTCATGGAGAAATAGTGTACAGTTTGCTAGCCACTGTGTCATGACATCTAGCAGTGTGATAAAATTTTTCTGAAGTATATATGGCCTCCTGGATTCTTTTTTTTTTTTTTTTTTTAATGTCTGTGAAGTAGCAAGTCTCCCTTGTTACTAGCAGCTTATTGTTCATGTGTGAAAACTACTGTACTTGTGAAAATAAATGTTTAAAACAAGGAGGAGGGAGTTCCCGTCGTGGCGCAGTGGTTAACGAATCCGACAAGGAACCATGAGGTTGCGGGTTCGGTCCCTGCCCTTGCTCAGTGGGTTAACGATCTGGCGTTGCCGTGAGCTGTGGTGTAGGTTGCAGACTCGGCTCGGATCCCGCGTTGCTGTGGCTCTGGCGTAGGCCGGTGGCTACAGCTCCGATTCGACCCCTAGCCTGGGAACCTCCATATGCCGTGGGAGCGGCCCAAGAAATAGCCAAAAAAAAAAAAAAAGACAATAAAAACCAAGGAGGAGACATATGAAGCATCCTAAAGACACTTTGCCTCAAGAAATAGCCAAAAAAAAAAAAAAAGACAAAAAAAACCAAGGAGGAGACATATGAAGCATCCTAAAGACACTTTGCCTCCAATGCCAGTGTCTAAATCAGAATCATTCTGACATACATATAAGTAAGCTGCATGGTAAATAAGACGAGTAATTCTTTTTGGAAAACAAACCATTTGCTGGTTATAGCAGAAATGCTGGAATTCTGCCAAAGTTGGTAGCTCTCTCTTAGTTTCTCACTATGTCTCCAATGGCTCCTTGCTCAGTGATACTCGCTGTTGAGCTATTACCTTCCTTCCCCTCTATCATTTTTCAGATGGATTTGCCAAGCAGATTTATTCAGCAGTGTTTTGGGTCCTCGCTGTGTTCCAAATCACCTGGGTTTCATTGAACAAAAGTTCTTGCCTTCATGGAACTTATTCTCTAGTGGCAGAGTACTCAGAAATGACCCATTGCTTAGAGTAGTAGCCTCTAAACATTTATGAGTGTTTTATATGTGCATTTAAAAACACATACAGAATAAATTTTGAATAGGCTGAGGTAAAATAAATAGAAGCTCTAGTGTTTTATTTATAAACTATCCTCAAGCCAAAAGAATTTTTTTTTTAATACTTTGAATTTGTTTCCTGTGATTAACAGAGAATAGTGGATACAGCCTTACTCTGATAGTGGACTTCCTCCATAAGCATTGCATTGAGTTTTTAATGGGAATTCCTTCAGAGAGAATCGATGTTATTACAATATTAAGAGAACACAGAATTTCTCTCTGTATACAAGTATTGTATTTCTTCATTCGGTTCTTACATATTATCTGCGTTCTTGATGTTTGGTCACATGAATGAGATCTTTTCTGTTAGTGTTACTTTAAGAATGAGGTTGGTTTTTAGGTATTTTCTAATTGCACAGTTTTTCTGAACTCATGGCAGTATTTTGGTTGATTGTTTTTAATTTTCTATCTTGACTTTCTGTCATCCACAAACATTTGATACCTCTTTATATACTTACTCCTTTTCCTTGTTCAGGTGCACTTTCACAACAGTGTTAAATAGTTGGTTGTAGTGAAATATCTCATTCCTGGTTTCAATGACAATACTTTTAGAAGGTCACTATTAATTTTGATGTAGAACGACTTAAAATGAATTAGAACACTTGTTTATCATTTGCTATGCTCTGGAAAGGTTTACAGATTTTAAAGGAGGGATCAGTTTCTTTAAAAATTTGTTGGAACTTCAGGTGAAAACCATCTGAGACTGGCATCTCTATTCTGTAGAAAATGACCCATCTCTCAGATATTTTCACGTTTACTCATACAGAATTTTATGGCAAGCATTCTTAATTTTTATTTATTTATTTTTATTTTTTAAATATTTATTTTAGTCTTTTTATTTTAGGGCTACGCTAGATTCTTTTTTTTTTTTTTTTGTCTTTTTGCCATTTCTTGGGCCTCTCCCACGGCATATGGAGGTTCCCAGGCTAGGGGTCGAATCGGAGCTGTAGCCACCGGCCTACGCCAGAGCCACAGCAACGCGGGATCCGAGCCGCGTCTGCAACCTACACCACAGCTCACGGCAACGCCGGATCTTTAACCCACTGAGCAAGGGCAGGGATCGTACCCGCAACCTCATGGTTCCTAGTCGGATTCGTTAACCCCTGCGCCAAGACAGGAACTCCAGATTTTTAAATTCATGTATCATGGTGAACATCCGTTTCTTTCTTTCTTCTTCTTTTTTTTTTTTTTTTGCTTTTTAGGACCATACCTGTGGCATATGGAGGCTCCCAGGCTACGGGTCCAGTGGGAGTTATAGCTGCCAGCCACAGCCACAGCAACGCCAGATCCAAGCTGTGTCTGCGACCTGACCTACACCACAGCTCATGGCAATACCGGATCCTTAACCCACTGAGCGAGGCCAGGGATCGAACCCGCAACCTCATGGTTCCTAGTCAGATTTGTTTCTGCTGCACCATGACGGAAACTCCAACATCCATTTCTCAGTCTTCATTTTTTGTCTTCTCTTTGATTAATCTTGTCAACAGGTTTTCTATTTTATTGGTCATTTCAAAGATCAGTTCTTTGCTGTAAATTCCTTCTTCCTGTGGTCTTGGTCCCCCGTGTCCTGTTCTCCACCCTGCCCCCTGCCACCGCCGCCATATTCAAATACTTAGTTAATTTGTTTTCTGTTCTTTATTACATAATGATAAAGGCATTTAACTTTTTGAGTTGTCTTCTGAGTGTAGTTTGGATAGCATTCCATAGCCTTTGATGTGTGAAGAAAGTGTTCTTTTTGCTATTTGTAAATTGCCTCTGAGTTATTTTCTCAAGATTTAAAAATTGAGTTTCCAGACTCGAAATTGTTTCTCTTTTTAAGCCTTTGTTATTAATTATTAATTTTTATAGCATTTTGATCAAAATGATGTTCCTATAGTTTCTGCTTATGTTTGTGGTCTATTATGTAGCTTTTTAAAAAAAAATTCATTGGTATCTAGTATAATTTTATGTATTTGTATCCTTTTTGTGACTTTGTGGCTCCTGTCTTCAGTAGTTGTTTATGCCTTGCATTCTGCTCTGCTTGATATTAATGTTTAGTGTATGTGTTTTTCTCATCCATTTGCTTTTAACATTTTTGTCTTCAATATGCTTTTGAAACACCATAAAAGTAGAGTTAGGGTGTGTGTGTGAGTGTGTTCATCTCCTAAAAGTCTTTGATTTTAATGGAGATTTTATTAAAAGAGAATGGTTTTTAATTTTATATTCCATTTTGAAACTAGATTTAAAGACTTATTTAGGCTTAATTTGATTGTAATGTTTCCCTGTTTACTGACAATTCTTTTTATCTTATGCCCATTTATTGAGTTCTTCATTTGTGGTTTTTTAGTGATTTGCACAACAATTTTACTGTGTTTCAAGTTCTTAGATCATAACCTTTGTCCCTTAAAACTCCGTTCTACTATGTTTTGGTAGGGGGAGCAATTGTTTATTGTTTTGTTTGGGCATAGAATCAGACTGGTGCCAATCTTAGTTTCCTTCCTTTTTATTGGAGACTGATTCTACTCTACACTGTCCAATATGGTAGCCACTACCCGCATGTAGCTACTCAAAACCAGGGTAAAACAATTCAGTACTTCATTCACACCAGCCGCATTTCAAGTGTTCAGTGGTCATGAGGCTAGTGGCTACCATATTTAGTCACACTAACACGAAACATTTCTATCACTGCAGAGCTGCACTGGACAGCACTTCAAAGTGTTTTATGTAGGGCTGTCAGGTTTTCTTCTATAATAGCTTTGATTTTTGATTCCTTTAGGTTTGTAGTTGTATCTTTTTAAGTATACCAGTTATGTTATTTTCTATCCTTTTTGTCTAGCTCTCACTACCTGCACCACAACTTTACTGTGATCATTACATTGAGTATACAAAAGTGACTGGCACGTTTTGAATGCACATAATAATTATTCACATGGTAGCTTTTAACTTCTCGTTGTTTTCATCCCTTTGGTTCCCCCCTAGTGTAAAGGAATAAGAGTTAAATTTGTTGCCCACATCCTACTTTAATTTTCTGCTCTATAGTTCCTCATACGTAGGTTTTAATTCTACTACCATGGGTCAAGGGTTGGTTTTTTTTTTTAATTTTTATTTTATTTTATTTTATTTTATTTTATTTTATTTTATTTTATTTTATTTGCTTTTCAGGGCCACACCCATGGCATATGGAGATTACCAGGCTAGGGGTCGAATCAGAGCTGTAGCTGCCAGCCTGTGCCACAGCCACAGCAATACCAGATCGGAGCCGCGTCTGCAACCTACCCAACAGCTCACAGCAACACCAGATCCTTAACCCCCTGAGTGAGACCAGGGATCAAACCCACAACCTCACGGTTCCTGGTCAGATTCGTTTCTGCTGCATCACAACGGGAACTCCTATTTTTGTGTTTGTTTTGTCTGCATCTGCAGCATGTAGAAGTTTCTGGGCCAGGGATCAAACCTGAGCCACTGTAGTGACAATTCCAGATCTTTAACCCACTGTGCCACAAGGGAACTCCTAAAAGAAAATCTTTTGTTTCCCCAACTTACTTGACAAGAGAACCTTAGTAATTTGCCTAAGCATGCTCATGAACTACTATGGTTCCAAGAGAAACATTTCAGAACATCTGCTTTCTGCTCTTATCTCTTGTGATGTTGTTTAGACACTGGCAATACTGAAATGCAGAGTTTTAAAAATGAAACCTTTACCCACTAATGTTTTCTATTTCTTAAAATCTCATTTTAAACTTATGAATAGTTCTTCTACTACACAGTGGGTTAAGGATCCAGTATTTTCACTGCAGCAGCTTGGGTCAGTGCTGTGGCATGGGTTCTATTCCTGAAAATTTCTGTGTGCCATGGGTGTAGTAGCCCCCCCCCCCAAAAAAAAGTTAAAAATTATGAATAGATGAAATAGATGTTTTTAAATATGCTAAATATAAAACATAGAAACTTTATCTGCAACATTGATTTAGTTCTCCCATTTTATTTTCAAACATAGTCTAAGTTTATAGGAAAATAAATAAAAGGTTAAATGTTCATTGTCTTTGTTTTTTTTTGTTTGTTTGTTTGTTTGTTTTGTCCTTTTGCTATTTCTTTGGGCCGCTCCCGCGGCATATGGAGGTTCCCAGGCTAGGGGTTGAATCGGAGCTGTGGCCACCCGCCTACACCAGAGCCACAGCAACTCGGGATCTGAGCCGCGTCTGCAACCTACACCACAGCTCACGGCAACGCCGGATCGTTAACCCACTGAGCAAGGGCAGGGACCAAACCCGCAACCTCATGGTTCCTAGTCGGATTCGTTAACCACTGCGCCACGACGGGAACTCCCTCTTTCAGTATTTGATGTACTTGTATTTATTGTTTATTGCTGTACACGTTTACATTTTTGATTTTTAAATTGCACATACTTTTTTTTTTTTTGGTCTTTTTGCCTTTTCTAGGGCTGCTCCCGCGGCATATGGAGATTCTAGGGGTCTAATTGGAGCCGTAGCCACCGGCCTACACCAGAGCCACAGCAACACGGGATCCGAGCTGCGTCTGCAACCTACACCACAGCTCACAGCAACACCAGATCCTTAACCCACTGAGCAAGGCCAGGGATCAAACCCGCAACCTCATGGTTCCTAGTCGGGTTCGTTAACCACTGCACCGTGACAGGAACTCTTACATATTTCTTCCTAGTTACTTTTTTTGGCTGCTCCCAGGGTATGAGGAAGTTCCTGGGTCAGGAATCGAACTCCTGCCACAGCTGCTATCCAAGCCACAGAGGCGACAATGCCAGATCCTTAACCTACTGCACCAGTATTTCTCTTTTTTGTTTGGTGGAAGTGGGGAGCAGCATATGAGTTCCTGGGCCAGGGATCATATCTGAGCCATAGTTGTGATCTGTGCCACAGCTGTGACAATGCCAGATCCTTAACCCACTGTGCCAGGCTCGGGATTGACTCTGCGTCCCAGTACTCCAGCAATGCCACTGATCCCATTGGGATTCGTAGTATCAGTGTATTTGGTTTTGTTGTTGTTTGTTTGTTTGGCCACAGCATGCATTAGTTTCCAGGCCAGGGATGGAATCTGAGCCAAAGGAGTTACAGCACCAGATCTTTGACTTGCTAGGCCACCAGGGAACATAAGATACCACATAAAAAGTGATGCTGTGGTTTGCCCAACCATCCCACAGTTCATTTTTAACTATTACACAACAAGTGAACCCTGAGCATTTGGCACAATTTCAAAGTCTTTACCTGTTCCCTTATCATCTTAGCATAGTTCCTTAGCGGTCTACTTTATAAGAAATATTTACCAAGAGTCTCCAGTTGTTAATAGTTCTGCAGGTTTGGGCTATTTTAAAATGGAATCGGGTAGTACCGACTCCAGTATTGTGGATGATTATTGCCACTGGTAATGCTTTTAACAGTGATTTCCAACTGTTATCAGAAATTGCTCTGTTCACATTCCCAAGACTCCATAATGATTTTTAAAGTTTGTATCAAAATCCAGCTAAAGTCCATTCCGGTAAGTCTTTTGAATCTAATTTTATAAGCTTCCCCTTTATCTCTTTTTTTCTCTCGCATTTAAACAAGTTTATGATTTGCTTGGATGTTTTCTTTGTGTTTTCATTTGGCTTGGGTTTTGCATAGTTTCTTAAATCTGTGGATTGGTTTCTTTAATCATTTTTAGTACAAACTAAGCCATTTATCTCTTCAGATATTGCTCTTGCCCCATCCCATTCTCTGTCTTCTTCTGGGCCTCTGATTACAAGCGTGTTAGACTTGGTCACAGTGCCCTGCATGCCTTTAACTTTTTTTTTTTTTTTGTCCTTTTTTTTAGGGCCGCATCCAAGGCACATGGAGGTTCCCAGGCTAAGGGTTGAATCAGAGCTGTTGCAGCCAGCCTACGCCAGAGCCACAGCAACGCCAGGTCCAAGCTGTGTCTGTGACGTACACTACAGCTCACGGCAACGCCAGATCCTTAACCCACTGAGCGAGGCCAGGGATTGAACCCGCAACCTCATGGTTCCTAGTCGGATTCATTTCCACTGCACCACGACAGGAACTTGAATGCCTTTTACTTCTGTTCTGTGTTTTCATGTATTTTTTCCCTCTGTTCCTTAATTTATATAGTTCCTATTAGCCTACCAGTTCTCTTGTCCATACTTCTGGTATGTCTAATATGGTGTCAAATTTGTTTTGAGTCAGTGTTATATATTTAAAAGATTTTTATAGCTCTAATGCTCTTTTTCTTTGGAGTGGATTCACCTTCTCCTGTTAGCCAAATATCATGGGGGCTGAGAACTTGAATGCTCTTAGGGACTGAGATGAGTTGGGTTGCAGTTGTGAGAAGGCTTTGTTTCTCTCTGGTCCATTCTTGGGGCATGGTCTTGCTTCTTTTTCCCACTTCCATCTGGGAGCCTGATATGATGACCAAATGCCCTTCCCTCTTATATATCCTAAACTCTAATTCTAATCTCCTCATCCAAGAGAGCCTTTCAGAAGCTCCTGTCTGCTTTTCAGAGGCTCTCTGCTTAGCTTCTTACCCATTACAGTGTCAGAATTTTTCAAGTGCGTTAAAAGCATGAGTACCTAACATGCATCATTCTTAGTTTCCTGTCGTTTCTTTTCACAGGGAATTTGTCTCTTCAAGTCTCCGATGTTGTCCCCTCAGCCCTATAAAATCATCAGAACCTCTGTTCATTTCTTTGTCCCTAGAAGTGACCCTCTGCAAAGGCATCACATTCTAAGCATCTTTCCAAATCACCCATTGTCGCCAAGAAGCAGCAGCTCTACGTTTCATGGTTTTTCCCTCTCTGGAAATCTTGGCTCCTCAATATTGTAATTGTTTTAGCATTTCTCTTGCATATTAAAATTTTGTTTTGTTTTTTAATATGGCCTTTCTTGTTCTCAGTGAGAGTGTTGGTTTGGTAAAGCTGTCCATCATACCCTTTTTTTTTTTTTTTTTTGTCTGCACTTGCAGCATGCAAAAGTTCCCGGGCCAGGGATTGAACCCCTGCCACTTCAGTAACCAGAGTCACCAGAGCCACTGCAGTGACAATGCTGGATCCTTAACCCGCTGAGCTACAAGGGGAACTCCTCTAATTTATTTGTTGAGAAAACTGGGTTGTTTATCCCACGGCTTTATATCTTTCTGCTTGTATCCCCATGGTGTAACTTTCTTGCCTCTTGTCATAGCTAACAATGTTTTATTGGATTCTGGGCATTTAGTTTTTTGTGGATTGTGCTATCTGCTATCTAACTTTAAAGAGGCTTTGTTTTTTTGGCAGATAAGTTACTCGAGGTTCAGTTTTTCCTTTATTAGGGAGGGGGTTGAGTAGCCTATTTTAACTCCACTCATAAATTGGGAATTTCTGAGGTCTTTTTTGAATGCTCTGTGCCACTTGACTGTTCACAGTGCAGAAGTCTCCTCGCCTGTGTGAGCTCTGGGAACTCTTGAGTTCACAGCTCCTCAGTTGTTTTATTGCCTGACCTAATGGAGTTTCACCCTCTATGTGGGCTTCTTAGTATTCAGCAGACACTCAGGAGAATCTCGTGAAGATTTCCAGAGCTCTTTTTCTGTATGGCTTCCTCTTCTCAAGAATTCTGCCTCATAATTACCAGTCACCTGAGCCTCTGCACTTCAATTCAGTGAAACTGTCACATTCTGCTTAGAACCTCTCACCTGCTGTGCACTCTGCAGTGTGCCTCCAGGCAGAAAGCCAGGGCAGTCAACAGGCCACCTCATTTGTTTCTCAGTCTTAAGCTGTATTGTCTGTTTTTCTAGTTTATGGCTAAAGGATAAATCTGATCACCTTTATTCCATTTTGGCCAGAAGTCCTGTGGTGTCATTGTTCTCTTTTCCAAAATTTTGTCATGAAATTGTTCAAACATGATAGTATTGAATGAATTTTACAATGAACAGCTAGCTATGTATTTACCCCCTAGATTCTACCATTGATGTTTACCACATTTCATCACATATCCATCCTTCTATCTGTTCATTAGTCTTAATTTTAAAGTGTGTTAAAAGTCAGTGATACTGCTCTGTTCCCTGCATTTCTTGAAAACGGGTAGTTGGATATAGAGACTTGAACAAATTTAGGTTTGAGTTTGTGCAAGTAAGTGCATTGCATCAAAAGACGTGGAATGACTTACCTCTCTTTTTATGTTACCCTCACTGGTGGTCATCGCCTGGACCCCATTGTTTCTTTAGGAGTTGAAGTGATGTTCTGTTTATCTATTAACTAGACTGTCTATAAAGAGGAAAATGCCCTTTTCTGCAGTTGGTTTACTCTGAAGTACAGTTTGTGCAGGAAAAAAAAAGCATGATTCATGTTTATTTCCTTTCATCTATCCATTTTCGAATAATAATTTGGTTTCCTGCCATCTTCCAAAGACGACAACCAGTAAAATTTTTGTGGAGGGGGCAGTGGGTATGATTAAGAAGTCATTGGGAGTTCCCATCATTGCTCAGTGGTTAACCAACCCGACTAGGAACCATGAGATTTCAGGTTCAATCCCTGGCCTTGCTCAGTGGGTTAAGGATCTGGTGTTGCCGTGAGCTGTGGTGTAGGTCGCAGATGCCGCTCAGATCCCGAGTTGCTATGGCTGTGGTGTAGGCCAGTGGCTATAGCTTTGACTAGACTGACTAGACTCCTAGCCTGGGAATTTCCATATGCCGTGGGAGCAGCCCTAGAAAAGGCAAAAAGACCAAAAAAAAAAAAGTCGTCATTGGTTTATTAAACATATTTGAGTTAGTCAAGCCATTGAAATTCTTCTCTTTTTTTTCCGCACCTGCAGTGTGCAGATATTTCTAGGCCAGGGATTGAGCTCAAGCTATAGCAGAGACGAGTCCTCCACCACTAGGCCACCGAGGAAACTTCACTGAAATTCTTTTCTGTGCTCAAGTGTCATTTTTGATTAGTGGAAGCCTCTTCAAGCTTGCTCTTGAGTCCTTTTGCCTTGACTATAGTTTTAAGATTTCTCTTTTTTTGTCTTTTTTTGTCTCTTTTTTGCAATTTCTTGGGCCACTCCCGCGGCATATGGAGGTTCCCAGGCTAGGGGTTGAATCGGAGCTGTAGCTGTCAGCCTACGCCAGTGGCCAAAGCAACGTGGGATCCGAGCCGCGTCTGCAACCTACACCACAGCTCACGGCAACGCCAGATCGTTAACCCACTGAGCAGGGGCAGGGACCGAACCCACAACCTCATGGTTCCTAGTCGGATTCGTTAACCACTGCGCCACAATGGGAACTCCAGATTTCTTCTTTCTCACCATTAATATTTAATGGGAGCCTGTGCTTTAAATTTTACTGGAAGAAATAACCGTAATTTGAGCTCATGATTCTACACAATTTTTGACTGACCCACCCACCCCCTGGAAACATATGACAGTGTCTGTAGTCATTTTTGGTTGTCACAGAAATGGGGAGGAGGGTGTTGCTTGCACCATGAGGAGAGACCAGGGATGCTGCTACTTATCTACAGTGCACAGGACGACTCCTCACAACAAAAAATTATCGAGTTCCAAGTATCAGTAGTGCTGTTGTTGAGAAACCTTGACATGCAAATTTAGCTAGCATTTGTGTAGCATTTTAACAGTTTTTGAGGTCATATTACATCTCCCAAAATCCCATGACATTAGGATTAGGGATCCCTTATTAGTAAAATAACTCATCATCCCATATGGTGAGTAAATTTGAGGAGATCATACAGCTAACAATAGACTAGAGTTTCATATCAGTGGTCTTTATGGTCTATGTTCTTTCTTTTATTCCCTTCTTCCATTAGTTGAAAATTATACACTTTGTGTGACTAAAAGTAAGAGTTAAGACCAGATGCTGTTCTAAGTGATTTTTATCCTCAAAACAACCTTATCCGATAGGCGTCTTTTACTGTGAATGAAGCCATTAGGTAGCTTGTCTAAGGTCATACAGCTAGTAGCAAAGTTAGGGCACAAACCTAGACAGCCAGACCCCATAGCCCACACTTTTAATTGCTGTATGTCGACCCACAATTTTTCTTTTGCAGTCTAAGAACAACATTTGTTTTATATTTTAATCTTTATTTCCTTTGGAGTTTATTTTGAAGTGAAGTAGGAATTCAAATTCTATTTTTCCTGAAAAGTCATTTTTTTTAAGCTGATGAATTTAGAAATATTAGTTGTGTTAAACATTATATATGCTTTTTTTGTTTAATTAAATTTTCTGTTTCTTAACCAATAGCAGATTTCTTAAAATACTGCACTTTTTATTGTTGTTGTTGTTGCTTTTTAGGGTTGCACCACGGCATTTGGAAGTTCCCAGGCTAGGGGTCAAAATCGGAGCCACAGCTGCTGGCCCACAGCAATGCCAGATCCGAACTGAGTCTGCAGCCCACACCACAGCTCACGGCAACACCAGATCCTTAACCCACTGAGCGATGCCAGGGATTGAACCACAACCTCATGGTTCCTAGTAGTATTCATTTCTGCTGCTCCACAATGGGAACTTCAAATTACTGTAACTTTTAAATACTTCTAAAATGTGGTAGGGCAAATCACTCTCTATCTTTGCTTATCAGAAAATTTCTGGGAACTTTCCCCCTTACCACTTACTCTTCTAGTTGTAGTTTTAAGATTATTTGTTTAAATTCCATTTGTCTTTTCTCCCCTTTATACCAAAACCTATTGAGTTTAAGATTAATTTGTAGAATGTTATTAATAATTAATAGCATTAAGCATTGTGCTTTAAATTTCTTTCTGTCTCTCTTTCTGCTTTTTTAGGGCCATGCTTTGCCTATGGCATATGGGGTTATATTCATGTATTCGATCCCAAGCTAGGGGTCGAATCAGAGCTGTAGCTCCTGGCTTATACCACAGCCACAACAATGTGGGATCTGAGCCACATCTGAAACCTACACCACAGCTCACGGCAATGCGAGATTCTTAACCCACTGAGGTAGGCCAGGAATGGAGCCCACATCCTCATAGATACTAGTCGGGTTCATTCAGTTTTTTTTTTTTCTCTTTAGGGCCACACCTGCAGCGTATGGAAGTTCCCAGGCTAGGGGTAGAATCGGAGTTGCAGCTGCCGGCCTACACCATAGCCACAGCAACGCCAGCTCTGAGCTGCATCTGTAACCTACACCACAGCTCATGGCAGCGCTGGATCCTTAACCCACTGAGCAAGGCCTGGGATCAAACCCGCATCCTCGTGGATACTAGTTAGGTTCTTAACCTACTAAGCCACACTGAGACCACCAGTAAAAGCTATTTTTAAGATGACATTTGAGGAAAAGACCTGAGATGAGAGAATGATAATAGAACTAATAGAAGAGCCAAGTGGATCTGGAAGTTTGCTTTCCGTATGGGGGGGAATATCAAGGAAGTTAGAAGAACTGGTAGCATGAGCTAGGAGAGAAGCAGGAAATGAAGTCAGAGAGGGCATAGAGGTGACAGATGTGTAGGACTGTGTGTGCACCATTGCAAGAACTTTGGTTTTAATTCCTCGTGAGATGAGGAGCCATTGGAAGGTTACTAGCAAAGGACTGACGTAGTGTGGCTGAGGTAATGAAACAAGATGGTACCAACTACTCCACTGAATCATTGGAAGGAGGGGCAAAGCAGGAAGACCAGTTAGGAGGCTGTTTACGAAATCCATATGAGGGAGTTCCCATTGTGATGCAGCAGAAACGAATCCAGCTAGCATCCATGAGTATGCTGGTTTGATCCCTGGCCTCGCTGAGTGGGTCGGGGATCTGGCATTGCTGTGAGCTGTGGTGTAAGTCACAGATGTGGCTCGGATCCCACGTTGTTGTGACTGTGGTGTAGGCTGTAGCTCACATTAGAACCCTAGCCTGGAAATGTCCATATTCCACAAGTGTGGCCCTAATTAAAAAAAAAAAAAAAAGTAAATGAATAAACAAATAGACTTGCCAAAACTGTTGCTAAAAAAATTCCCAAAAATATGTCTCCTAATAAATTCTATTAAGATATTTTTAGGGGTTCCTGCTGTGGTACAGTGGGTTAAAAATCCAACTGCGGTGACTTCATTTGTGCAGGGGCATGGGTTCAGTCCCAGCCTGGCTCAGTGTGTTAAAAGGATTCACCGTTGCTACAGCTGTGGCTCAGATTCAATCCCTGGCCCAAGAATTTATATATGCTGCAAATGTAGCCATTTTAAAAAAAAAAAAAAAAAGATAGTTACATACTTTTAGGTTCTTTTTAAACATTATAGAAATGCATAATATGGAAGGTGAAAGCTCTCCTTAATCTCCTCCTCCCACATCAGTGGTTTCTTGTACATTCTCTGTCTTCCTCCTCTCCGCATCTCTGCATATTAGTGTTTTATTTGGGTAACATTACTGTGTCAGGACTTTTTATTTTAACTTGGCCGTGTGTGTGTGTGTGTGTGTGTGTGCGCGTGTGCGTGCGTGCTATTGTATCCTTTATCCAGTTTATCACTTATAAATTAGTGCTTTTTGAGGAGTTCTTATTTACATATTTGCATTTTTTTCCTTTTACTCTTTATTAGGCCAGTCTTCATGACTTATCTGATTAATTTATCTGTTCCTATCTGCCCCATTTCTGAGGAGGGGTTGGGAAGAAGACAAAAAAACCCAAGGGCATCTCTTAAATGTGCTGTTTCTAGTATGTATTTCCTCTTTGGGTAATTTCAGCTTTTATTTTTTAATCTCTTTTCTTAATTTTTTCTTGTTATTCTTGCCATATTCTTTTTACTCTACACCCGATCTGCTGGCTTAAGGGATACACTGAGGCCCTAAAGTGGATTGTCGTTGCTCACTTGGAGAGCTAGTTGATGGCATGGGTTAGTTTATGAGGAAAAAACATGCTTCCCTTTTAAGATTTCTTGTTTTGATTTTTTTTCTAAAGTTTTCCCAGTCTCTTTAATATTTAAAGTGTTGGTACAATTTTTAGATCCTAATTACCTGAATTTTCCCATTCACATGCCATGTGGTCTGTGGTTTTCATCCCTGCCAACATAGCCTCTCTCTCTTTACCTCAAAATAGTGTCTCCCCCAAGAAGAAGCCAGCCCTGATTAAATAGGTCGCAAGGGGTATTTTTTTTCCCAAAACAGAACCAGTTAATGTTGTCTACACAAAAGTGTCATTTAGTTGGTATAATTTCCTTTCAAAGGCATCTACGATTGCAGCTTACTAGCATTATTTTACTTCAGTGGAAGTTGCCCGGTCGAACCTTCGCAGGGCCTTCTTTGAATGCCACTGATAAATGCCACCACAAGGAGGCAGTCAGGGAATGTTGATAAAGACTGTGTTGTTCTCATATTTATCTTTCTCCTGTGCGTGTATGAAGGCAGACCGCTTTCAAGAGAAGTCTGCTGAAACAAAATACAGCTCTCGACGTTGTTACAGAGTTTTGATGCTACCCTTTTGTCTTTATTATGATCCTGCCCTTGCTTCTAGCATCCCTCGTCAGTGCCACTCCACAGGCAAGTCCTTTCTTCCAGGACTGTGTACTGCCAAATGACTTTTTGTGGTCGTGATTCGGCAAATGCCAGGCTTGTTCATCCTAACACCAGAACTTAGTGATCCTGCATTCAGCATGACCTGAAGTTTTCTCCTCAAGGCATAAAGTTATTAAAAACCCCATCTTTTTTTTTTTTTTTTTTAAAGCAGAATTAAATCTTTTGAAGACATCGATTATCTTTCACTGTGGACCTAACTGGAGAGGATTTTTCTTATCCTGCCCACATACATGATACAAAGAAAGTTTAATGGAAATGGTTGCTATCCCCTTGGAATTAATCTAACACAAAAGCTATGGGCATGAACGTTCACCATGCCAAATTATTATTATTATTTTTTTTTTTTTGGCTGCCCCATAGCCTGTGGAGTTCTTGGGCCAGGGATCAGATCTGAGCCGCAGTTGCAACCTAAGCTGCAACTGTGGCAACACCGAATCCTTAACCCACTCTGCCAAGCCAGGAATCAGACCTGCCTCTCAGCACTCCCAAGATGCTGCTGATCCTGTTAATGCCACAGCGGGAACTCCCCAAATTCATCTTCATTATTTAAGCATGAGCTTTAAAGGTAGCTTTCAGGCTAAGGGAGTTCTGTGTGGTCTAGGGGAACTTGCTACATTATTTGAGACCACTTGAAAGTCTTTTAGGAGGAGATCTGAAACAGGAGTGGTGTGGTTGGCTCTTCATCAGTAAGGTAGATGAAGTTGCTGAAGAGAGCAAGTCATGTTCTGCGTATAAATCTATGGCCAACTAGTTCACTTTAGCAGATGGTTGAAAACCATCTAGGTAGTGGAAAACTTACAGGTTTTATAAAGTGTTTTCAGAAAGCACAGTTTCAGTAGCTTTCAACTATCACAAGTTTAATACCTAGGTATGCACTTAAGGGCTTCAAGTAATTGGATTTCTTCGTTGAAGAAGAAGGTTTACTTAGTTACTTTGAAGGTTAGTGTGTTGGAAAAACGGGAATCTTAACAAACTAATCAAGCTTTCTGTTAGTCTTGTCATATAGGTATCTAGAGAGGGCCTTTTGAATCTTCAGGATAATGAATGAGGAGCTGCGTTTTTATTGACACTGAATTGTCAAGTTTTGTCTGGCTTTTCATAGGTTCACCGGAACAGCACGATGCGCTCTGGCTGTGACGTGAACCCTTCCTGTGCGCTGTGCGGCTCAGGCAGCACCAGCACCGTGCCTCCAGAAATCCACTATGAAGCCCCTCTGTTGGAACGCCTTTCCCAGTTGGATTCTTGTGTTCACCCAGTTCTAGCATTTCCAGATGGTAAGAAAGGCTACATAATATAAAGTCTAATAATGAGATGTAAAGGGGTCAAAGCAAATATAAGTCAAGATTTTGATACAACTTAGGTACTATCAAGGTATTGCTGTCAACGAAGTCTCTCTTAGCAGTTTACAAATGGGACACAACAGATCCCTCAGTTCAGAATGTGCCACTAAAAGATTGCAGCTTCCTAAGAGATTTCCCCCTATAATCCTTCAAGTGGTGAGGCTAGGACAGTTGCCCCCCGCCACAGCACAAGCAGCCTGGTCCATTATACCCCAGTATATCTTTTAAAAAGTATTGTCTGTGTGTGCCTTGATGTAAAACAGGATGAGTAGCGCTGTTTGGGGCAAATGTCTTCACACTGGGATTGTATGTACATACAGCCTGTGGCTACATGACTGCTTTCCAAGGTGCGCATAAGCATAGATCCTAAGAGTTATATGTGCTACCTGATAAGCCTGTGTCTACCAGTGTTCCTTTTCTACTTCTTTTTTCATAATTGCTTTTCTGCCATTTCACAAAAGAAAGTCATTTCTCTTTCTCTTATATTGAGTCTTGCCCCCTAGAGTATAAAACAAAACCCTCAGGCAGTAGGAACACTTTCAAAGGATTGTTTCAAAGAGTTCATGGCTCCTGAAAAAGAATCCTGTGGGAATTAAGTAAAAAATTTACTTACACCTGAAACTAACATATTGTATAGCAGCTATATTTAAATTTTAAAAAGAGAGAAAGAAGTAATAACTGAAGTTAGATTTTTACTGTGACTAAAGTCTGATTGACTAAAAGAAAGATATTTGTAGTTAAGCTAAGTGTGTTTACACACTGAGACATTGGTATAACTATTTAAAGTGTAGTATTCTAAGAGTTCCCTGGTGGCCTAGTGGTTAAGGACTCAGAATTGTCACTGCTGTGGCTCAGGTTCAATCCCAGGCCCAGAAACTTCTGAATGCTGAGAGTGTGGCCAAAAAAGTGTGTACTGTTCTGAAAAAATAACAACCTTTACAACTGTCTGCATTTATGGTGTTTTTGTTTGTTTGTTTTATGGCCTTGCTTGTGGCACATGGAAGTTCCCGGGCTAGGGGTCAGTCAGATCAGAGCTGCACCTGCAGGCCTATGCCACAGCAACACCAGATCCAAGCTGCGACTGCGACCTACGCCGCAGTTTGTGGCAACATCAGATTCTTAACCCAGAGTGAGGCTAGGAATCAAACCTGCATCCTCACAGAGATACCATCGAGTTGATAACCTGCTGAGCCACAACAGGAACTCCTTTTTTTTTTTTTTTTTTAATTATTGCATTTCAAATGGTGGGGTTACTAAATAAGCAAAGATGTTGAAAACACCATTCTATACACTGTAGGAAGCCAGTCTTTTCATAATCTGGATTGGTTTCATTTGTTTTCAAATAATCTCATAATCTGACCCCAACCTACAGAATGTAAGCATTCCCTCTTGAATCACTCTGGTATGTTATGGCTTATATTGTGGCTGTTTATGGACTTATTTTTCATTAGTTAAATTTTAAGTTTCTCTGAGGATAAGGGACCATGTTTTTCTTCATAGCACCTTACAGATGGTCTCTACAAGGTTTTTGAAAGGAGTGTAATTGAAATAGGAGTCTGGGGAATGAGAATTAGGTGGGATGTAAGATTTACTTAGTGGTATGAGGGAAAAAATCCCCAATTTAGCATGAGTGGTATATTGTCTTTTTCTTCCTTTTTTCTCTCTTTTTTTTTTCCTTTCTTTCTTTCTTTTTGTCTTTTTAGGGCTGCACTTATAGCATATGGAAGTTCCTAGGCCAGGGGTCAAATCAGAACTATAGCTGCCCACCTACGCCACTTCCACAACAATGAGAGATCCGAGCCACATCTGTGACCTACATCACAGCCCACAGCAATGCCAGATCCTTAACCCACTGAGCGAGGCCAGGGATGCAACCTGCATCCTCATGGATGCTAGTCTGGTTCATTAACCACTGAGCCACAATGGGAACTCCTCATCTTTTTCTTAAAAAGACAGATACTAAATAATTTGGGCTTTATGGATCATAATGTCTAGGTTTAGTCTAAGTCACAACTAGACAACTGCCTTTGTAGCAGCAGTCATTACTTATACCTGTCCTGGAGAATCCCCTCTTATTGACAGTTGGTCAATCAAACATTAGATGATTATAATCCCCTCAGATTCTTTATCTTCACATGATTGGATTCTGTCTCCTTTTTTTGGCTGCACCCGTGGCATGTTCCCAGGCCAGGGATTGAACCCGAGCTACTGCAGTGACAACACCAGATCCTTAATCCACTGCTCCACAAGGGAACTCCTGGATTCTCCTTAGTGTTCACCTAAAGCTGTAGCTACTCCAAGCCTTCTCAGGACTCCCTTCCACCTAAGAAAGGGCATGGTGTAATGTTCTTGCTGCCATATGACTTCTAGTAAGAGTGGAAGTATTTAGAAAACTTAAAACATAAGAATTGGATAACAAACTGCAGGAGTGATAGGGCAGTAAATAAACCTTACAACTTAATAAATTAAAAACACTAAAACATTTTCCTTTGTGCTTCAGATTCCAGTGTCATTGACTTTTACTCTCTCTTGCCATTTGGATTATAAATCATATAACTTAAGATAATATTTGTATAGCATTTTATAGTTTACAGAGCAGTCTTTTCATACTTGCCTCATTTGCTTCTTCAAGTGATCTTATAAAGGTGTTACTTCAGTTTTATAGATCAAGAAAGAGGACTAAAGAGGTTGTGGTTTATCTCAGGCTACATAGTTTGTGTAGATGGCTGATAACTTTTCACTATAGTTCATGTTTCTTCCTAGTCAGGTTAGTAAGAGAAGTCAGGTTTCTGCCCATTTCCAGACTGGCTACAGACAGAGCCACCAAGAAGACTCTAGAATACTTCTTGAGTTACTCTCTTAGGATTATAGTGTTGAATTGTATGGTCTTATATTTGAATAAAGAAGCCTGAAACCTATGGTTATATTCTGATTCTGTTCAGATCTCTTCCATACTCATTGAGTATCAGCTGATAAATACGGTGATCCATTCTTTGGTCAGCACTATTACATGCATAGTTGTGAATTTTCACTCCCATCCCCACAATCAAATATGCCCAAGCCACCTCCCTGACATCTCCTGTTCCATCATTAGGCATCTCTATTAGGGGGAAGGTACCCATTCCTTATTAATACTTTCTGGGAGTTCCCACTGTGGCGCAATGGGATCTGCAGCATCTTGAGAGTGCTGGGACGCAGCTTCCATTCCCAGCCTGGCACAGTGGATTAAGGATCTGGCATGAAGCTGCAGGTTAGGTCACAACTGCAACTTGGATCTGTTCCCTGGTCCAGAAACTCCAGAGGCTGAGGGGTGACAAAAAATGGGGGAGAGGAGGAGAGGAAGGAGTTCCCATTGTGGCTCAACGGAAACAAACCTGACGAGTATCTTTGAGGATGCAGGTTCGATCCCTGGCCTTGCTCAGTGGGTTAAGCATCCCTTGCTGCCATGAGCTGTGGTGTAGGTTGCAGACGAGGCTTGGATCCAGCATTGGAGTGGCTATGGCATAGGCCGGAGGCTACAGCTCCAATTCAGCCCCTAGCCTGGCAACCTTCACATGCCTTTTTTTATTATTATTATTATTTTTTTTAAAGGGCAAGGGAAAAAAAATGCTTTCTGTCCTTCTGACTGCATCGTATCTATAGATCTGAATTCAGTTCTTATACTTCTCTGCTCCATTCCACTCCAAGCAACTACAGGTAGCAACTGGGGGTAAGGAAAGATATGGAGAACCCTTTCTCTGGTCTTTATGCTCTTCATTTTCCTGCCTTCCTCTAAACCTGTGTCTGTGTCTCCTTGTTCCCCTTCTCTCCCATCTACGCTCTCTCCCCCACCTCCCTCCTCTCTCTCTCTCTCTCTCTCTCTCTCTCTCACACACACACACACACACTTCCTAACCATAACAGTGAGTGGGATTTAGACAAGAGAGTTGGGTCATTAAATTCTCCTTATTAGAGAGTTCCTGTCCAACTGCAAGAGCTCAGGTTGCTGTGGAGGTGCGGGTTCAATCCCTGGCCTAGTAACTTCCATATGCCACCAGTGCAGCCATTTAAAAAAAAAGAATAGTTTCTGTATTTTACTATCCAGGTAGTGGGTATAGACATATTTGCCTATGGATAAGTTAGACTTTCTGTGGGTAGACCTGGGGACCTAATTAGTATATCTAATATTGTTCCTGTTGGGATAATTTTGATTTGATCCAAATAACTGCTACATTCCTAATTCAATCTGTTTGTAAACTGAAAGATTCCTAAGGCCACAAAGATGCCCACTCTAGAGGAGGCTCTCATTCTATGCGAATAGTGCCTCCTAAAGAATTGATTCCGCATATATGATTGTGTAGAACAGTAAGTAATAGTGAAGACTGGCAGCCAGCATGTACTCTGTGGGCCAAACATGTGCTCCGTACCGGATCTCTGGGTCACCCTTTGCAAACTCTTCTCTAGAATATATTTAAAGATGTCAGGACTTTGAACTTTTCATTTTCATGCAGTTTTACTGATGTTTCCTAACCTGTTTGTGTAGTTTGTTAGGATGGAGACCAATTGCAGCTCTCTTTGAGTTCTGTCTTCCAGTTGCCCACACCTCAGCCATTCCTGTTAATTTGAGGAACTGTGGCATGGATGGAAGGTAGAGACATTAGGGTGTGATAACCCTTTGGTACTCCAGAAAAGAGGACTTGTTTCCTTTTTACTTAATCAAGCCAATTAGCTTGAAATGTAGAGGATGTATAACCTTGGGGAAAGGAATGGTGACCTAAGTTTGTGCTTAGTGAGAGCACCACCTGCTGGCCATAGAGATTTATGCTGTTTCGAGAGAACTTGCCAAGACAACTAGCTCTATTCTTGAGGCTACTGCAGCTTACCAGCAGGAGGAAGAAGTGAGCATTATGAAACACCACAAGGAAGTGTGCTTGAGAAAATGGTGGAAAGTACAGTTGAGTGAATCATGGAATGCGGGCCTGAAGTCAAAGTCTTTTGATTTTGTTGGAGGAAGTAGTAACATAAGATAATGTTAATAATCACCTGTTTCTTGTCATTGACCTGATCTGCACTCTCCTGCCTGATAATAGCACTTTAACACCATTACCTATGCAGGTATGGAATCTGTGAAATCCTCTAGCTGAATGGGGCCCTATTGTGTTCTCTTCCATTTTATAACTCTATCTTTGCTTACTTTCAGGACCTCTATATCCAGTCTGTTTCAGAATTTTGGGTCTATGTGGATCCCGGGTGTTATTATTTAGAGTGTGAGCTCAGACCAGCAATTCCTAAGAGATCATTTTTGTTCACTGACTAGGGGATGTAACAGTTTCTGTTCACTCTTATATGAAAGCAGTTAAAACAGCAAGTTCAGGAGCCCGAGTCCCTTAACAGTTTATTATCCCTGGCTGCTTATTTAGTGGGTTTATAGGGGAAGGTATTCTTGATTCTGCTTAGTACCTCCTCAACTCTGGGGCACAGGGTGGCATCCTACGCTTGTGCCAGCTTCCGCTTCAGAGCATTTAAATCAGGGGAGAGGATTAGGAGTGAGTTGGAACGGCAGTCATTGATTTGGTTCAACACGTTGGAGTTGAAGAGACTCGCCATTCATCTAGTCTAGCAGTAACATGTAAATGTCTTTTCTCTTTTGTGCTTACTGGAATTGATAGTGGCTGTATGAGCTTAATTAACTAATTTTTTGAGATGGGTCTAAGATCTTGGGGTATCAGAAAGAATGTTGGGATTAACCTGTGTCTTCGTCAGACAGAAGAGGGGAGAGCACGTGTGCTAGGATATTACCAGCCCTGATCGAGTCTTGCTGCCTCACATTAGAGATGACGAAGCTAAAGCCCAGCTAAGCAATTTGTTCTTGTTTCTCCTCCTGCTCAGTGATTCGGCCAGGATACACGACCAGGCCTCCTTATTTCCACTATAATTATATCCTAACTCCTTTTCTCCCTCGCTTAATTTTCAGGCTTGAGAGTACAATGACTAGGGAAAAATCCAGGGGAAAAATGAAATCACTATGCTTTTGTAATCCCATTAATAGCCTTTGCCAAGTGGGTGTAACTCTCCTGCTGGCAAAGGGGTTTCCTGGGATATAGCGGTGTTCTCCCACTTCTTGAGCCTTCTTTATACCTTTGGGCTCAGCTCAGCTGCAGAATGCCTCTAGACGATGCTGTATTTCCTGTATACCTTTTTCCCCAACCACCGATTTAGAGCAAAGAATTTGTACCATTAGTATCTCTAAACTCAATTCTTATGGGAGATCTTTTTTTTTTTTTTTTTTTTAACATTTGACCTTTTGGAGGGTGGAAGAATTAAACCATTTTACTGAGGGTTTTGGGGTGAGGTCTAAGGGCTGGGACCACAGTGAGCTCCAATGTCCTTGACCTGACTGAAAGCTGACGATTATTTTAATGGTTGGGATAGGTGAATTTGTTCTTAAGTGTAGAAAAGAAAGAATGATTATCGAAATTTTTTTTTTCAGAAGACAACACTGTTCCCACAGATGTAGCTTGTTCTTTTTGTGTCATGAGCTATATGGTCTACACGGTAGCAAAGAGCCAAGCTGCTTTACTGAACTTTATTGAAAAATATCCTATACTCTCAGTCCCTTGGGAATAATTTGAGAAATACCAGATTCCACCTCAGAATTAAACCATTCCATTCCTTAGGCCAAAGAATAATCTCATGATGTAGTGGCTAAGAGTATGGTTTTTAGGGTTATACAGACCTGAGTTTGAGGGTTGATTGTTACTTAGTAAACTATTTAACCTTGGACAGTTAATTTACCTCTCTGAACCTGTTTCTTATCTTTAAAAGGAGCGTGGTAATACTTACATCCTGTAATTGTTATTCAGATTAAGTGATAATGACAGCCACCGTGCCCTGGGCTCAGGTTCAGTGAGTTCAGTGCATATTCCTTTAGTCCCCTCTTCTCTGTCCCCTGCCCCCCACCAGATTGGGCACATCCTCTCCCTTCCCTGGGAGCCAAAACCCCATACATGTTTAGAAAATATATTAAATAAATCTTTAATAATCCTGGAAAAAGAGGCATGCCATGAATGAATAGAGTTTGGAGCTGTTTTGGAAAGACGAAAAACAGGATAACTGTGGAGAAATAAAACTAGAGAAAAGGAGCCCAAAGCACATGATTTTGAGTAAACTCCTATGGGGTAGGAGCTGGTGTGAGGAGCTTCTTCGCCCCCGGTGAGAAAGGACGTAGAAGTAGGGATGGAACCTGGCCATTTGTCTGGGTGATACATTTGGACTTGTTTTGGAATGTAGCTAGGTTGGATTTTTCTCCTTTTCTACCAAGCAGTGGCGTTTCTGTCCTGCAGCAGGAGTTAGGGTCTCAAGGGCCGGGACTTTTGAGTATGTCCCAGGTGGTTAATGATTCCTAGGAGGAACTAGGAGCTAAAGAGAGCTAAGCTGGTCTTCAGATTTAAAAAGTTCTTGGAAAACTTTTCAGAACCCTGACGTAAGACCTACCCCCCTATATCCATGGTAGTGAAATTTCAGAACAAGACTATAAAAAGGAAAATCTAAGTTTCAGATTGCCACTAGAGGTTCTAATCTGAGTAATAGAGCAGGACATAGAAATAAAAGGCATACTGGGAGTTCCCTTTGTGGCTCAGCAGTTAAGGAACCCAACTAGAATCCACAAGGATGCGGGTTCGATCCCTGGCCTTACTCAGTGGGTTAAGGATCTGGCGTTGCCATGAGCTGTGGTGTAGGTTGCAGACGCGGCTCTGATCCCAAGTGGCTGTGGCTGTGGTGTAGGCCAGTGGCTACAGCTCCAATTAGACCCCTAGCCTGGGAAACCTCATATGCTGCATGTATGGCCCTAAAAAGACAAAAAAGAAAAATAAAAGAAAATCCTAAGGACTCCACAACAACAACCAAAACTTAGCAGTGAATTTAGCAAGATCACAGGATATAGGTCACTATATTAAAAATCACTGGTGTTTTTTTGTTTGCTTTGTTGTTTTGTTCGGTTTTTTGGTTTTTTTGGGGCCGCCCCCACAGCATGTGGAAATTCCCAGGCTAGGGGTTAAATCAGAGCTACAGCTGCCAGCCTGTGCCACAGCAACAGCAAGGCCAGATCCCCAACCCACTGAGCAAGGCCAGGGATCGAACCCATATCATTATGGATCCTAGTCAGGTTCATAAACCACTGAGCCATGAAGGGAACTCCCCAAGATGACTGTATTTCCACATAGTAGCAGTGAACAGTTATAAATTGAAACTTTTTAAAGTGCTGTCACTTGTTATGTCATCAAAAATCTGAAATACTGGGGAGTTCCCTTCGTGGCTCAGCAGAAACAAATCTGACTAGCATCCATGAGGATGCAGGTTCGATCCCTGGCCTTGCTCAGTGGGTTAAGGATATGGTGTTTCCGTGAGCTGTGGTGTAGGTCGCAGGTGCAGCTCGGATCCCATGTTGCTGTGGCTCTGATGTAGGCCAGCAGCTATAGCTCGGATTTGACCCCTAGCCTGGGAGCTTCCATATGCCACAGGTGTGGCCCTAAAAATGAAAAAAATTAAAAAATTACTCAATGCCACAGTCTCAGGAAAATAAAAAAGGAAACTAACAAAATGAAAAGATGAAAGAAACAGTAATGAACCTCAAAAAGAGTATAACTAAGCCTAAAAGAGGAGCTCCCCTGGTGGCCTGGTGGTTCAGGATTCAGCATTGTCACTGCTGTGGCTTGGGTTTGATCCTTGGCCAGGGAACTTCTGCATGCTGCAGGTGTGGCAAAAAAAAAAAAGAAAGTCCAGAAGACTAATTTGTGATACTGAATATAAACTGATGAGCTTAAAAACTTAGGTACTGCAGGTGGGATGTGGTGGAGGTCTGGAGGAAGGAGGGGAAGAACGGTGTAGTTCTTGTTTAGGGGAAGGTTTAGTACCCAGCACAGTACCTAATGAAATAGTAGACAGTAAATAGCCATTGAATGAATGTGTCCTGATTAGCTTTACGTTGATAGAAGTAGATTTGAAATGTTTGTTTCTTGAAGAATAAGAACAGGATGTTTGTCAGTCTTTCAAAACGGTAAAGTTAACAGCAGAACATACCAACAAAGAAAAAAAATCCATCAGTCTAACAAAAGGTTTTAGACTTTGTTTTTATTTGGAACTTGAGAATAAAAGGCAACAGCGACTTGCCTATGAGTAAGAGTGACTTTCAGTGAAGTTCCTATAAACAGGTCTTCCACGTGATAGCACTTGTCCTGCTTGGTTACCCTGCCACTGGGCAAATAAAAGGATGTGGTGAGGGTCTTGCTCACTGGAGAGCTGGGGTTACTGTGAACATGCCTCAGAGCCTGGGGTCTGGACTAACCTGTGGTGTTTTGTTCCTTGCAGATATTCCCACAAGCCTGCACTTCCAGAGCATGCTGAAATCTCAGTGGCAGAACAAGCCTTTTGACAAAATCAAACCTCCAAAAAAGTTTTCACTTAAGCACAGAGCACCCATGCCAGGCAGTCTGCCAGATCCAACTCGTAAAGACAGGCACAAGTTGGTCAACTCCTTCCTAACAACAGCGAGTAAGTTGCAGGGATGCAGAGAGTCCTCCAATTACAGTTCTGTTCCTTTTATGGTCTCCGGTTATTGATGTGGCCTTGGCAATGGCACTGTGTTGGGGTTGGGAGAGGCAATTGACTTGTGTAAATTCAGCTCACAGTCGTCTTTTTCTACTTGTCTTGGATGCTCTCAGATGGACTTGGAAAATCATTCCAGACACCATGTGTCTTGGGGCTCAGTGAACAGCCAGTGGAGACATGAAGTTGGGTCCATTGGGCAGGCTCTCTTCTTAGTCTGGTGTTGCATTTTTCTCTGGTTGAGGGCCCTGTGGGCTTCCTGGCCTATCCTGGCCATTGTGTTATTTGCTGGAAGCTTAAGTCCCAGAGGATTGTTGTGCTGCCCTTGGTTTGTCTATTACTGGCCTAGAGAGAACTCAGGAGCTCGGAACTCAAATAAGAAAAGAATGAGAAAAGATACTTCACAGCTCTTTTTCTGTTCCCCTCTTCAGAGCTGTCCCATCACCAAACCCGGCCTGACAGGACCCACAGGCAGCACTTAGACGATGTGGGGGCTGTGCCTATGGTGGATCGAGTGACAGCGCCAAAAGCAGAGCGCTTGCTCAACCCACCGCCACCAGTGCATGACCCAAACCACAGCAAAATGAGATTGCGAGACCATTCATCTGAGAGAAGTGAAGGTAGGGCCAGGCCCGGCACCTCTGCCTGCATTTGCACCTGCTCGGCTTTCCGGGGCAGCCTGGGCTTCTTGTCATTGTCCCTAGCTTTGTCCTGCACTCTCTAGGAAGGCAGAGTAGAAGGCCCTGCTGCCTCTGAGTGTGGGTCACTTCTCACTGCTGCAGCAACCTCTGCTCCACCCCCCACCTCCTGCCAACCAGTTTGCTTCGTCTTTTTATCCTCTAGGCTTAGAAAGCATTTTTGCCTTTCTGTGTATTGCTGGCATTCCTTGCTTGTGCTGGAAGACAAGCTGATCAAGGTAGCCACATATTCATTCCTCTTTTCTGTTGACTTCTGCAGTGTTGAAGCATCACACGGACATGGGCAGTTCGAGCTACTTGGCGGCCACCCACCATCCACCACACAGTCCCTTGGTGCGACAGCTCTCTGCCTCATCAGACACTTCTGCACCCACCAGCTCTAGCCCACAGGTTACAGCCAGCACGTCTGTAAGTACCTGTGGGGAGTTGACCGGACAGCCCCTCTGTGGTGACACTTCTTTCAAGTGGGTCTGGAGGACAGTGTGGAGAAGGGGTTGTCAGAGCCAAGGCAGTTATAGGGACTCAACTCATCATGACATTTGTCATTTTTAAGTCAAAGTCATGCTATTTGGTCTTCTGTTACCTAGTTTTCCTTGGGTTGTTTTTTCATAGTAGGGATGAATCTGAGCTAAGCTTGCTGTAAAGACAAACTTTTTTTTTTTTTTTTCTTGGCTTTTTAGGGTATATGGAGGTTCCTAGGCTAGGGGTCAAATTGGAGCTGTAGCCACTAGCCTACACCACAGCCACAGCAACACCAGATCTGAGCCGTGTCTGCAGCCTACAATGCAGCTTGGGGCATTGGGTCCTTAACCCACTGAGCGAGGCCAGGAATCGAATCTGCATCTTCACAGGTCCTAGTTGGGTTCATTAACCACTGAGCCACAAAGGGAATCCAAACTCTTAAAGGGATCTATGGCTCTTCAAGATCTGTGGGTCTGTATTTCACAAAGAACTCAGTGATACCATGGCTGTAACTGTGTTGGTCCAAGAAGTAAACACAAGAGGAGGGATGCAAGAGAGATGCCTGTGGGCCTTGGAGACCCTTGTTTTCTGTGTTTTTACTGTCCTGGGGGGTGCCACACTGGTGTGTTAGGGCGCCTGGAGGGGAAGGGGCGCACGGAGCCCGTGCGTTGAGGTATACAGAACAGCCTCACAGGTTCAGCAGGCCACACGGACATGTAGGACACCCAGATGGCAAGCTGTCTGACCTCCATCTGCTTTTGCAGCACCACACTCCACCCTGTAAGCTGTTCGCACGACCGTTCTAGACGCGCGTTCATGTTTTTAATTCCCCAGTGTATGCCTTCTTGAGCACATATACCTGTTGCTGCTTTGTGCCCTTTAAGAGGGTCCTTTACATAGCAGTCCTCATCATAACAGCCAAAGGTTCCTACTATAATGCTTATTGTGTCAGTGCTAAGTTACTTTAGATGCATTACTTCATTCAGTCCTGTAATGCCCTTTGACATGTAGATGGTATAAAAGATTCCCATTTTGTTGGCAGGGAAATGGAGACTTACCAAGGTTAAGTGAATTGCCTGCGGCAAGGCAAGTTGTGAGGGTTACAGTTGTGACTCCAACCCAGGCAGTCTGACTGCAGAGCCAGCTCTTGTACCTGACCATCGTGCTACACAGTGAGAGCCTGGGTTGGGGCACTGCAGAGGTGACTTACGCTGGTGCTCACTAAGCTCCTGTGATCAGGTGGAAATGCATATTGTTCTGACTCTTAAAAAATCAGTTTTTTCCAAATGATCTCCTTGTTTCTCCCCCCTTTCACCTCGCACACCCATAGGTTTTATCTCAATAGATGTGTAGAATCTGTCACACATTCAGTTGTCCATTGGCAGGGAGTCTTGGAAAATGAAAGGATTTTAAAGAGACTTATTCTAGAGGCTCGGCAGGTTAGGGATCTGGCGTTGTCACTGCTGTGGTTCAGGTTCGATCTCTGGTCCTGAGTGTCCTCATGCTGCAGACACAGCTCCCCTCCTCCCACCCAAAAAAGGGGGGGGGGTGCTTATCCTGATAGAAGATATTCTCCAATTTCTAGGACTTGGTGAGACTTCTTTTTTTTTTTTTTTTTTAACCTGCCAGCACTCATGTGTCTGGCAAATGTAAACTTAGGCCTGGATCGTTTAAAATTTTTACTTATTATTTAATGCATACAAATTTTGTATATAGCACTATGCTGACCCTTAAGGCTCTTACTGACAAATTTCTTCAAAAGAATCTGAATTTATTTAATAGCAAGAAGAGGGACAGACCAGATAGTTAATAAGAGAAGCTACAAGACACTGGAGAAATGGCAGGGGAAGGGAGGGATGGGGGCATATGTGGTAGTGCTTCAGCAAAAGCCACAAAAGCTGATGGATGCATCAGAATCACCTCTGTGTGCCACTGCCACCCCCCTGCCCCTTATTGGAAGCCCTGAATATTCTGATTTGATAGTTAGAAAGGAGGGGACCCTGGAAGGTTTTTTGTGTGTGTGTTGTTGTTGTTGTTGTTGTTGTTGTTTTAATTTATTCTTCCTCTTGCTTCTGATGTGTAGCTAGGTTTGGGCACCACTTTGCATTCTCATCACCTGCCTTCCACCTGTGGCTCTAAACAGGAGAAAGTAGTTACGTTAGACCAAATGAGTACCTGGTGGAACTGGGGCATCTAAGTGTGGGGTGGAGGCTGGAGCCTTTGAACCTCACAACCCACACCTATCTCTTTGCCTTGAAGGTACTAAGAGCAGGCCCAAGAAGATTCAGGGAAAATACATAGCTGTTTCTGCCAGCAGTTTCACATCCATTCTCGACCAAAATATAGGGAAAGTGTCTCTTGAGGCTTCCTTAAGGTACACTTCCTATAGTGGGATGCATGTGTTCAGCAGAGATGAGGCAGTGGCAAAGGCCTTTGGGTATGAGGTCACTGAGCCTCAGCTGCAGAACTCAGCCAGGCAAGACATCAGCCGTTTTGGTTAACCAGTTACCTTAAATTTGTGCAGTCAGCATCAGTCTGTTCTTGCTGATAGAGGAAGAAACTGAGGTGGAAAAGACATTGTTTTAACCTGAAATCATAGGTGACAGCAACTAAAATCCTGGCTCAGGAAAGCCTGCCTTTCAGCATTCTCTGAGAAGGCCCTGCAGTGATAGGATGGACCAGTCATGGATGCCCCTCCAAGAACAGGGAGTAGAGAGCTTAGTTGTGGGGAACAGCCTCTTTCTCATCTTCCCTCACTAACCCCTTGCCTCTGGGCTGATCCCTGTTGGTGGTTTGGGTTTGAATACAGCCTCTTAGGTGTTCACAGCTGTACTGTTGCCATGGCAGCATGTTTGTCATCCCCACTATTTCCCTCTAGCCCCTCTCAGCTCAATTGTCAGTCCCTATTGTAGGGCAGGGTGTTTGCTATCAAGGCACAAGGCAGCTCATGGACTTGTCCCTCCATCTAAGAAACCATGCCCTTCGGCTCCTTGCTTTATTCCTCCTGATCTCCCAGCTGCTGCAGATGCCCACCTCCTCCTCTGATACTGGCTGGATCTTCGTTAGTCTTCTTTCCTGAGTTTGATCTTAACTTCCTACAGGGACGAATCTCCTTTCTCTAGGAGTGTGAGCTGTATAGCCCGGTCCTCTTCATCCATTCCCTCCACTCATCTCCACTGATATAGTTAGAAAGCTCCCAGCTCTTTCCCCAAGAATAATAGCCAGGAAGAGGAAATCACGTAATAAGGGCTGGGTACAGATTTAGCTGAAGAGTTCAGACCCACGAGAAGGAGGTGCTTTCATGACAACCAAGGTTAGATGATCCATTGAGCTGGGCCTGTCCTTTGGGCGTCTTTCAGGATAAGGGAATTCTTTTTAACCTCAAGAGTCACCACGAGGCTTCAGCATTGCTTTTAGGGGCCATCATGGGTCTACATCATGGACAGGAATGAAGGGGGAACAGAAAGGATTTAGTCGGGGAGGGAGTAAAAAGGTGTGTGTGGAGGAGCAGAAATTGAGCAGCTGCCTGGAGGAGGAGGGTGGTGAGTAAGACGGGAGCAGGAGCTGTTCCTCAGGACCACCTGGTGTTTTTCCTGAGCACTTTGCTGTCGGGAGATCATCTCCTAGGGATTCTGCTGTGGTCGTCCCTACTGGGGTTATTGCGATCCTGTTTGAAATCTCACACGTATGATTTGATGTTTGTGGAACTGTTCCTCCCTTTTAAACGTAACCTTTGTCTTCACAGCAGCCAGTGAGGAGGAGAAGGGGCGAGAGCTCATTCGATATTAACAACATCGTCATCCCAATGTCTGTGGCTGCAACGACCCGTGTAGAGAAGCTACAGTACAAGGAGATCCTGACTCCCAGGTAGAGGTCCTAGATGATCAGCTCTTGCCCCTGGTCTTCCTCTTAGTACCTCTTCCTCTCTTTTCTTGTCACTGAGCTTTGGGCCCTCACCTTGGCTTCTGTCTTCTCCTTAAGAGAAGGTCCACCTGATTAGAGTGAAATTATTTCTGTAGATAATTCTCTCCCATTATATGAGCACCAGCCAGACCTCAGGCCACAAACTGGCTATGGTCATGTTTTGTTTGACATATACAAGTGTCTTTTAAAATACGGAATTTGTTGTCAGCATCAAAGCAAGGTTTCACATATGAGTCTTTATTTCCAGCTTTTGTTGTCAGATCCAAAGATTGGGCAGCCCTGTATGTGCATTCCCATATGGGAGCATCAGCTGGACCCCTCAGCTTCCCAGCTCTCATCTCACCCTCGGCCTGCTGCCCCTGTTTGTGGGCATTTGAGTGTGGAGCCTCTTGCAGAGGCCTCCAGGGCTGAGAAGGCCCAGCATAGAGGGGTGACACTTGCAGGCGGAGGGCTCTCATTCTTACACAGATGTATCCTGCCGCAAACTGCCTGCCACCTCACGGTTGTCCCTTTCTGGTTTTTGCAGCTGGCGGGAGGTCGATCTTCGGTCTCTGAAGGGGAGTCCTGATGAGGAGAACGAGGAGGTAAGGGTGTGGTCCTTCCCTCTGTGAGGAGCACACACTGCAGATGCCTCAGGACCTGTGGCATCAAGTGCAAGCTCACTGTATTCCTGCTGTGACCAGGAAGAGCCTGCTGTGGGGTGGGGCTGCTTCTAGAATTGACCTACCCACACTTCTGGAGGAAAGAGGGGCTCAATGAATGCTTTTTTGCAGATCGAGGACCTTTCTGACGCAGCCTTTGCCGCCCTGCATGCCAAATGTGAGGAGATGGAGAGGGCTCGGTGGCTGTGGACCACGAGTGTGCCACCCCAGCGGCGGGGCAGCAGGTGATGGGGCAGGCACAGGCCCCTAGGGCCTGTGGAGGGAGGGTCAACAGGGAGTTTGGGCCCTAGCTGTGTCCATGGAAGGCCACTGCCCTTAGTTGCCCTTCGTATTCGTTCACTGGGGATAGCCGAGAATGCAGAAGTTCCTGGGTATTTGTTGGAACCAACGAGGGTATAAGCAGTCAAGTACTGGACTCTTGCTGAGTGGTTACTGTCCAGTTCTAACAAACCCTAGTGATCTCCTGGGCTCCAGGAAAAGGGCTGTCTGTGGCATTGGAGGCCTCACCACAGGTTAGCCTTCCTCTGGACATTGCAGTGAGGTTTTATGATCCTACTTGGAAGAACTGTTCCACTCTGTCTCCCTTTATTGTTAACACCAAGAAGCCCCAAGATTCTCAAGCAGAAAGATTTTAAGGCTCTTGTTCTTGTGTTTTTCTTTGCCTACAGTTTTCAAAGTTGGGGCTAATTCCCCTTCCCCAGTGAGTCTCCTGGGCAGTGTGCCAGGGGTCAGCCCCCAGCACAGTTGAGCTCTGGCTTTCTCACAGGATGATAGCTGTACACAGCTATTAGATGTCATGTGGTGTACCTGCCCCCTGCTCAGTGGTGGGAAGAAGTGAGGGTATTTGTGGTTCCTAGGAAAGAACTGTAGTCAGTCTCCCTCAGCTCCCCAGATCCTGGTCAGGGATGCTTTTTCATGCTTCCTCCCCAACCCCCCAAAATAAACATAAGAAATTCATATTACCCAGACACTCAAATTCAGATGTCTTGGTGTACAGGTCTTACAGGTCATCAGACGGTCGAACCACCCCCCAGCTGGGCAGTGCCAATCCCTCCACCCCCCAGCCTGCCTCCCCTGATGTCAGCAGTAGCCACTCTTTGTCGGAGTTCTCTCACGGTCAGTCCCCCAGGAGCCCCATTAGCCCGGAACTGCACTCGGCCCCCCTCACTCCTGTGGCTCGGGACACTCTACGACACCTGGCCAGCGAAGACACCCGATGCTCCACACCGGAGCTGGGGCTGGATGAACAGGTAAGGCACCCGCCTTTCTGTGGGATTGGTGGGGCGCAGGTGGAATTGGGGGACAGCACCTGCTCAAGATGCAGCTTCATTTTATGGGCACCCTCCCCCCACCCCGCGCTCATTTTGAAGGGAACAAGGGGCTGTTGTATATGAAATCCACCCATTGTTAAAGGGTGCCCACTCTGCACATCCTTCCTCGACCAGCCCAGGAACTCTGGAGAGACTGGCCGTGGATCCCAGTCCACACGTCTTGGGGCAGGAGGCAGGCGGGGACTGGGTCCTCACCGGAGCATCTTGTCTGCCCACAGTCTGTCCAGCCATGGGAGCGGCGAACCTTCCCCCTGGCGTACAGTCCCCAGGCAGAGTGTGAGGACCAACTGGATGCACAGGAACGGGCGTCCCGCTGCACTCGGCGCACCTCAGGCAGCAAGACTGGCCGGGAGACAGAGGGGGCGCCCACCTCGCCTCCCGTCGTTCCCCTCAAGAGTCGGCATCTGGCGGCAACAGTCACAGCTCAGCGTCCAGCTCACAGATGAGTGGGATCCGAGCATCTAAACAGACTCACTAACTATTGGCATTAAAGCTTCAGAAATCTCTGCGTTTGATATTCAAACATCATATGCCGAAAATTTTCACAGTTTTTAGTGAATTTAAGGAATTTAGATTCTACTTTTTTTTCCCTTGTTTTGATTTTTGTTTTTGTTTTGGTTTCCATGTTTTATCGTCACACACCTGAGCACTTCCTCCAGTTGGCAAACAGAAGTTCAGGATGAGACCTTGCTGACCGGGTCCTGGCGTCCTCTGCACTGTTGAACCACTGGACTTGGCCGTGTTGGATGATCACCCCTCTCCCTTGCACCTGTGGGCAGGGTGGGACAGCCAGGTAGGCAGAGGGAAAGGAACCGCCAGCTCAGCACGGCCACCTCGGGTGAGGCTGGGAGAGAACAGCGTGTTCTGGGCCCTTCCCCTTCCCCTCTGTGGCTTGGCTCAGCTGTGGCCTCCCGGCGGGGTCCCCTTGGTCGTCGGCGCTGGAGCGCCCCTACCAGAGCCTCTTGGCCCAAACTGCCAACTCTTCTCACCCAGCTCTCAGCTGACAGAATGGCTTCCCCTTGTCACCCAGATCTTGGAGACCTACTGGGTTTCCTCTGCATTTGGTCATCCCTGTTTTGACTCCTTACCTGCAGTAACCTGGCTGCGGCCACTCAGGTTCTCAGTCCTGCCCCTTGGTGCCCTCTCGTCTGCTCCCTCCCTCTGCACACCCACCCACACACGCCAGTCCTTCCCCATCTGGTCTCTGGAGGTAGGGTTAGGACTGTTCAACCTCTCTTCCCACACCTCTGCAGATGCTGGGGGTCTGGGACATGAGCAGCCGTCTCCCCTGTACAATTCTGTTTTCTCTGACCGAGTCATTTGGTCGTATTTCCTCCCCATCCAGTTCCCTGTCAGAGTCAATCAGGCCCTTCTTCTTTCGAGCTCCTTTGCCTGTGGAACACTGTCTGGTCCTACTGTGGTTCCCATCACTCCCCACCCCCCACCCCCCACCCCCCCCCAGGTTAACCTTGTGCCTGTCTCATGAATGATCACATCACCAAAAAGGGGGGCAAGAAGGACTTTTTTTTTTTTTTTTCCATTTTGTAATCGTATAAAAATAGTAGACAAACTGCTTAATGGTCGGGGTTTTTTCACAATTTTCAACATTAGTGATTTTTTTTTTTTTTGATTCTGTTTGCAAGTTAAAGGTTTGTCATTGTTTCTTTAAAAAACAATAATGCACCATATCCCTATGCATAAAGTGCTTCTTCTATTTATAAGGTTGAAAATTCTGAATAACCCTTTTAGCATTGTAAAAAAAAACAAAAAAAAACAAAAAAACAAAAATGGAAAAAAAAAACCTTGTATTTTGTAAATATTTTCTTTTCCTGCTTTGAGCTGTGTATTGGCAGCGGAACATGTAGCTGTCTTTGTTCTATAGAAATGCTTTTCTTCAGAGAAGCTGATCTTTGTTAATGTCTTGATTCTGTTCGCAAAGCACAGACTAGTGCTTAAAAAAAAGTAAGGAAAAATTGAAAAAAATAATAAAAAAAAGTTACAGAATGTGGTATACCAGGCCTTTCTTGACACTGGACATGTAATGGGGGTGGCTGAGAAGCCAGCCCTGCTGAAACAGTTCTCTAGGTCCTCTGACTTGCTCTGAACCTTAGCACCTGTCCATTCTATCTTCTGGGCACCTGCTCAGAGCCTGTCTCCATTCTTTCTTCTGGGCATCTGGCAGGGTCTTCTCGTGGTCACCAGAGGGAGGATGTGGTTTTCGTGGCGGGGGCTGGGGGTTAGGTAAGGGATGCCAGGAGGAAGGGGGGGGTCTTTGTAAATCATCTGTTTTCCTTTTTGTTGGATGAAAGTAATTGGTCCATTGCTCTTAATCTCACTTGCTCTAGTGAGGCTAGCACTGTAACATTTTTATCTATTCTAAATTGTTCTTTAATGGAGATCTCACTTTCCACCATTGACCTCTTCTGGGGTTGAGGTCAATGAGGATGTATATACTTTGCATGGAGCCTGAGCTGGTTCTCAGCATCTTTCTCCTGCAGAGGCTAAGTGCTTGATTTTCTTTGCACAGGATGAGTAAGTGAGCAGGTCTGGTTCTCTCTTTACTTCCTTTTTTCCTTTTCATGGCAGTGGAGGTGAAGCAGCCAGTGAGGCTGCCCATCTTGGCCATGAAAGCTGTGAGTTCTGAGGTAACATTTCTGTTTGGCTGCCCTGTTGCTGCTTCTGTAATTGCAGTTGGGCTCTGTTCTACTTTGATTTCTGCCTGCAGTGCCTGAAGGACATGAGGAAGAGCTGAGAAAAGTAATATTTTGAAACTGTTCGTAAAAAATCAAAGGACTCAGTGTTACAACCTTGACCTAATTACTAAGGAACAATAATTAATATGATGGCTTTTTTATTTGTAGCATCACAGGGGCTACCTGGTATCCCTGCCTTGATCTAGCAGACACTGTGCAATCTGCAGTAAGGCTCAAAGGAGAGAGGAAAGCAGCTCTGTAATCTAAGCCATTCATTCAGCTGATTGGCCATGTTCTGCTTGAGCCCCAGGCCTGTTGGCTAATTTCCAGGGATAAAGAGATCTCACAGAGCCACACCAGCCTTCTCAGGTTTGAATACAGGGGTCTGGGTTTTCCAGCCTTGTGACTGCAGCCTTGTGAACACAACCATAAGAATATTGCCGTTTGAGTCTGACCAGGGTGGTTTGCCAGCAGCAGAATGGGAGACTCAACTGAAAATGAACAAGTCTGAGAGCCCTTTCACTTTCAGGTCCCCGGAGCCAGCTGGTAAGTCCCCATGTCCAGGTTTTAACAATATTATGATTTCCAAGAAGGCTGGGAGAGGACTTGCAAATCATTCATCCTATAGCATTTTCTGATCCTTTGAATCCATGCACAGAGATCTTATTTAATCAGAGTAATAACTTTATTTCCAAATTCACTTTTACAGTAACAGTAAGTGTAAATCATTTGTTAAAACACACAGCACACCATATGGACATTCACAGACAGGAAGCTAAGCTAAGATGGTTTCATGTCCCTCCCCCCACCCTCAATATTACCAAAGAAATCATGGGACTTGCAAGTACCAGAAATTGTCCTGCCCAACACTGCAAATTCACAGGGCTAAGTCCGTTGGGAGGTGAGACTCAGTCCGTGCCCAGGGTAATAACCCTTTTCAAAGCTAAAGAGAAAGCAGAAGTCTCTTGGAGCCACAGAGCTGTAGATGGGACAAGCTGATGTCCTCCCATCTCTGCCCTCATCCCCACCTCTGCTTTCCTTGGGGAACAAAGATAAAAAGGGGAAGAGATCTCAGCAGCTACAAGGAGGACAGGCTGCTGTCCAGAGCTGGTGAGAAAGGTGACATGGAGAGGCCAACAGCTCAGGACCAGATGCCGGCATCTTTGGGAGGCACGGTTGAGTGCTTAGGACTCTGCCAAAGAAAGGGCAGCAGGCCAGAGCGACCGAATCTCCAGATTCCTCCACCAGCCTCACTTGCCTGCACCTGGCCGGCAGGGAGACGGGAACTAGCTGGCAGCGTGTGGCACCTATCAGCAAAAAGGCGAAATCCCAAGGACCCCTAGCATGAAAATCATGAAGAAAAGGGTTACTAGGCCTTGAACTGCTGCACTCCCCTGTGCCCAGTGGTAACTATCTTACAGGTTCCACCCCCCTCCCCCCAGAGCACAACAAGCAAACAGGATACAGTCTCACCACTGAAGTCAATTTAAATGGAACTATTGATAAAGTATGTGGAGAGCTTGAAGGAACCAGGCATACAGCATATCCTATCTAGCCCACCCAAGGGACACTGGAGGAAATGGGGGTGGGGAGTACCTGGCCCTGGGGGATTGTCCTCATTATTTAAGGTTACAAGCCAGCATCCCTTTGCCAGCTTCGAACTGATCACCCTAAACCATGATGTTTAGACTGATAACCAGCAGCCCATCCACCAGCCCCCTCTGAGTAAGGTCCCGGAAACAAGGTAGCACAAGGCAGGGCATAGAAGCCGCAGGAAGAGGTGCAAGAAGAAATGCAGCCAGAATCGGCAGCAGTAATGAGGCTGGATGGCTAACAGCTACCAAGTCTTTGCACTACATTTCCTTCTGCTTCCTCAGAACCCTTCCAAGACCAGCTGGGACTCAGGACAGAAGAAAGCCTGTGGGACATTCTGGGCCCAGATGATCCCTTGCATAGAGAGTTACGGCTGCAAATGAACCATCCAGCCCCATAGGGCTGCCTTTAACTGTACCCGAACCAGAAGCAGCAGAACTGCCCGAGGTTGCTGATTTTCTTTAAACAGCGAATTTCTAAACTGCCAGAGGCTGCTTCCCGTCCCCCTGGGAGGAGATGAGTCTGGTGCAAGGTCAGCAGGAGCTCTGGCCCAGGCTTTGGAAACGGTGTCTCCAGACTCGTGACCCTTCCTCGCTCAGGCAGCTCAGGCCACTGAGAGGAGTCCAGGGCAGGCAGTCCATCCCAACCCCCACTGTGGCCCCAGGGCCCTGGGTGAGGAGGCCTGGCCATCCTTCCTGAGGGAGAGCTTGGAGCGGGACCCCAGGCTGAGGTGGCACTCATGACACAGGGAGTTCTAAGACCCTCTCCTGGCTGCTGGGGGCCTCCAGGCTGTGATCAGAGAGGCATCTTCATGCTGCAAACTGCCCTCTGCCTGATGAAGGGGAGCCCTGGGGGTGGGGAGGAGGCAGCAGAGCGTCCATCCTTGTCCTGTGCTTTGAGCCTTCGCAGCCGAGGGTTCTTACTCGTCAGACTCTGGACTGTTGGGTCCCAGAGGCTGACAAAAAGTCTTTCGATGCAGGGCAGAGCCACACTGGCCTTCTGGATCCGAGTCCCAGCTGGAGGGGGAGAGACATCTAGAACTCCCTTGAGGGTGGGTTAGAAACCTCTTTACAAGCATTTCAAGATACATGCGTCCTTTTTTTTTTTTTTTTTTTTTTTTCCCTTTTCACTACCATAGTCACTCTGGTGAATCCAAGCACAGACAGACAAATCCGACTACGACGCGACAGGGTGCAGACCGGGAGGGAGGGGTGACATCTATGTGAATGTTCAGCTGCTCCAGCAGGACAGACAGCATCACTTCCAGCTGGGATGGGGAAAGAACCATTTCCAAGGGGGCACGTTTCCCTTTTTGGGGGTGTGGAGGGCTGACTATATACATGGGGGGTAGAGCAGCGGCCGGGCTCTCAGAGGCTGGCAGTCACAAGCTGAGGCAGAAGTGGGGATGGAGGAAGCCCGGTCTGGCCCTGAGGGCCTTGCCTACCTGTCCCAGCGCCATCTCTGGCATCCAGGGCAGCCGACCCGCTGCTAGCTCAGCACGGGAAGGGGACCAGGCTTCTGGGCGGAAAGGCTCACCAAGTCAACGAGTCACTGCGAACCCCACCCTGGCTCACGTCTGGGTTGGAGGCAGGGAACCGAGTAAGGTCATCAAGGGTCACTGTGAGGGACATGCCAGCGGGATGCTTCGAACAGAAGACTGAGGGCCCCCACCCAGTGTCCAAACCTCGCCCTCCTTGACTTTCCCCCTCGATGCGGAGATGCCTCCCCATCTAACCACGTCCATTACTGAAGTGGGGGGTGAGGCTGGGAACTCGGGACAGTGACATAATGAGGGGAACAGGCAGTGACTGGGCTCCGCACAGCAGACACATAGGCAGGGCAGACAGGTGGCTGCTGCAGTGGGCGTGGGAGGGGTGAGAGGCTCAGGACCCCCCCTCCCAGACCCCGCACACTCCAGAGATGCCACAGGCCCAAGCCTGGGAACAGGCGGATGTCCCCCAAGAGGCACAAGTCCTTACAAAGAGAACTGGTTAGCCCTAAGGTCCCAGATCTGTGAGGTGGCCAGAATCGTGGCTGTGGTTCCAACCTTCAGAACTCAATAAAACAGGGCTTCCTGGGGCGGAGGGAGCCCCTCAGCTCAGGACCCCCATCCTGCAGGGAGGGAGGAAGAGGCCACCACTGGGGACATGGAGCCAGTGGTCTTGGAGGAAGTCATTCACAGGATGCCACCCTCCGGCCCACTGTCCCTTCAAAGGCGTGGGGGCGGGGCTCAGAGCCCTCCACCTCCGGGCCGCCCTCCAGAGGGTGGCACGCCCACCATGGCAGACACCAAGCCACCTCCTCCCCTGTGCCCTTCCTCTCACACCCTCCCCCTGGCACAGTCCCCTCCGCAGCCTCTCCTGGCCCTGCAAGACCCCACCCCATCCTGCTCCAACGGTCGCCCTGTGCCTGTGCTCCACCAGTGCACCAAGTTTCCAGTCCCTTGCCACCTCTGAAACCCCCGACCCAGGACGGGCCCCAGGAGAGGTGTCCCTAGGCCTTCGTGAGTCTCCAGAAGCAGCTTTCAGAGCCTCTCCCCCTCCCTCTTCCACTCAGAGGGGGGTAAAAAAATCAAAAAGTAATTGCCCAGGGAAATTCTGGGTGTGGCCATCTTTTTAAATGTTTTTAAAAATATTTTATTATGACTGGCCCACCCATCAATTTGGAAAGATGAAATCCGCTCTTATTCCCGTCACTGATTTGGAAGTCCCAAGCCAGAGCTGAGTGACAATGCAGGTTAAGTGATTAACCGATTAACCGATCTGTGAGGAGCAGCTGGGGGAGGGCAGAGGGCGAAGGGCCAGATCATTATTCTTTTTTTTTTTTTCCACACTCTCACTCTCCTCTCTCTACGATTACTGACCGCCCCGGGGCCCTGATCACAAACCCTGCTTGGCCAGGGAGGCGGACACCTCGTCGGCGAGCGTGGCGAGCTGCGGGGAGTCCACCATGTCGATGCTGCCGGTAGAGGAGACGTTGCTGAGATGCCTGGGGGACGTGTCCCCTGACACCACGGGCGACTTGTACACAATCTCCGCCCCGTGGTCCGTCTTGGCTTTGGCGTTCTCGCGGAAGGTCAGCTTGTGGGTTTCGATCTGCGAGAGAGGAGCGGGGGAAAGGTGAGGAGGGGAGCTGGGGACCGTGGGTGGGAGGCAGCCCAGGTGGCGACCATGATTTCATCATTTCCCAACAGCCAACAGGGGTCCAGGGTGCTGGTCACTCGCCAGCCAGCCGCCCAGGTGCCCACTCCAGAGGCATGACCAGTGTGAGTGTCTTGGGTCCCCTTCCAGAGAGGCCACACATGCAAACGTGTGTGTGAGTACTGAGAAGAAAGAGAAAAAAACCACCTATAATCCATATGGTAACAACACCCACGTGCTTTGCACTTTCCATCCCAGGTCCACAGCTCCCTCAGCTGGTTGGCCCTGCCGAGGGCTGTGTGGTTTCCCATCGCAGCAGATGTGCCAAAATGTATCTAGGCTCCTGTGGGTAGATGACTGAGGTTGGTCCCAGTCTCCTGCTCTCCCAGACAATGCTGTGTATGAATAACCTTGTAGGTACATCATTTCACACACATACTCTTAAGTGTATCCTAGAAGTGGAATTGCTAGTGGGTCCAAAGGCACACATATTTTCTTAATGCACACACCTTGCCAAATTACAAATGAAAATGTTGAGGAGTCCATCACGGCTCAGTGGTTAACAAATCTCACTAGCATCCATGAGGACGCAGGTTCTATCCCTGGCCTTGCTCAGTGGGTTGAGGATCTGGCGTTGCCGTGAGCTGTGGTGTAGGTCGCAGACGCCGCTTGGATCTGGCATTCCTGTGGCTGTGGTGTAGGCTGGCAGCAACAGCTCCGATTAGACCCCTAGCTTGGGAACCTCCATATGCCGCAAGTGCGGCCCTAAAAAAGCAAAAAAAAAGAAAGAAATGTTGAAGGGGAGGCTGAAGAAGACTCGGGGATGTGCCCAGAGCCCCTGCCACCCAGCTTGGAGCCACACACATTCCTCCCCTTTGCCAGTGACATGACACAGGAGGTGGCAGCAGCTGTGGGCGGCACTGGCAGGTGCACAAGAAAACATGATGCAACAAAGCCCTTTTTAAAGTAGAGCTGGTTCCAAAATATACAACCAGCAAGCTCAGTATCAAAAAAAAAAAAAAAAACAGGCAGAAGGAGCTCCTGGCGGCCTAGCAGTTAAGGATCCGGCATTGTCACTGCTGTGGCTTGGGCTCAATCCCTGTCCGGGAAACTTTCGCATGCCACGAGTGCAGCCAAAAAAACCCAAAGAAACAAAACAAAATGAGCAGAAGACCTAAACAGATATTTCTCCAAAGACAACATACAGATGGCCAAAATGCACATAAAAAAACTCAAAAATCACTAATCATTAGAGATGCAAATCAAAACTACAATGAGGTACCACCTCACTTAGATCAGAATGGCCATCATCAAAAAGTCTACAAATAATAAATGCTGGAAAGGGTGTGGAGAAAAGGGAACCCTCCTACACTGTTGGTGGGAATGAATACTGATACAGCCACCACGGAGAACACTATGAAGGTTCCTTAAAAAACAGGACTAGCGGGAGTTCCTGTCGTGGCACAGTGGTTAACGAATCCGACTAGGAACCATGAGGTTGCAGGTTCGATCCCTGGCCTTGCTCAGTGGATTAAGGACCCAGCGTTGCCATGAGCTGTGGTGTAGGTTGCAGACGCTGGTCAGATCCCACGTTGCTGTGGCATAGGCCAGAGGCTACGGCTCTGATTGGACCCCTGGCCTGGGAACCTCCATATGCCGTGGGAGCGGCCCCAGAAAAGACAAAAAAGACAAAGGAAAAAAAAAAAAAAAAAAAAACCTCAGGAAAAAATAGGACTAGCATATGATCCAGAAAAAAATTAATTCAAAAACCTGCACCCCAATGCAGTACTATTTACAACAGCCAAGACATGGAAGCAACTTAAATGTCCATCAACAGAGGAATGGATAAAGATGTAGTGTATATATACATACACACAATAGAATATTACTCAGGCATAAAAAGGAATGAAATAATATTATCTGCAGCAACAAGGATGGACCTAGAGATGATCATACTAAGTAAGCCAGACAAATACAAATATCATATGATATCACTTACATGCACAATCTTAAAAAAAAAAGATACAAATAAACTTGTTTACAAAACAGAGACTCACAGACTAAGAAAACCAACTTTTGTCACCAAAGGAGAAGGGGAGAGGGATAAATTGGGAGTTTGAGATTAACCTAGATACACTACTATATGTAAAATATATAACCGACAAGGTACTACTATATAGCACATGCAGCTCTCCTCAGTATTTGGTAATAATCTACAAGGGAAAAGAATCTGAAAAAGAATGTAACTGAATCGCTGTGCTGTACACCTGCAGCTAACACAACATTGTAAATCAACTATACTTGAATAGAAAAATACAAGTAGAGCATCTTGGCCCAGAGGTCTTAGTTCCAAAAGATACATGGGAAACTCAGCAGCAGAAAGCATTAGCTGGAGATGCCAGTGGTACATAGTAATTCTCTCCTGATGAGCTCTGAAATGATGGACACAGTAATTTTCAACCTCCTTGGGCCGCTGGTAAAACCAGGGAAAATGTATGACACGTGCTTATACTCTCACACACACGTTACAACTTCTCCAATTTTAGGAGTCCCTGCACCCCAGGTAAAGAGCCTCTACTGCAGAGGAGCTTGACTATAGAGAAAAAAAACAGGCTCCCATTTAAGCCATATGCTTATTTTGTTCATCTTGGGTTACCACTTTTTAAAAAAGGACTTTTTCTTTCTTTGGCCGCACCTGTGGTATACAGAAGTTCCAGGACTAGGGATCTAACCTGCACCACAGCAGCCACCTGAGCCACAACAGTGACAATGCTGGATCCTTAACCCACTGAGCCACCAGGGAACTCCAGGACTCTCCCTTATTACTATAACTGAAAGGCCATTTTGACATAAGCTTTGACAAGAACACAGGTTAAGAAAAAATGTGACAGCGTCCTACAAATATCCCTCAATCCCCCAAACTGAAAGGCACTCAGGTGGCAGGGCTCCTATGCTCCACTGCTTGTGAACAGTTTTGCTCATCACAGAAGGAAATGGGGGAATGAATATGAGGGGACCCTGTGGGACCAGGACAGTGTCTTCCAGGCAGCGGGTAGGGCAGGACCTGCCCTTGCCAAGGCATCACAGACGTGAATTAAGACCGAAGTCTGGACTCCACCTCTGCACCAAGCAGCCTCCAGAACACTGTCTCACTCAGGTCTCACCACCACCCCGGGACATGGCTGTTTCCATCGGCTTTGCTGCAGGAACCTGGGGGTGCAAGTGCTTGCAAATCTTGCCCGGGTCCCACCTCCAAGCAGAGTCAAGCTCAGAGCTTTTCCCAGGACAGAAGCTTAACGAGGTAGAGGGCTTTCTTCACCCAGAATCACCCACACCCAGGTCTACCCAGCCTCATTCCTTATAGGTTTAGTCAGACTCTCCAGAGGGTGGGAGGGGGTGTCTTTAAAGCTCCCCAAGGCAGGGAGGCCTTGCATGAAAGAGGGTAGAAGTGCGGGAGTGGAAACGGGCTGGCCTTTTGCAGAAAACTTTCTCCACTTCCCTGAGGCATTCAAGGTCCCTCTCTGTCTTCTCACTTTTGATAGAGACCTGGACACCAGGCGGGGGGGTGGGGGGTGGGGGGGCGCACGCAAGGATGTGGCTACAGGATGGTCAGGGAGACCCTGCTCCCCCGCCTTTCGGGGGCTCTGTTGTGGGTCAGGTGGGCCTCAAGGTCTCAGTTTGCAACCTCTGCTTTAAGAGCACACCAGCAAGTGCCCCTCCAACACTGTGCTATGAGGCCTTCACTGCCCGTGCGAGGTGGGGTATTCCTGCTCAGAACCGGAGGCGGAGGTCTTGATGGCTGTGGGGACTCCAGCTGCCACCAGGTGTGGTGTGACATGATGGAAAGATGGCCTGGCTACCACTTCTGAGAGGTTGGGCGCCCCTTCCAGCTACCCCGCTGCTCACTGCGGGTTGGGTCTCAGGCCCATTCTGGGACGTCTCTTCTCCCTCCACCCCTCCTCAGTCAGCAGCTGGGAGGCACCAAAGACTGGAAAGTAAGCCACTTGCAGCGCTTCTGGGCAGGCGTGGGCGGGAAGCCCAGAGGGCCCTTCACTGTATTTACCCAGGAGAGAAAAAGTGCAGCCGCAAGACAGCATCCTGCAGTGGGCCCAGAGGGCCCACCAGTGTTCCCAGCCCTGGAGCAAGACACGGGGCCTCTAGAAACTGCGGGAACGCTGAGGTCCTCAGTCCAGCAGCCTCCCCATGGACACTCCAGAGGCTGTGCTGAAATCTGGATTCCAGCATCACTGTTTTGCTCTACCTGCCTACTGACCCACTTAGAAAACTAGGTTATGTTCCCATGATTTGCTCTGGATGGCAGGGGTGGCTTTGGGGTGGCTACTTCATTTTGGGGACACTTACCAAACACAGGCCCAGGGCAGTGGCTCTCACCTTCGCCTGCACTGGAGAGCCACCTGGGGCTTTAAAAGCTCCAGGGGCCCAGACAGCACCCAAGACCAGTTAGTCAGGCTCTCCAGGGTGGGGCCCGGCAGCAAGGCTGTTCAGGCTCCCAGGGGATGGCAGCAGGCAGCCCAGGTGGAGCCCCACAGGCCCGTGGTTGCCAAGAATCCACGTCGGGCCCAGCAATCTGGGAGCCCCGGCTCCCCCACTCTGGGAAACTGGACCAGACTTGTCCCCACGACTCTATTATGGCCGAATCCAAGCACAGCCTCCTCCCCGCCTGCCCTTTACCTTCTTATTCCCTCCGCCAGGGACGTGGGTGATGTTATCCAGGGACCCGATCTTCGACTGGACTCTATCCTTGAAGTCCAGCTTCTCAGATTTTACTTCCACCTGGCCACCTCCTAGAACACAACACACACGGGCCCCAAGGCTGGAGTGAGGGCTAAGCAAGTGATTCCGCGGAAATGCCAGCCTTTAGGGAGAGAGGACTCGCCTTTATTTAGAGCGCAGTGTGGGAGCAGGTAGGTCCTTCCAAGGGGCTTGAAAAGTTTGCTTCATCTCTCTAATCAGGGAGGACATCGAATACTTACTCAGCAAACTTCCTCTTTAGATAACACAAAGATAAATGACAACTCAGTTCATGAGAAATTATTCTAAGTTCTAAACTGGTTGGCTTCCAAAGAGTCAAGTCTTTCTTAGGCCAACACCCTGCAAGCTACAGCCCAAGAAGACCTCAGAATTAAACTCAATGGCAAAGTGTACCCTTAATGAGGAAGGACCCTGACCCTTTGGCACTCCTCAGATACCCCATACAAGGCCCAAGGATGGACAGCATGGCCTGAGGAATACACTCCTTTCTTGGGAAGGATAAAGCCGCTCAGGAAAGCTGCTCCACAGTGTGGCAGGATGGTGGCCCCAGAAGAAGGGACAGCTTTCTCTGGGGAAGACTAAACTTCCATAAAATATCCAAGGGAGACAGAAAGTAATGGACACATATTTTCGACTATGCTTTTTTTCTTCCCCCCTTTTAGAGCCGCACCTGCAGCATATGGAAGTTCCCAGGCTACAGGTCAAATCAGAGCTGCAGCTGTTGGCCTATGCCACAGCCAAGCCAGATCCGAGCTGTGTCTGCAATTTACACTGCAGCTTGCAGCAATGCCAGATCCTTAACCCACTGAGCAAGGCCAGGGGTCAAACCTGCGTACTGAAGGACGCTATGTTGGGTTCTTAACCTGCTGAGCCACAATGGCAACTCCTAGACTATGCTTCTGATGGCCCTCTTTAAATGCAGTAATGGGTCATGTAAAGATCTCGGCCCTGAAGAGGGCCTAAGGCTGAAGACCCTACTCTGCGCTCCCAGGCAGAAGTTAGAATCTAGATCCCTTCTCTCCCAGATGGTAGCCAGCAACCACCTGTAGCCACCGAAATTTTAATAAAATTTGTTCAGTTCAACTGCACCAGCCACAATGCAAATGCTCAGCAGCCACATGTGGCTAGTGGCCACCAAACACAACAGCACAGCTGGGACGTTTCCTTTGTTGCAGAAAGAGCCGTGGAAAGCACTGATTTCTATACCGGGCGGGGTAAACACAGGGAGTTCCAATAGTAGCATTTTCTGTTGAAACAAAATCACGAGGGCACCGGCAAGGACCCCAGGGTCCCGTGTTGGAGCTGGTGCAGTTGGTGAAGTGACCCTCACATCGACTGTGGACCAAATATGGACCCACACAGCCAGGCCTCGGGGACCAGGTCAGGCCCTTCCCCGGCTCTAGAGGCCCCTTGTGCAGCCCGTGTGGAGAACCGTGGGTAAGGGTTTAGACCAGCATCTGCCACACCGCCCTCCTCACCTTGCCTCAGGCAGCCCGGTACACAGCGACATCTCCCAGGCCAGGGCCAGTCCCGCCGCAGCCCTTCCCAGCCACTTCCGGCGCAGGCCCCGCCCCTTCCGGCCCCACCCCACCTGGCCTTCTACTAGGGCTACCTGGCTTATGGTGGATGTTGCCTAACGAGCCACACTTGGAGGTCACCTTGCTCAGATCCACTGGTTTGTAGACTATTTGCACCTGGAGGTGAGAGAGGCGGAGAGAGAAGATAAAACAGGATTATTTTATTAGGAGTGTAACACAATGAAGAGCACTGTGCAAGCCCAGGTCCTGCTGGGGCAGCGTTTCCTGTCAGCCACGAGAAACACACCGCTGTCATCGTGGTGGGGAAATGTGTTGTTGGAATTCTGCCAACCCTGCCCGGGGGGCCAAGTCTCCACAGAATAACTGGTGTGCTTTTCAATCCCATAGATCTGGGACCCTTAGGGAAAAGCGGATTCTTGACCATTGTGCAGGGCCCGTGCCATGGGTTTAGCTGACGCTTGCATGTAAAAAAATCATTATCTTCCCCGAAATGAAATCGACAGCTCACACTCAGTGGGGACAGAGAGAAAAGGGATCAATATGATCCGTTTGTGCAGCATTTACAAAACCTCACTGGAGAAGCAAAACAGCCATGTCTGTTGGGCCTCTGAGAGCAGAGGGCGATGTGGGGCTGTTGGGGGGTCCCTTCTCCCAGGAGAAGCTGCACAAACCCCAGCACCCCCACAGCACAGAAATGGCAGTCAGTGAGCAGGACCCAGAGCGGTTCAGCCAGCCAGCTGCCACCAGGAGAACACAGTGTCCTGGACATTTTGGTTCTTCACCGAAAGGAGCAAACCGACACCAGCAGCACAGCCAGGAGGCAGAGCAGAGAACACAGGTTTAGTGTCTCAGGGAGGTTCAGCAGAGCCACGTAGGGGAGGCCTATGGGCTGTGGGCTCAGAGCCAGCCTGAGGGTCCAGCATGTGGCCCAGCCACACAGCCCACCCTCCCGAGGGGAATCATGGCCACCCACTGTTCTCAGGGCCTCCCCACAGGGACCCAGCATCAGTGGATAGGTCTCCCAGAGGAAGTCTCTACAGAGCCATGGCTGTGAGGAGTCCCTGGTGGTCACTGAGTGCCACCAGAGCAACCTAGTGTGAGGTCACCTGAGGATACAGGAGGCCAATCACCATGGAGCCAGTTGGCTCCTGCTCCCTGCCCTGGAGTAACCCAGGAGAGAGATGGCCTTGTGCTGGAGAATGGGTTTAACAAGGATACCAGAAAATAAGCAGGGGTTTTTACTTAAGTCTAAACCATCTGGAAGGGTCCCCAATTACATTAGTTAATCAAAATCATGTTGGCACTTGCTGATTACTGATGAGTGTTGATTGAGGCTCACAGGTGGATGTGGTTGTTGCGTGAAGGGAGGTGTGAGGAGCCTGCCCCTGTGGGACAGGATGGGTTAATGAGGGAATCTGAGGACAGGTCTGGGAGCGTGTGTGCTCTGGGGTGGGGTGCTAGAGGAGGTGGGGGGCTATGGGACACCCCCCCACACACACACAACTCAGGCATGAGGGCGATGGAAGCAAAGGCTGGTGTGTGCAAGATTTCCTTCTCCCTTCAGCCTGGATGGGGTAACCTGTGAGTGAGAAGGGGGGTGGGGTTGCAGAGAAGAAAAGGAATAGGAGAGGGTGGGAGCCGGGGCAGGGAAAGGTGTCGGGGAAGGTCGGTCAGGAGGCCAGGAGAACAAAGAGGGAGGCAGCCAGAAGGCAGGGAGAACCCTGAGAGGAAGGAGCAGGGCCTGACTGCTGGGGAGTCACCTCCGAGTCAGGGAGGGAAGGGGAGGGGAGCAAGCAGAGGTGGAGCCCAGGCCAGGGGTCCACTGCCCCCAAAATGCCTGAGGCTGACATTGTGCAGGGGCCTGTCACCCCCTCAGCCACCTTTTACCAAGAGAAGAGCTGTGACAGCTCCTACTGTAAACAAGCAGTGGCCACAGGCCAAGGACAGTGCCCAGTGCCAGGCCAGATATCCAGTGGCTCTCTGCCAGGTCACAGACTAGCTCACAGGTGGCAGAGAATGCAGGAAAGAAAGGAAGGGCCCCCCAGGAAGTCCCTTGATGTTCTGGACACTGCCGTGAGCAGTAGGAATGTACCCCCTCCCCACCAGCTTTCACCTGAACGTGCTGTCTGTGGCCACTGTACCTCGCGGCCCCAGTTCCAGCAGCACAGCCCCCCACCAGCCCACCAGACACACGTTAAACCAGAAAACCACATGTCTTTCCTCCTATGGTGGGAGCCAGAGACCGAGCATCAAAGCTAAAACCACAATGTCACTTGGAGCCCATGACCCAGTCACAGCCAGCAGGGACTAGGGGTGGTCCCTACACCTTCTCTTGGCAGAAAACGAGGTGGCAGTGGGACAGGAGAGCAGGGCACATGGGGGAAGACAGAGAAGACACTGGTGAGGAAGCGTTAGTGAAGCGCCATGCAGCAGCCTCGGGGTGAGTGCCCCCTACTCCCGGGGACCAAGAAGGAGTCAGCGGCAGAACCAGGCCCCAGGTGCTCAGGGCAGGAGGCAGCAGCACATTGCAAGAATAAACCCTCAGGTCTGGATGCAGATGTGCAGGCCCAGGCTGGGCGTTTTCTGGAGAGACTGTCCCCCCCACCCTGGGCTCCCACTGTCACCCAGGCACTGCTGGCCAAGGGTAAGATGCCTGCACTTGGAAACTATCCTCGTTCCCAGGGCTGGACCTCAAGAATCTCCAACCTCCTGCTCCCCAATGTGTTCAAATGTTTGCCTACAGCCGACCAAGAGCAGGCTGGGGGAGTAAGGGGCGTTGTGGAGAAGCAGGACAGGGAGCCTCAGGATGCCAAGTCTGCACCCACTGTCGGTGCACTTGGAGGAGAGCAGCGGAGCTGACCAGGTGAGAATGAGGATGCCAGCCCCAAGTCCCAAGGGCAACCTGGGGCCCAGGGAGACCCCAGGGGCACCTGGAGGAAGCCAAATTTAGAAGAGCTCAAAGCGGCATTTCCACCCTTGGCTGCGGCAGGTTCCCGCCCCCGTGCACTTTCTTTGGGCTTTTTCAGGTTTGGAGACTTTCCCGTTAGGGTGGGGCACCTGGAGCTGGTTTCAAACTGAGCCAAGGGGCTTAGGAATCAGCTCCTCCCTCACAAGTGCAGAGGACCAACGTGGGCAGAGCCTGGCCTCTGCTTGCTCTGAGGTAGGACGGTAAAGTCCTTTGTTTCATCAGAACAAGCGGCCCAACTGTCCCCAGTGCAGCCACTTGGAGTAAATCTACACAGGTGATGGAGGAGGTGACCCCAGTCTCAGGGCCGCCCCCTCCAGCTCAACCTCAAAGGGCCGTGGGGCTCCCCGTGAGTGGAGGCGATGGGGCTTATGCTGTGAGGACCTAGCTTCCAGGAGCGGCTGGGAGAGAGGACCTCTCACCTTCCCCGTCCTGCCCACGCAGCCCGCGCAGGCAGGCGCCCCTCCCGGAACGGTCGGCATGGGGGTGCGGAGCCTGGGCTACCTTTACCCAGGGACCTGGATAGACCCCGAGCCTGAGAATGGTTTATTCTATGCAATGTCTGGCAGGTGCAAACACTCATGCCACTTCTCAAATCCGGAACCGCAGCGCGGCGCAGGGAAAGTGTGACGGTACTCACACTGCCGCCTCCTGGCACGTGTTTGATATTATCCTTTGAGCCACACTTGGACTGGACGTTGCTAAGATCCAGCTTCTTATTAATTATCTGCACCTTTGATAGCCAGAAAAAAGGATGAGTGACACACCAGGCGCAGACGCATCTGCCGCGCACGAACGCCCTCGCTGGCTGGCTGCAGGCCCCGAGACGAGGGCGGGGCTGAGCCCCACCCCCGGGGGCTGCCGGCGGGAGGGGACGGGACCGCATTCCAGAACTGTGAGCTCGGAGGCGGACCCCACCTTAGGGCACTGGGTTTACCAAACGGATCCCGCAAGAGGACTGCCTTACGGAGGCTCCCTCATCGGAGGCCAAAAAATCGGAGGTGCGTGTCCACCAGGTTGGGTGGAGCAAAATGCGCTCAGTTACACTATTGAGTGAATAGTGTAACTGAGCGCCCCACCTGTGGCCTCATTCGTACACCCACCAGACCCATCTGTCAACATTCCCTGAGATCTGAATGTGGCTGTTCTCAGGACTGCCAGGCCCTGAAATCACCAGCAGATAAGTATTTTTAAAATTCCACACCCTACTCCTGACCTCGCATTAAAACCTCAGCCTTTGCGCTGCTGAAAAGCTCCCCTGGTGCCTGGTTCTGATGATTCAGGAGTCAAGAATCACTGACTTCATGGGGAGGACAAACCCAGACTCCCTTCTGTGGGAGGCCTGCGCCCGCCTGGAAGGCACAGTAAGCGCCTGCCCGTGCATCCATCTGCTGAGCTCACCCTCACCCCCACCAGATGCTTTGAGGGACAGGGCCATGTTCCCAGGTGGTCTTCCTTTAGAAGTTCTGGCCCAAGCAGCACAGACCCCACTGTATTTCTGCGAGCCTCCTCTTTCTCCAGGCACCAGGGAGACGGTGTGGGGCTATCAATGTTCCAGAGGGTAGTGATTTTTACCCAATTTGTCTAAAAGCTGTGAGATACACAGACAACATGGTGCAGAGAAGGCCAGCTGGAAAACGCTATGTTTTGCCTGCTAGAGCAGGGCTACCATCATCCCAGATGTTCCCCATTTGGAGCCCCATGTTTGGGAACCGTGGCCCTTAGTTTCTACTAATCACTGGTATAACTAACTGCCAATAGAAATTCCCTAATGAAGAACCAGCATTGCCCTCTGAAATTCTGGAAAAGGTACCAAGACCTCGGTTACTGCCAGGTGGGGACCCAGAGTTTCATTAGGACAGCTGTGGCTGGGATGCAGAGCCCTGGCCTGGCTCCTCTAGGGAGAAGGGTCCCAAGGCCTTTCCTTTATTAAATCATTAATTTTTAAGTTACATTGATAGTAATTATTATTTTTAGATGTCCTTAGCTTAGTTAGCAAAATAAAAATACAGTAATCTTCTCCTGGCCCCTATTCTCAGGGTTTTTTTTTCCTTAATTTTACTGATCTGAATTCAAAAACTTGGGAAGCACATGTCTAACCCACCTCTTGGTTTTCTTGTATCTTCCTTTAAAGTAAAAAGCTATGTATTTTTTTCATTAGAAAAGTAACATCACATTATGATTTTGAAAAATAGAGGTTCGGGAAAAGAAAAGTAAGTTTTCTTGCTACCCAAACACAACCACTATTGCATTTTCTGGTATTCTCTTGAACTCTCATACTGTATAAAAATAAAACTACCATCATAGATTTATAAATAATTTATAATTATTGTTGCACCTACTGTTTGATATCTTGCTTTACCAAGTAGCATTAAGCATTTGCCATATTCTATAGTCATCAGAAGCATTAATTTAAAAAATCATAATCCATTTTGTGATATCAGTGCTATCAGATATTTGTATTGATTCCACTTAAAATAATACAAACAGCCTCATCATGAACATCTTTCTGCAAGGATTTTTTTCCATATTATGGATTATTTTCATAGCATAGAGTCCCAGAAGTACAATTTTTGGGCCAAAGTTATAAATACTCTAAAACCTCTCAACACAACCCTCCAAATGGGATTCTCAGAGGGTCAAAGTGATTTCTCCCATGAGCACCGTTGAGAAAGTCAGTTTCACCACATCGGTGGCAGCACGTTGCGAATTAAAAGAAACTGTTTTTCTCATTTGTTTGACTAGTATTGGTGGCTTGTTCTGCATTTCTTTGACTATTATTAAAAATTGCTCCTTTGCCCCCCCTTTTACTGGTAGGTGTATTTTTTTCCTAACATATAAAGGCTGACATTTTTATATACTCAAATTCTTCCTTTGTAACATCTCTGGCTTTTAAATGTAAAAACCATCCCTGACTTAGAGGCTGGATAAATACCTAACTCCACATCACCCCTTTCACCTGCCATCCCCCACCTTACTGATAAAAAGGCCGTTTAAGGCCCAGAGACGTTCAGCTTCTTTCTCAGGTCAATATCTACACAGGAATCTAGATCTGGGTGTTTCTGTGGTCACAGCTACTTATGTAACAGCAAAACTTCATCTGGGCTGTCCTCTAGCCTGTTGTCTCATAAACCAAAGTGAAGAGTGAAGTCTCTCCTGCCAGAAGAAGACAGCAAGGCAGTGCCTCAGCCCAGTCTTGACCTGGGATGAGGAGGTAGGTGCTACAGGTTTCCTCATCCTGCTTTGCAGCGAGTTGCTGTCACTCTCTGCACAATGTCTTTGAAGCAGTTTGTTCCACCCTCAAATTTTAAGGAGTCCCTGCATGAACTCCTGCTTTGGGGATAGTTTTCTCTTATTCATAACTTTCCATTGGATAAGTCCCAGAAGCAGACTTGCCTGCTTTCACAAGAGAATTGGAGCAGTTTAGAATTGGAAAAGACACAGAAACACACAAAATAATAAAACAAGAAAATTGAAAAGATAATGGTAAGAGAAGGAAAGACTATCAGGACAATTGTAAGACTGATCATCGCATTTAGCTCTGAGCTTCCTGGAAGTCAAGGTAAAAAGGGAAAGATGATAATTACATAACTCCCTTACCTGACAAAATTTACCAGTTTTTCAAAGAGGTTATCCTTCTTTATATATATATGTATGTATGTATTTATTTATTTATTTATTTTGTCTTTTTAGGGCCGTACCTAAGGCATACTGGAGGTTCCCAGGCTAGGGGTCGAATCAAAGCTGCAGCTGCCGACCTAGGCCTCAGCCACAGCAACGCCAGATCCGAGCCATGTCTGCGACCTACACCACATCTCACAGCAACGCCAGATCCTCAACCCACAGAGCAAGGCCAGTGATGAAACCTGAATCCTCATGGATACTAGTCAAGTTCGTAAACCACTGAGCCATGATGAGAACTCCATTCTGTACTGATTTTTACAAGAAATTCATCAAATGACTCAAGAGACATTAAGCAATAACAAGATCTGCAGCATACACAGAAATGTTTTCTCCATGTGGCTTTTTCTTTCTTTTTATGGCCACATCTGCAGCATATGGAAGTGCCCAGGTTAGGGGTCAAATAGGAGTTGCAGCGGTAGGCCTACACTACAGCTGCAACACTGGATCCAAGCTGCATCTGCGACTGATGCCACAGCTTGAGGCAATGCTGGATCCTTAACCCACCCACTGTGGGGCCAGGGATTGAACCCGCATCCTCACAGACACTGTTGGGTTCTTAACCCACTGAGCCACAATGAGAACTCCCATATGTTTTTTCCTCGTTCCAATCCCACAAGAAAAGGCAAAAGCTTTTGCGGGATTTGGCAGGAGACATAAGGATATTTACAAAGCAGACCTGAATTACTGTTAGTGGTCAAATTAAGGCAATACCCTTTACAGAATGGTAGATTTACAAAAAGGAGAAGAAAGGGCAATGGATGGCATTATGAAAATGGAATCCTGAAACTTAATTTCTCAGCTAAGTAAATGTAAAGCATTGAGCCTCAGCTCTGGGCAGACACTGAAAATACCCATCAAAGGAAAAAACGTTTTGGAGGCTTCGATTTTTGATCCAGAGGTCTCCTAATCCAGGGACATATTCCTGTGGTCAGGGTTTGATCTGGAGGAGAGGCTGGGGTGGGGTGAGGCTAGGAGTGGATCCACTTTGGTTTAATCCATTTCCCGGACAACCCCAAACGGTTCCAAACTCTCATGACCTTGTTCCGGTTCTGTTTGGGCTCAGATTTCTCGAGGTGCTCCAGATGGCCCAGCCCTCCCCCTCAGGAGCTCCCAGGCTGGCCCAGTGTCTTCAGGCCACCGTCACATCCCTGGGGACGCATAGGGTTGGGCCTGGCTTGGCCTCAGTAGGGTCAACAGGCTCAGTGCTGAGGCTTGGGGGCTGGTGGGAACTTAACATGGGTCGGCACCGGACACCATAGCAAGCCATTTCTTCAAGCCCAGGATGGTCAGCCTGAAAACTGACCCAGAAGCTCAAACTATTTACATTGTTCCTTTAAACAGTAGCTGCCGCCAAGCTTCTTTAAAATGATGGGATTTACACCAGATTTTTCAGAAACACAGATGGTGTGTACAGGGAAAGTGCCCAGAGGGTCTCGGAGTTATAGGCCTGTCCCAGAGGAGGATCTGCAGAGCCTGACACTTCAACTCAAGTTCTGCTGAGTCTCTGGCCCTGATCCAGGACAGGCAAACTATTCCAGGTACAGACTCACATTTTTTACTTCACATAAGTGTTCTACACACACACATACACTTTTTGAAATGAGACCTGAAATTGTGTCAACAAATACAGCGGACTCACATCACAAAATACTTCAGTTCTCAGGAATGAGACGGCCGCCTACAGCATGCCATTGCCATCTTGTGGCCATCTGGAATATTGCAGCCCAAGGCTTTCCAAGCCCTGCAGCTGTGTCCTGTCTGGGGCCTTCACCTCCCAGCTACCGTGACTTTGGCTCCATCTGCTGGAAGTCCACCAGACCACCCTCCCCCTCCTCCCCACACCATGCTCTGGTCATGACTCTGCATGTCCCTTCTCACCTTGGCAGCCACAGGGAGCCCCCTAGTTCTTACCTGGCAGCCTCGGCCCCAAATGAGCTCCTCTCTCTCACCGTGGAAGGTACCTGGGACCCCTGTGCTCTCCGCTGACCACACAGAGCAGCTGCTGAGGTCGGTGCCGCCTTAATCTCGGCCAGACCCACACTCGCGCCTCTTACTCAGCTCTGCCTCCATGACTCACTGCAGTGGAGCCTGAGGCTCTGCAGGCGGTGTCACCCACCACCCTCTGCCTTCTCCATCCTATCCCATCCTGTCCTGTCGGGCCAAATGCCCAAGCAGTTCACAGCAGAGCCAGCAGGGACCTCCCTCTACCAGCTGTTAACTCTCAATTCTCCCATAAACAAACGCAGCTCCAGCCCAGCCCACGCCCCTCTGCTGCCCCGGCTGGGCCTGTTTTAGCTTTAGTTTGCTTTTGCTCTCAGATAGCTTCAGGGGCAGTTTCCCACTAGTCTCTCTCCGTCTGGGTGGGTCTCCAGAACTCTGTGTGGGGGACTGTCCTCTCAGAGACCCAGTGATGATCCCCTCAAAGGGTCTATCCTGTTTTCTCTGATTTGTTGGTGCAACTGGCATTGTGAGTGACACTCTAAACACAGGTGATTCTCAGGGTGGTGACTCTGGATGGTGCAGGTGACCTCCTCAGGGTGGATGACAACACAGGTGACCCTCAGTGTGGGGGACCAACGATGATGCAGGCTGCTCCCTCCTGCGTGTGGCCGACCTCTCCTCCTGCCCCTTTTTATTAGCTCATGTGTCTCCTTCCCCAGCCTGGGCCTTGGAGGCAGGATCTCTTAGCATAGGGTCTGGCACTCAGAGGTGCCACAGAAATGTTGGATGAATGAATAAAGGAAAAAAGGGAGGAACCAGCTTTTGAGGCTATAGTATGTTCTCTTTTCTAATTTATTTCTGCTCTTATCTTTGTTTCTGTATTCTCATTTCTTTTCTTGTATTCCCTTTTTTCCCTCCATGAACATAATTTATATGCTGCAGTCATTTAATTTTTTAAAACGAAATTATTTAAAATCAAGACTTTCTCCTAAGTACAATTTGTGGACATTGCCGTATACTTTATGGCATTTGTTACCAAGGCATTTGGAAAAGCTATTTTCATTTCCAAACTGAATGAGCAATGACAAAGCATTTGTGGTCATGTTGGTGACAGGTACACAATGAAGTTCTGGTTATTACACTGAGCTTGGAGAGTAGAAGCACTTTCTGCTTCTCTACATGAGTATTTTTCTTTATGGACTAAATAGACTATTAACATAATGTCTGAACTCTTAATAATAGATAAACTCTTTGTTTAATTCCTCATATTTGTTAATTTCCCTTTTCAATTACATGGACTTTCTATGTTCTTTTAGCTTTTACTTTAATCTACTGACACCTCCAGTCACAACTGTATTTCTATCAAACTTTTTTTCTGAGTAGAAATGTTTTTTTTCTTTTCTTTTCCTTTCCTTCCTTCCTTTCTTTCTTTTCTTCTTTCTTCTTTCTTTCTTCCTTCCTTTCCTTCCTTCCTTCCTTTCTTTCTTTCTTTCTTTCTTTCTTTCTTTCTTTCTTTCTTTCTTTCTTTCTTTCTTTCTTTCTTTCTCTCTCTCTTTCTCTCTTTCTCTCTTTCTCTCTCTCTTTCTCTCTCTCTTTCTCTCTTTTCTTTCTTTGCTTTGTAGGCCCGCACCTGCAGCATATGGAAGTTACCTGGCTAGGGGTTGAATTGGAGCTGCAGCTGCCAGCCTACACCACAGCCACAGCAACATTGGATCTGAGCCAAGTCTGCGACCTACATCACAGCTCACGGCAACGCCGGATCCTTAACCCACTGCGCGAGGCCAGGGACCAAACTGGCATCCTCATGGATACCAGTCGGGCTCATTACTGCTGAGCCACAACGGGAACGCCTGTCCTGCCATTTTAAAGGCCTTCTGCATGGATCCCAAGTGCCTTCTTTTTTCCTTTTTTTTTTTTTATTTAAATCATTTTCCCTGGAGATTAATGTGTTGATCTTTGTTGTCATGGTTCAGGTTTTCTTTGTTTCACACAATTTTTTAGGTTTTTCCACAGAATTTAAGGGGAAGCTGTTACTCAATCTCTGCCACTTCTCCACTTCTCCTTCTCCAATAAGCGCCAAGAAAAGCCACCTTTCTCTCTTAACCCTTCAGTCTCTGTGGACACTTGTCTGCGTCCAGCATGGTGCAGCTGTAACCTGAGGCCACCCTCCCCCTCCCCCCACTGAGCATCGGGTCACTGTCCTTGTTTCAGCCTTTGGACTCCTGTCCCCTGTGGATGGGGTGGCAGCCTGGGGATGAGGGGCAGGTTCCTCTCTGCTCAGCCCTGGCACTGCTCTGAGAACTGTGCCAAAAGGTGCCCAAACCCTCCAAGCCAACCTCTGATGAACTCAGACCTGACGGGGGTACAGTCTGGGCTGGCGGAGATGGTGGGTGTTTCCAGCGGCCTCAGGCTGGGAGGTGCTGGTGGTGATGATTCCCCGCTGGCCGTGATGCCCCTGCTGGTCACTGCCTCACAGTCCTCTCAGTGATGCAGAACTGGCCGTGTGGGGTTTGATTTTTCTTTTTTTTTCTTTTTTCTTTTTTTTTTTGTCTTTTTAGGGCTGCACTCCCAGCATATGGAGGTTCCTAGGCTAGGGGGTCTAAGCAGAGCTGTAGCTGCCAGCCGACGCCACAGCCACAGCGACACCAGATCTGAGCCTCGTCTGCGACCTACATTGCAGCTCACAGCAACGCTGGATCCTTAACCCACTGAGTGAGGCCAGGGATTGAACCTGTGTCCTCATGGATGCTAGTCAGATTTGTTTCCACTGAGCCACGACAGGAACTCCGAGTTCGGTTTTTCATTTTTCAAAATACTCTGTGGTATGAAAACAGGGTGCCCACAGGACACCCGTACCACTGAGGCTGGGGTTGCGAGTGCCGGTGGGAAACATCCACCACCTTGGGGGTCCCTCTGTCCCCGAAGCCTCCCAGAGGGGTCCACTTCAAGCCAGTACCCCAGCCAGCTGCCCCAGAACCCCTTCTAAAGAAGACAGACATCTATAAAGAGGAGCACAGCAAACTGTGCAGGAAGGTAAGTATGGCCCTGGCCCAGCCCTGTGGCCTAAGACTAGGTTGCGTTGAGAGCCGGAGAGGCAGCCAGGCCTCCCCTGAGCAGGACCCTTCGGGCCCCAAAGATGGAAAAGGCCAGCAGGTGGCCCTGAGGTTCCACGAGGAGAAAAGCTCAGCATTTCAGGTGAGGCACCAACATGGACCAAATACCACGGACGGACTATGAGACACCCTCCCTCCTAGACACCAGGACCCCAGCCGAGAGGGAGTAATAAGATCAAGAGTGCGGAGGTCCCTGCTGGGGGTCCCGGCTGAAAGGGATACATTGGCTTGGGCTTCTGTAAAGCTTTCCCTGCCCACCAGGAGGCTCCCTGCCCTGAAAACGGCCCAGTCTGGAAGGCCCAACCCAAGAGCAGAGTCTTGGTCCTCTGCTCCCCACACCCCTCTTCTCCCTTCTCTGTTCCCCTCCCTGGTGCTGGGTGGGAGGGCTGTTGCTGTGTCTCCCCAAATTTGCAGGCTGAAATCCCAACTCCCAGGACCTCTGGACAGAACCATAATTTGGAAGAGGGTCTTACAGAGGTCATTAAGTTAAAATGAGCTCATTAGGGTGAGCCCTGCTCCAATATAACTGGGGTCCTTGTAAGAAGGGGAGATTAGGACATAGTGACACCCTGAGAAAGACCATGTGAGGACATGGGGAGAAGGCAGCATCTATGAGCCAGTAAGAGAAGCCTCAGAAGAAACCAACCTTGATTTGACCTTGGGCTTCTGGCCTCCAGAACCATGAGGAATCACACTTCTGCTGCATAAGCCGCCCAGCCTGTGGTATTTTGTACACCAACCCTGGGAAACTCATACAATGGTGGACCCTGGTCGAGGCCAACCCCAGCTCCCTCCAGCTCCTGCCTTCGGAAGCTCATTTTCTCCACCTTTAGGAGACCCAAAGATGTCCTGAGCGCCCACCTGACCCTGGAAGAATCACCCATTTCCCCAGAACAGGGACCTAAATAAATGTCCAACAAATGCCAGACGTACTCACCTGCAGACTGGTTGTGTCACGTCCAAAACACAAGGCAGCTGGGGAGCCCCTCTGGACACCCCACCTTGAGAACTCCCGGGTTATGGAGCTATAACCCTGTAATCTCTAATCAGGGGGGGTCTGGAGTGCGGAAGGGAAGAAACAGTGTTTCCTCTTCCAGGGCAGGGGGCTCGTGGCCTGGTGGTGACGCCAATAAAGAACTGAACACAACCCGACTGCCTTCGCGGAAGAGGTCGGGGAGCGGACTGCGCCAGGGGGGCAGCAGCAGAGCCCCTTGCCCGCCTCCCCGCCGGGTTGCCCACCGCCCCCACCCCGCACGCCCTCTCCGCGCGCCCCCAGCCGCTGCTCGCACAGCGGCCTCCCATTGCGCCTCCGCAACACCTACCTTTCCGCCTCCCGGCTGGTGTTTCAGGTTTTCGGTGGAGCCGATCTTGGACCTGACGTTCTTCAGGTCTGGCATGGGCCCGGGGGCAGTCTGCAGGCGGCTCTTGGCTGCAGACGGCGACTTGGGTGGAGTGCGGACCACTGCCACTTTCTTGGGCTCCCGGGTGGGCGGGGTTGGCAAGGATGGAGTTCGGGAGCGGCTGCCCGGGGTGCCTGGGGAGCCGGGGCTGCTGTAGCCACTGCGATCTCCAGACTTCCCAGATTCACCTGGAAAGTTAGAGAAGGACTATCTGTCTCAGGTCCTTTCCCAGACTCAGGGCTGGATCAGCTGGGCGGGGGGAACAAGGTCGGAAGCTCTGTCAAACCAGCAGGAGGCGGCCCTTGATCCCATTTCTAGGGAAATGTCTCCTCTGCGCAGCCTTGCTGCTCTGGGACGGAGAAATTCCGCTTCCTGGGAAGCAACAGAGTGGTTGATCCCAGAGGAGGATCAACCCTGCTCCATGGCCCTGGGGTCAGGAGATGCTCCAACTAGCTGTGTGGTTTCAGACAAGTCACTTCCCCTCTCTAAGCTCTGGGGATACAACTTGAAGGTGGAACTAATTGTAATGGTGAGCAAGGCCAGGTGGGGATACATGGTCTTTGCCAGGAATAAGGGTGATGCAGTGACTGGCTGGCCACCACCCTCTGGGCTCTTTAACCACAGAGTGAATTCTAAGCTGTTCAGCAAGTTCAAGTGCCCTTTTCCCTCAGACCCCTGCTGGACCTCCCAAATCCTCTGTGGTACCTGGGCTCCAGAAGAGAATGCCTGTTTTGTGTCCCTCTGTCCCTGGCTTTCTAAACAAGCCATGCCGCTTCATGCTGCCCTGCCCACCCCAAGGACACCTCCCCGCTCCCACACACCAATGCACGACAAATAGCAATGCCCCTTTCCAGACACAGCATGGGCACCAACCTTCAAAGAAGGCGCTGGACCCCCTCTCTGCCAGCAGACCCAGCCCTGGGCTCCCTGATAGCACCTCTTTCTCCTCTCCTCATCCCCATCTCCCTTCAATAGCTTGCTCCCCCATCTACCTCTTGAATCTGTATTTCCACAACTGTGGCCCAGACAGCCCTGCATCAGAATCTCTGGGGCTGTCGCACAGGAGTGGGGGCCTGTAAAGATGCAGATTCCCAGGGCCCCATTTAGACCCCAGAGGATGGCATCTCTACGGGTGGGTCCTCCAACACTGGTGCTTTCCCCCCCCCGCCCCAGGGATTCCTGAGCAGAGTCTGGGCTGGAGACTCTGCCCAGGATGGTCCAGGTCCCCTCTAGCGCTGAGCTTGGCGGCTGGCTCCCAGCTTCCCACAGTGACGCCCATGCTCCAGGGACCATCCCTACTGAACAGGGACCTGCCTGGCCCCAAGCTGGAGAAGGACGGCTCTTTGTTGGAAGCAGCGAAAGCCTAAGTTCTTGTCAAAAGGGAGAATGAGCGCACGGTTTTTAGAGTTTGAATCTCCATGTCTGTTGGAAATCCCTCAAGGTGTAAAGCTCTGAGGCAACAGGCCAGGGGAAGCTTCCAGGCTCAGCACCTCCACCACTGTCACCCAAGCACACAGGCGGCCGGTGAACCGGCGGTGGCTTCCAATCTGTGCTGCACCACTGAATTGCAGAGCGACCTTGGGCAAAGTCACACAGCCTCCCTAAGCCTGCCCTCATCTGAAAAGGAGGGCAGCGGACCCCTCAGGCTGGGTTTTACAGACCGGATGTAGGAACGGGTAGTGCCCAGTGCCGTGGTGCACGTGTCATAGATGCCAGTGGGGATGTCCAAACCTCCAGCGCCCACAAGCAGCAGGAGACACGCACTCCCCTGCCCCACCCACAGCCCTCGGCTGAAGTGAGTGAGAGCACGCAGGGTTAGAAAGGCCCATCCACACAAACCACACAAAAAGAGGAGCAGGAATTCTCGCTGTTCCAACTTCAGGCTCCATGCGTGAGACCTATGTTTCAGAAGCAGATCCTCCCGGCTCTAAAAAATCTAAGCCAACCAACAGCCACAGGAGCAAAAAGGGGTGAGCCCCCCTGGGCGAAGCAGGCTCAGAATTACCTCTCTCAGTTATTGCCCCTGCGGGGGGTGGTTTTTTCTGCACTTGCTTGGTCGCTTAAAAAGAAAAATCCACAGAAGGACTTGTTATCATCAAGCTTAAACAGGTCTTAATGAGCTCTTCATGCAGCAGGCACCCCACCCTGCTCCGGGGGGTCATCCACAGAGAAGAGGTGCAGTTGGGTTCAGGGACCTGGGGCCCTGTCTGGGGTCTGGCAGGAAACAAGGCCAAGGGGCCTACAGGTGAGACCCATCCCCCCAAGAGCAGGTAAGATTTACAGAGAAACATGTTTCTTGTCTCTTGTTAGGACTCCAGTTGTATGAGTGAAAAAGAGCAGGATCAGACTCATATGTAAAATCCAGTCACCCCCCCTGTGAGTTACCCCTGTGTCATATGTATTCTATACATGAGGGAAAACACCAGGGGAGAAAACCAACTGATGGGTCTTAATGAATGGCCGAGCATGCAGGGCCTACTCTACAGCAAACTCACGAAACACCATGGCAAAGACACGCAGCAGACAAGGGCTTCGAGCAGCCACCCCAGGGTCAAGGAGCAGCAGAGGCAGGGTGGCACCAGCTCAGGCCCACACACAGCCCACACAAGACCCGCAGGCCCCTGGGCACTGCCCCAGAGCCAATGCAGGCCAGACACTTCCCGCGTCACGCATGGTCTAAACCCAGTTGGCTGGGACAGTCACCGGGGCAGTGGGACAGGGGCGCTCAGCCTGGATGTCCCCAGTAGAAGCAAAATGGCTCACTTGAAGCCTTGCCTCAAAGACGTGTAGGTTTTATTCACAGCAGCCAGGGGAACAGGCGCAGTGAGACTGCTCAGCAAAGACCCTCAGACAGCCCTAACATCCCAGCAAGTGAGCAGGGGCTGCACCCTGTCTGAGGTCATCCCTAGTGACCTAGGCCTCATCTGGGGGCTGAAACACCTCTCATCTCTCCTGGATAGGGGTTGGAGAAGCTCAGTGAAGCCCTTTTCCCATCAGTTATTAGTCTTGTGGCTGCATTTTCCTCAGGTTCAAAGTGCTCTTAGACTTAGTTACACAAACTTTCAGAGCCTTGATTTCCTCATGGTAAAAAGTGGGGATTCAGGAGTTCCCACTTTGGCACAACAGGATTGGTAGCATCTCTGCAGCACCAGGACACAGGTTCAATCCCCAGCCCAGCACAGTGGTTTAAAGGATCTGGTGTTGCCACAGCAGTGTGGGTCGCAAGGCTTGGATCTGATCCCTGGCCCAGGAACTCCATAAGCCATGGGTGGCAAGAAAGAAAGAGAGAAAGAGAGAAAGAAGGAAAGAAAGAAGGAAAGAAAGAAAGAAAGAAGAAAGAAAGAAAGAAAGAAAGGAAGGAAGGAAGGAAGGAAGGAAGGAAGGAAGGAAGGAAGGAAGGAAGGAAGGAAGGAAGGATTCAATATCTAGCTCCGAAAATCAAAAGAATGAGAAAACAAATGTTCGGTGCTTAGTAAACCACAGGTGACGTTCAGCGACCAGGGATTAACCATGAGAGCCTCCAGAGGTAGAATCAGTAGAATCGTCTACAGTCAGCTCTTCCCCTGACTTGGATGCCAGAGAACACCCTTCTTACCAGAGCCCGGCGGGGTCTTCGGGGAGGGCGTGGTTTTTGCTGGAATCCGGGTGGCATTGGCCGGGCCTTTCTGGCCTGGAGGGGCGGCTCCCCGGGGTGTGGCGATCTTGCTTCCAGGTTTACCATCCGCCCCCTGTAAACCGAAGCACGGTAGAGAGGTTTTTACCATTGGGAAAGGTTCCTGCCACCCAGCGTCAGTGCCAGCCCCATTCTACCACCTCGACTCAAAACGAGGCTAAGATGGGGTGACCCTGTGTCAGCCAGATGCAGCAAATGCCCTCTGCAATCACAAGGGTTTGCTGGGCACACAAATCCACACCGGCCACCAAGTGCCCTGACTGCCGTTTCCTCCTGGAGGAACAGTGCACAGGAGTTACCTGCACAGGCTGAGCGACTGTACTGAATAAAAAGTCAGCAGAGGTTACAGTGATGATCAAGTTCATCACCGCCCAGTGTCAGCGGGCAGATCTGCAGACCCTCCCTGTGTGGGCAGCACCCTCTGACTCCCCTTAGGGATTTATCTGACTGGTGGTGGTTGGTTTCGGAGGCACAATTGAACCTGACTGAGGTTGCTAACCGAGCTTGGTCCTAATCTTCTGTTCTCTTCCAAATGCGCCTTTAAGGGGTCAGTAACCCCTTAGGAGTGCCAAGAGCCCTTGGCTAAGAGCACCAGCTTCGATGAGCACATGGGCCGAAGGTGGAGCACAGGTGCACAAGCACGGTCAGCTGACCGGGGGGCAGGTGTGGGGTCTGGTGACCTTGACACATACACAAACTCAAAAAAGAAACTGACATTAACCAAGGACCACAAGATGGTTCAGGAGGGAGTGAACCAGTGGGAGAGGCATGGCTGCAGAGGGATGCTGTCCAACCCAAAGGAGGGCAGTCAGGAAGCACTCCCATTACCAAAGTCAGGACCCCCAACAGAGCGGTGATTTTCAAACCAGGGACCCCTCCGGTGCCTCCGGATGCTGCTAAGAGGGGTTGAGGGGAGCCCAGAAGATGGCGCTGTGCCTCCTCGTCCCCTTTCAACCAGAATTTTAGCTACACGAACCTTCTAGGTAAGAACGTATCCAAAGAAAGGTCTTTGTGGCTAGAAAAGCATACATTTGAAAACCACAGGAGAGCAGCCTGGTTCTTCCCAAAAGTGGTTTCCTTACCTTGACTTTCATCTCCTTTGCTCCAGAACCGCCAGTTCGGGGTGTGACAGAAGAGACGCGTTTAGGAGAGGAAGATGGCTCTGGGCACACGGCAGGGCTGGAGGGTTTGATCAAAGGGTCTGAGCTACCAGGAGTGGGGCGTTTGGGGCTAAGGCAAGGCCTATTTTTCAGGGTTTTAGCAGAGGAAGGTGTGGATGTCTTAAACATAAACATAAATAAAATCAAAATAAAAGTCAGCACATGGGGAAAAGAACAAACTGAAAAAGGACAGACAGTAACTAAAAACAAATAAGGCAGGCAGTGATTTAAAGCCGTGATCTCCAGACTGTTTGGACCACGTACCCTTATCGGTTCCTCTCATCAGGAAGAACAGAAAGTGACCGTGCACTTGCGTATTTGTTTTTCGTCAGCTGACGCACACTCTATGATGCTAACAGATGGTGTACGTTACACAAATGAGAGATGACAGCACTTTAAAAAGAGGTGGAAAGTGGAGAGAGGTCCTAGTGTGTTCTTCCTCCAGCTCCCTAGAGCCACTCGGGCCCCCCACTTGGGAGGCCGCTGGTTGAAAATTGTCTCGCACCCACAGAGTCGATGGAGACGGCCAAAAGTACATGACGCTCGGGATGTTTTTCTCAAGAAAACACCTCCAATGTGTCATGGATCAGAAGTGCCCCACATTCTGCTTAATTCCAGGTGGGGAGCTCATGCTGGCCCCCTTCCACCCGCAAGAGAACTGTCCTTGCTAAAATCAAGACTGTGCCTGCCTCAGGTCTTGGAAGATCCTTCCTGACATTGCTTAGATCACACACACGCGCACACACACACAGGCACACACTCATGCTTTCTGATTAAAGTCTCAAAACTAAGCACTGTCTGGTGAATCTTAATCTGACCAGTGGACACGATCCACCTGAAGAAATGGCCTGGGGAGGGTGGCAGCCAATGGGACAGGTGTCTGTGAGCCGGACCACCTCACAGAGATGAGCCCACGTGATGGATGGTGGTAGCACCCGTGCTCTGTCCTGAGTACCTCTTGGGGAGGTCTTTTTTTTTTTTTTTGTCTTTTTTTGCTATTTCTTGGGCCGCTCCCGCAGCATATGGAAGTTCCCAGGCTAGGGGTCGAATCGGAGCTGTGGCCACCGGCCTACGCCAGAGCCATAGCAACACGGAATCTGAGCCGCGTCTGCAACCTACACCACAGCTCACGGCAACGCCAGCTCGTTAACCCACTGAGCAAGGGCAGGGACCGAACCTGCAACCTCATGGTTCCTAGTCGGATTCGTTAACCACTGCGCCACGACGGGAACTCCTCTCTGGGGGGGTCTTTGACCAGGACTTGTAGTCCTGGTGGAGGAGAAGGGTCTGGGAGGGGGAGTGCGTGCACCTTCAGGAATAAAACTGAGAGGCCAAGTCCAGAGGTGTTCCAGGGAGAGAGTCAGAACTACAGAGCAGGGTCCTGATCGGAGACTTCATTGGGCTTCTCTGGTTTGTTTCTTCATCGCCCCTCCCTTCTGGACTCACTCAGAGGTGGCTGAGGGCCTCTCTGCAGCCAGCCTTGGGGAGGAGGAGGGATGGAGCACGGGTGTGAGGGGAGGGATGCAGGCTGAGGCCCTGGGACTGCTGACAAGAAAAGCTCAGCGTGGGTAGGGGCAACCCCTCTTTCCCCAGTTGCAGAAGGTCCCCAGTGGCAGTGCTCCCTACCCAGCCAAGTGGCCAAGGTTCCTGAGCAATCTGACCCCTTGCTGTGAGGCTATGAGTACCCGCTCCAGGGCAGGGACACCTTACAAATGGATGAATGAATGGGATGCATAAGGCCAGAATTCTCAGAACTGGGCATCCTGATTGGCAAGCAGCTATTGCTGCCTCCCTGGTCCCTGCAAGACCCTCAGCTGTCCTGCTAGGGTCCTGTGATGGCCGCCCCGGACTTCCTCTATGGGCAGGCCCTTCAGGGAGCAACCCTCAACACACGTGACCAAAATCTTAGAGCCTCATTCTGCATCTGGGGACTCCATCAAGCCTCCAGGACTGATTAAGACCCAGGCATTTCAGGCAGCATTGATATGGGGCAACTTAGGTGTCATGAAGGAAAACAGGTCTTCCTCCAGGAAGAGATTTTTCTGGAAAAACACTCTCATGCAATTACGGGAGCTTTTTCCAAGATGCACAGTTATTGAGGAGAGTAAGGTGCAGCTGAAAGGGAGCATGAGAAGCACGGCATGGCTTTGGGTTAGTTTTGGTGGAGAGCAGGATGCTTCATTTTCTGTTTCTGTGGGGGGGGTTCTGAGGACCAGCTGGCAGGATTTTAGGACAGCATCTGCAGCACCACGGCCCACATGTCCAGCATGTAGGGTGTGTGTCAGGCTTCCTTCCTCCAGCCTGGGTCATCACCCACCTCCGAGCTCAGCAGCAACCAAGCCGGTCTTCTCAGAGCCTGCTTGTCTCTTCAGAATCCCGTGCTTCTGCTGTTTCTACTCCTCAGACTGCCTTTTCTCACCTCATCTCACCAACCCTCCTTCATGTTTCCTCCTCGGCCTGCCTTCCAGGTCCTATCTTTTAGGGCTTTAACTTCTGCCTAAGGTTGGAGATCCCTTGCCTGCTCAACACTCCCTCAGCCCCATTAAGTAAACAGTATTTTCTAGACAGTGCTTAAATATACCTGTATGCATGTGTATATATAGATACATATTTGCCAGCCTAGACCTGTGGTGGGAAGTATAAAGCGTGTAAAATTCAAACTTTGTTGCAGAAAATTCAAATATACCTTCATTTACCATGAATGCCTTAATTAATTACTTTTTTTGCTTTTTAGGGCCCCACCCCCAGCCTATGGACATTGCCAGGTTAGGGGTCGAACTGGAGCTACAGCTGCCGGCCTACGCCACAGCCACAGCAACGCAGGATCCAAGCCATGTCTTCGACCTACACCACAGCTCCTGGCAACACCAGATCCTTAACCCACTGAGTGAGGCCAGGGATCAAACCTGCAACCTCATGGTTCCTAGTCGGATTGGTTTCTGCCGTGCCACAACGGGAACTCCACTGAATGCCTTGATTTAAACTATGCTAATGCAACTGTAATTAGGAACATTAATTAATTCATTAATCTGCTGACTGCCCTTCCTGGGCATAAGTATCAATGGATAAATGCTGGAATTTTAAGTTTGCATAAAAACACAAAGCATCTTTTTTTTTTTTTGTCTTTTTGCTGTTTCTTGGGCCGCTCCTGCGGCATATGGAGGTTCCCAGGCTAGGGGTCGAATTGGAGCTGTAGCTGCCAGCCTACACCAGAGCCACAGTAACACAGGATCCGAGCTGCGTCTGCAACCTACACCACAGCTCACGGCAATGCTGGATCCTTAACCCACTGAGCAAGGCCAGGGATCGAACCCACAATCTCATGGTTCCTAGTCGGATTTCTTAACCACTGCGCCATGACAGGAACTCCAAAAACACAAAGCACTTTGAATGACAGTTGTACTTCAGTGACAAATGCTCCCTACATGTCCTATGTAAAGATTAATTCAGATACAAGGCACTGCTTCTTGATCAACTTGATGGTGGCAGAGAGGTTTCATGGTTTTGTCAGCTTACCTTAGTTTTTTTGTCATCGGGTCCAGTGCCATCTTTGCCTTTACTGACCATGCGAGCTGATAAAATATAAAACGAGAATGTATGTTACAGCCATTAGCATAGTTCATGGAAAGTGGATGCAGTGAAGCTGATTTGTTGGGTTCTGTACAGCTGGGCCAGTGGAAACCCAGTTGATTTTCTTTCCCCTCGAATCTGTTAGGTCTCTCGTGGTTAGTATCAACACGGCACTCTGGGGTCATTGCTTGGAGCACCCTGACAAGAGGGGACACAGGCTGGCCGAGGGCGGGGTCATGCAGAGGGGAAGCGGAGGGAGTTGTTCCCGGCACATGTTGACACAGAGGCAGTCAGGGAAGGCAGACAGCACAGGCCCACCTCTCACAGGCTCCCTCCCTGTCTCTGCAGGGGTTAGGATCCCCCAGTTGGGGGCCAACTCCACTCCAAGGAGGAACATTAGGAAGCCCCAGGGCCGTGGATGGGGCAGCACAGCCAGGCTCCGGTCCCCTGCAGGACCCCCTGCTCGGACTGCCACCCAAGGGCCAGGGGGAGTGGGCTGTTTTCCCAGAGCCTGCCCCTCACTAATGACCAGCCCCAGCTGGCTCTCTGACAAGCCCACCCCACCCCCAACCCTAAAGGGTCTTCTCATCACTTACATGCCCTGCTAAGGTGACTAATGATTGCCATTTCCCCAAATGAGCTGCAAACTAGTTACCATCAAACATCCTATAGATAACCTCTGGATTTTAGGACCAAACCATTGACATTTTTGTGTATGGAAAGCCACACTCCTTGGACAAACTAATCGTCTTGTCTACCAGCATCTCCTCTAACTCACTCTTTCCTTCTGCTGTTGTTCGTTATTGAAAAGAGATAGGTTTTTTGTCTTTGACTTTGATATCATATTTCCCCTGCCCCAAGGACAATGGGGCTGCTTGCAGAATCTCACTGGTTACTGGACACCAGATTTCTAGAGTGACCAAGGCTGATGATCTAGCTCAGAGGTTTTCTTTTTCTTTTTCTTTTGTGTGTGTGTGTGTGTGTGTGTGTGTGTGTGTGTGTCTTTTTGCCTTTTCTAGGGCCATTCCCTTGGCATATGGAGGTTCCTAGGCTAGGGGTCTAATCAGAGCTGTAGCCGCTGGCCTACACCACAGCAATAGTGATGCCAGATCCGAGCCGTGTCTGCGACCTATACCACAGCTCACAGCAACGCCGGATCCTTAACCCACTGAGCAAGGTCAGGGATCAAACTCGCAACCTCATGGTTCCTAGTGGGATTCATTAACCACTGAGCCACGATGGGAACTCCCATAGCCCAGAGGTTTTCAGACTTTATTTTGCAGCAGAATGATTGGGAAAGATTCCTAAAATACAGATTCCTAAAATACACCCTGAGACAATAAGCCTAAGGAACCTGTATTTCAGTAAAAGCCCCAGGTGGACCTGGTTCACATCCTTTGCCCAGTAACCATCATCATTGATGGTACAAAAGCATCTCTAGGTCAGTTGGAAATGCATACTGTGTTTCCTTCTCAGAGGGTCATAATGTACATTTGAATAGCAAAGGCTGTGATGAATCCTGATGCAGCACACCCTGTTTAACTTTGCTTCACCTTTTTTCCAAATTAACTGGACCATGGAACTCTTTTTTTATCCCTGGACATACCTATCAACATCCAGTGGACCAGTATTCAATAAAATGGCATTTCAGGAAACACTTGTAATCTGTCAAATCACAGTTACATTATTTTGGAATTTAGGATATTTTAAAATAGGACTTTTTTTTCTGTCTTAAATTTTAAATACAGGTTCCTTCATAACATTTCAGTTTTTGTGACAAGTAGAATCTAACCAACGTTTAACAGATGTCTTCTGTTGAAAGCTAAATTTTCTGGGGGGCAGGAATTTCTGGGGGCTCTGAAAATAATTCTAAAATGTTACAGGAGCTAAATGTATGAATGCATCCAACTAGTGGCTATGAGGCCTCCTCTGGGGTATGTAAACTGACCCCTCTCTTTGACAGGACACTGAGGCCTTGACACTTGGGAGCCTCCCCTGCCACCTCTTCAGCTCCTGAAGGGCTGTTCCTGTCATGCTTTCCAGGGTCCAAGAGGTGACCAGGCTGAGACCCCTGCACAGGGACTGCCTAGGTTCTGCCGAGGGAGACGGAGGTGTTTTGGACAAGGAAGATTCTGTTTCTACTCACTGTCTCTCCTGCCACAAGGCAGGGTGGGCTGGGGGTGGGGGTTGGTGGGCCAGATGCTCAGCTGGGCCAAAGGCTCAGGTGGCTCTGGCCCGCCTCCAAATGCTTGTGTGTGTCGCCTGCCACCAGCGACGAGCAGCAAAAGACGGGCAGGTGCCCTCTGAGTCTCTGGGCTTGGAGGGCAGACTTAGGACTTGTGGGGGGCACTGTAGTGTACAGGGAAGTGCCTCTCAAAGCACATCTACCTGGATTCTGAACCTGGTTCTACCGACCTAGTACTCAGTGACCTTCAGCAAGGTACTCTACCTCTCGGAGCCTCAGTTTCCTCGTCTGCATATCGGGGCTAATTACGCCCACTTGGGAGGGTCTCAGATAGTGAATCTGAGGCAAATAACAAGCCCCCCGAAGTGGGAGCAGCTGCTGTCCTCTCTGCAGAGTGCAGCTCCCCAACCTCCGGTGGGCTGGTGGACCCTTGTCCATAAACCAAGAGGCCAGAGAAGTGAATGGGGCACAAGCACCAGGTGGGGTGTTGGTGACATGCAAACTGGCGGTCAAGCGTGAGAGGAGCAACCAGAGCCTGGAGGGCAGGAGGAGGCTGGGAAGGTGAGCAGAGGCTTAGGTGACCAATTTAGTGGCTGTCCTGGGGTGGGGGTGAGGGCTCTGGAAGCATGGCAGGAGCCGAGGAGGGGCCGAAGCTCAGTGGCAGTGCCTGCAGCCTGGGTGGCATAGGAGGTCGCCAGGCAGGAGCAAAGGAGCTCAAGACACAGACCTTTGAGCTGAGGAACCCGGCTGATGGGCTTTCCCGGCAGACCAGCTGCAGGCTGCTTTTCAGATGCTTCTGGAAGGTCAGTCTTTTTTGTGTCCTCGCCCTCAGAGGGGCCCAGGGGCTCTCGTTCCTCTCCTGGGGCCCCGGGAAGTGCAGCCCCCTCCAAATCCACCTGTGGATGCCCCTGGTCCTTCTGCACATTGGCTTTGATTTCCACGTGGAACATGAACTCGGGGGGCCCATCATGCCTTTCCGCTGGGGGCCCCTCGCCGGGCCCATCGGGCTCTGAGACCTGGGTCTCTGCGAAAGCTTTGGAGAGGAAATCGACAGGGAGGGGGATGGCACCCTCAGCTGGGAAGCTGGAGATGCCAGGGGCTTCTCTGGAAACTGCCTGCGGGGGTGGCCCGCCTTGGTCTGGGGGGCTCTGCAGACCTGGGGAGATGAGGGAGGGAGGCGAGTCCTGGAGCGAAGACTCATCAATGTCTCGGTCTTCATCCACCTCCTGGCTCCCCAGCCTCTCTTTGCCCTGCTTCCCCTTCAGAGGGAGCCCCTCCTGGGTCACGGCTCCCAAAAGCTGGCGCTCCAGCAGCTCAGAGCCACGGCGGCTGCCCTCTGTGTCCTCAGGTTCTGTCCCCAGAGGCTGGTATGTGGCCTCTCGGGGGCCTTCAGGCAGGATGGGAGCCCTGGGCATGTTGGAAAAGTGCTGGCCGGTCAGACCCGGGGTCCCCGGGTCCATGGCCTCACCTCCACGGTGCCCCGGCTCCCTGGGGAAGCTTTCCTGGACAACCTTGGCACTCTCAGGCTCCATCTCGAGATATCCAGGGGAGGTGGGCTTCAGAAAGGCCAGACCCTCCTGGGCCCGCTCCCCTGGTTTTGGTCCCCACTCCGGGTGGGGCTCCTGAGGGCCTCCTGGTGGAGGAGGCGGTTGGCTGAGATGAAGCTGGGAAAGGCGGGAGATCGCCAAGACGGCTGCTTCTGGCTGCTTCTCCCCCAGAGGCAGCTTGGAGACCCCAGAAACTTCTTGGCCGTGTCCAGTCTGGACCTGAGGGCTAAGCTCATCGGCCTGGGGCCTCTCAGGTGCTTCCCTCTGCTGGCCTGGAATGCTCCCCTCCTCTGGGTTTGAAGAGGCAGCGGTGGCAAAAGGTTAGCATGAGCGTGTTACGTGTTTAAGAGAGGGAACACACTTTTGAAAGAAGAAAAGTACATTTAAACGGCATCTCAAGCCCACCTACCCAAGAAATAGGAGCCCAGGCTCTGGGCTCATCCTTGTTGCTTTTCTTTGCTCAGCATGAAAGCTGTCTTGGTCTATTGGCCACCAACTTGCTAGGTGACCCTGGGGGAGCACCTCCCACTTGGGGCCTCAGTTTTCTCATCTATAAAAGGGGGGAGCTCGGACCCAGTGACCTCCAAGGCCCCGTCTTAGGCTGGCATTATCCCTCTGCCTACGGTGGGTCTGGTTGAGTTCTGAGCACACCACGTACCCTGGGCTGCCTCGTCCTTACTCCTCTAGCCACAGAAGTGCGCCCTCTTCTCCAGGGACATGAGCCTCCTGAAGACTGTGGCTTTGAGCTGGGATGTGGCCAGAGTGCACTGAGAATCTCCTTCCTTCTTATTCTCTCTCGTTTCCCCTTTTCTGCTGAATGAAACCTGCAGGTGCCTACAAACCCAGCCTGGCAGATTTGGAAAACCCAAAATGTATCCTCATCAGAGACTTTACTAACAGACCAGTCATCTGACACCTATAAACAGAACATGGCTCAGGTTTATCCAGGCCGTGGATTATGGACCTCCTTCTGCAGAAGGTGAGGCAGCCGCCGTGGCAGTACAGGGCTCTGCACGACAAAGATGTAGCTGACCCACGGGGTCCGCAGCTTCGCCCCATCACACAACGTGCTGTGTGCCAACCCAGGCGGTAGAAGGACACTTTACGTGTTTCTGCTTCATTCATGTACATTCATGAGAATTCCTCCTGAAAGTATCTGACTGTGAATCAAGCACAGGCGACTTAGGCCCTTTGGTTCTCCTAATAAACGTCCTGCATTTTTTAAAACTCCCAACCCTTCGAATATCCTACCAAGTTCCAGAGGACAACTCCACAGCTCCTCTCTAAACAAAGCCTGAAACTCCAAAGGATTCGGGGGCTTGGAAGAGAAAGAGACTGGATGAGGGGGGAGGAGGGAGGTGGGAGAATGCAGGTGTCCACACACAAGGGTAACACGTGCTGGTCCCTCTCGCCCCAACCCAGTCGGAGTCTGTGTAGTTGTCCCCTGGCCCCCGACCGAGAGGCCCGGCCACAGCCTGCCCTCACCTCCCATCCCTGTGCCGGGGCCTTGAGCTCACAATCTCACTCATCTCATGTTCCTAGAATGGCCACAGAGTCTGCCACACGGCTGGGGATCAAAAAATGAAGGCGTTTCAGGAAAACATGCTGCTTTCTGCCTTCCTCTCTGTCTACAGGCACCTCGCTGGGGCGCTTTCTCAGTCTCGGAAGAACAGCCCAAACACCAGAGATGCGGGAAACAAGCTTGGCAAGAGGCAGCCTGAGCAGGTGCATCAGAGCCACGACTTCTCAACCAACTGCTCAACAGTCCTTACACCCCTCTGACAGGCAGGTAGTTCTCCAGAACCTTCCGAAAAAGCTTTCCTCCCAGAGCTTTCTAGAAATTGCTCTCAATGGGGGCTGTCACTGCACTCTGATATATGGCAAGACTTTATTTTTTATTTTTGTCTTTTTAGGGCCGCACCCGTGGCATATGGAGGTTCCCAGGCTAGGGGTCCAATCGGAGCTGTAGCCACCAGCCTACACCACAGCCACAGCAACACCAGATCCTTAACCCACTGAGCGAAGCCAGGGATTGAAACTGCATCCTTGTGGTTATTAGTCAGATTCGTTTCTGCTGAGCCACGAGGGGAACTCCATACTGCAAGACTTTAAAAGACCCTCATTAAAGAAGAGGCAAAGGCCCAAACATAACAGTGAACATACCTTGAGAAGTTATCAAAATGTGACTGTACTATGTGTGTGAGTGTGTGTGTGTCTGTTTGAGAGGGTGGGGAACCTGACATGATGCTATTATGCCGCTGGAGGAAGGAGCCAGGCCAGGAGAATATTCTATTCAGCTCCCTGAATACTGTAAAGTGCTTAGTAAATATTAAAACATAGCCATCACCAGGGTAGGGTCCCAGGTAAATAATATCTGGGCAAACACATTTCAATGTCCTCAGGAGTGCAGCTACACTGTGCCCCTCAGCCTCCTCAGGAGGTCTGGTCCTGGTGACACTCAAGGAAGAAAGATCCAGCCCGGGCGTGAGCGAAGCTAAGATGGGTAGGGGCTTCCCATATCTCATGCTCAGCCCACTGCAGCTCCATCCTGAAACATCTGTTCTGTCTTAGTGCCTCCTGAACATAGACTGCTAGAGGTTTTCCCTCTGCAGCAGGAAAGCAAGAAGAGACCTAATCTCTGTGCTTTGGTGTACACAGCTCTGCCTAAATCTGCTTGTTTTAGAACAAAAGAGACTGCAGACCTGCGGCAGATAGAATGTGTTTGTGAATCACCTTTCACAAGGTTCCACTGGAGTGGGCTGGGCCTGGCCATTTGGATCAGCAGCCCCAATCAGGACGTTAAATATTGGCCTTGGGAACAGAGGTAGAAATCTCTGTGTGGGAGTTCCCGTCGTGGCGCAGTGGTTAAGAAATCCGACTAGGAACCATGAGGTTGCGGGTTCGATCCCTGGCCTTGCTCAGTGGGTTAAGGATCTGGGCGTTGCCATGAGCTGTGGTGTAGGTCGCAGACGCGGCTCGGATTCCACGTTGCTGTGGCTCTGGCGTAGGCCAGTGGCTATAGTTCCGATTAAACCCCTAGCCTGGGAACCTCCATATGCTGTGGGAGCGGCCCTAGAAAAGACAAAAAAAAAAAAAAAAAAGAGAAGTTCCCGTCGTGGCGCAGTGGTTAAGGAATCCGACTAGGAACCATAAGGTTGCGGGTTCGGTCCCTGGCCTTGCTCAGTGGGTTAAGGATCTGGGCGTTGCCGTGAGCTGTGGTGTAGGTTGCAGACACCTCGGATCCTGCGTTGCTGTGGCTCTGGCTTAGGCCGACAGCTACAGCTCCGATTCGACCCCTAGCCTGGGAACCTCCATATGCCGCAGGAGCGGCCCAAGAAATGGCAAAAAAAAAAAAAAAAAGAAAGAAATCTCTGTGCGTTCTGAGATTTGGTGCCAATTTTCCATTGCATATATTACTTAGTGTTCATCTTTATCTCTACATGATTCTAGGCCAGTGTCAGGAAAACTAAAAATTCAGTTAGCACAAAATTAAGTTCTTAGCAAAGTTGCCTGAAATTTTTGGTGTATGGCATGTGTTTTAGGGGCATGGAGACAGAGCCTGCAATAAAAGTTTGTCGAAAAACTCAGATTCACTTCTTTTTGTGGAAAGAGGTAATCATTTCCAGAGGTTATAAAAACATCTAATTTTACCTAAAAGCTGAAAATCGTGACTTAAAAGAAACAGGAGTGTTGGAGTTCCCATCGTGGTGCAGTGGTTAATGAATCCGACTACGAACCATGAGGTTTCGGGTTCGATCCCTGGCCTTGTTCAGTGGGTTAAGGATCTGGCATTGCCGTGAACTGTGGTGTAGGTCATAGACGTGGCTCAGATCTCGCGTTGCTGTGGCTCTGGTGTAGGCCGGTGGCTACAGCTCCAATTCGACCCCTATCCTGGGAACCTCCATATGCTGCGGGAGCGGCCCTAGAAAGGGCGAAAAGATTAAAAAAAAAAAAAAAAAAAGAAAGAAAAGAAAAGAAACAGGAGTGTCTACAGCCATAACACCCTGAACGCACCCGATCTTGTCTGATCTAGGCAGGGTTGGGCCTGGTTAGTACTTGGATGGGAAACAGGAAGCAGGATTCTAGTTATTTAACACACAGACTGAGGTTCCCTTTATAATGATTGTCCTTTCTAATATTTTTTGAAGCCCTTTGTAAGCCCATGAACAAAAACACACCTTTCTGTGCCCTGTGCAATGAGAAACATTAGCCCGCTATGGGGCAGGGAGTTCTGGGGAGCAGACGTGTGTATTTAGGCTTCAAAATACCCTCAAGGGAGGGCTTCCTAGTAGGGTTGCCAGATAAAATACGGCATTAAATTGAATTTGAATTGGAAAAAAAAAAACTCTCGAGACATTTCTTCAGGGCCCAGAGTCTTCCTAAAGCCAGATGGCCTCAATGGTAGCACTAAATGTTGAACAAACCCCAAACTGATTTCTGGAATTAAAGTATAGTATCTTGGAGTTCCCGTCGTGGTGCAGCGGAAACGAATCTGACTAGGAACCATGAAGTTGCAGGTTCGATCCCTGGCCTCGCTTGGTGGGAAAAAGATCTGGTGTTGCCATGAGCCATGGCATAGGTTGCAGACGCGGCTTGGATTGTGTGTTGCTGTGGTTGTGGTGTAGGCTGGCAGCTGTGGCTCCAATTCGACCCCTAGCCTGGGAACCTCCATATGCATGGGTGCGGCCCTTAAAAAAAAGAAAAAAAAACGAACAGCATCTTCTCCACTCTCTTACAATCTAGAAGCTTCTACATTATACAATAGATTCTCAAGTTCATTATGCAGCAAATGATAGAAAACAAACCCAACCAGGTTGTATCATAGGTCTCTATTTCCTAAGATAAAGAATCTCTAGGATTTAAAAAATTAAGTTCTTAAAACACTTGTGCCCAGTGATTACACAAAGTTGCTTTTCCTGAACAAAGAGGTTTTGGTCCCTGAGAAGAAATCATAACAAGATTTGAAGGTTGCACAAAAGAAAGTTGAAAAGAAATAGCTGGGTGGACAAAAATGGGCGAAGCTTTGCTCCCAGAATAGGCCAGAGGGCAGCCTACAGGGGGAATCATTCATCATACATATTTGCATTTCTGGGTTTTTTTTTTTTTTTTTTTTGGTGCCCTGCAGCATATGGAATTCATGGGCCAGGGATCAGAGCTAAGCCACAGCTGTGACCTATACCGCAGCTATAGCAATGCCAGATCTTTTAGCCCACTGTGCCGGCCGGGGATCGAACCTGCTTCCTGGCACTGCAGAGACCATGTGGATCCTGTTGGGCCACAGTGGAAACTCCTGCATTTCTGCTGGTCACTGATTCTCACCTCCCCAGGCTGAGCAAGGGCAGCTTCTTTCAGAACACTAAACACCTTGGGAATGACTCAGAAGTAGCTAAAAGAGCAAGCACTCTTTCTATATCTGCATACCCCATCTTCAATAAAAACCAACCGCTAAAGGTCTGGGCCCGTGAATTAAGTCCCAGGTCCAAATTCTCCTTTCAGGGTGGAGTCCATTGACGGTTTCCATCTCCCTCGCCCGACCCCTAAGTTGTGCATGGTAGGCAGCTCTAGCCCACTGACCTTGGGTCACATGTCCAGCAGCTTGGTCTTCCAGGTTGGGGGTGTCTCCGATGCCTGCTTCTTCAGCTGGTTTATGTGTCAGCAAATGAAGAAGATAAAAGCAAAGACAGTTAGAAAACTTTCAGGACAGGCACACCTTACCAGCACCAAGGCGCTACACCTCTGGCTCTTTGCAAATGTGACTGCTGGAGATGTCGATGAAAACGATTCACTAAACACACCCACACACCTTACAGGTGACACAATCTAGCAGGGAAGACCTCCACAGCAGGCCCAGAGTCCTCAGGACTGCACCCAACAAAGATCTGAACAGGACGGGAGAGGTTGGAGAAGCGATTCGCTGATCGGCCACTGCCGTGGGAGCAGAGCCCCAGCCAGCGCTCCCAGGGGGCAGAAGGTGAGGGAAGGATTAGGCGCAGGCTGGGGAGTCTGGCTGGGGGTCGCACCCAGGTGCCACCATTACTTATCCTCTCTGAGCCTTTGTCTCCAACTCTAGAACCCTGAGGTGAGGGTACTAGCTCGTCCTGGAGGAGAAGGGTGAGGGGTCATACAAAATTGTGCGAATGTGTTCAGCAAAGAGCTGGCTGTACCATAGTTGCCCCCACGTGGTTCAGTTTCTTTCCTCCAACTACTAGGCAAACCTCTTTAACCTCAGGTTCAGAATAGGTGCTGCCTGGAGGTCAGCAGTGTCAGTGAGCAGCTTTCGGGGTATCTTAGGCTGCTGCTTAGGTTCATCCCAGACAAAAAAGGCTAAGAAAAAGCTCTCGATCACATCAACGATGGTACCACAATCAATAAGTTTTCATACAACACAAATTTATGCATCATGAAAAACATCAAGACATGGGGAGTTCCCGTTGTGGCCCAGCAAAAACAAATCCAACTAGGAACCATCAGGTTGCGGGTTCAATCCCTGGCCTTGTTCAGTGGGTCAGGGATTGGTGTTGCCTTGAGCTGTGGTGTAGGTCACAGATGTGGCTCAGATCCTATGTTGCTGTGGCTGTGGCTATAGCTCCGATTCGACCCCTAGCCTGGGAACCTTCATATGCCGCAGGTGCGGCCCTAAAAAGGAAAAAAAAAATCAGGATATGGCTGCAAGACAATGGCTGCAACTGTCCAGAAGAAAGAGACTCTAAAGCAAACAGGCCACACACTGACATGCAGCGACCCCATGACCCCAGAAGAGCCAATATGCCCTGATGGACAGTGACAGAGAGGGGCCACCACCCTGAGAAGTGCCCACCAGTTGCTGGCTGGGTCAAGAGTCTTTTCCCCTAGACCTGAGATGGTCTCTCCACCTAAACTAGAAATGCCAAGTTGCCACCTCTTGCCACACGGGTCCATGTGGAGAATGTGGAGGAAGCAAAAGAAAGACTCCCCGGGTGGCTGGACAGATGCATGATGGCCTTGTAAACACCCAGCCCACTGGCTGGCCCAGGGCAGTTGTGGCGAGGGGTAAGGGGCCAGCAGTGGGTTCAGGCAGATCCCTCCCTGCCAGTTCATAGGCGTGAACACCACTGGATCCCCTGCAGGTGACACTGTGTGGTCTAGGAGGTCTAATGGTGACAATTCCATGTCACTTGACAAGAGATGACTGTCTGGGAAGCACAGCTCCAAGAAGAGATTTGGTCTGAGTTTCTGAGAAGGTTACAGAAGAAAGGCTCTGAGTGATAGCAAGTCCAGCTGAATGACACAGCGTCCAGGTGACAGAGAACTCCAGGAGGCATGCCGGGTGATGTGCCTGCCACGGCACTGGGAAGCCCTTTGCCTTCTCGTGCCCACACAGTGCTGCGCTATCCTGGTCCTCGCGCACATCAGAAACTGATGCTGCCGACATCTCTGGTGCCCCCTGATCCCAGCAAATGAGACGCTCAGAGAAGCCAAAGGAGAGAGAGGGTGTGTGACTATGTCAGGGCCATCACAATTCTATATGGCCTCTCTCTTCAGAGTGAGGGACTTCTGGGCGGATGATGTATGGGGGGCAGCATCTGGAAGGATTCAAAAAAGGTCCCCCTAGAGAAAGCATCAACTTTAAACACCTGCAGACTGTGTGGAGTCAGCTCACAGCAACGCTGATGCAGTAAGAACTTTCCTGGCCCTGCCCGGTCCTCACCCCCTTGCCAGTCCCAGAGGAAGGGCCGCAGCTTTGACTGTTATGCGGGACTGGACATCCTAATCAGCGTTTGCAGACTGGGTTTTGTGACTGGAGGTTAAAATGCTTTTGATTACTGAGGAGTGATCGAAAGTCAAGGGTTGATTGGAGGGTTGATTGGAGAAATTCTTCCCAGGCAGGGAAGAATTTCTCCACCAAGAGAGTTTGAAGGGACAACAGGAGACAAAAGCCAAGTCACCCGTGATCTCATCTCATGAGTCATTTGTTCCACGGCCTTCAAAGACCTTTGCTGTCAAGGACGAAGCTTCTAGAACACCCCCCTCCACCCATCTCAGAAGAGCACCTTGCAAAGCAGAAAATCCTTGGATGTAGTAGTTTCTCAGCCCTGCCTGGGCGTTCTCAGCACACACGTCCCTCGGAAAAGGCTGCCGTAAGCTCCATCTTTGGGGAGAAAAGAAAACTCCTGCGGTGGACATGGCCTCTGCACTCCATGGCTGGGGAAACACTGTCCAGAACTCTTCTGCATTTCTTGCTGAGCACCCTTCAATTCATCAAGCCAGCGGCTGGAGTCCTTGAGTGAGCCCAGTGCAGGGGACGTGAGGAAACAACAGTCAGGTCTCCCGGCTGCACTTCCTGCTTCCTCAGGGCCTAGGCAGCTCCCGAGTGACTCTGGTGGTCCCGAGTCCAGTGCTATTCCTGGTCAGTTCCCTGTCTGGGCTACTCCTCATCATCTGTGTTGACCAGACAGTCTTGTCATGTCTACTGGATGCTGATATGTTTGAAGATAGTGTTAAAACGGGTGCTGGGTTACATGGCTGAGTTCCTCAGGGGCTGTCCAATTACGATCTTCCAAAGGTATGGGTCAGCCATCTGGACGCTGCTGCATCCTATCAGGAGCTGTTTACCCTCTAGGAAGTGACCCTGTCGCTGGGCAGAGTCCCAGAAGGAAGGTGGACTGACCTCGGGGGCGAAGGCAAGACCTGCCACCAGCCGGCCTTGGAGAATTCTCTGGAGCTGACTGAGTCACGGGGAGGAACAGCCAGGAGGAATCCAAAAGGTCCTCTATCCTCTGGGAGGCTGGTGGGCAGCCACAGAAGCAACAGGGCATCAAGCTCAGAACAACCCAAGATTCCCAGAAGCTGGCGTCCACCCACATCCCTACCTCACTTGGAGATGGGTGCAACCCCCCACGTGCACCCATCCTCCAGAAGGTGAGCAGGGCATCCAGCCCTGGGAGTCACCCTCACCTGTGGTTCCTTCTGGGATCTCCGTGGGGGGCTGAGCGGCCGCCTGTTCACCGGGGGCTCCCTCATCCACTAAGGGCGCCGTCACGTCTGGAAACCACCAAGAGTCACCTTAGGGGGCCGGGATGAGCCGGGCCATGCCCCTCACATTTGCTCTTTGGGGATACAAAGATGCAGGGATGGGGAGGTGGGAAGGGACTCAGCCACATGCAAAAGAGCCAGCCCGATGAAGCAGGGCCCAGAGCCAAGCTCCTGCCTGACATCTCCCCAGGTAGCACAATAATATTCTGTTTGAGTGGCACCCAGACCCCCAGGCTATCTGCCAGGAAAGCCAGGGCAGCCCGCCTGTAAACACTGCATGGAAAAGGAATGCCAGGGTCACAAGTGTTTTTAAGGAAGAAATGTTGAAAGTCAGATGACTGGCCACAGACGTTTGACCCTCACGGTAGTGTAAAACAGGAGAGTAGGACTGGGACTAAGGCAGTACAGGAGCTCTGGGGTTCAGGCTGGAGTCTATGGTTCTGCTGGGAGGCTGGCTTTGGGAAAATCCTGTGTCCTCTTCAGGCCTCAGTTTCCTCATCTGCAAAATGGGAGGACCACTGCCAGGTGACCTCCACTTTGTCTTCCAGTTCTAATCCCTCTGTCTGCCGAAGCCCATGACCTGTGGTTAAAAAGTACAGACCCCCCCCACCCCAACCCGGTGTCACTGAACAGCCCGGCCCTGTCTGGAGTCAGGTGCTTGACAAGGCCCACAGATGGATCCAACTTGAGGGGAGAGGCTGGAGGTAAAGATCCATCCTCAGGAGTTGCTGTCCGTCTCTCATCAAGGTGAACACTTCCGAATCGGCATTCCTTCCCGAACAGGGCCCTGGCACACTCCGTTCTGGGCAAATGTAAGGAGTTTTCAGCTTTGAAAGCTTGCCAGGAGCCTGAGTCAGGTCAGTCAAATGGAGTCCATTTCATTAACAGTTGTCTTGGGAGCAGCCTGGCAGAGCTCAGGCCCAGCAGACCCCTACCACTCCCTGTGGAGTGAGAGCTGATGCTCTTGGGACCCACATATGTACTGGATCCAGACTACAGCAAAGCCTGGCTGGTAGATTCTTCCAGAATACTGTTGATTTGGAAGGCTGGCATAAAATCTGGCATTAGTGCTTCCGGACTGTCTCAGGGAGGTAAGCAACTTGCAAAACTGTCCTAACAAGATCAGCAGGCTAGGTCTTGCGTCATCATTGGCTTTAAGAAGGAGAGCAAAGAGAATCTGGTCTGGTAGTCTCTTCACTTGGTTAAGAACCTCAGAGGTCGGGGGTGGGCAGGGCAAAGCGGGGAAGGGCCACATCCACTGTATCCTCCATGGATGCGCCCTTATGTTAAGCAGTTGGCAGGCACTTGACAGCCACTTTGTGAATTTACCTAAAGGTGGACACCTGGGGAGATAATGGGGCCAGGTTCTCATCAAAGTCATGGACAGGGCCTGGAGAAGTGCTAAAAATAGAACCTTCGAGAGATTGGAGAGATGGAGAAGCAAACACTGAAGACTGGTTACTCAAAAGCCATTGTCAATGTCCTTCTCCCTTTATTTCTCCTACTAAAGAGAATGAAAAGCAAAATGCTCAATGTCCCAGACTCCTTTACAGCCAGAGGTGGCCACGAAACCCAATTCCGGCTGATGAGACATAAATGGAATCGGTCAGGTGGGGCCTGCAGAAAACTCTGGCTCTACTAATAAAAAGGGAACATGTTTGGTTTCAAGACCCTTTTGACCAGTTGGCTTGGCTTCTTTCTTCGTGTTTTGAATGTAGAAGTGATGCCTGGAGGTGCAGCAGCCATCTTGTAACCATAAAGCAACAATCCAGCCATTAAGGATGCCACAAGATAAAGACAGAAGAGCACTGATAGCACTGGGAAACTGCTGCCCAAGTCCAGACATTTCCTTATGTGAGACAAATAAACCTGTTCATATATATGTCACAGTTAGTTGGGTTTTCCATTATCTGCGATCAAACACAGTCTGGACTGATATGGATTGGAACCAAGAGAAGTCATTCAAAAATCAGGACCAAGGAACACTACAGGAAATACATGAAGAGTTTTACAATAACCTAGGCACCAAGTTCCAGAGAGGACAGGTTAGAAGAAGGGCTGGAACTAACACCATGGCCAAGGTCCAGAGGCCCAGGCCAAGCCCAAGAACTAAAACAAGAACAGTCCCAAAGTGTGAGCTTGGAGATAATGCACCGACCTGCCTCTTTCCTCAGCCAAATGGCTGCTTCAGGACCTGGTGGCTCATGAAAGAAGAGTGAAGTGGGTGGGGGCTTCTCCAGGCGTTTGAGGAGGACGATGGACACTGAGCAGGGGCTTTGTGGAGCTGTGGGTAGGCCCTGCTTTGCCACAGATCCCACCTTGTTCAGGTGCAGCTGCCTCAAAGCTCACACATGATGAAGCTGCCCCTACCTGGTACTAGCAAGCAAGGGATCAAAACAGAGCATGATTCGGGGCCTGAGCCTCATCCTGCAAAGCACTCAGCGAGCATCTCTCTCAGCCAGAGGGAGAGGCAGCAGCAAAGGCAGCCAGGAAGGGTGGCACGTGTGCGCTCAAAGCGTGGCTAAGTGCAGGTTGGAGCATGGAAGGAGCTGCTTGAATAAAGCAATGAGAGGAGGGAGACCCCACCTTCCGCCGTCGGTGTGCTCTTAGCATCAGAGGTTTCAGAGCCTGGTTCCTCAGATCCATCATCAGCCGGGGTCTGCAGGGGAGATTCTGGAACATACACAAGGAGCCCCTCAGAATGGCTGCTTCTCTCCACCCCCACTTTAGACCTCAGAGGAACTCGGGAACCATGTCTTTTGGAGCTGAGATCACCCAGTGTGGAACCCGGATGGATGGAATGTGGCTGTGTGATAAAGCCACGAAGGGGACAAATCCCACCCCCACCCCAACACAACTGGGCCCCCACAGCAGGGTCATCAGTCAAAGAGGCACATGATGTAGCTGTTCTGGGGTGAGAGGAGAAACTGTCTTTTAATGAGCTTGTGGCTCCAATTGAGACAAAGGCTCTTATGTTGACAAATGGGCGGCAGACACCAAAAAGCTCAGCCACGAGTAAACTTGGGGCTTTGTCTCTGCTCACTGGAGAGGTTCATGGGAGATCACTGCCATTAATGAATGATAGGTAGACACCTGGGGAAACACTCAACGATCCAACTCCTTCCTCTGTAAAGGAACTAGCTCAGGGCAGACATAGTACATGCTTCTAACTGGACATTGGGTTGTGTCTCCAAGTACCACCCAACAAGCCTTGAGTTACACCTGAAATGTCAGCCTTCGTTACTTACAAGAAAACTGTCCTTTCAGAATCCAAAGCTGAGGAAGCTCTGTGGACTCGGCAAAAGCCACTCCACCTGGGGTGGGGGCAGCCTTGGAGGCAGAGGTCAGGGAGCTGGTTCTGCACGAAGCAGAAGCCCGAGGCGAGAAAAGGCAAGTGGTATGCACACTTTGTGATCAGACCCCTAGCACCCTCCGACAGAATGCCGTCCCTGGACACCCAGCCCTGGCCACACCCATCCAGCCAAAAAAGGGCTGATTCTAAACAAACTTCCTGTTCTGGAGCTTGCAAAAGTCTGCCAACTGCCTCAAGCTGGCTTTGGACAGGTGGTGAGGAAGCACCATGCAGACTTGTCCGCCAGGTCTTGTTATCACTGCTCAGCCTTGGCTGTCAGAGCACAGGAGCCCACAGGCCTGATGGTGCCTCAAGCCCTTGCCCCCTAACACCTGCTCCCCTAATCTCTCCCCAGCCTGCAGCTGTCATCATCTGCACCATCCTTGTTAAATTCTGGGAGGGAGGGCTGGAAGGAAGAAAAAGCCTCTTCTGAATGTCTTACCTGGAAGGTCTAACAAGTTAACTCATTAACACCTTTTAATTCATGAGGGTGCACTGCTTTATCAGTGGCAACTTGCATCCACTTTGCAGCTCTCTTTGGCTCTAGTTCGTCTTATTCCAACGTTTAGCATCCACTGAGATGCTCTTTGTTTTACTATTTTACATGTGGTTTCTTGCCATTATTCAAGAGTCTCTGTCACTTATCAAAAATGTTGCTTGTAAAGTGACACCTTCTGCCAAGTCACACCTTTCACCCCCCATATAAAAACAAGTCCTTCTAAATCCTTAGTAACAAGAACAAATTTGATGAGAACTATGAAAATCTCTTAGGTCTCACTTGAATTCTTGGCAAGTTTGTTCTTTGGGTAAGTCTGCTTAAACTATCTTTAAACACTTTCCTGTCACAGCAGTGACAAAGAGGCGAGCAACTTAAAGTTGGTAAACTTGTTCTTACTTTACAAATTGAATTTAGCTCCTTCTTCAAAAAATAAGAATGGTAAAAACCACTTTTTCCCTGTACTTTTTTTCCCATTTTATGGCCACACCTGCAGCATATGGAAGTTCCCAGGCTAGGGGCCTAATTGGAGCTGCAGCTGCCAGCCTACACCACAGCCACACCAATGTGGGATCCGAGCTGCATCTGCAAGCTACGCCACAGCCTTAACCCACTGAGTGAGGCCAGGGATCGAACCTGCATCCTCACGGATATTAGTTGGATTCTTAACCCACTGAGCTACAACAGGAACTCCTTCTCTGGACTTTAAAAAAAAAAAAAAAAAGTGAACTATTTGAGAACAGTTTTAGCTTCACAGAAAAATTGCTAAGATAGAACAGAGAGGATACTCCACACTCAGTTTTCCCTATTATTAATATCCTACATTATTATGGTATGTCTGTTACAGCATAATATATATTTTAACAATTTTTCAACCAGACAACCCTAAACAGAGCATCATTTCCCACTGGCACAATTCATCTGGAGCAGAATTCAATGTACTGGGATTTTTAGTTGGATTCCACCCACGAGAGTTTAATAACTAAAGCTCCAAGGGGACTTGGCTGAAAGAGGGACCAGAGGCAAAAACAGCTGACATGGAGCTGAATGCTATACTTGCCCCATGATCTCAGAGGTGAAACTCTGTTTGTCATCTGTAAACTAGAGAAAATAACGTCTACCCTCACTGGGCCCTTTGCCCACAGCTCTACAAAAATGCCTGACTTGTCATTTTAAGGAAGTTCTAAGTATGGTAGTTATTTATTTATGTATTTATGTATTTATTTAACTTTTAGGGATGTGCCTGTGGCATATGGAAGTGCCCAGGCTAGGGGTCGAATTGGAGCTGCAGCTGCTGGTACGCCACAGCCACAGATGCTGTGGATCTGAGCTGCGTCTGCAACCTACACTGAAGCTTGCAGCAACGCCGATCCTTTAAGCGACTGATTGAGGCCAGGGATTGAACACGCATCCTCATGGATACTGGTCTGGTTCTTAACACTGAGCCACAGTGGAACTCCGGGTAGCCATTTATTTTATTATCCAAATTGGGACACTTGAAAGTGAAAGTAGTGATACTGACAATGAGGCAGAACGGACTTGGGAGGGGATGGTGGGTTCAGGTCCTCAGAGGAGGGAGCTCTTAGGGCCCAGCTGCCAGCTTGCCCTGCCGCACCACTGAGGAGCTGAAAATCAGCAGCTCTGGTTGGAGCCAGGCTGTGGCCTGGGAGAGGTCAGACTGCACATTTCTTGCCACCATTTAGTGCCAGGAGGGGAGGTTTGGGCCAACTGAGAATGCTTGGCTGGAGCGGGCATTTCCTCCCATGCCCCTCACCCAGAGCTTCCGGCTGGAGGTGGCAGAAGTGTTCCCAAGATGGCCAGAGGGCAGTCTCTGAGCTCTTGGGACAGCCCACTCTTTCTTGGAGCCCCTTGTCTGATTCTCAAGCTCTGACTCCAATGTGTTCTCTGCTTAAACAGGTTCAGAGAAGTCAGCCTTTGAAACAAGCACACCTCCTCGCCCCCCAACCCCAGGAGGCCCGAAACCTCTCCAAGGTAGGGATGGTGCATCCGTCACATGCATCCCTGACCCAGGGCTCCTCCTGGCGACCCCGCCTCCTCTAGGGAACCTTCTGGGATAGATGTGCTCAGAAGAGGTCCCTCCCACCTTGGAGCTCCACCACTTCCATCCACCACCCCACACCCCAGGCTGCAAAGTATTTTATTATTTTTAGCAATTAAAGAGAAAAGTAGACTGCACTTCTGTCTCCTTAGAAATGGGCCTGGAGAACAGAGACCTAGTCTTTCTTACACTGAGGCCACCCTTGGTCTCCCCAGGCACTGGCCACCACTGATGCCTTGAGGAGAAGAGCTCCTCAAAGCACAACCCAGTGCCCCAATGGCCAGCTTGGTGCTTTGGGGAGCAACTTGGCACTGGCATTCAGAGCAGGAAAGAGGGCTCTTTGTGCTCGACAGGGCTCCCTGGATGTAGTGGTCAGATAGTGAAATGAAGGGGAGAGCAGGAGGCCAAATCAATTCAGCCAAAAGAATGAGAGTCCCCAACATGGCTCAGCAGTTAACAAACCCAATGAGCATCCATGAGGATGCAGGCTCGATCCCTGGCCTGGCCCAGTGGGTTAAGGATCCAGTGTTGCTGTGAGCTGTGGTGTAGGTCGCAGACATGGTTTGGATCCTGGGTTTCTGTGGCTGTGGTGTAGGCCAGCAGCTACAGCTCAGCTTGGACCCCCTAGCCTGGGAACCTCATATGCCGAGGGTGTGGGCCTAAAAAGACAAAAAAAAAAAATTAAATTAAAAAAAGGCTGTATTACAGGACATTTAGAAGTTGATTTGGTTTATTAATAATGTAGGTACAGTAGGAATCCCAGAGCTAACCAATTCTTGCCAAATAGGGGCCAGACTGGCTTCTTAAGGAAGAGATAAAAATAATGTATAAAGGTCATGTATTTTGCATGCTAAGCAATCCTGCTGATTTACAGGTGAACAGGTGTGGCTAAAGACTCAAGAGAGCACCTTGTATTAATCAGACCAACCATCCCCCTGCGATCTCTGTCACACTACATCCATGCATTCGGCAAAGTCTCCTTTGGAAGGATGGGTTTTCAAATAGCCTCACATTTTGAGATCTGTTGGCTCATTCAGATTAATGAGGTTTCAACTCTATTGACAATCTAACACAGTAAAGTATTTAAAACTCCTTTAAAAATCAGGATGTGAACCCTTCCTACCAGCCCTTTCCAAAGCAATCGGGTTGGCTGAGATCCCCAAGGCGCCCGGGGCCGTTAGGCAGGGCTGGGCACTAACCTTTCAGGCTGTGATCCACATCGCCCTCCTGGTCTTGCAGCAGTGTGTAGTCCCCCTGAGCATGATCCTCCATCACGGTGAACTCCTGGCGGGGCTCAGCCATCCTGGTTCAAGGCCCACCTAAGAGATGAAGATGGCAGGTGAGGGCTGGGAGGCTGAGCTGAGGCCACGTGCTCAGGGGTGGGCGTGTGGGGTCAGGGAGAGAGCGGTGCCACCCCGCAGTTCATGGCAGGCTGACTTCTGCCTGCCCTACCCCCTCCCCAACAACCAGATGCCCAACCTCACCCAGGGGGTATGTTTCTACTGAAATGTTATTCACACGTATGTGTACCTTTAGTTCACCAACATCACATCCAAGGTCATAATCAAAACCACCAGGTGGGCAGCTTCAGCGGGCCTGACTTGTTACTTCACTAGAAAGTGGATGCTGCTCTCTGGTAGTTCGATGGTTTTTTACAGAGAGGGAAGGCATTGGCTGGGCACTGTGGGTGAGGACCAGGAGGCACAGAGCAGGCACGTGACTACTCAGTCACATGTAGCTGTGCTGCAGAACCAACCCCTGACCCGAGTGTCCTGACTCCCCAGCTCAGAGCCCTGTGGCCCCCTAGGGGCCAGGGTAGGGCTTCCATTCACCTCTTTGGCTCCCACCAGGACCCTCGGGTGTGTGTTCTGAGAGTCTGGCTAAGTCCCTAACAGGGCGCCGTGGGGAAGTGTCCGTTTGGGGCTGAAGAACAACGTGTGCCCCCTCCCCAAAAACCCCAGCCCAGAAGCGGTTTTAGCTCAACAGCATCCACCAGAAACGCTCATTTAAACATACTTTGCCCTCATCTTTACTGAGAAAATATATATATATTTTTTTTTAAATTTTTTTATTTTTTGTCTTTTTGCCATTTCTTGGGCTGCTCCCTCGGCATATGGAGATTCCCAGGCTAGGGGTCTAATTGGAGCTGTAGCTGCCAGCCTATGCCAGAGCCACAGCAACGCGGGATCCAAGCCGCGTCTGCGACCTACACCACAGCTCACAGCAACGCCAGATCGTTAACCCACTGAGCAAGGGCAGGGATCAAACCCGCAACCTCATGGTTCCTAGTCGGATTCGTTAACCACTGCACCACAACGGGAACTCCTACTGAGAATATTTAATTAATTATTTATTTTTGTCTTCTTGGGGCCACACCCATGGCATATGGAGGTTCCCAGGCTACAGGTCGAATCAGAGCTACAGCTCCGGCCTACACCAAAGCCCCAGCAACGTGAAATCCAAGCCTTATCTGCGACCTACACCACAGCTCACAGCAACGCCAGAACCTTAATCCACTGAGCGGGGCCAGGGGTCGAACCCGAGTCCTCATGGATACTAGTTGGGTTTGTTACTGCTGAGCCACAACGGGAACTCAAATCTTTCCTTTTAAGAATTGTAATTTTTATCATTTTTCTTAATCTTAACCTACATTTAGTCTTTTTTATTTTTAAAATTTAGTTTTCCATTTCCCCCTTTTGCCTTTATGTTCTTAACTTTATTCTAATTTAATTTTCATTCTTTACTTTTAAGGTCTAATTTGCCTTCACAATGTGTTAATAGTTATCCTCCTATGTTTCTTTTTTTCGTTTCAGGAGCTCTTTTTCAGTGGCCATGGGCCATTTGTTGAGGGAGAGCTGATAACACAAACTGGAGAAGCCAGGGGCCTTTCTCCTCCCTGCCTCTGCTGCATCCAGCTCTCTGGTTTCTGTGATCAAATAATAATGTCTGCCATGGACAAGTGTATGTCATGCATTGTCTAAATGCATTATGAGTTGAAAAACGTTCTAAAATCCATAGTCTCACCTCTGACAGGTGTCTGAGCTCTCTCCTCCACTCGCAGTATAGGAATAAGAAGCTGGGATGGCTTAGGAGGGTTCTCAGAAGGAGGTCAGTGAGCCCTCTGCTGGGTGAGGCAGAGGGTAGGTGGCCTGGCCCCTCTTAGGCAGCTATTCTCTATGGAGAAGGGACAGCTTTTCATTCTGAGGCCCTTGCCGCTCAGAGAGCTCTTGAGAGAGGCGTCGGAGGTTGAACACCTCCAAACTTTTGACGACTCTCCCCAAACGAGCAGGACTCTATCCTGGGAAGATCAAAGTCGTCATGCATCCTTCAAGGTTTATGATCTGGTGGTGATATTCTCTACCCTTAGGTATGTTGATGGTCTGTTTCCCTTAGAGAACCCCAAAACATAAGAACCTCTCTCCTAAAGGGAACCAGTTTCGGAGTTCCTGTTGTGGCTCAGTGGAAATGAATGTGACTAGCATCCATGAGGACGCAGGCTCAATCCCTGGCCTCGATCAGTGGGATAAAGATCCGGTGTTGCCGTGAGTTGTGGTGTAGATTGCAGACACAGCTCAGATCTGACATTGCTGTGGCTGTGGTGTAGGCCAGTGGCTACAGCTCCAATTTGACCCCTACCCTAGGAATCTCCACATGCCACGGGAGTGGCCCTAAAAAAACAAAACAATAAGTAAATAAATAACAAAGACTCAACTACTGCTTGCCACCTAACTCTAGGAAGGAACACCTCCTCGCTGCCTCTGATGAAGCCTCTCTCAGGACATCCCTGGGACTGGTCCATGAGTCACCTCATCAGCTGACTCACTAGGAGCCCCACCCAGGAGGAGTGGAATCAGCCCAGAAGCACAAGGTCTCCCAAACTGGCTGGAGACACTACACCTGGCCCAGGTGAGCCCGGCCAGCCAACACATACCCCATTCATCCTGCAGCTAAGTTTTAGTAAACACTAAGAAGTTTAATGAACCCCGTGGTTTTTTTCTGTAGATTTGATCAATTCCTTTCAATAACCAAGTTTTCCCACCTGGAACATGGTGAATGAAAGTGTAAAAGTAAAAATCTGATGCATTGGCTTCTTCTTTTTTTTCTTTTTAGACCACCCCTGCAGCATGCAGAAGTTCCTGGGCCAGGCAACGAATCCACACCACAGCAGCAACCCCAGCCACTGCAATGACTGCTGGATCATCTACTTGATGAGCCATAAGAGAATTCCACTGGCTTCTTCTTTTTTTTTAATTTCTTTTTTATTTAATTTTTTTTTCTCTTTTTAGGGCCATACTTGTGGCATATGGAAGTTCCAAGGCTAGGGGTCCAATGAGAGCTGCAGCTGCCCCACAGCCACAGCCACAGTCATGCTAGATCTGAGCCACATCTCCGACCCACACCACAGCTTGCAGCAATGCTGGATCCTTAACCCACTGAGTGAGACCAGGGATAGAACCCACATCCTCATGGACACTATGTCGTGTTCCTCCCCGTGGAAACTCCTGGTGGCCTTTTATTTTGGTTTCTGATGGCTTCTACCAACAAGTTTTAATTTTTATAAAATTAGACAGTCAAAGCTCTTTTCCTTTGTGATTTATTCCACTGCTCTATGGTGCATAAAGATCATCAATATTGTCTACTATGTTTTTTAGTGATCTAATTCTTTGTGTTAAATTTATTAGCTCATCTAGAATTTATTTAAGTGTATAATATGTGGAGAGAATCTAAAAAATTTTCTCCCAAATACAATAACTAAACCAATGGGCCCAGCTCTATTTATAGGACAGAATGCCCTCTTTTCCCAGGTGAATGAACCACTTATTCTGCTCTATTCACCTGTCAATTTTGGTGCTACAGCCCCCACCAACTTATGCTTTGGCTCTCTGGTCTAAATTTCTAGGTGGGCTTAGACACTCTCATTTTCTTTTCTCAAAACTGTTTGACCTTCTCGCATGTTCTCTCTTCCAGATGCTCTTCAGCACATTTCCCCCCAAATTCTCAACATTCCATTGAGATTTTGGGCTAAAATTGTGTAATCAGACAAAATGATAAAAATTGCTCTCATCACAATATTTAGTATCACCATCCAAGAGCAAGGTGTGTTTCCCTTTTATTCTTGTACCTAAATCTTTTGGGGGTGGGGTGGGGAGGGTGTAGTCCTGCGTCTTGCTGAGGATGCTCTGTTTTTGTTTTTGTTTTTGTTTTTGTTTTTGTCTCTCTCTTTTTCCCTATCTCTTCTAATCCTGCTGAGGCTGCTCTCCTTGTCTCCGCATCCTTTGTGTTGCCATTGTGTGTGGGACCCTTGCCCTCATCACACTGATGGTTTATGAATAAGAGCTCTGGGTGTCCACAGCACAGATGATTATGGCTGGTGCTCTCACATTTATCAGGCAGATGTGATCCCTTAGCAGAAAATCTCTCACTCAATGAACTCGTGAGAAGAAGCTGGCAGAATTCAAAAGAACGTGGGTTTTGATGAAAGGAATGTGGAGTGGGGGGCACTTTCTACTCTTTTTTTTTGTCTTTTTTTTGCCTTTTTCTAGGGCCGCTTCCCTCGGCATATGGAGATTCCCTAGGCCAGGGGTCCAATCAGAGCTGTAGCCGCTGGCCACAGCCACAGCCACAGCAATGCAGGATCCGAGCCGAGTCTTCAACCTACACCACTGCTCACGGCAACGCCGGATCCTTAACCCCTTGAGCAAGGGCAGAGATCGAACCCGCAACCTCATGGTTCCTAGACAGATTCACTAACCACTGTGCCATGAAGGGAACTCCAAGGAGGCACCTTCTACTCTTATCTCTACTCTTGAGGTCAGTTTGTTCTCAATCCAGTGGTTGCTCAGATTTTAAAACTGCGGCTTTTGGAGAAAGCAGCACTTCTGAAGCAGCCTGGGAGGTGGGAGGAGAGCAGTAGCTTACCACACTCTGCTCATCAGTAAGTTATGCAAGTCTCAAAACCCACCCTCTAGCTACGCCTGAAAAGACGGGCTGGCTGATTCAAGTTCTCTTCCCTGGTTACTTAGTGTTGCTGTCCCAGCCCCCCTGCCGGCTTCCCCACTGTCCAAGCACGTGTGTCCCCATTTGTCAGTGCATTCCTTTGCACAAAGTGAGGATGATAAAATGCACCAGGTGGCAGACCTGGCTCTGCAGGGACCTGATGATAAGCACTAACTCCAAGCAGACCTTCGTGATCTCAGTTGTGCCTCGACAGTACTTAACAGGCAAATGGGCCATCCATGAGAGTCAGGTGTTTGTGCAGAGTGAACCACTTTCCCTTTGGACTTATACTGTATTCTCAGAGGTGGTCCCCACCCGGCTTATGTGCAGCTCAGAGGGGCTGCTCGTGCTGTGGCTGCCATGGTCCCTTCCCCGCCCATCTGCGTGACCACCAGGTGAGGGATGAATGGGGTGATCCATGTGAGCTGGTGGCTGCGTCTCACTTGGATGAGTCTGGAGGTGGGCAAGGTGGCCAGTTTAGAGTTTGTTCACAGACATGAGCAGGGCAGCATCAAAGAGGCACTCTAAGGTCCCTTTGGCCAATTGGATGGGTAAGAAAGGACTGTTGGGGAGCTCCCATCGTGGCGCAGCAGAAACAATCAAACTGGTATCCATGAAGATTCGGGTTCAATTCCTGGCCTTGCTCGGTGGGTCAAGGATCCAGCATTGCCGTGAGCTGTGGTGTAGATTGCAGATTCGGCTCGGATCCCGCGTTGCTGTGGCTGTGGTGTAGGCTGGCAGCTGTAGCTCTGATTTTGACCCCTAGCCTGGGAACTTCCATATGCCAAGGGTGCAGCCCTAAAAAGCAAAAAAAAAAAAAAAAAAAGAAAGAAAAGAAAAGGAAAGAAAGAAAGGACTGTTGGCAGGGAGGTGACTGCCCTGGTCTAGGCATACGGCTAAAAGTCCAGAATTAGAGTCAAGGCAGAGGTCATGGAAAGGAAGGGAGAGACCCAAGAAGTATACTTTAGACAATATTAGACTGGGCTTCAAAATTGGCTTGGGGTCAGGGAGAGAGATCAGAATCCAGAATGAAACTAGAGGTGGGGGCTTGGATGACTGGTAAAGGGCGGGGGGTTACGTAGCCAAGGGAACAGCATCAGGGTGAAGGCAGCTGTTCAACAGGGTGGGTTCTGTCTTTAAAAGATCTCTGCTTTAAAGAAGAATCCACCCCACTGCATTTTCCTCACTGGTGAATGATTTGACGGAATAAACTTTAGAAAATATATTCTGCTACCCGTCTTGATTTCCATCATAATTTTACGTTAAAAAACTTTAGGGCAAAAAAAACCAAAACAAAACAAAACAAAAACCAAACTTTAGGGCAGTTCCCCTCGTGGTGCAGTAAAAATGAATCCAACTAGGAACCATGAGGTTGTGGGTTTGATCCCTGGCCTCACTCAGTGGGTTAAGGCATTGCCGTGAGCTTTGGTGTAGGTCACAGACTTGGCTCAGATTTGGCGTTGCTGTGGCATAGGTGTAGGCGGGCGGTTACAGCTCCAGTTCGACCCCTAGCCTGGGAACTTCCATATGCTGTGGATGTGGCCCTAAAAATACAAAAAGACACACACACAAAAAAAACCTTAAAAAAAAAAGAACCCACTTTTTTCTTTTTATAGCCACACCAGTGGTGGTATATGGGAACTCCTGGGCTAGGGGTCAAATTGGAACTGCAGCTGCAGGCCTATGCTGCAAATGCAGCAACCATGGATCCAAGCTGCATCTTTAACTCCAGATCCTTTACCCACTGAGCAAGGCCAGGGAGCGAACCTACATTCTCACAGAAACAGCGCTGGGTCCTTAACTCACTGAGCCACAATGGGAATTTCTGAAATTTTAAATTATTTTATGGATCTATTTTAAAAATGGACCTATAATGGAACAGTTTTCTACCTGAGTTTCAGGTCAATGGACAGCAAGTTTTTTTTTTTTTTCTATAAAAGGCCACATAATAAATATTTTAGGCTTTGTGTGCCATGTCTTCTGTTAGAATTACTCACCTCTGATGCTGCAGACGGAAAGCAAGCATTGTTGATAGAGCACAGCTATGTCCCAATTAAACTTGATTTACAGACACTGACATTTGAATTTCACATAGTTTTCATGTGTCGAGAAATATTTTTCTTTTGTTTTTGTTCTTTTCCATTATTTGAAAGTGTTAAAAACCATCCTTAGCTAACACCAGGTTTAAGTGGTGGGCTGTAGTTTATAGGCTCCTGCTTTCAGCTTTTCCACTATTTCTTCTCCTCTTTTGATAGTTTTAAAAAATTTTTTTAGATATTTTTATATCTAAATTAAGTCTTAGCAAGAATCATTGTACATATTGTTTCCTCCTATATTCTCAGAGAGGATTTTTTTTTTCTTTTTAGGGCCGCATCTGCTGCATATGGAGGTTCCCAGGCTGGGGGTTGAATCTGAGCAGCAGTTGCTGGCCTATGCCACAGCCACAGCAACACAGGATCTGAGCCGAATCTTCGACCTACACCACAATTCACAGCAATGCCGAATCCTTAACCCACTGACCAAGGCCAGGGACTGAACCCACGTCCTCATGGATACTAGTTGTGTTCATTACTGCTGAGCCACGATGGGAACGCCTCAGAGTGGATTTTTGCATTTGATGTAGGGTTTTCTTCAGCTGCTTCCAGAGGTTTCCATAGGTTTCAAGTCAGGAGCAGGAGAACTAAGGGTCATTCTGGGCCTTGGGGACAGACAGTCATCCATGGTATAAGCCCTTCAGCTTCCAGGCTGCCTTGCTTAGCCCCACAGAGCATCTCATGGCCCTGGCTCTAATGACCCCCCTCCTCTACCACCAGCACCCCTGCTGCAGGACTGGAGAAAATCAGAAGCACTAATAGGAAGCTGAACATATTACATAGGCCTCTGGAGAAATTAAATCATCCTTTAAAACACAAGGCTACTACTCACTATGCAAAATAAATAAACCATGTGCCTCTCAAGGGCCAATATTTGCCTTTGGGGAAAAAAGCAGAATGCGTGGGAAGAACACTCTAAACAGGGAGGCTCCCCACCCCTGCCCCTCCCACCAACCCTGGGACGGCACTTGGCCTTAGGTTCCTGGGCCTCCTGATTCAATGAGGCCACGAGGACCGTCTCTCCAACCCGTCTGGGCTGGGCCCACTTGCTAATGTTTTGGGATTGAGAGGCCATGTTATGAAAGACAAGTTTGAGTTCTGGAACATCTCTGAGAGGCTACTCAACACAAGCAGAAAGCAGAACCCAGGGGACAATGTCCTCAGAGAACAAAATGAAGTTACTCTCCTTCTTTTCCTTTTTTTTTTTTTTTTTGTCTTTTTAGGGCAGCACCTGTGGCACATGGAGGTTCCCAGGCTAGGAGTTGAATCAGAGCTGTGGCCACCAGCCTACGCCACAAACACAGCAACGCCAGATCTGAGCCGCGTCTGTGACCTATACCACAGCTCAAAGCACCACTGGATCCGTAACCCACTGATTGAGGCCAGGGATCGAACCTCGAACCTGGAATCAGAAAGGGCACTGTCCGGGACTCACACCCCACAGCTGTGACCAAGTCACTTTTGTCAACCTCCTTCATCCACAAGATGTCACTCCACGACCTGAGCTCCCTTCCTGCTCTTCTCATTCTAAGTGGATCACTTAGGCCTGTGTCCTCCGCCTGGGGAGCCCTCAGAGGGTTGGTCACAGGACAGCAGGCGTTTCTAGCCCAGAATTGGCTGAGAGGGAGGGGGCCCTTGCATCCAGCCAAGGGTCGGCACCCTCAGCCCTGCCTCCTTTCTTTCCCCACGCATCTCTGACTCCTGCGGTCCTCCGCCGTGAGAGTCAAGGGCAGGATGGTCTCTCTGGAAGAACTGGACATAGAACATGTAACCAACAGACAAATGGCAGAGATGCACGTCCCCACCCTGAGGCTTTCATGCAAAGAGAGCAGACTGAAATATATAAAAACAAGCATAGCCCTGAGGTGGGTACACGGCCCAGACTAGACATGGTCATCACCCCACGGATCCCTATAATCTAAGAGAAATACACAGACAGGAAAATAAACATGCCAAAAGCTGTTTCTTGAGGGCTGTGCTTTGCTTTCTTATTCTTCTAAATCAACCAATCTCTTTCTCAATCTCTTCCATTTCCTACTCCCTGTTTTTCCAGGCAGTGATCTAGAGGCAGTGGGGTGGGAGGGAAGGAAGAAATTTTAGGAGCAGCACAAAAGTTGAGTTCAACTTGGCAATGAAAACGGGTCACTTTTTAGGTTCCCTTGGAAAAGCACTCATTCCTGGCAAGAGACTCCAAGAACCAGAGGACCCTGGAGTCTGTCCCTGTCACTTTGTAGCTGATAAACTGAGGCCCGTGAGAGAAAGGGGCTTGTTGAGTTGATGGCAGTGTCTAGTGCGACAGGATCATGCCCCCCGGGCCCAGCGCTGGGTGCAGGTGGGGCAGGAACAGTGTCTGCAGCGCTGAGGAGAGATGGAGGAACAGAGAAGACAGTGCAGGTGATGAGAAGATAAAGGAGAAGACAGGAGAAGAGGGTTAAGGCACAGGGATGGAGGAGCCCCCTGAATCAAACTGTGGCTGCTGCTACCCAGTCTTTTTTATTTCATTTTTGGGGGGTGAGGTGAAAGTCACACTACGTACAAGCAACCACTTTATTTTATTTTATTTTATTTATCTTTTTAGGGCTGCACCCACAGCATATGGAGGTGCCCAGGCTAGGGGTCAAATCAGAGCTACAGCTGCCCACCCAAGCCACAGCTACAGCCAGCAACATAGGATCCGAGCCGTGTCTGCGACCTACACCACAGCTCACAGCAACACCAGATCCTTAACCCACTGAGCAAGGCCGTGGATTCAACCTGCATCCTCATGGATACTAGTCAGATTCGTTTCTGCTGAGCCACAATGGAAACTCCACAATCAACCATTTTAAAGTGAACAATCCCATGGCATTTAATACATGGACGATGTTGTGTAACCTTCACCTCTATCTAGTTCCAAAACGTTGTCATCACCCTTAAAAGAAATCCTGCGTCCATTAAGCAGTTTCTCCCCATCCTCTTCCCCCTATACCCTACCAGCAGCGAATCTACTTTCTGTGTCTATGGATTTACTGATTTTGGAGACTGCGAGTAAATGGAATCATTTAGTCCATGGGCTTTTGTGACTGGTTTCTTTTCACTCAGCATAATGTTTCCAAGATTCATCCACATTGTAACATGTGTCAGTACTTTGTTCCTTAAATAATAATTCATTGTATGGATGCACTGCATTTTGTTTATCCATGTATCCACTGATGGATATCCAGAGTCTTTTAATAAACTAAAAGTCTGGAAACAAGATAACATGGAATTTTTTACTGCAACTTTTGTCTGATAATTGTGAAATCCAGGTGGAGGGAAAGGAAAGGTGAGGGCAGGAAGGGGTGGGATGTTGGAAGAGGAAGAATGGCAGGGACCCTCAAACAATTTTCACCTTCTTCCTCATTTTGCTAAGGTTGCCCGCTCTGGCCCCTCCAGACCCTTGGGGGCACAGGGAGGCCTCAGCAGGTGAGGCCTCAGGTCCCTTTTGCTGCTGAAGAATAGGGCCTTCCCAGCCTGCAAGGTAGAGAGATTTTCTGCCTGGTGGAGTTCGTGTTTCTTGCAGCTTAGCTGAAGAGGCAGCTTTGTTTCTGATTATCCCAGGCTGCCCTCTGAGGCACCTCACTCAGCTCAGAGGTGACTTCTGGGGCATCACCAGGGGACCCTGCTCACTATTCCAAGTACATCTGCCAGTCTCCTGAACACTTTCCCAAGACAGAACATCTATCTAGGCTCACTACGAACCTGAGGTGGGCAGGATGCAAATCCCAGACAGGTAAAGAGCCTTAAGAGCCACCAAGGCAGCCTGGGACACTGACTCCCCTCTGGGATGCAGGTTCCTGGCTGTTCTCATGTCTCTGTCCGCTCCCCCCAGCCCCCAGCCCCCAGCCCTTTGTTCCTGCCCAGTTTTCCGTAGCATCTGTGGATTTCAGCTGACCTGGGGCGGTCTCTACCTGAAGGAGATGAAGACCAAACAGCCTTTGTAAGTCTACTGCATCCTTTCTATTCCTAATTTTCTTACCTACGGCAATGCCGTTTGATTCTCCCTGGGTAATCCAAGGCAACAGTGGATACCCTTTTTGGCAGTTTTGGGATATTAACAACATCTGTTTATTCGAATCCTGACTGTAAACCAGTCACAGGGGCATGGGGCGGGGCGGGGTGGGAGGGGAAGGAAGTGAAAGAGAGAATATCTCCCTAATACAATAGCCTCATGAGAGGAATTATTATCCCCACATTCTGGGTGCGGAAACAGGCTCAGAAAGTTTCAGAAACCTGCTGAGGGTCACACAGCTAGTAAGAAGCAGAGCAGAATATGAACTCTGACCTTCTGATGTTAAAACCCATCTTTAGGAGAGGGTATCATACTATTGGTGCCTTCCCAGTAGAGAGTTGAAAAACATAGCCCATTCTTCCCTCCAGGACCCAGGGAAATGACCCTATCCTGGCTGGATGGAGTTCAGGGTTGAGGAGGTAAAGGAAAGCCCACGTCAGGGGCTGGTCGCGCACCCTGGCTTCGTTACCTTCCAAGCTGGAGGCACTGCCCGGGATGAGCTTTTTCACGTCTTAATCAGCCCACCCCCTGGACGGTGCAGCTCTCGCTAGGGGGCAGCACATACCGATGCGGGATACCCGCTCGCCGCAGCCTAGCTGGCGGGCCAGCTTCTCCCGGAGGCGGCACTGCAGGCTCTGGGGCGCCGCTATGACTCAGCGGAGTCACCGCCGCCAGGCCATGCGGCTCTGTCTGGGCAAAAAAAGGATGATCGCCCTTAGACCCCCTCGGGTTAAAAACCCAAACTAGAATTAGAAAGCAGTGATATTGCACAACTTTGTGAATATACTGAGTCACTAAACTGTACACTTTAAAGGATGAATTTTATGGCATGTGACATATCTCAATAACGCTGTTATTAAAAAAAAAAAAAAAACACCCTACATGGGTCTCTGAGAGTTGAAATCAAGTAGAGATAAATCTTAAAATAACCTGAAAATGAACTTTGTCTCCAAGGTTATTTTTGGCTCCTGCATTTTTTATATATACATATATATATGTACACAAACACACGCACACACACACACACACACACACACACACACACATATCACCCCCCTCCCCAATTTGCCAGAGCATTCAAGTGGAAAACAGGATTCCTCATAACAGGTGCTGTTTTGAGCATTTCCAGGTATTGATTCATTTAATTCACATACCTGCCTCTATTATTATGTCTACTTCTACAGATGGGGAAACTGAGGCACAGGGAGGTTGAGTCATTTGTCAAAGGACACACAGTAGACATGTAATGGAGTTAGGGCTCAAAGCCCAAGCAGCCTGGCACCAGAATATGACCTTGTAAAGTCGGCTGGCAATGGCGATTAAATCAAGCAAATAACCCATTTTAGGAACATCGGGACCCGCTCAGTTGAGCAAGAGCCTTCATTTCTTTTGAAAACTTTCTCTTCGTATTTACACTCTATTTTGTGATGCTTACAGTCCAACTGTTTTACTTTAAGACATAAAGATTAGTGAAAGGGCAGGCAAACCAGTCTCCTTGGTGGAGGTAAATTCTGGGCCCAAGGTCCCTGGGACACCTCTGTACTCAGGAAGTGGGGGAGCCAACCTCACTTAAAGGAAGAGAGCCTCCACACTGGGCTGACTTGTGGCAACTCAGATGCTTCCCATGCTCTTCACTAACAGCTGGTCCCGACTGGGAGGGCTGGGGAGCTGCAGCTCCTTTTGTACTCCCTCTTCTCTCTCGCCCCTGACAGGTGGCATCCAGCACAAAGCAGCACAGAGAAGTTCTCAGGACAACTTGCTGGAGGAAGACCCTGGCGAACCTCAGAGGGACTCTGAAGTGTGAGCTTGTGTACATATCCCATCACAGCATAGCACAGAACGTTCTAGAACCAAATCTGACGAATAATACCCAGATTTTAAGCAGAACTGCCAAGTGAAATGGAGAGAAGATAAAGGAACCCACAGAGAGGGAAGACTTAGGTTGGTGAGAAGAAACTGGAATAATCCCAGGCCTCAATCCAAAGAGAACAATCAACAATTGTATGAAAGCATGAATGAAGGCCGCTTTCTGGGTGGAGGCAGTGCTGCTGTGCACACACGATGTGTCATGGCTGATGTCAGCTGGCCGATGTCCACCACTAATAAGAAAATCCATAGATTGTGTCGGAGAGGAAAATTCTGGTTTTAAACCCAAGGTTTCGGGTTTGTTTGTCTGTCTGTTTTTTTCCTACCTCCTTTGTAACTGCTGGTATAGCCAAACTGTGCTGTAGCATCTGTTAGGGTGATAGAGCATGCTTGGGTGGCTGTATCAGAACTGCAGTAGTTTTCCCTCCAATCTCCTCCTAAGTTTCTGATCTGTTAGCCTTCAACAAGGAGAGTGATGTCATGTGACACCCTAAGGGTAGTGGAGACAGGCTGCTGAGCCTCTGTCCCATTCAGGGACTGTTACTGTCCCTGGTCACCAATTTTTTTTTTTTTTTTTTTTTTTAGGGCCATACTCGCAGCGTACGGAGGTTCCCAGGCTAGGGTCGAATCAGAGCTACAGCTGCCGACCTATACCACAGCCACAGCAATGCAGGATCCAAGCCCCGTCTGTGACCTACACCATAGCTCACGACAACACCCGATCCTTAACCCACTGAGCAAGGCTAAGGATCAAACCTGTATCCTCATGTATGCTAGTCAGATTCGTTAACCACTGAGCCATGACAGGAACTCCCCTGGTCACTGTTTTAATTCCATCTGAGATGAATCCCCTGAACTCAGAGCACCAAGTGGGTAAAAAAAGAATCTCTTTCGATATCAAAGCTAGGAAAACCAGAGCAAAAAAAAAAATTTCTGCTTCCCTTGGGCAAACCACTCTTAATCCTTAGAAAGGGAGAGATAATTTATTCTTTTATAAAAGTGAATCATAGTCATTATTAAAAAATCAAATATGAAAATGTGAAAAGAAGAAAGCAAAACAACTGTTAACATTCTAGGGCACTTCCTTGCAAACTTCCCCCCATGCACACATATAATTTTCCCTAAATGAAACGATATTATACCAGTTGTTCTATAGCCTACTTTATTTGCTTAATAAGTATGCTGATATTAATAAACTTTATCTTAATTTCTGGTTGATCTTCAATGGATATAATTTTTATCTTTGCTATCTTTGCCCTCCAGCTCTAACAGACAGCAAATGGCCCACTTTTTAAGATTACACTTGAACAGTGCTGGAGGGGGGCTTTTAAAGTTTTTTTAAGTTACTTATTAATTCTTAATTAATAAGAATTTCTGTAGCCAGGTACCGTTTACACATTTTATCTCATTTAGTCCTAACAGCCTATATGAAGTAAGGAATGTTATCATCTTATTATCCCTATTTTATGCATTGTTGCTCCATAGCCCAGGCTGAATCTGTGGCTTTGAATCTGCAGTCCTGGCCTCCAGTTTGACACAGGGTGGGTCTTCAGAGACCTTCACCCACAAATCACAAAGCCCTGATGTAGGAGGAGCCATCCCAACTCCCAACTGCCCCTTGTGAAGTGAATGGATCATCTTAGCTCCATTTTGCAGCTGGGGAAACTGAGTCACAGAGAGGCTGAGGGTCTACATGTGGACCTAGAGATAGTGCCAGAGCTGGGGACAGAGTCTGGCATGTGATGATTTTTTTTTTTTTTTGTATTTTCTAGGGCTGCATCCATAGCACATGGAGGTTCCCAGGCTGGGGGTCTAATTGGAGCTGTAGCCGCCAGGCTACACCACAGCCACAGCCACAGCCACGCCAGATCCGAGCTGCGTCTGCAACCTACGCCACAGCTCATGGCAACACTGGATCCTTAACCCACTGAGTGAGGCCAGGAATCAAACCCACAACCTCATGGTTCCTAGTCAGATTTGTTAACCACTGCACCATGACAGGAACTCCTGTCATGTGATGATCTGATGGAAAGCTCACCATAAGGATGGGAAGTCACTGGGAGAGAACGCTGGGTGGAATGATGTCACAAACAAGAGGCCCTGATGATAAACGGGCCTCCAAAGCCAGGCTCTTGCCTGAGCAGCACATCGGGTGCTGGGAGGCATCTTAGAAGAACCTTGGGTCATTTATCAAAGAGCAATATGGGTTCTTAGGGGCACCTGCTCCTTCATTAGCCATTCCTAGGTTTTATGAACAGCACTTAGGCTGCCCCCTCTCAAAGCTTTTGAGAACATGGCCTTGACCTCACAGCAGGGGCTAGGGAGGCACCCTCCATCCTGCCCCCTCCACTCTGGGCCCAAAGGTGAGCCTGGAGAGTCCCTTGCTTCACTTCTTCTTGCACCTGGGGCTCTTCTATGAAGCAGGGTCTCATGATCCAGAGATGCCATATTTGCATCCACCCTAACGGGTGCACTGAGAGGCTGCTCTGCCCTAATTCCTCTCATGGAATGCTCCAAGTCCAGCCTTGTTATGCATGAATGGCTGGACTCCTTGAGCTCTTGGTTTCCAAAGTGTAGGCACTAGTTCCAGATCTCCCTAAGGGACCCTTGTTCCCGGTTCAGAGATCCCCATGGATTTAGGGAGAAAGTATGCCCAGTGTGGAGTCCAAAGCACTGGGTTCAAGGCTTAGTAGGGACCACTCACTGGCTGCTTGATGCCGGCTAGTCACTTGTCCTCTCTGAATCACAATTCTTCATTTGTAACATGTGTCACAGGGGGGCTGTGAGGGTTACTGGAAAAATGCATGTGAGAGACAGCACTTTGATTAACCATGATGTTCTAGAGTGGCGTTTGGAACTGTTGCTTGACATGTGGGTTCTGAGCAAGGGGAAGATATCTGAGGATGGGGAAGAAGAGATTAAACTGGAGGCCAATACAAGAGCCTTTGTGCTTTTGCCCTGAAGGAGGGGGAGTAATAGCATGAAGAGGTGAGAGGCAGCTTTGTATCAGCCTGTGAAGAGGAGAAATGAGGGGATTCTTTCCAGGAAGGTCTCAGAAGAGACAGAGTGAAGGTGAGTATGGGGGGAAAACTGGGGAGTCTCTGCTCCCAACTGTTCCCAGTGCTTGTAACCCAAACACAGAGAAGACAGGGAAAGTGATCTGGGGAGATAACATAGGAGGTGATGTGGGATGTGGGAGGGGATGTGGGGAGGGGATGTGGGAGGTGATGTGGGGAGGGGAAATGGAAGGGGATGTGGGGAGGGGATGTGGGAGGGGATGTGGGGAGGTGATGTGGGAGGTGATGTGGGGAGGGGATGTGGGAGGGGATGTGGGGAGGTGTGAACTGTCAGCACCTAAGTTTCATCAGTGAGGGAGGCAGGAGTTCGAAAGGTGACATGGAATGACCAAAAATTGGCTCTTTTTGCCACGACGTTTCATTAGATGGAAGAAGGAAGAAATGGAGGGAAGAGGAAATGAGGAAGGGAAGGCAGTAGTTTTTAGGACCTTTTCATTTCTATTTTTTGAGTCTGAGGACACACCCTGAATGATGCAGAGGTTGGGAGGATGGCAGAATATGTCTCTAATCAGCAGTTGTCCCTCAGTAATGAGCAACCTGAGCTCAGCATAGCCGGAAGGATGGAAAATAAACAGTGTCCTTTGAACATACGTAAGAAATGCCACCCTGGTCAAGCACACCATCCGTGAATTCCCACTTTAACAGAGATGCCCACCCAGCATGAGGGCCAGAGTTAACGGCACTGCAGTGCGGGGGCATCGAGCACACATTTGGGCCAGGCTGTTGGGTTCCACTCCAGATCTGCCACTTAATAGCTGGGTGACCTTGGGTAAGTCACTCAACCTCTCAGAGCCTCTGTTGCCCCATCCGTAAAAGATAAGGATTAGACGAGTTAACACATGTCAAGTGCTCAAGTGCTTAGAACCATTGCTGACCTCCCAGTCAATGTGACAGAAGTGTCAGCTGTGGCCATGATCACAACAACCTTATCACCCATTTTTTTAGCCAAACCTTTCTGTATCCTGTTTGTCTTTTCAGACTCAACAGCTTCTCAGGGCCCAGAGCCCCTCCCCACTTCGCATCCGATGACACGTGGTGCCCCCTTGGCCCTCCCGATGCAGACTCTGGCCAGGCAGGGCAGATGGTGTACCCGGTGAGATCATCCCCGGGTCCCGTGACGCCTGGAGACGGGGCCAAAACCGTGTCCTGGAGCACCCTGCGTGAAGCTGACCCTTTTGTGAGGAGGATGAGGGAGAAACAAGCACACTGGCTGAGACAGCACGCCATCGCACATCACCAGGGAAGCCAGCAGTTTTAGAAATGTGCACACACAGAATGTTTATAAGCGAGAAAACATATGTAAGTTTACATGCAGACAGGAAAAAAAAAAAAAAAAAGCCAACCCTAAAGGATGTGTACTCTTGGGAGGAAAGATGGAATTAGGGAGACTTTCCCTTGTCAGTGTCTACATTTTTGTTTTAGTCTACTGTTTTCTAAACATGTACTATGTTTACAAGCTGACAAAAAGCAATAAATACAGCATCCTTTTGGCAAAACAAAACACGCTGTGACAAAGTCAAGGTTGTGTCCCAAAGTGTGTGGCTCCTTTTATTCACAAATCACAGATTGCTTGCAGCCACTGGCACAGCTGACAGGTCAAGATGATCAAGACGCTTAACCCCGAGTCTAGGCATCAGTGTGATGTGATCAATCACATCTGCAATCAATCACGAAGACAGAGGCCGTCTAAGGTGACAACAGTGCGTGGCAGGGGCAATCCTACCTGAGGCTGGAAGAACACACCGGAGGTACCTGACAGGGAGAGAAGGCCTATGGATTCAGTGGGGGCTCCTGGATGGGGAAGCTTCACACATTGGAAGGAAAGTAATGACGCAAAGAGATGGGGTTCGCTAATCGCTGACACGCAGCCTTTCAGGTGCACATTTAATGCGGAGAGCCAGGGATACCTGGACATGGCATGCTGATGTCACAAACCCTTGCCTATCATAAATGTGATTCTCTGAGATCTACTGACATGGCTAAACACATAGGGAGCTGCAATTGTTCATGTATTTACATTTTCTTTGTTCTAAAAGGGACTGAGACAAGCAGGGAGGTGAGGAGCATCCCCCACCGGAGCTGAAGTTACAGCCTTACGAGCCCTAGAAAATGTAATTTCCCAATGCAACGTGTGCAGTCAGGGTCCACGGCCACATCAGAATATAAAAATAAAGCCTCTTTATTTAGATAAAGGGGAAGCCAGACAGTTTTGCTGCATCTATTGAAGTTGGCAAAATAGTTTTAATATTTATCAATAAAACTTCTCATTGAAATTAGAATAGGGAAAGGCAAATATTACCCAGTATGGAACACTGGGTTATGCTTTCTTATTTGGATAAAATAACTATGCTTGACGAAGTGGAGTATTCAGCTAGAGCTGGAAAAGAGAAAAATGTATAGAGTGAAGAAACTATCCTGAAAGAAAGAATTTCAACACAGCTTTGGAACCAGGTCCAATCCAGGCATACAAATATCTGGGTCAATTAAAATGGACACATCAGAAATTCAGATCAGGGAGAAACAGGAAATCAAAGCCAGGGGCACATATTTAGGCTCTGGGCCCCAAGTTCGTATTTCTGAAAAAGCAGCCTCAGTTCATAAAATATCCATTATCCAGGAGAAACGCCTGGACATTTATGTTCAGAAACAGAAAATGTAGTCAAGGAAGGAAGGAAGATGGAATGAGCAGATGAGAGAGAAAAGCTGGTGAGAAAGAAGCACAGAGAACCTAGAAACATAATAGGAAATGAAATTCTTCTTGGAAAATGAGAAAACACTATACCTGGAGGCGGAAGCCGGGGGAGCCCTGCAGGCCTGTCAGTCATGAGGTAGAAGAGAAGCTGAGTCAGTGCCCCTGCCCCGTCTGAGCTGCTTCTGATTTTTTCTAGTGCCTTAGGAATTACCACCAAATTCAAAATCATACCAGAATACTAAAAACCATTGAATTGTAATGTCAAATGGGTGGATTTTTATGGTACATGAACTCTAATCTCAACAAAGACACTTTTTAAACATTACCAAAGAGGCTCAAAAGTAATTTTCTTTGGCTAAATTGAAAAGTATAGATGCCCTCCAATCTTTCTGTGGGCAGGGAGTTGGAACCCTCCTCGGACTGGGTAGAAAGTGGTTCACTCTAAGGGATGGCTGAGATGAAGCAGCTTCTACACATGGAGTTCCCTTGGTGGCTCAGCAGTTAACGAACCCGACTAGGATCCATGAGGATGTGGGTTCAACCCCTGGCCTCACTCAGTGGGTTAAGGATCCGGCATTGCTGTGAGCTGTGGTGTAGGTTGCAGACGCGGCTCAGATCCTGCATTGCTGTGGCTGTGGCTCAGATTCGACCCAAAGCCTGGGAACTTCCATATGCCATGGGTGTGGCCCTAAAATAGCAAAGAAGAAGAAGGAGAAGGAGGAGAAGGAGGAGGAGAAGAGGGAGAAGAAGAAGAAGAAGAAGAAAAAGCTTCTACACAAAAGGTCTCTCTGCTTTGGTTCAAATCTAACTCCTGGGGGAAGTTTGTGATAAAACAAACTGTGAAGGTTAAGGATCCGGCATTGCCATGAGCTGTGGTTAGGTCACAGACGTGGCTCAGATCCTGCATTGCTGTGGCTCTGGCGTAGGCCGGTGGCTACAGCTCTGATTAGACCCCTAGCCTGGGAACCTCCATATGCCGCAGGAGCAGCCTTAGAAAAGGCAAAAAGACCAAAAAACAAAAAACAAAAAACTAACAAACCATGAAGCTAGCTTTGAGCTGTCTGTATGATTAGAGAAGCTTTTCCTTCTGCAGAAAAAGCAGAGGTCCTCGCCTCCATCCAACAGGGGGCTTGTGGCTCTCCAGGGTGCAGAGGGGTGCCAGGCAAAGCACTGATCCGAAGGGCACCTTTCCAGGTGGACGGGCCAATGGGGTGGGGGGCAGATCAAAATATCTTTGCAGGGGAGGTGCAACATCCTTCCTGCTAATATGGATACAGAGCTAATATGGATACAGAGCTTCCCAATGCTCCTTTGGGAAGGCTGCCATGCTGCAGAGATGGAGCGTGGCCCCTCCGTGCCAGTGAGCCCAAGCAGCATTTGCCATCGTGGTCCTGCAAATTCAGGGTGCTCGGAGGCTAAGAAAGGCAGGGCTCACTGGGGAGACGCAAGAGCGCCTGTGTGCACCCCCCCACACACACCCATACCCACACACACCCAGGCGCCTTGGGGAAACAAACACAACTCCCTCACTTCCAAAGAATTCGCTATGCACATGTCCCAGACCCCACCTCTGGGACTAGGCTGGAAACTCATGCATTCCCGAGTCATAGGTAGGTAGGAATTACATTACCTCCCTGGCCTCCTTCCACTCAACACTTGGGCTGGTCTTTCCTGTTGTACCTGTCACATCACACTCTAATTGTACCCATTACTCTCCCCATTAGAATGCAAACTTCTTGAGGGTGGAGACTCCTGGACTTAACTTTTTTTTTTTAAACCACTGTAATCCACTTAGTGCTTAGTGCAGTGCCCAGGGTGGGGTCTGTGCTCAGTATACCTTCCCGAATGGATGAAGTGAAAGAATGATATGAACTGAATATGACCCTCACACTCTGGTCTCCCTGCCAGGAAAGCCCTCTCCTCGGCTTCCCCTCCCCTTTGTCTGGCTAACTCCTACTTAGGCTGCAGGTTCTATCAAAGCAGTCACTACTCCTAGATGTCCTTCCTGACTCTCCCTCGAGTGTGCCCCTCACAAACCCCTGCACAGGCACTGTAATTCTCTGGAATGTTGATGCCCTGAGGATGGAAGGGCCATAGCCATCTCCTTTGTCATGGTGACTTCGGTACCTGGCCTCACACCTGGCAGGAGGAAGGCCCAATAAATGCCGCTGAACCAATGAGCAGGGGGCAGGGAGATGGGTTTTGGTGGGATGAAGGAGGAGATTTGAACAACATTAACCAGTGACAGGTCCCCAGCTCACAGTCTGCAGCCTGAATTAGAAACCTCCTTGTAAAAGAGCCCCATCATTTCCTTTGCATTCTGTGGCTTATTGTTTGGACAGTATTTTTCCAGGGAGCCAGGAAATGTTGATTTATAAGCAATATCCACAGGACAAAGAATGTCGAAACACCTTGAGCCAGTGATTTAAAGGCTTGTTCTAGGTGAAAGATTACAAGATAAGATATGCAAAAGGGGATGCAAAGGAGCTGGTTTTATTTAGGAAAATCCTGTTTTAAAAAAGTGCAATGAGGAGTTCCTGTTGTGGCTCAGCAGTAACAAACCTGACCATATCCATGAGGACATGGGCTCGATCCTTGGCTTCAATCAGTGGGTTAAGGACCCGGTGTTGCTTTGAGCTGTGGTGTAAGTCGCAGACTTGGCTCAGATCCTGCATTGCTGTGTCTGTGGTGTAGGCTGGCATCTGCAGCTCCAATTCGACCCCTAGCCTGGGAATTTCCATGTGCTACAAGTGCAGTCCTAAAAAGACCAAAAAAAAAAAAGTGCAATGAAACTAAGGCTATTGCAAATATGATTCCAATTACTTGCCTCTTAATTTAGATATTTATTCCACCTCTTCCAGATCTTATTGAAGATTAATTATTAAATCTTCTCTTAAAATATGTATATACATTTAGTTAATGTGATAGACAAAGTAACAGCCTCTTAAAGATGACCATGTTCTAATTCCCAGAACCTATGAGTACTTTGTTACTTTACATGGCAAAGTAGGATTAAGGTTGCAGATGGAATTAAGGTTGCTAATCAGCTGACTTTGAGGTTACTATATCCAATCTCCTGGGATATATATGTATAACTGAGTCACCCTGCTGTACAGCAGAAATTAGCACAACATTATAAATCAACTATCCTTTAACTTAGGAAAAGATTATTCTGGATTATCCAGGTGGGCCAAGTGTAATCACAAGAGTCCTTACATGTGGAAGATGAAGGTGTCAGACTCCTGTGATTTGAGAAAGACTCAACCAATCAAGCTGGCTTTGAAGATGGAAAGAGCCATGAGCTGAGGAAATTGGAAAAGGCAAGAAAACAGTCTCCTCCCAGGCCCTCCAAAAAGGAATACAGCCCTGCCAACACCTTGATCTTAGCCCAGTGAGACCTGTGTTGGACTTCTGACACCTCCACAGCTGTTAGATAAAACATCTGTGTTGATTAAAGCCACGAAATTTGTGGTGGTTTGTTACAGCGTAAATAGAAAACTACCAGTTAATTTCTGTAAGTCTGCTCTTTTTGTTTGTTGTATTTGATTTTTTTTTTTTTTTTTTTTTTTTTTTTTGCTTTTTAGGGCTGCACCCTCAGCATATGGAAGTTCCCAGGCTAGGGGTCAAATGGCCAGCCTATGCCACAGCCACAGAAATGTGGGATCCCAGACGAGTCTGCAACCTACACCACAGTTCATAGCAACACCAGGTCGCCGACCCACTGATCAAGGCCAGGGATCAAACCTGCATCCTCAGGAATTCATTTCTGCTGTGGTACAACAGGAACTCCCAAGTCTGCTCTTTAATGTAGACTAACATTTCGATGACAATTTGACTTGGGGAAAAGGAAGGAAAGAAATGGACAGGGACAGCACACCTACCATGTGTCAGGTACCATGTGAGACCCTGCGGCGTGTACCACGCAGTTTCCTGGACCCTCCAGCAAGGTGGCATCGATAGCAGCATGTGTAGCCGACAGCTCTGAATCTCCAAGAGGTTAAGGTTCTGCCTAAGGCTTCAGCTAGTAAAGTGGCAGAGCCAGCGTGTGAACCAGGTTTGTTTGCCTCCAGAGTGCTTTCTACTTGATGGCATCGCCTTCCTTTCCACTTAGGCTACATGGTACCAAAAACCCCCCAGGACCTGCCCTGTCCCGTTGTGCACCTGGACGGTGCCAGAGTTATGGCCACATCCTTTCCACATGCCCTGCTGAGCCCCCTTCTCCCTTCTCTCCCGGGCCAGCACCCACCAGCTTCCTGGAGGGAAGGGGGTTGGAGACCAGCGCAGAGGTTGGAGGGTCTTCTACCCACAGCTCCAGTCCTTCCACAACCCCAAGTTCTGCACCGTCCACTGCAGGGGCACAAAGATGGGAGCACAAGGCACCTTCGTCTGGGCTGGAGGGAGGAAGTGCCTCGGGTGGGGAGTCTGAGCCATGAACTGCACCGATGACAGCTAACCCATGTGCTCTCATCCCACATACACATTTGCAGACTAGGGGGCTGTGCGGGCCAGGGAAGGCTCCTTTTCCACTCTGAACGATGAACTGGATAGAAGAAGGCTTTTCCACAAGGTAGGGAGAGATGGGATGGGAGTCACTTCTCTGGGCATCTCACATTGCCAGACAACCCCGGGCACGTATGCTCTGTGTATCTAGGTGGCATGCGTGGCTCTCGAGGCCTCCCTATTGTTCAGGGGACACACCCAAGGTGTGCTTTGGGTACTGTTCAGATATGGGGAGTTAATGATGCCATGAGGGGAGAGCCTTTTCCAATCGAAAGACAGAATCCAGTTAATTAAGAGCCATGCTGTGCACTTAAAAAGCACAAATTCAGACCCATCCATTAGTCTCTTTAGTTTAAGATCACTTTTACATCAAAGCTGCCAAGCCGAAGCTGTAAAAAAGCATCTATTATTAACAGACAGAGAGAAAAGTGAGCTCCTGAGTGAGAGGCTCACCCATCACCACACGCTTGGGAGTGGATCTGGGAGCCAATTCAAACGTGTCATCTGTGTAATAAATAAAGTTTATGGCCGCTTCCAGTGTATACAATGCCTTACTGATGCTGCGCTTAGGGGCTGTGTCCCTGTGCATTGTGCCCGAGCATGTGCATGGATGCCCTCCAGTCTCAAAGGCACACCTCTGGGCAGGAGGGTGGGCAGGGAGAGGATGATATAAACAGGGCAGAGCAAGCCCACTGGCCCAGCCCTGGGTGAGCAGCTGAGGAGACCCCAGGGACCAGGGCAGTGAGCAGATTATAGGAAAGGCACGTACCAGCCCCCACCAGGGAGCAGATGTGATTCTTGCCCTTAGATATATTCAGTCTGGCTAGGGAGACATATATGCAAATACCAAATGACAGGGGGATAATTTCGGAACAAAGTGACCTCATGATCAACTCCATTTTCAGAATGCTGCCTACCGTGGGCTGGGGCTTCAGGCTGGACACAGGGATGGAAGACTTCTTGGGGTTTGGTTTGGGAGGACAGACAGAGATTAATACAGTTCAAGACTGCAGGTCAGAAGAGAGAAAGCAAATTGGCTTGTGCCCCGTGAGTTTGTGATTCTGTGAGCTAAGTAGGGAATACGTGATAGAGACAAAGGCTGTAGCGGCCAAAAAGAGAAGCGGGTCAAGAAGGCTGGAGAAGGCTCTGGAAAGAAGGTGAGCCTGAGCTAAGATCTGATGGGAAGGCAGGCTTGGAGGGACAAAGATCTTCCTCAGAGATGGAAGTGGGTGGAGACAGACAGGTTCACTACAGGCAAAGGGGTCATCACCAGGCAAAGAGGCTATCACCAGGCAAAGAGACATCATTGGTCCAGGGGGTGATGTTGAGAGATGAGACATTGGGAGCAACCCAGATCAGAAAGGCCAGGCACCAGCTAGGAGCCCTGAGCCAACATCCGGGGAACAGCTCCCAACAGGCTTCTCTGTGACAGTCCTGTTTGCTGGAATTTAACAAAGAACGAAGAGCATGCATCCTGCACATTTGGCTCCAGGGCCAGTCGTGGAGCTGTTAATTCCTGCAGAGTCCAAATTCTTGTACCGCCTCTGAGTTCCAAGGGGGCGGGGCTGGTTAAGTAGACTGGTCCTGGCCGTGTGCCCACCTCTGACCCCTTTCCAGGGTGATCCCTGGACCAGAAGCAGTGGCAGGTTATATAATCAAGCTGCAGGGAAGCCCTGGCCAGAACCTCCTCATTAGAAAAGACTGCAGCAGCATAAAGCCGTGTGAAAAAAAATGAGGGGGCTGGGGAGGGAAGGAGCGGGAACAGTTGGCGGGGGCGCCTGAGGGAGGGGACAGCATCATAGCACCCAGGAGGGAATGCCCAGGGTCCCCTGAGGGATTGGAAAGGCCTCCATGGAGGGACAATTCTCAGTACGCCATTAGCTATCAAGGTCAGCAGACCCCAAGGCAGTCGATTTTCAAATTCTGGTAATCGGCTCGTGGGCACAGCAAGCTTCCCCAGGGGGTCTGCTCTGGAAAGCTGCAACTGCAGGCAGTTACCTCCCCAGTCACACTCACATCTTTCCAGCCAGAAAAGGACAAAAACACACATGATTACCTAAATAGAAGCGTTCCCTTTGCCTTTCCCAATTATTAACCTGTGGTTGTTAAGTAGCTGGAGGATCAGAGGTACTTCTCAGAGGGGAAAAACAGAGAGCTTCGGGCTCAGGGTCCACCTTCTCTCTGGTAAGGAGATGATTCTGCTTTTCAGGTAAGGCCACAGAGAAGCTCTGTAAGTTGCCCAAAGTCACCCAGCTAGTCAACAGCCAAGCAAGACAAGAAATTACCTTCTGCCTCTGACATTTGTTTTAATTTAATAGAGAGCTCTTGTGGCTCTACCATGGGCTCGGAAAGCAGGTGTCCATTCTCCAGGGGATTGATGGATTTACATCAGTGTGGTCATGGGCTCAAGTCCATGCCGGTTCATGTGTGCACCACAGTCTCTAGCTGGTGACCCTTAGTAAGCAAAAGGCTAGGAGGCACCTGCAGAATGCACATTCTCAATGGTATGTCTGATGATATCTTCAGGCAATTGTCCAAGAAAAGGTTGTGGGTTTTTTAAAATTAAATTAAAAGCCACAATATAAAACAGTCTGCAAAAAAGAATAAATGCTTGCATCATTTAGATTCAACACACCCCCACTGAATATTCTAATGACCACTGAGGATCATAATTTAAAGAAACACACCAATAACACAAAGTATAAACAACAAATGAATCCTCTTTCTGAAATTAGAATAAATCTACTGCAAGTGGCTGGAGATGATATTATTCTTAAGAAAAACCTGCCAGAATTTAGTTCTAGCTCACTTCCCAGCTCAGTGGATCACTTCACACTTAACATTTTATTGCTGGTCATTTTCTTTCTTTTTTTTTTTTTTTGTTTAGCTTTTTAGGGCTGCATGTGCAGCATAGGGAAGTTCCCAGCCTAGGGGTCAAATCAGAGCTGCAGCTGCCGGCCTACACCACGCCACAGCAATGCTGGATCTGAGCCGCATCTGTGACCTACACCACAGTTCATGGCAACGCCAGTCCTTAACCCACAGAGAGAGGCCAGGAATCGAACTGGCATCCTTGTGAATACTAGTCAGGTTTGTATGCCACTTGAGCCACAACAAGAACTCCTGTTTTTTTGTTTGTTTGTTTGTTTTTGGTTTTGTTTCTTTAAGGAAGTAAATATAACAGAGCAAAAGGTCCATGAGAAAACATGTTTAGGTACAGAGATCCTTGGGAGCATGGGGACAGCTGGTCCTGTCCAGAAAGGGTCCTGTCCAGGAAGGGATCAAGGGATCTGGGATCTAGCAAGTGGCCTATTCTTCCCTGAACAAACAGGCATTGCTTCAGTCTCCTCGGTCCTGGGATGCTTGCCAGAGATGTCCTACAATCTCCCTTCAGCCCCACCAGGACCAGGGGCTGGAGGTGGGGCTGGGACCAAGCGTGGGGTGGAAAGACGGCTGCACATTGCAAGTTAATAAAGGATGGACTGTCTATAGAGAATCCCCAAACGATAATAAAACCAATGAAAAGTCAGCCTGCTTTATATGAGTATCCCGTGCCAGAAATCCTCAACGTCAGTGGTAATGTACTCCTTCGTGAGAAAATGCCTTCTTGGTCTAAGTTACGAACAGTTGGTGTGGTTGTTGAGCCTCAATAATACATATGTATATGGAAGTTCAAATTCCCACTTGTAAAAATGCATCCTTCGCTAAAAACCGAGCCTCCTTCCATGGAAGTCATTTGGAGAGTGGGCTATACATGGCCACCTCACACAAAAGCCACAGTGACAGTGACATCTAGAATGTAAAGTTCAACAATGATGAGGCTTATGATGACTCCTCAGGGCCTGGGATGAGAAATCTGAGCAAGGCTCGCAGAGGGTAATGCTCCCGGCCAGGCCTGGCCCTAGCCCAGCCTCCATACCAGAGGCCAGCCCTCAAGGCAGCCAGGGCGTGTGGTCCCTGCAGCCATGACCTACTTCCCAGTCTACCAGTGGAGAACTGGGCAGCCGTGACGAAGCAAAATTAAGCGAATGTGAAGTGCGCCCATGCTAGAAAAACTTCTGAGCAGCGTGCAACTTTTTCTGGGGATAGGAGGCAGGCATCATGGATAGAGGAGTCTAATCTTGCAAATTAAAAAATTAACCAGGGAGTAGTAGAAAGAACAGGCTTTGTAGCTGGAAGATCTGGGCTCAAATTTTGGTTCTGCAATTTATGGGCTGTGTGATCTAGAGCAAGTGACTTAAACATTCTGAGCCTTGGCTTCCTTCTTGTAACAGTAGGGATATAACCCCACCTCTAGAGGCTGTCCTGAGATGAAGCAAAATGTGTCTGTTCTCTGGGAACATGGTAATATCTTACTTTCCTCTCCTTTATTTTCAACAATGATATAAAATATTCTACAGGGATGGAGTTCTCACTGTGGCTCAGCGGTAATAACTCAACTAGAATCCATAAGGACAAGAGGAGTTTGATCCCTGGCCTCACTCAACGGGTTGGGGATCCAGCATTGCCATGAGCTGCAGTGTAGGTCGCAGTTATGGCTCAGATCTGGTGTTGCTGTGTCTGTGATGCAGGCTGGCAGCTGCATCTCTGATTCAACTCCTAGCCTAGGAACTTCCATATGCCACGGTGTGGCCTTAAAAAGACAAAATATATATATTCTAAAGGGACAAGAGCAAAGCCTGGTGGGGCTGAGGCACTCCACTTCAGGGCTGTCTTGCCAGTCAGGCAAAGAAACTTCCCTTTGAATGAAGAATGAAGAGTCTACCAAACTTTATTCAGGAAGGAACTTAGCTGGCCAGAGGGTAGACAGCCTGCCAGCAGGGGAACCTGGGATTCAGAGGTTAGTTAGCAACAAACAATGAGCAGGTAATTGTGGCATCTTAAATAAATATGTATAAATGTGGGTAATGAAGAAAATCACCAGAACACTCTATACTTAGGAATTAGGGGACTAGGTTGCAGGTAGGAGAGAATAATAATGAGAGGGAAGGTCTAAGCCATGACTTAAAAGTAACGAAGGTTTTGGTTTTGGTTTTGTGGTGGAACACATCACTCTTTCCGTATATCCCTACTAAATAGGACACAAGTCTAGGTGACAGCCATTTTTACCATCACCTAGGAAAGACTACTTAGAGAAAGTACAGCCAGGAGAGGATTCATTCCAGGTTCTTGATGACATCATTTCGGTGGCTAGATCCATCTGTACCTGAACTGAGATCTATCCCTGACTTTTTAAAGTTCAGAAGCCAATACATTATCTTTTGTATTTATGCCAGTTTGTCTGAGCTTCTGTCATTTGCAATTGACAGACACATGCACCCTGGCTGAACCCTGAAATCCTTTACTGCCTATATGTGCCACCCTCACCTAAAGTCACTTCTCCTCATCTGTATAGTGGGTATAAATCATACCCTTTCCAGTCACTGGGGCTGCCCCAGGCAAGGTGCATACTAAAGTGTGGTTGAAATCAAATATGAAATTTCATGAAATGTGAAACTAATGTATTGTTACCTAGGAAAATATCCTTAGCCTCTTGACTTTTGGAAGGTTTGGGGAAACTAAATTTTCAGAGATAGATTTATTCATTTAAGAAACATGGAGTGTTAAGCACAATGCAGGTCACTGGTTCTCAAGCTTGTGAATTAAAATTCCCTACGGTGGTTTTAAAAAATACCTCTTGCTGTCTGGGCCCACTCTCAATTAGGATTCATCTGGCCCGGGGTGAGGCACAGTCATCATGAGTTTTAAAATCTTCTCAGGTAATTCTAATGTGTAGTTAAGGTTAGCAAACGGGGTGCAGAAGCTGGGACCACAGCAGTGACAAAGACGTGTCCTTGCCCTTGTGAAGGCACCTCAGGAGCTAGATAGTCAACAATTAAGTAAGACAAATGTCACAAAAAAAGGACAGCAGGGAGTTTGTGTTGTGGCTCATTGGTTAGCGAACCCCACTAGTATCCATGAGGATGCGGGTTCCATCCCTGGCCTTGCTCAGTGGGTTAAGGATCAGGTGTTGTTGCCGTGAGCTGTGGTGTAGGTTGCAGATGTGGCTCAGATCCTGAGTTGCTTTGGCTGTGGCGTAGGCCGGTGGCTACAGCTCCAGTTCAACCTCTAGCCTGGGAACCTCCATATGCCGCAGGTGCGGCCCTTAAAAAAGAAAAGAAAAGAAAAGAAGAGAAAGGACAGCTGGTCATAGGATTCTTAAGACAGGCAATTGTTAGTCTTGGAAAGTTGGAGAAAACTTCCCTGAAAACGTGATGCTTATGCTGAGACCTGAGGGAAGCGAACCAGTGAGCCAGGTAAAGGGAGGGGTGGAAGGAACATTCCACAGAGGGAAGAACACATGCAAAGGCCCTGAGGCAGGGAATTGCGGAGACTTTTCAAGGAAGTGAAAGATGACTCATTAGGCTGGAAGAGGAGGATGGAAGAGGAGGAAAGGGGTGATGCCAGAGGTGTGAAGCCCCTGGAATTTGGGACATCTTTGTTACTACAGCATAAACCTGGCCTCACTGACTATTACAACTGGTTATTGCAGAAAGAGGGTAGAGTCCATGGATTCAGCTGAGGAGGGAGGGTGGGCGTGTGGAGAGCAAATGGAGATTGCAAAAGAGTTGATGAGGAGTTCCCATTGTGGCTCAGCAGTAACGAATCTGACTAGTATCCATGAGGATGTGGGTTCGATCCCTGGCCTTGAACAGTGGGTTAAGAATTCAGGATTGCCATGAGCTGTGATGTAGGTCACAGATGCTGCTGCAGTCTGGTGTTGCTGTGGCTGTGGAGTAGGCTGGCAGCTATAGCTCTGCTTGGACCCCTAGCCCGGGAAACCCCATATGCAGTGGGTGTGGCCCTAAAAATACCAAAAAAAAAAAAAAAAAGGTTTGATGATACTTTCAAAAGAAATCTGACTGAGAAGAGATGGACAGAGCTAGGGTGGGGGACTGAAGGGGACCTTCATTTTGTTTCAAATAGGGGGATCACTTAAGCTCCTAAATGCTGACAGGAAGGAGTCAGAAGAGAAGGAGAGGACAGAAACAGGAGAAAAGGGGAAATAAAAACTAAGCGAGCTTCCTGAATGGTGGGAGAGGTGGAGGGATGGAATCCAGAGCATGATGTGGGGAAGGGCCTGGCCTTAGCAGAGTCACCCAAGAGCTGCTGCAGAGGTGCACAGGGTGAACTCTGGCTAGGAACAGAATTGTGCTGAATTAGCAAGTGAGATGCCTGGGGCTTCCCACACAGGTCAGCCCCGAAAAACACCTGGACCCCTAAGACTACCAAATCCTAGTATCCCCCTAACATTTAAGGACCGTTTGCCCACAATAGAAAACAAATAAAACTGTCGAATCACCTTAGTTATACTTCCAGCATTACAAAAGAGAGCTGGTGGCCTGGTGCTCTACCCTCCCCCAATCTTTTACTTTGAAAATTTTCAAACCTACAGAAAAGTTACAATACAATGCAATACAATACAATGCAATGCAATACAATCAATACAATACAATAAAATATAATCAGCACCTATAGCTTAATTTTAAACTTAATATTTTTATTACTATAAAAGCAACACATAGGAGTTCCCTTGTGGTGCAGTGGGTTAAGGATCTGGCATTGTCATTGCAGGAGCTCAGGTTGTTGCTGTGCCACAGATTCAATCCCTGGCCCAGGAACTCCTGCATGCTGTGGGCACAGCCAAAAAAAAAGGCATCATATATACATGCAAATCAAGTGCAGCAAAGCATAAAGAAGTACTTACTTGTTAATCCTACCACTAGAAACATCACTATTAATATTTTCTTTGGGGTTCTTCCCAAGCACAGTCAAGATTATTTTGAATATGCAATTTCTTTTATGTCAGAAGGATTTTCTCAATCATTTAAAATTCCATAGACATCATCTTTCTTTTTTTTTTTTTTGCTATCTCTTGGGCCGCTCCTGCGGCATATGGAGGTTCCCAGGCTAGGGGTCCACTCGGAGCTGTAGCCACCGGCCTACGCCACAGCCACAGCAATGCGGGATCCGAGCCACGTCTGCGACCTACACCACAGCTCACGGCAACGCCGGATCATTAACCCACTGAGCAAGGGCAGGGACTGAACCCGCAACCTCATGGTTCCTAGTCGGATTCGTTAACCACTGCGCCACAACGGGAACTCCAACATCATCTTTCTAATGGCTACCTACTATGCTACATAACCATCTCCCACTGATTAGACATGTTAGCCTTCTTCTGAAACTTCCTATTGTAAACAACACCATGATGAACATCTTAGTGTTTTCATTCTTTTCATGTTTCTAGGTATCTCCTTAGGAGAGATTCCTGGAAGTAAAATTCTGGGTCAAAGGGCAGCAACATTTTAAAGCCTGTCTTTACATCCTGCCACACTGCCTCCTGGAAACTGGTCCAAATTTTACTCCTGCTAGCATCGCATGGAAGCAGACTTGAGTAAATGCTGTTGGTGAACTGGGGAGGGCCGAAGGGCACAGATGGAGAGAAAGGTGGCCCCCACAGAGGAGAATGAGTCGAAAATTACCTTTTACAGTGTTTCCACCAGGAGTGGGGGTGGAGAAACTTCAGTCTCCCAGGGACTCCCACTCTCCCTGGCTCATGGCAGACACTCAAGAAAGAGTCACTCCATGAAAAAGCAAATCCACAAACATGTATTCCTGCATTCCCATCACGTGTCTAACCCAAGAGAGAAGGCAAAGAAATAGAAACGTGCCAGTGGGGCGCACAGCTGTCAAAACGAAACCCACCCCACAGGCAATGCGGCAAATTTTCGTAGGACAGCCTGACCTCTGCTTAGGCTGATGGCTACAGAACCCCCTCCCTTCCAAGAGAAGTCCCCATGTAACTCAGCTTCCCATCCAAGCAGCTAAGAAGATGCAGGAGGGAAGATTCAGGGTGTAGTATGTGCCACTCCCCCAGCATCGCCCAGGCAAGGGCAGTGATGTTACCTAAGGAAAGAGCGGGGTCTCTCGTGGCTGCTTCTCTGCCAGGAGCTGGTTGACAAAGAGTGGCCTCGGCTACAGAGATGAAAGGCAGTTTCCCAGCCCAGTGGTTTGCAGCACACGTGCTGTCACTCCAAGGGGAACGGTTTCCCATAAGCAACTCCTGGTTGTCGAAATGGGCAGCAACAGCCCTTATCGGCTGAGATGGGCTGAGCAGGGCCTGCCTGGAGGCTGTGGGCACACACAGGCGTACACATGTGATAGAATTGACGTGTTGGGCTCCCAGGGGCTGTGTGGCCAGAGAGGGTGGGCGTGACATCACAGTCACCCTGGGAGAAAAGCCAGGTCTGTGAAGTCACAGAGTTCTGGGGCCTTTCTTCTCCTATTTGGACACTGTTTTTTGGCCTCGCTTTCCTTTAAAGAGGAAGTGATGGATGAACAGGCAAAGAAGAGTGGTTGGAGGAGGATGGGAAGCCAGCCCATCGCTCCCCAGTAAGTACTGCACTCCCCAGGCCCCTGATAACGAAGATGCACTGAGCAAAGGAAACTTCAGAAGCACAGGTGTCCTATACCTACATCTGAAGTGGGCTTTGGAGATTCCAGACTTTGAGCACCAGATGGGGTGGTGAGGAGGTTATGTCCTGGTTTCAATATCTCGGACGAAGTGCTGCTTTCTCTCCTCTTCATGCAGACATACCGGGCCTGTCTCACAGCTGTGGAGCAGAATTAGGGCGGGATCCCAAGGGAGAGCAGGCTTGGGTGTGAAATGCAAAATGAAGGGCTTGTGAATCTGCAGAGAATGTACCTAAGGATCTTTTAAATCTAAACCCTTAGCTAGTACTTGCTGCATGCAAGGCTCTTTTCTACGCACTTTGCAAATCTTAATTCATCTCAGTCTCTCCCCAACCCTATGAGGTAGGTAATGTATCATTATTCCAATTTCATAGGGAAAGAAACTCAGGCACAGAGGCTGAATGACCCACCTGAGTTCACACTGCTAGGCCATGGCAGAGCTGGGAGTTGGCCCCAGGCCACCTGGCTCTACAGTGTGTGACTAAGTCAAGGTCTCACGCAACATGATATGGGCTGACTTGAGGACAGCTGCAGTCCCATCATGTGCTGCAGAGTGAGGAAGACTTCGTGAGAAGGACTCTGGTTACCTTTTACGGGAGCAACTCAGAACCATACAGAACCTTGAGGGCTGGCTGGCTCTGGGCATTCGCCCAAGTGCCCACGAGTAAACCCGAGACGGCCAGACCATGTCCAGGCTGCCCTTTCCTGGGCAGATCTTATGCTTCTTGATTCAGGAGTAAACTCCATGGGGCTTCCAAGATGAACCAACTATGGAGGGGACTGCTGTTTCCTGATGGCTCTGGGAATCTGCCCGAGCCTGGCTTGACTTCCTGGTGGGGATTCAGTCCCAAAGTCAGGGCCATCTTTGGACCCATTAGTAAAAAACCCATTAGTAAAAAACCTGAGTCATGATAGGAGAAAACCAAGGTTGGAGAAAAGCTTCAGGTAACAACACTTGCTCTAGGCATCCTGTCTTTTAAGAGAATCTATATGTCAAGATGCCTCAACATAATAGCCTTTACTGTATTATAAAACTGACTTATAAAACCACAGTTTGTGAGTGTGTTTGTGTGTGTGTACCCTAACTAGACTCTGAACTTCTCAAGGGCCAGGACTGTGTGGTTCCCAAGTGACCTGGTGCCTGGCACGTAGGAAGCATCCAAACAGGCATGCTGGACCTTCTCAAATTTTAAGGTATAATTTGTTTGGACACTTTGGCTGGGAATTTTGATAAAACATCTCTTAAAAGTAAAAAAGACAAGCATCAGATGGAAGGAATCCTCCAAGAGCAAACTATAATGCCTTCGGAATGGGAGTCACAGACTTGCCCAGAGTTGCCATTATACAGAGCCAGAGGGAGGACTCGGGGAGTGTCCGTCAGTCAAAAAACATTTGCAGAGGGTCATGGGCTAGCTGCTCTGAAACTCCCTGAGGAATCTTCTAGTCCCTGTCCCTTACTTCTTTTCATCAGGATTGCATCAGAATACCCCAAAGACACACCAACCCTTTCCTCAAGATCTCAAAATCCTCACCTGCTATCTAGCTTGAATTCCTCCAGGTAGAGTTTAAATCAGACCAACAGCCCAGGAGTATATTACAGAGATTAAAGCTTCTAAATTAGTAACCCAATTGAAAAGAGGAATATTTAATCAAAGCACAACTTCTGATGTATCTTGAAAAGTTGGAATGATCTGGCCACTCTTGTGCTGATATTTGGTGACACGATGCTTGTCTGGGTTCTTTGCATCCTCTCCCTTGGGGCAACAAGTGATTTGCTGTTATTCATTTAACTAAGCAATCCTTGAACCCCCTCAGCAGTCCCTCCAGGCCCAGTGACCCCAGGCCAGGCACCGAGATCCCTCCAGGGCAAGCTGTCCTGATGGGCTTATCAAGGCAAGGAGGGTACTTCCTGGGCTGAGAGGCAGTGGCTGTGCATTAGTGACGCTGAGCAGCATCTGATAGGACACATCCCCAAGGTGGCTGCCAGGCCATCGGATTTGGGTCTGGGGAAGGGAGAATTTTCTGCAAGGGATGATGATTGCCCATTCCCCGCCTGCCCTTCTCTGGCTCCCACCAGTGAGAAATACTCCAAATTTCTGCCCAAATCCACACAGAGAAGCACATAAAAGTTTTCATCCCAATTCTTTTCATGAGAAATTCTACCAAGAGGCCAACCGAAGGGAAACTGTCCCCAAACTTAGGAAGGAATAAAAATCTTTGCGATCAGATTCTCACATTCATTTTTACTCCTCATTAGCTGTTAATGGCCTGTTCATCATGCTGTATAACAACTGTGCAGAGATGCATACATTTACCACATGCTGGTCTTTCCGACGTTCATTATGGATTTAATTATTATTAAGGACCCGCAGTATGCCAGGTGCTAAACGCCAGATGAGGGGCGGGATGGGATGAGGGCTCCATGTCACCAGTCAGCTGTTAATATAACTGCTCAGCTCTGCTGCTAGTGTTCCTGCAGAGCCACCCCCTGCTGTCTCGGGGACTTCAGATGTGTCCCCTACGGGTTAATGGGTGACGGAGGAAGACCAGGCACTGGGCAGCCACCCCCTACTTTATCAGAGAGCTCCAGTTTGGTGTCCCTGGGGGACAGAGGAGGGGCAGGGGACAGACCTGAGCCACTGAAAACAGGCAGGATATTGGAGCTACCAGGCAGGCAGGATCTACAGCCTGGGGAGAGAAGGCCCCTCAAGGCAGCAGTACTCGGGCTACAGTGTCCTCAAGGCTGAGGAGGAGGAGGAGGAGGAGGCTGCTGCGCTGCCCAGTGTGGCCCCTAAGAGCTAAGGGACAGTATGGAAAAGTTGCCTAGCTGCTTTGAGCCTTGGTTTGCCCAGGTGAAAAAATGGAGGTAGACTCTACAACTAGGTGATACAGTGATGAAAGAAGATGAAGCTGGCACACATTAGCCATGACTATTCTGTTCCCATTGCCACTGCCAAACTCTGGCTAGGCAGCTGGTCAACAGTTTCAAGTGCCAGACAGGTGGAGCAGAGGGCTAGGGAGAAAGCCAAATCCATGCCCCACATTAAAAAAAAAAAAAAAAAAAAAGAACCTGAGGCAAGTGCACTGCCCAGAGTATTACAGGTGCAGACAGAGCCTAGGAAAACATTCCAGGCACCTGTGTTCTCTGCCTACAGCTCATCTGGAAGGTTCTGTCTAAGGCAGCCAGGTGCTTGGGCCAGTCCACAAAAGCCTAGTAACACAGCACATGCTTGAGAAAAATCTTAGTAGCTCTGAGCTGCTAGGCCCACCCTGAGCCCCTTTACACCCTCCTGAGATTGAAGGCGCACCTGCATCCTGTTGAGCCAGCCCTGGGCAGGTGGGGAGGGGAGGAGAGAAAAGTGAAAGTGAACGAGACAGAGTAATGAGAGCTGGCTCTGGTGACAGACCCACTGTTTCCCACAAAATCCATGGGTCCAGCCATGGGAACTAACTGTGAGCAGGGCTCTCTGTGCTGAGTCTAAGGGAAACTTGGGGTCTTCCCCAGCTAGGGCCAGGCGAATATTTTATGTTTAAAAAATTTTAGGAGTTCCTGTTGTGGCACAGCAGAAACAAATCCAACTGAGAATCATGAGGTTGCAAGTTCGATCCCTGGCCTTGCTCAGTGGGTTAAGGATCCAGCATTGCCATGAGCTGTGGTGTAGGTCGAAGACACAGCTCAGCCCCCATGTTGCTGTGGCTATGGCGCAGGCTGGCAGCTGATAGCTCCAATTCAACCCCTAGCCTGGGAACCTCCATATGCCGTGGGTGCGGCCCTAAAAAGACAAAAAAAAAAAAAAAAATTCAGGAACATACACAAGAAAAATATGGACCTACCGAATTTGGGGGAAAAGTGCAAGTGCACAAAAAAGTAAAAAATGACAGTCCTCTGTGACCCCAATTCAAGTCCACGACAGCCCTCTAAAAGCTTACCAAAGCAGGGCATGTTTCCAGGTCGCTATCTATGGGTTTACCAGATGGCTGGTTACCATGGGAAGTGCTCAGTACTGTAACTAGGAGCCAGTCACTCACTGTGCTCTGCGCTTTACATACATCACTGCCACTTCTGATAGCAGCCCTGAAATAGAGATGCAACTATTCCCATTTTTCAGATAAGGGACCAGGCTCAGAGAGGTCAAGCTACTTTCCCAAGGTCACACAGCTAGGAGGGAGCAGCCAAGAGCCAAATCCTGTCAGCCTTCCTCCAAGGACTGGGCCCTTTCCACCACATCTTTTTTCTTTCTTTCTTTATTATTTTATTATTATTATTATTATTATTTTGCTTTTTAGGGCTACATCCGAAGCACATGGAGGTTCCCAGGCTAAGGGTCAAATTGGAACTAGAGCTGTTGGCCTACACCAGAGCCACAGCAATGTAGGATCCGAGCTGCATCTGCAGCCTACACCACACCACAGCTCACAGCAATGCCAGATCCTTAGCCCATTGAGTGAAGCCAGGGATCAAACCGGCAACCTCATGGTTCCTAGTCGGTTTCTTTTCGTCTGTGCCACGAAAAGAAACCGACTTCTTTTCCCTACATCTTTTTTCTTTTTAGAAGTCACATCTGTGGCATATGGAAGTTCCCAGGATAAGGGTCAAATCGGAGCTGCAGTTGCCAGCCTATGCCACAGCTGTAGCAACACCAGATCTGAGCCGAACCTGCAACCTACGCTGTAGCTTGTAGCAACACCGGATCCTTAACCCACTGAGCAAAGCCAGGGAATGAACCTGCATCCTCATAGACATTTTGTTGGGTTCTTAACCCACTGAGCCACAACAGGAACTCCCCCCTTCCCACCACATCTTATCACAATTCAGGGCAGCAGAGAGAGGTGGGTAAACCTCATGTCCATGTCTTTAGTAAGACAGGGTAATGATATAATGATTAAAAATATCATTGGGGCAAATGGTTTGAGCTGCTAAGTATAGGCCAGTCAGGTGCAGGGAGAGATGAGCACTAAGTTGCCCCTTAATTCTTTTTTTGGGGGGGGGCAAAGATGCAAATGGTTTGAGCTGCTAAGTATAGGCCAGTCAGGTGCAGGGAGAGATGAGCACTAAGTTGCCCCTTAATTCTTTTTTTTGGGGGGGGGGGCAAAGATGCAATATATAGAAATTCCCAGACTAGGCGTCGAATCAGAGCTGCAGCTGCCAGCCTCCACCACAGCTACCGCACCTAAAGATCTGAGCCGAGTCTGCAACCTATGCCACAGCTCATGGCAACGCCGGATCCTTAACCTACTGAGTGAGGCCAGGGATCGAACCTGAATCCTCATGGATACTAGCCAGGTTTGTAACTAGCTGAGCCACAGTAGGAACTGCTGAGTTGCCCCTTTAGCAGCTTTTGTGCCAATAGTGGGATGGGCTGACTTCAGGAGAAAAAAAGAAAAAGAAAAACATGGCTGCAGGAGACAGAAAAGGAGGGAATGGCCAAGGGGACAGAAAAACGAAGGGCTCTGGAATCAGACCACCAGGATCTTCTGTGGCTCACCCTATGGGTGGGCCGAATGGCTTGGCAGTTATGCCCTTCCTTCCCACACAGCATGTCAACTTTTGGGAACTGTATCATCTCTAAGGACAAGAAAAACCTCATTAATGGATTTGATATTTTCTAGCAACTAATATTGCTTCTGTTATTTAAGCACATCCTAGGGGAAAGCTATTGCACTGGGAACGCCCATGCACCCTCCAGGAAGGGTGGGCATTCTTTAGGAAAATTAGCATTTGTTTTTTGTTTGTTTGCTTGTTTTTGCTTTTTAGGGCCGCACTTGCAGCACATGGACGTTCCCCGGCTAGAGGTCGAACTGCTGCAACTGCCAGCCTACGCCACGGCCACCGCAACGCAGAATCCTGAGCTGTTTCTGCAATCTATACCACAGCTCACAGCAATGCTGGATCCTCAATCCAATGAGCAAGGCCAGAGATTGAACCTGCATCCTCATGGATACCAGTCAGATTTGTTATCGCTGAGCCACAATGGGAACCCCTAGCATTTGTTTTTAAGCAGGGTGCATTCTTGTCCTTCCCAAAGGAGTTGAAGACAATTCAGCCTGGCTGCTTTAGTGAAAGGACACTTACATTGACTCAGAGCCATTCTTTGAGAGATGTCTTTTTGTTTTTGCTTTATTTTATTATTCTCCTTGAGGTTAAGTCCTGGTCACCAGGCATAATACCACTCTAGCTCCTACCCTTGCCCCTCGGATGGGTAACTACTTGGCCTCAGTGTTGGTTACTCAACACAGGCTCCTGTGATCCCTCCAAGCAGAGCTCACCATCACTGTGAACTGAGATGATCTGTCAAAATTAGGGAAACATGGGATCCTTGGGAAGAGACCAGCAGGAGACTGGAGAAGAGGTTTGTTTTGTTTTGTTTTGTTTTTGTCTCTTTAGGGCTGCGCCTGAGGCATATGGAGGTTCTCAGGCTAGGGGCTGAAATGGAGCTGTAGCTGCCAGCCTACACCAGAGCCACAGCAACACCAGATCCGAGCCGCATCTGCGACCTACACCACAGCTCACGGCAACGCAGGATCCTTAACCCACTGAGCAAGGCCAGGGATTGAACCTGCGTCCTCATGGATGCTACTCAGATTCATTTCCGCTGAGCCATGATGGGAACTCCCGAAGAGGTCTTTATACTTTAGAAGAAAGTATAAAGGGACACATCTGTAAATCAAATTGTATGTCCCCAGAGACTGGCCTCCATTATCTGAGAGGCTTCACTTTCATATCTTGGGATCAGGCCTCTACCATGGGTCAGCCCCACTGGCCAGATGGGTCCAAGGGTCCCTCTCTGGGCCCCGTGGCCACTGGAGGGAGGCGAGATGGGGCACAGGAGGGTGTCTGTGCAGGGAGGAAGGAGACCTGTGCTAGCCCAGCTTTGCTATGACTTCGCTGTGTGACTCTGGGGAGGTCACACAGGTCTCTGGGCTATTACCTCATTTCTCAAGTGGTTCTGGCATCTGCTAAAATGCCAAATTCATGGTCCTCAACACCTTGTGCTGGCACCTCTGTGGATTTCTCAGTATAACATCAGAAAGTGGGGAGGTGGGGGGATGAGAGGCCCTGACAGCAGAAGAGGCAGTGAAGGGAAGGTGGTGACTCATCCTAAGGACATCACACGTTTGGGGGATGCTCCCAACACTCTCATCTTCCTCTTCTGGCTCCTTTCTCCTCCCTCCCAGTCCCCTTGTCAGATGGTTGATGAGGCTGTGAGCTGCCGTCACGAGGAAGCTGGGTGATGCTGTCAGGAAGATGGAAGATGTTTGGGAGGTGGGTGCGAAGCAGGACCCGGTGGGCTCTCGGGGTTCTTCCCCCACCCCCCTTCCATGGCTCTGGGAGTTCCAGGTCTCATAGGCTAAGTGGAAAGACCCCTAACTAACAAACAGTGGGAGATGCTCAGGCCTTGGGGTCAGGAAACTAACATTCTAGCTATGGCCATGGTCATGGTTGTCAGCCTCTCTGGAGAGAGCCAACGGGACTGAGACGATAATTAAGACTGAAACGAGGCCCTGGGAAGACTGGCTGGACCACCTCTGAGGACTGCACTTCAGTATCTGAAAGAGATGACTCGCAGTGCCCTTTTCCTTCTCTGGGTGTGGGAAGCGTCCCCAAAAGACGGGGTCTCGGGGCTGTGCTCTGGGTCCTTCAGGGGATGCAGAGGATTCCGGAGGAACTCTAGAAAGATGTGTGGAGCAGGGTGCGGAACCTGCACCATGGAAGTTACTCCAGAAGAGACGGGTCCCTGCCCCAAGAACCCCTCACCCTGTCTCCACGGCTGAGGTTCTGAGATGACAGTTTCTGTGCCTTCCCCTTTCTAACAGGAAATGGAGTGACTGGGAGGATGAAATGGGATCATTTGTATGAAGCGCTAAGACAAAAAATAACAATGAGGTTGTTTTTGATATCAAAGTTTTGGGCGTGAAAACTGTAAAGGGGCAAGTGACCCAGCCTGGCCTCAGGGAACACGTCCGTGAGGGTCTCACCAGGCTCTCAGGGCGGCTCATGGGGCTAGTCTGGGTGGTCACAAACTACGACAAGGATTAGGTGCTTACATAACACAGTAGCCCACCTCTCCGTGCCCTTCTCCACTCCCAAGGGTACATTCTGGAAGTGTTCTCTGTGTTCTATTGCACACTCAGATACGCTTCCCACACACAGAGTGCGTGTGCTCCTGCTAAGTCCTATTCCTTCGGATCATCTGGAAAGGGACCTCTGTCTGGGGCATGAAATTGCCGGCACAGGCCTGGTCACAGAGCTTCCGCCCCTCTGGGAAATGAGAGGGTGAGGCCAGATCAGAACTTCTCCACCAGGGGGCGCCATGCATGCCCTGGGGAGCCTTTGAAAGAACCTTCCTCCAGATAAGCTTATCCTTTTGAAGTGAGCTGGGGCCTGAGTATATATATGAATAGCTTTTTAAAAGGTAATGTATACACATGATACAAGAGTATAAAGTGAAAAGGCCGTCTCCTTCCCCCACCCACAAATTCTCCCCCCAGAGGCTGCTGTCGAAACTTGATTTTCATCTTTCCTTCCAGAGTCAGGCTCCAAATCCACGACTCATTCACGTGCACCCTCCCTCCTTTTACACAAATGGTAACACACGATGCTCACCTTGTTCCTCGGTTAAAAAGGTATCTGAGGGAGCAGCAAGGCCCACACATGTGGACCCGGTACATTTCTCCAGGGATCGCAGTTTATTTAACCAGTTCTATACCCATTATGGACTTTTGCCTAACAGATGATACCCCAATGAGTCCCCACACGAACATCTTTGCTTACATAGAAAGAGTAAATTCTGGAGTTCCCGTCGTGGCTCAGTGGTTAATGAATCTGACTAGGAACCATGAGGTTGCGGGTTCAATCCCTGGCCTCGTTCAGTGGGTTAAGGATCTGGCGTTGCCATGAGCTGTGGTGTAGGTCGCAGACGCGGCTTGGATCCCGAGTTGCTGTGGCTCTGGTGTAGGCCGGCGGCTACAGCTCCCATTCGACCCCTAGCCTGGGAACCTCCATATGCCGTGGGAGCGGTCCTAGAAAAGGCAAAAAGACAAAAAAAAAAGAGTAAATTCTCAGAAGCAGCAATTCTCTGCCAATGGGCATTTGATCTAGTAGACACACTTCTCTCCAAGAGTGGTGTTTTTTGTTTTTTGGGGGGTTTTTGTTTTGTTTTGTTTTGTTTTTTGGCTGCCCTGTGGCATATGGAGTTCTCAGGCCAGGGGTCAGATCCCAGCCACAGCTGCGACCTACAGGCCAGGCTGAGGATCGAACCTGCATCCTGGTGCTGCAGAGATGCCACTGATCCCATTGTACCACAGCAGGAACTCCCAAAAGTGGTGGTTTTGCACTCCCACTGACAGTACACCCCAGCCAGTCCAGGGGTACCACCCCTGTGGATGCTGGCCATCTCATCCGTGAACAAAGGCATTTCACTATGGTTTTATCAGCAGTCCTTTTAGTATAGGCCAGGCCAAGCATCTTTTCATATTTAGTCTCCTTCTCCTTTTTTTTTTCCTCCTGTAAATAATTACTTGTTTTTCTCCTTTCCCAGACATGGTTACTTTGGTAAAGCGTCTGGGGCAATTTTGGGGTGTCCTAGCACACCCTGCCTATTCTGGATGACCCAAAGCTCCTTGATGCTCTAACACTGTGGATTCTGGGAGCATCATTAATAACCCAGAGACTTCCCAGGTTCCAGAAAGCCCAACACTAAGCCCGAGACGCCCTCAGCAGCACAGCGGTGAAAGCTTTCAGCCCTGCCTCGAGCCTGAGTCTGTGCCTCTGAAGACTGATGTCCCGGCCTGGGAAGGCAGCCCTCTCTGCATGGGAGAATGGCCTGTTTGTCTTTAGCTTGGGTCAGAATGTGATGCCTCAGGAAACGATGGAGACATTTTGCATCGACTTCCATTGAGAGATCCTCCTGGGAATCCAGAGCCAGCTCGTTCCTACAACATCTGCCCACTCCCTCCGTTTCAGGTCTGCCCTGAAGTCCTCTCCTTTAGCAACTGGGATTTACCCAGCTGTTCTGCTCAGGCTCCACCATCCAACAGTGAACGGGTGCAAGATTCCCAGGGGCAGCTCAAATATCAGAAATGCACCACAGCATCACTCAAGCTCTGTTAATGGCCATGCTTCACGTGATTTATCTGGAATGGTTTGTAGCTTAGCCTAGATGCACCGGATTAATGACTAACCCCTCCACCCATACACTGAGCTTCTGTTTTATAGGAAGTGCTCCAATGACTGTTGAAAAAATAAATCATTAACACCTGTCTAATTGCCTCCCTCTTTTGTCCAGAAGGTAGTTAGTAAAGTTCAAATCAGTTCAGTTGAACTGTGCTTACAAAGACTCCTAGCATAAGAGAGTCCATTTGCTGACAGCCTCAACCAGCTTTCTTGCCAATTCAAAAAGCCCCTTTCTTTGGTCCTGGGAATTAGGATTGCCACACAAAAATACAGGGTGCCTCGTTATATTTAAATTTCAGATAAACAACACATAGTTTTTTCAGTGTGTGTCCCAAATATTGCATGGGGTATACTTAATTGTATTGGTTTCCTGTGGCTGCTATAATAAATGACCACAAACTGAGTGGTTCAAAAACCACAGATACTGAGTTCCCTTCATGGCTCAGGGGTTAACGAACCTGACTAGGATCCATGAGGATGCAGTTTTGATCCCTGGCCTTGCTCAGTGGGTTAAGGATCCAGCATTGCCATGAGCTCTGGTGTAGGTCGCAGACGCAGCTCGGATCTGGCGTTGCTGTGGCTGTGCTGTGGCCAGCAGCTACAGCTCTGATTCGACCCCTAGCCTGGGAACCTCTGTATGCTGAGGGTATGGCCCTAAAACAGCAAACAAACAAACAAAACCAAAAATTACATATATGTTTTCATTTGTAGGTGTGGAGGCCGGAAGTCCAAGCTCAGTATCTCTGGGCTGAAATTAAGGTGTTGGCAGGGCCTCCAGAAGCTCTAGGAGAAAATCCTTTGCTCACCTATTATAGCATTCGTATCACCCTAATCCCTGCCTTGCTCATCACACCAACTTCTCTTCCGTTTTTAATCTCTCTCTGCCTGACTCTTATGACACATGTCATTGCATTTAGGACCCAAATAATACAGGACCATCTCATCTCAAGATCCTTAGTTTAATCATATCCGCAATGATCCTTTTCTCAAATAGGGTCATACTCACAGGTTCTGGGGACTAGGATCCGATGTCTCTGTGGTGGGGGGCATTACGTAGCCTACCACACTTACACTAAAAAAAAAAATTGTTGTTTATCTGAAACCCAAATTTAACGAGGCATCCTGCGCCTTAATTTGCAAATTCTGACAGCCCTACTTGGGCCTGCGCTGTTCATGAAATGGCCAGGACTTAAGTGGTTTTCCTTGAACTGCTCACTGGCCTTCCTGACTATTGATGGGGATCACAGACCCAACCCTGGTCATGAAGATCTTAGTCTCTGAAGTGGGACTCATGGGTTATGGTGGGATTTTGGTTTGCAAGAGAATCTAAAGGCTTAAAGATTATGGCAAACAGTACCTGTATTTCCATTTTAGTACTCAGAACTCCAAATGCAGACCAGTACCCCTCCATCCTCCAGGAGGACAGAAGGATGAACAAATATACAAGTTATGCTCCTGTTTCCCTTTCTCTTCTTAAATCTTTTTGTTGTTGTATTGTTCTCAAATTTTTTACAGAGAGGGCTTCAGTTTTAATCCGTGTTGAATTCACGTATTCAGCCATTTATTCATCCCCTAAACAATTACTGTGCATTTATTCTGTGCCGTGTGCTGTGCCAGGCACCAGGGGTAGAAAGATGAGTGAAACATCGCTCAAGAGATGGATGCTTTAGGGAGTCTGGTCCCCCAGGGAAGCCCCCCGAAATGTAATCAAAGTTGAGGAAATTAAACACAAAATAATGGGCACTAGTAACGTGAAAGCAGAAATTTTAATCAGGAGTTCCCATTGTGGCTCAGCAGGTTAAGAACCTGACTAGTATCCATGAGGACGCAGGTTCAATCCCTGGCCTTTCTCAGTGGGTTAAGGATCCGGGGGAGAAAGCTGTAGCGGAGGTAGCAGATGCAGCTTGGATCTGGTGTTGCCATGGCTGTGGCATAGGCTAAGGCTCCAATTTGACCCCTAGCTTGGGAACTTCCATATGCCTAAAAAGACAAAAAAAAAAAAAAAAGAAAAAAGGAAGAATCAAGTTGTCTCAAAACTAGTAGTATAGAGAGAAATCCAATTAATTTACTATCTTTAAATTCTAGCAACCATTGATAGCCTTTACTTACTGGGGGAAAGAACCTTGTATGGTAAGATGTATTACTTAGCCAGGTCTGCCTTAATATGAGGAGCTGTTTCCTCTTTCCATCTTCCAGGTCCCCGGAAACATGGGTGACAGTCAGGCAGGTCTTCTGGCCCCAGCACTGCCAGCCATGGCCTCCACTTCCTAGGAGAGCTAGCAGGGCAGCGCCTTTGTGGGCTACACCCACTTGGTGATTTTTCCCTTTACCGGTGACTGCCTTCCTCCTGCTTCCCACTTCCAAGGTGCAGGAGCACTTTGGGGCACAAATTATGCTCAACCCCCAAACACTTCTTATGCTGAATAGAATTTTTTTTTCTCTTTTAGGGCCATACCCACAGCATATGTAAGTTCCCAGGCTAGGGGTCCAATCAGAGCTGTTGCTGCCGGCCTACACCACAGCCACAGCCACACCAGATCCGGGCTGTGTCTGCAACCTACACCACAGCTCACAGAAATGCCAGGTCTTAACCCACTGAGCCGAGGCCAGGGATCGAACCTATATCCTCATGGATACTAGTTGGGTTCATAAGCTGCTGAGCCACAACAGGGATTCCTCTGTTATAGCTTTTAAAATTTAACAATTAAGCAAGAAAATAAAGCAATACATCAGTGGTAGGATTTCGTAGTTGCTAAATTATAGGCAACTTTTGCAGACGAAGCTTGCAGTGACACCAGATCCTTAACCCACTGAGTGAGGCCAGGGATCGAAACCACATCCTCCTGGATTCTAGTTAGGTTTGTAACCTGCTGAGCCACAGCAGGAACTCCCTGAATAGAATATTTTATAAGAGGAGAAAGCAATTAGTTGTCCTCTCCCAAACACCCCTCAGGTCCTGCCCAGATCCACAGAGTTAAGCAGGCCTGTACCCAATGCTGAGTACTGCCAAGTGCTCTCTTTTTCAGTTTGGGGTGATTTTCAGAGGTTTGTTTTTTTTTTTTTTTTGGTCTTTTTAGGGCCACACCTATGGTACATGGAAGTTCCTAGGCTAGGGGTCAGCTGCTGGCCTATGACACAGCCACAGCAACACCAGATCTGAGCCGAGTCTGTGACCCACACCACAGCCCATGGCAACGCCAGACCCCCAACCCACTGAGCATGGCCAGAGATTCAACCCATGTCCTCAATGGATACTAGGCAGGTTCCTTACCACTGAGCCAGGATGGGAACTCTCAGACTTTTCTTAAAGGAACACTTACTACTCACCCTGAACACAATTACAAATTGAAATGATCCCTGCCTGCCACCCCTTCCCCCTAACCCCCCCCCCCCCACAAACCAACAAAACAGAATTAGAGTGGAATCTCACATACGGTATCTTGGCTTTATAGCCTGTAGATTTTGGTGCGGGTGCGGGGGGAGGGTGGTGCGGTGGGGGCTTGGGGAGAAGGTAAGAGGCAAGAACAGAAAATTGACTCTTGGTCTTTTGTTTGTTTCTTTGTTTTTGTTTTGGCCCCATTCGTGGCATTCAGAAGTTCCCAGGCCAGGGATGGAACCTGAGCTCCGGCAGTGACAATGCCGAATCCTTAACCGTTAGGCCACCAGGGAGCTCCCTGACTCTTGTTTTAGATGAAACGGTAGCTGTGGGAAATGTATTTCAACACCATAAAAAGTGCCTGGTAAGGCAGCAAATTCTAGGTAAGCTGGTATGTGTAACCCCAACCTCATCTGTGTGGGCCCCTCCCTTCTCTGATCCCTGCCACTTTTCCTGGTCCAAGAGTGTCAACCACCGTCTGTAGACCTGAGGGAAATAAAGTGGGTTGTTGAGTGAGGTGATCCGGCTTGGCCCCACTCCTCCCTCCCCTTCCACAGTGACGACGCTGTTTCCTAACAACAGGAGGCTGGCTTCACTGCCTCCCACAGGGAAGCTGCCCACTTTGAATTAAATTTCTCACTGTAGACACAGCCTGAGAACCTGGATGTCATCTTCCCTGAGTTTCACTGGGGCCATGCATCCCAGGCTTTGGGGGCATGTACCCTTCCATGAAGTGTGGTGCGTGTGCACATTTTTCAGGCCGGTAGAAAAATGAGCTTCTCTATTTGATAAGTGAGGACCTGCCCACGACACTAAATTTGGTTCTGCCGTCACTGGCGACATGAAGCAGCAGCCCAGTTTAGAGACTAGCTTTCAGTTTAAAATATTTTCTCGGGGCTCAGGTTACTTATGACCCAATCGCGGAGGCTGGAGGGCACGGTTCTCCAGTCATTAGCACTAAAGACATGTTGGCTGGCGTGAACAGGAGAACCAGAGGGGAAGGCTCTGAGGGTGGAGGCAGCAAGGTGAGGTCTGAGACTGAGGCACCAGCTGGCTCCCTCCCCAGCTGTGAAACCTCTGAGCCTCAGTTTGCTCCTCTGCAAAATGAAAATGATAATCCCTGCCTTATGGGGGACTGTGGGTTAAATGCAGCAATGTTTTTAGAAAAATAAAAGCAACACACCTCTATCGTTATTATCAGCATCTTCATACAGCAAAACTAATATGAACTAACAGTTAAGTTGGTCTGAAATAAGGCAAAGCAATGATTATAGAATATTTCAAAGGAAATGTGATTTTTGTTATTTTCAAGTATATAGAAAATAGAACCGTGTACCAGGAGGTGGAGAAAGAACTTTATTTAAACAGGTAAAACTTGGTGTTCCTATCGTGGCTCAGTGGTTAATGAACCCGACCAGTATCCATGAAGATGAGGGTTCGATCCCTGGCCTCACTCGGTGGGTTAAGGGTCTGGTGTTGCCATGAGCTGTGGTATAGGTCACAGACGCGGCTGAGATCCCACATTGCTGTGGCTGTGGTGTGGGCCAGCAGCTGCAGCTCCCACTGGACCCCTAGCCTGGGAACCTCCATATGTCACGGGTGTGGCCCTAAAAAGACAAAAGACAAAAAATAAATAAATAAATAAATAAATAAACAGGTAAAACTCATCTAACATCAGCCTGGTTGATTTATTAGTATCCAATTGCATGAATCAAGAATAATTATTTTAAACCATGTATGTACCCAGCTCTGTGACTGGGCAGAACACCCAGGGGGGCAGGAAAGCCATATAAGATACAGACCTTGCCCTCAGAGGACATATAACTTGTGGGAAGATGAGGCTAGCACACACAGCAAGGCAAGAGAGAAAACAATTAAGCATCAACCGCTGCAGAGCCGATGGCTGCTGAGAGAGGCGATGGGTATCTTGTGGAGTGCAAGAGCTGAAGAAGGGTTCAGGAAGGACAGAGATTAGGGAAGGTCAGGGTGACTTAAAGAAAGGGAGGGGAAATGGGAAGGGACAGTCTCAGCATAAGTACCATGTGTGAGCGAGGGGCAGAAAGAGCATGATGGTTTTTGTTTTGTTTTGCTTTTTAAGGACTGTACTTGCGGCATATGGAAGTTCCCAGGGTTTGAATTGGAGCTGTAGCTGCCAACCTACCCCACAGCCGAAGCAATGCCAGATCCGAGCCATCTCTGTGACCTACACCACAGATCATGGCAACTCCGGATCCTTAACCCACTGATCGAGGCCAGGGATCAAACCCGCATCCTCATGGATACTAGTCAGGTTCATAACCCGCTGAGTCGCAAGAGCGTGATGTCTGCCACGGTGGGGGGAGGGGGGTGGCTGGAAGATAGCAGATCCCATTGAGCAAAGTGGATAGGACCAGGGCAAAATGAGAACAGCTTTGGAAACAGCATGATAAACAAGGGTCAATGACTTGGGGCCACTAGGTACCCAGGACTGATGCTCAAAGCCAGCTACACGGTAGAGCGGGGTTGTTGTCAGTGTGGGGTGACACGCAGGCCCAGAAACACTTCCTACCATCCACAGGCATGAGGAACCCTCCATTCACAGGGCCAAGGAAATACACTACAGCCCAGCTCCAGCTCAATTCAAATTCCAAGTGCCAGTGATCAATTTATGAGCCTTCACCATGCCTCTTGCCACAAAACAGCCTTCAGAATATTATACTGTCAAAGTCAATGCCAGCCTTTAATTTAATCACTCTTGCCTTAATCGATTCCTGGCACTTGCTAAACACAGTGGTGGGAAGAGGCTGCCCCTGGGCATAATTAAGGAGATTCTGCACCAGGTCCCTGTCTGATTAGGAGGAAACTGAAACCCCTTGAGAAAATAGAGAGGCTCCCAGGAAATTAATTCCCTCTGAGGATCACGGCATGAACCATGGAAGTCCCAGCCCCTCTCTAGAGAAGCTAGCACTGGCAGATCAGGATATCATTTGAGGCCATGCTAAAGGGGTCCCCCCTACTGTCCTGCACCTGGCTTTGGGCCTCCTCTCAAATAAGGGGCAGCCAAGACTGTCCATCCACCCCAGGCACAGGCCCTGCTGACTGGGCGCTCACCTCCTAGGAAGCAGTTTGCACTGTCCAGCTGGCACTAAGGCGGGGAGACGGCAGCAGTGTCTAAGCTGTTCCCAATGTCAGGCTCAGCCCAAGAGAGACTGCAGACAAGTGCCTGACTGTGGCTCTCAGAAGCCTTCCCCTATCCCTGTGCCACCTGTTTTCAGAAATGCTCAAAGGAATCCTCATAGACTGTTTTATTTCTATTCTGTGATGACCCATTGAGAAGAAAAACCATATCATCGTCCATTCTGAGACAGAAGATTGAATAATCCCCACCTTACAGATGGAAAATAGAGGTTCAGGAAACCTTAAGTATTTGCCACAACTGGTAGGTGAACAGGAAGGTTGGCACTAATTTCAGGGCTGGACAAATACGAGCAAGTGGGGGATAACAGAGGCCCGCAAAATGAGGGGGTGGCTAACTTCCGGAATTCAGTCGTGCCAGCAAGATTTGCTGTTTAGATAAGGAGATGTTTTAAAAAGGCTTTTCACTTGGTCCAGACTGTCAACTTATAACATGAATCCTGCCCGTTGAAATTTTTTTCCCTGCATTTCCTGCCAGCCATCAAACATTCATTCCTAATTATTTATAGCACTTTTGTGACATTGAAAGGGATTTATTTCAATACATTCAGGCTTTACTAATACTCTGCAGGGAACAGAGCTCAACCATCATTCACTGTGATGCCAAGAAGGGAGGGATTTCTTGGAGGAAAGGAGGAAGAAATGAACCCAGTGGAGAGACACCCAGGAGGCATGTTATCCCCACAAGATTAACCCTGGGGAAAAGATTCACGAACTCAGGTGAGTTCGTGAATGATCAGTCCATTATTCAAGTGGATTTAGGGATGTTCTGCGAAATCCTTGGTTTTCTAAGCTGGCCTCATGGCAACAGCAGAGGCAGAAGCTGAACTGCTACACCGTGGCTTGGGGCCAGTGTAGCATTTCTCTGTTCTGCAGAAAAAGACAAGACAGAAAATGGATGGCAGAAGGGCGAGGACTTCCAAACAGCAATTCCTGGTGATTCTTGGCAAAGCGCAGCTTTGAAAGGGAGAGGTTTCATATTAATCTACACTGCAATTATTACCATGCTCTGAAGTAGCAGGTTATATATAACTATTTTATCTGCATGTACAACCTTTGCATGGCTCATCAACATATATATCGATTTAAATTCCAAGGCATCGCCAATACCAAAATTGAAAGCTGTTTTGGTTTTCAGCAAATTCGATATAAAAAACCCAGACACAGGAGCTCATTGGTATCGAACCCCACTAGTATCCATGAGGATGCAGGTTTGATTCCTGACCTCGCTCAGTGGGTCAGGGATCCAGCGTTGCCATGAGCTGTGGCATAGGTCGCAGATGTGGCTTGCATCCAGCATTGCTGTGGCTGTGGCTGTGGCTGGCAGCTACACCTCCAATTCGACCCCTAGCCTGGGAACTTCCATATGCTGCAGGTGTGGCCCTAAAAAGCAAAAGGCGAAAAAGAAAAACAAAAAACAAAACAAAAAAACCCCAGACATACAACAAATAAGTACTGAGTATTCACATTTAAAAATTAAAAGTTTCTTTAAATTGTAACCTTCCCTTGGGCACTTAAACCTTTAGATTATTAATTATCCAATAAGCCTCTTTTTGAGGCCACAGGGAGAGGGAATGAGGTAAGACAGTGGTTTGGTACCACTGTCCAATAAAGAACAATTGGAAATAAGCCTCTCTGAAATGACCTGTAAATCAATGGCAGAACTGGATTTGATCCAGGACAATTCTGATGATACACAATTTAGAATTCTGGTTCTAATTCGGGAGAAGGGCTTTCCTTAATCCTAGGGGAGGGGCTCAGTTCTACGATTTCAAGAATTGGTCCTTTCTGCCGCTTCCTTCTTGGCACTAACATACTGGCTGTAGAGCACATCACAGGCGATTGTGAACCCAGGGGCTTTCTAATATCCTTAGTGTCCTGGGGAGGAGGACATGAGGATGAAAGTGCCTCCCGACTTTTTGTAGAACAACTGCCAGCTTAGGTCCCAAGACAACATCACTCAGCCTTCCTGGGAAATCAGAAAACTGGGCCATAGGCTGGAAGGAAAATCAGCAGCTGCGACTGGAGATAATTTATGTCCCTCTTCTCTTTGATGTCTGATTTATCAGTGGAGCAGACAGGACCAAAAGGAGGCCCATGAATGAAACGTCATTATCAATGGTTTCAGATTTAATTCAAACTTCCTGATTTTATTTATTTATTTTTGTCTTTTTAGGGCCACATCTGTGGCACGTGGAGGTTCCCAGACTAGGGGTCCAATTGGAGCTACGGCTGCTGGCCTACATCAGTCACAGCAACACCAGATCCAAGCTGAGTTTGCAACCTACACCACAGCTCATGGCAATGATGGATCCGTAAGCCACTGAGCGAGGCCAGGGATTGAACCTGCATCCTCATGGATACTAGTCAACTTTGTTTCTGCTGAACCATGGCAGGAATCCCAAAGTTGCTGATTTTAAAATGGCTTTTTAATTGTTGGACCTTGATCTAAACTTCCTTAACTAAGGGGAGTGAACATGGCAAAGAGATTTTAAATTTATTTTGAGTCTTATGGGGAGAATTTTGCAGTGCTCCCTTAGGTTGAGATTCTAAGGCAAATAAGTTCAAAATGCTGTGCTCATCCAGGAAGACAGGTGAGAAATGCGGGGACAATGCCCAGCATTTGCTGAACAAAGAAGTCTCCACAGCAGGCCTTCTCCTACCTGACACCATGTAAGAAGCAGAAATGAAGGAGTGTACACATTCAAAGCTGGGTCCACAAGGCCTGTTGTCCACAGCCAGGGCTACTTCTTACCACAGCCAACCTTCTAGGTCCATCATTCTTATTGTAACCATCATATAACTTAGATACAGTGCAAGCTGATGACATTCAAGTATTAAATGAAAGGTGAATTCTTAAAATCATTAGTTGATGTTAAGAAAATAAGTTGAATACTTTGGAGAAACATCATAAAGGTAGAGAAATTTTTAAATTGTTAAATAGGATGTTAAAGACTGAGGAAAAAAAAAACAGTGAAACTCTGGAGGGGTTCTGCCTTCAGATTACTCCACAGTGCAAGCCCTTGTTCCAACGAGCTGGACGTCAGAGACAAGGCTTTATGAGAGTAGCTGAGGCCAAAAAGACGAGGAATTACAACCAGCTGACACAAACATCAAGAGAAGGCCTGGGCCCTGCACCAAGAGATGAGGAAATAAATGTACAATTCTCTGGTTAAGTTAAATGTTTGAAATATATATGTATCTTTTGAGTGTGTGTGTGTGTGTGTGTGTGTGTGTGTGTCTTTTTGTCTTTTTAGGGCCGCACCTGCGGTATATGGAGGTTCCCATATACCGCAGCTGAATCGGAGCTGTAGCCGCCGGCCTACACTGCAGCCACAGCAACGCGGGATCCAGGCCATGTCTGCGACCCACACCACCGCTCATGGCAGTGTCAGATCCTTAACCCACTAAGCGAGGCCAGGGATCCAACCCACGTCGTTATGGATGCTAGTTGGGTTCATTAACCACTGAGCCGCAATGGGAACTCCCCCAAAATACATATGTATCATTTTTAATGATTTTCTGATTTAATGACTTTTTAAAAAATTGATGTATTATGACTCTCAGTCTTCATTCTATGGATCAGCAGGCTTCTTAATTCAGAGGTGACTGTGGTTATTGGATGCTTGGTGTTCCCTGGATTCAGAACATGTTGAGTTTGCTTTCTTGAACATTTTTTCTACTTGAGTCCCAACTGGCACCATGAAGCCTGCTTCCAGGTTTACAAGCTTTAACCCTCTGCTTCATTATTTCATTTGTAAAATTTCTCCTCTACTGTCTTCCATTACTTCTGTTACTTTCTCAATCTCATCCGCACCCACTTTTTATTCAATGAGTAAATGAGTAAGATCTCCGAACCCGACACACTAAGCCAGGTCACCACTCCCAGGATGTTGGGAGGGAGGGCGGATCAGATCAGCTGGTGTGGAGAGTACACAGTCTATTCCTGGCGTGCAGCGGATTTCAGGAAAGAAGAGAGCAGAAGCAGGGACAACAGATGACAAGTCACTCTGCTTGCCTGTGGCAAGAGTTCAGTGTGTACACTTAAAAGTGGATGTGTGCGATTTTCAGGGGCTCCACTTCCACCCAAACAACAATGCCTGGTTCCAGGGGCAATTGTCTGCTTCTGCTATTTCGATTTCAACTCTGTATAACAATTTACCTGTTTCAACCAATGCTACTGCCAGAGTCAGTAAAAGCCTTTGCACACATTCATCCAATCACAAGGGCTCACTAGGAGGCTGCTGCCCATGAAGCCATTTTCTGGGCAATTATTATGTGCTGGGCCCTAGGTAAGCATTACATCACTCCGTTTAAACCCCACCGAAACCTGTGAGATAAGTACTATCACACCTCGAGTTACAGACAATAAAAAAGCTCTCCAAGAAGCTAAGAACACAGCTTAGGTCCTACATTGAATGAGGGAGCTGGAATATGCACTTGGGGGTCTGATCAGAGCCCGCATCCTTAACCATTAGGCCAAACCTACTGTCTCTACATGCAGGACACTGGCTTGAGCTAGGGAACCTGTCTAGGGAAAACCAGTGTCTGCCCTCCAGGCACTCACAAACCTTCCTGGAATAGCTGAGGCACAAAATGCATTTCTTGGGGATTAATTCTTAGTGTTCCTGATCAGGGCAAACACAGAGCCTGTTGAAATATCAGCAAAGCAACAACAATTTCAAACAATCTGCCCGGAGGTCATTCAAGTGGGTATTTTGTGGAAGCCAAGTCCTACACCTACAGAATGTTTCCTAATCAAAGAACCCCCAAAGCTCAAAAGCCATCCTGAGCCAGCCCCACACTGCCTCCCCCTCACACTCAGGTGGGAGCCATCTGTGCAGGAAGGGAACCTGGCAGAGGTAGGCGAGGGCGTGGCGCCTGAGACAGGGGAAGAAGTGTTGGACAGCAAACTCTTTGGCAAGGGAACAGATCAGACAAGTATGGACGCGTTCAGGGTGGTATGGCCATAGACTGGCAAGGGAACAGAAATGAGTCCAGTGTGTAGGGTGTATGTCGGATCACACACAGGCAGTTGTGGGAAGCAGCAGAATCATAGCTGGCTCCCACTTTCATCTGGATGGAGTGGCAGTGAGTCCTGCGGATGAGGATTCCAGGCAGTCCCTCTATACTACAGTACAGCAGAATATTTATTGTAGAGCCTGGGCTCCAGGAAGTGAGAAAAGCCCTCAGGCCCACCTTTGCCAAGGGAGACAGATTCTTTCATGAGGTCCTTCCTGTGCCCACCCAGCTCCTCTCACATGCAGGGCTCAGAGCTGGGTCCCAATGGTAGGTGCCAAAGCTTCAACCTCTCTGAGGTACAGAACCTAAGATGGGGATTTAATGTCCCTAAAACGTCAGTGATTTGACTTTGACCATAGCTGAGTCTACGTCATGACCTCCCCCCTCTCCCAACCCCAATCTTGATTTCTAGCCGTCTTTGAGCCAGTCAGATGTGGCTTCTCCTTTGTATGATAGAGCAGTCCTGAAATCCTGGATTTGGGGGAAGAGGTTTAAGTTTCCCCAGGATATATATTTCCCTGTATTTTAAAAATTTTTTAAATTACTTTTTAATTTTTTGCTTTTTAGGGCTGCACCTGCGGCATATGAAGGTTCCCAGGCTAGGGGTCAAATCGGAGCTACAGCTGTCAGCCTATACCACAGCCATAGCAACGTGTGATCCGAGCCGTGTCTGTGACCTACACCACAGCTCACGGCAACACTGGATCCTTAACCCGCTGAGCAAGGCCAGGGATCGAACCCGCAACCTCATGGTTCCTAGTTGGATTCGTTTCTGCTGTGCCACAACAGGAACTCCTATTTTCCCTGTTTTATAAACAGAGGCACAGAGGTTCCGTGAAATCCCTTATTCCGTTTGTAAAGGACGAAATTCCAAGGTTTAGGCTGTGCTCCAATTACAGACTCTTAGAAAAGTTCATGTCTGAGTCAGTGGTTTAGGAATTAGAATATTCTACTGGGTCAGTATTATAGATTGTGCTTTGGTTCCTGCTAGCCCACAGAGGCCTCTTAAGCCCACATGTTGCTGCGAGGGGGAGGGTTCTACTGTTTGAACACTCAGCTCCACCACTCACTGGCCTTTAGTGTGTGTGACCTTCAGTGAGTTACCAAACTTCTCTGTACTTCAGTTTCCCCATATGTAATACGGAGATAACAGAACCAGTCTCATAAAGGGGTTGTTGTGAGGATTAAATGAGATAATCATTGGGGAACACTTAGAACAGTACTTCTGAGAAGATACTCAATGAATGTAAGCTGTCACTAAGATGACAGTGCCAGGATAACAATGTTTCTATAGCAGGACTTCTCAACCCTGGTACTGGTGACATCTGGGGCCAGATTATTTAGGTACCCTGGGCTTTGTAGCATGTTAGCAGCACCCCTGGCCTCTATTCGCTAGATGCCTATCTCACTCCACCCCCAGTTATGACAATTAAAATTGTCTCTACACATCTCAATGGCCCCAGGGGTTGAGAACCACTGTTTTACAGAAAAACAGCCGAGAGTTCCAGCTGGAACACTGGATTCCTCTCTCTGCTGCAGCCCAGCTGGTAAGGCTGGGGTCTTCTCTTTCCCTCTCCTGCTGGGGTCCCCCTCCCATGCCAGCTCCAAGTCACTAGTGGAGGCATCTAGGCTGGCAAATTAGGAAAGGTCAGGTGGGCAGGCTTTCCCGGGGATGTGGAGGGGATGGGGGAGATCTTCTAAGTATGATGATGAAAAGTGGGAGGAAGAGAAGGAGCAGAGGCAAAGGGGGTCCCCCACCTCTATGCCTCTGATCTCCTGCAGAGGAGCACCTGCAGGTGGTAGGGCAGGGTCTTCCTTCCCACAGGTGGAGTGTGGTCTCTCCCCTTTCCTCTCTTCTGCACCCTTCCGGCCAATGAGGGTGAGGTGAACAGTGGGGACCAGGCTGCAGAGCCATAAGCAGCAGGAAGGGGGAAGGCAGGGAAGCAGGGGGACGGCGTGGAGGTGCACCAAGGGGTGCAGGCAGCTTTCTGGGTTCATTTGATTATAGAATAGAGGACAAAGTGGACTGGATTTGGCCCAAAACCTTGATGCTATGACCTTGAATAAAACCCTCCTCCCATTCTGCTTTCTCTTCACCATCTTTTCAGACCTGCATCTTCCCATTTTATCCATTTATCTGTTAAATGAGCATGCCCCAAAGACCTACTGTATATCTAGCACTGCACTAAGCCCCTAAGGGTGATTTATTTGTTTTCAAGTGATTTTTTTTCAAGGTGAGAGTAAGGAAAATACTAATTAACTACATAGAAAGCACAATCTAATTGGAAAACTAACACATGTTCATGTACACAGCTGTACAAACCATATACATATATGTTGAGGGAAGGTGGACTAAAACTGTTTCTTAAGTTTTTCAACAAATGGGCTTCATGAACCGATGTTAAAGGGTGGAAGGAAAATTCAGCTTAAACAAAGGACGACACCACAATCCTAAAACATCTCCAGGTTGCTATAGCTCTCAAAGGACATGTAGGTCAAAGGGCATGCAGGTTCAATAGAAAGGGCTCTTTTCCAACTGGAACAAATCTGACCTTTCTTCAGTCAAACTGATTATAAGTTTTCTTCTTGTAATTTGTGGGAATAATCCATTTCTTTTGTTCCTATCAGGGGATCTCTGCCTGATTCTACAAACCACTCAAAAGCCACGCCCTTCCACGATGGGCCTGTGCAGACCAGGTCAGGTAGTTGAGAATGTCATTCAGCTGAAAATCAGCAAAACCAACAAACCTCTCCCCCAAATTGTCCAAAGCCGAACACCAAGAGTCAAGCCAGGTTATTGCAGTTAACGCAACCTGTTATAGGACTAAATGTTGGTCAAGAAATTGAGCTTCAAGAGTCACTCTGCAGCAGGCACTGGGAGAAATGTGTAATTAATTTGTTCAGAGGAAGGTTTGCAGGTGGAGAAATGGACAAGAAATTCTTATGTGGTAAACATAAGCAGCATTATAAAACACAACATAATACCTTAAATAATGATGATAGGAAAGGCATTTCTTTTTCTGTTCCAGAAGGGGTCAACTGAAAGAGCAAGAATCACATAAAACTCAAAGCTGTCTTTCTGAGCCTGAGTGCGAGGTGGCGGGGAAAGCCAGCAGTCGCTGTCCCAAATCCCATCATCCATCCCTACCTGTACCACCAGGAGACCCGAGCATGGAGTTACCGGTCCTCAGCACCAGAGCCTGGTGGGGTCTCTTGGTACTCGAAATAGCCCCCACCTGCTAGAGATTCGGGTGGCCCTCGGATCAGCGCCAGAGAAACCCAGGGGCGGCGGCTGGCTCAGAGCTTCAGCGTTGGAGCTTGGGCACAAACGCGGCATCCCTCGAGATCCCAAGGAGAAAGCTGCTTAGTTAAAGCGCGCCCAGAGCCAGGGATGGGATTTCCTGATTGTCGTACGAAGGACCATCTCACGGCCCCCAGGATTCCTCCATTTAACAACCCCCACCCCCGGCCTTGCCGACCCGAGAGCCCCACCAAACCGCCAATACATTTCAAAATTGGGTAAAATAGCGGACGCCTATACTGCGCTTTGTTCCCAGCACTGGGCTAAACGCGCTTGCCATGATGCGCTCCTTCCCCACAGCGGATAGGAGATGCTGTCTTCGCCTGCGGTCCATCCCAGGCAGCGGAGGCTGCGGGCTCCCTGTTCCCAGGTCTGCTCCGAGACCCTAGCTCTGTCTAGAACCAGAATCTCTTGTCTAGCTCTATGGGGCGGGGGGAAGATGCTCGAATTGATCCTTGAACCTCTCTCCAACCTGCCCGTGCCGAGCCCAGCTCTGCAGGGAAGCTCGCTCCGATCCGATCCCAAAGCCAAGGGAAGGTTCGGCCTGGCCCCTGGGGGGCTCTCGACCCCGAGCCAAGTCATTCCCCGCATGTTTAGATCAATCTGCGCGGCTCGAGAGGATGGTGTGTTCCCTTAAATGCTCATGACTCTCAGAACTGCGCCCCCGCACCACTTTCCAGCGATAGAATTAACCAGAAAGCCGCCAGGACCCAGCTAATGGAAAGAGGGTGAGGCTCGGATTTGTTCGCCAGGATCGTACCCGCCTTCCTACTTCCCCTATCTCACTCCGCCTCCGGGTTTCAAGGTGGCGGCGAACTCGGGCTCTCAAATGAAAAGCTTTCACGGTTCTAAAATAATATTCGACTATAACAATAAAAATACATGAAAGATGCCTTTCCTGGTGGTTGCGGCCGCAGGAGTCCAATTTGGAAGAGCCACGGGTTAAGGGGTGGGTGCTCGCCCTCCTGTGTTCTCCTGGAGCCAGAGGGGCACGGCCCTGCCTATCCCTAGGTTCTCTATCTCTGCTGGGCAGGGGCGGGGCAACGCCCCAAGGTCTGTCCCCAGGGTGCGGGTGGTCTCCATGACAACCTCCCCCTGCGACCCCCTCCCAGGCCTTTTGATAAAAGGGTGTGGCCCGCAGCGCCTCATGCCCCCTCCTCACATTCTCCCGCCTGGTGAAGCAACAGGGCTTGAAGCGAAGTGGGACGCCCCCAGGACGCTCCGAGTATGGGGAGGAGCATCGTCCCTCTGTGGCCACCCGCAACTCGCGTCCATCCCTTCGGCCCCCAGGTGCTTCCTGGCGCGCAGCCCCGCTCTGGGAGAGGGGCTCGCGGGGTCACGCCCGTTCCCTGCGTGCCCTCGGGGCTGACTCGAGTTCCTCGACCCCAGCGGGCGCCAAGATCTAACAAAGGGCTCAGAAATGAGGGGCAAAAAGCGGGAGGAGGGGTGGGGGCCTCGATTAAACACCCTCATAGAATAAGAGCCAAAAACTAGGGCTGGCAAGGCAGATCACGTAAACCCTACAAACAAAGCACCGAGCCCCCGAGGAAAATCCTGGGTGAACTCCCCCACTGCTCAAGCCCGCAGCAGCAAAATCCAAGATTTCAGCGCTAATTGCCCCCCTCCCCGTCAATGACAGTCTTCGCCCTGTCCTCCGAAGCCGAGCCGCTCGGCTTGGCACGGTACTATAAAGACATGACACGCCGCAAAAAGATGGCACCTCGCGTTCGGAGGGGAAAAAAGCAAGGGTGGAAGTGGGAGGAGGCTCGGCCTACCCACCCCCTCCTCGCCCACCCGGGTCCACACCCACTGCCGCAGTGAGGGGCGAGCCCTGCGCGCCAGCCGGGCGCCTCCGGCAGGGAGCGCACACGCCGGTCCGCCAGCGCAGAGCGCAGAGCGCAGAGAAAGGGGCCCGCCCCGAAATGCACCTGCAGCCCCCGCGCGCGTCTGTGCTGGGCTGCGGCTGTGCGCGCCCTCGAGCTGGGATCGGCGGCTGCCGAGCCCTTCCACATCGCAAGGCCAGGTGACCCCTGCCGTTCCGCACCTCCACATTGAGATCCGCGCACTACCTTCTCTCGGGCGCGTCGCTGCTCGAGTCTGGGTGCCAGGCGCGCGCAGGGGGAAGGGCAACTAAAGTGACAGCACCGGGACCCCTCCCCATCTCCCTGATTCTACTCCCAGCCCCCAAATGTCCCCTGCGGGTTTCTGAAGGAGGAAAACGGGGAAGGGGTGGGCCACCGCCTTAAACCTGGGACAGCGAAAGCCCCACTGGAATAGCTGCCGGGGAGGTGTAGGGAGGGGCAGGCAGGGAGTCATCTTTCCTAGAACCCGATCAATACCTTCCTTAGAGCTGATGGCAAACCGAGGCAGAGAAATCAGATTAGAGCTTCGGTTTGGGGGGTCGTCATTGAACACCCCCCACACCCACAAAGTCACACTCCTATTGCTGCAAAAGACTGTATTCGAGAATGCATTGCAGCCCCCTCCCCCAGGTCACCGCCATCCGCGCCCCACCCTGTGGGCAAAACCTCTGTCCGGGTCCGCTCGCAGTGGGTCGTGCAGACCCCTCAGGACACACACAGGCACACCCATGCATCCCTTGCACGGGTCCCTTTCCAAGTCACCCTCATCCCGAGCCCCAACGCAGAAGAGGCAAGGAGGGGCCCCGGCGGTTGCCCCCGACCAAAATTCACCTCAGGAAACCCATCTCTGGGACGAGGGGCGGCGGCATGGGAGTGCAGGAGGGCAGAGGGGGAGGCAGATTTCGGAGCCTCGCACTTACCTGATAGTCGACAGAGGGCGAGGACACCAGAGGAAAACAGTCAAGTGGCTGTGGTGGCGGCGACAGAAGGTGGGCGGCGGCGACGGCGGCGCTGCTGCTGGTGCCTGAGCTGGTGGGTGGCGGAGACTGCGTGCGCGCGCACCGCCGAGAGGGCGCGCTCCCGAGGCCGGCGGGCGGCGCAGGCGCGAGCGGCGGAAGCGCGAGCCTCCCCAGGGGACGGGCGGGGCCCTGAGGCCTCCGCGGGCGTATTCTCCTCCGGCCACCAGTGGGCGCGCGTGAGCGCCCTACCAATCGACCCTTCCCCGCCTCCCGGCTCTCTCCTCTCGGCACTTCTCTTCCCGGGTCTCCCTTCCTCCCATGCCTTGTGCTGCGGAGCTGACAGCCACGCGCACGCGCGCTTCTTGGCGCAAGCGCACATTGGGTCTCCTCTCACGGCTGGAGTCTTTGTTTTGTCTTAGGGGTCTCCTCCCTAGGAAGCGAGGCTTGGTTGCCCTCTGGGCTAAAGGAGACGCTGGGTGCTCCGCCGCCTCCAGATCCGCAGCCCCTTTTCTTGCTCCGGAGTGATGTCCTGTATCAGAAAGGTCCTGGGCAGTTTTTCACGTGGCCGGCTCTCCAGACGGTACACGCAGGTCCTCAAAAACTTCCCCCAGGCTTGCCCACTGGCACCCTGACCCTCTCCTGAATTTCCCCTTGTTGGAGATCAGTTTCCTTGTGTCTCTTTCCCTTCAACCTGCTTTTGTTCCACCTTTTTTGTTATTGATCAAGGTGAATTCTTTCCTTAGCAAATCTACTTAAACCAGGCTAACTCGATTATAATTAGGCAGTGCACATTTGGGTGTTTTCTTTTGGGGGTGGGGTGTTTTAACAAGGAGCATTCAAATCTAACTGTAGCCCAAGAATAAAATCTTAAATTAGATGAAATTTCAAATGGCACTTACCACATTACAGAGCATTTTCACATATACAGTTATTTTTATCTTGTTTGTGAAACATCCTTATTACTGTAAATAGAGCTTGAGATTTGAATTTCCAAGTGCTGGCAGGAGATGCTCACCTGGATAACATGCCTCAGACTGAAAGTGGCCAGAGGCTTTCATTCTCTCAGTCAGCCAGCATCTAGGCTTTGTCCTTAACTTGTTCTGCTCAACATCTAATTTAAACCCTGGCAGTGGGAGTTTAAGTTTATAAGGGCTTAGGGACAGCCATCTTGTCATAGGAGGGTGGGAATTTGTCTCAAAGCTTTAATTTACATAGCTGTTATATTGTTCTTCTTTTTTTTTTTTTAGGTCCGCAAACTTGGCATATGGAAGTTCCCAGGCTAGGGGTTGAGTGGGAGCTATAGCTGCTGGCCTACACCACAGCTTGCAGCAATGCTGGATCCTTACTCCACTGAGCAAGGCCAGGGATCAAACCCAAATCCTCACAGGATATTAGTCTGGTTCTTAACCTGCTGAGCCACAATGGGAACTCCCTGCATAGCTCTGATATTCTTTTTTTTTTTTAAAGCAATATTGTATGCTGTAGATTAATACAAAAAGCAGGTAATTGATGATTTTCTTTATTCACATGGATTTAGTATATTTTCTTATTATTCTTTTAATGGCCTGCAGCATATGGAAGTTCCCAGGCTAGGGCTCAAATTGGAGCTGCTGCTGAGGCCTACGCCACAGCCACAACAACGCCAGATCCAAGTTGCATTGTGGCAATGCCAGATCCTTAACCCACTGGTCAAGGCCAGGGATCTAACCCACATCCTCACGGACACTATGTCAGGTTCTTAACCTGCTGAGCCACCGTGGGAACTCCCAGAGTTTCATATATTTTGGGGAGCACTGAGTGGATGGGGGCAAATTTCTTAAGTTCTGAGACTCTAGAATTGACCTTTTTGTCCTTCCAACTACCACCATCCTAAAGACCCTTACCTTGGTTCTGCATATATTATAGCCTTATAGGTCTTGCTTCTCTGAACTTTGAACAACACAGGGGTTATGAGTGCCAATCCCCACTCATTCAAAACTCTGCGTATAACTTTACAGTGGGCCCGCCAAACCTGCAGATTCAACCACCTGCAGATCATGTAGTATTGTAGTATGTATTTATTGAAAAAAAATCTGCATATAAACAGACCTGTACGGTTCAAACCCATGATGTTCTTATACAGTTTGTGTGTGAAGTTTCTTACACAGTGCCTGACATGTCGTGGACATTCATTAAATGATAAACAGAAGTTATTTATTTCATCTTCATTCTTCCTGGTCAATGCTTTTGCTCCATATTATTTCTGTGTGTAATATAATCGCAGCCCATCAACACTCCTCCCATTCAAACTTACCATCTTCTTTCCCTTAGGATATGGGATCATCGAGAACTGACTGAGGACACTCTGGTGTCCTGATACTGAGTGAACACATCTTGCTGACATGCAATTGAGGTAATGGATGCTAGGAACAGTCCTAAGCAGATCTGTCATCTCACTGCATGTAACGTGGAATTGAGTGTTCATTCCAGATAATTTAATCACCCTAGGTAGCTAATGGCTCACAAATTCAGGCCAAGAAAATACATCCTCTGTCTTTCTCCCTGCCCCTCCCTCTTGCTGACATAGAAATCTCAAGGCAACCTCCAGCACATCATGCTTACCAGGCAGAGCCAGAGAAGATAGAAGGACACAGAAAAGGAGAACTGGATTAGGTGTCAGAAGAGGCAGGTCCTAATCTCAGCCCCTTTGTGCGACCTTAGACAAATTCACGAACTTCTCTGGGCTTCCTGTCCACCCTCATCTCTGGGACCTGTGAATATCCTACCTTCCATGGCAAAAGGGACTGTACAGATGTGAGTAAGGGTACCAACCTTAGGGTGAGGAGAGCATCCTGCATTATCCAGGCAAGCCCAACATAATGGATGAGTCCTTAAAAGTGAAGGATCTATCCTGGCACAGTAAGAAAGAGAGATGTGATCGTGGAAGAAGGGTCAGAGAGATATGACATTGCTGGATTTTAAGCTGGAGGAAGGGGGCTGCATGCCAAGAAATGCGGGTGGACTCTAGAAACTGAAACAAACTCTAGAAAGTCCTTGGGACTTTCAGAAAGGAAGGTAGGTCTGCCAGCACTTTGCTTTTAGCCCAGTGAGCTTTTTGCTGGACTCCTGGCTTACGGAAATGTAGGATAATAATACACGTGTGTTGTTCTAAACTGCCAAGTTTGTAGTGATTTGCTGCCGGAGCCATAGAGAATGTACGCAAGCCTCGATGAGGGGAAAGCACATAGGTCTGGGAACCAAAGGGTGGAGGCGGAAATGGTCCTCCTTCCCAACCCTCCTGATGACGCCCATGGGGAACTGAGCTTCCCAGCCTTACAACTGTAGGTTTTGTGGGGTTAGAGATCCTGATCCCCCAAGGGGAAAAATTTCACCAGGGGGACACTTCGAGGGTTTCACTGAACTATAAACTATGGCTGCTGCCTGAGCACTTTGGGTCCAGAGGGCAGCAGGCAAGAAGTTACTATCTTGGCAGGAAAAATTGGCTTTCATCATTGCAGGAAGTAGGCCAGCCACTCCACAATGGGGACATGTGGGCACCTTTTGTTACTCCCTTTTGTTAAAAGTCAGGGACATCACAGAAAGAGAAAGACAGATACCATATGGTATCACGTATATGCGGAATCTAAAATATGGCACAAATGAACCTGTCTGCAGAACAGACACAGACTCACAGACATGGAGAACAGACCTGTGGTTGCCAAGGGGGGAGGGGGAGGGGGAGGGAGTGGGATAGATGGGGAGTTTGGGGTTAGTAGATGCCAACTATTACATTTAGAATGGATAAGCAATTGCACAGGGAACCACATCCAGTCTCTTGGGATAGACCATGATGGAAGATAATATGAAAAAGAATGTGTGTGTGTGTGTGTGTGTGTGAGAGAGAGAGAGAGAGAGAGACTGGGTCACTTTGTTGTTCAGCAGAAATTGGCACAACATTTTAAATTAACTATACTTAAAAAAAAAAAAAAAAGGAATTTCCGTCGTGGCTCAGCAGGTTAAGAACCCAACTCGTATCCATGAGGATGCAGGTTCAATCCCTGTCCTTGCTCGATGGGTTAAGGATCCAGTGTTGCTCTGAGCTGCAGTGTAGGTTGAAGACACTGCTCGGATCCTGCATTGCTGTGGCTGTGGTGTAGGCCAGTAACTGCATCTCTGATTCCACCACTAGCCAGGGAACGTCCATGTGCTGCAGGTGTATCCTTAAAAAAAAAAAAAAAATCAGTGACTTTAAACATAGCCTGAGAAAGTATATTAGTTTCCTGTTGTTGCTGTGACAGGTTACCACAAACTTAGTGGCTTAAAACAAAGCAAACTTATTATCTTACAGTTCTGGAGGTCAAAAGTCCAAAATGGATCTCAAGGGCTAACCTTGTGGGGTGTTGGTCGAGCTGCATTCCTTCTGAAGCCTCTGAGGGAGAATTTGTTTCCCTGCCTTTCCCAGCTTTTGGGTGCAGCCTGCGTTCCTTGGTTTGTGGCCCCCAGCCAGCAATCACATCACTCCAGCCTCTGCTTCTTTTGTCAAAGCTCCTCTGACTCTGACACGCCTGTCTTTCTGTCTCATTTATAATCCCTGTGATTACATTGGGCCCATCCAGATAATCCAGGATAATCTTCCCATCTCAAGACTCTTAATTTAATCACAGTTTCAAAATACATTTTGCCATACGAGGTGGCCATATTCACAGGCTCCAAGGATTCAGACATGGACATCTTTGGTGGGGATATTACTCTGCTTACCACAGATCAGGGCACAGCTCCCTTAGGGAAGAAGGCCTGGGGCAACCCCCCCACCCCCACCATCTCAACCATAGGTGGGCAGATAAACTTTCAACAAGGCAGATAAACTGATGGTCCGTTTTGGCTCCAGAGATCCCCATGTGGTCGGATAAAGCCATTGATGGTCCTGCATCACAGCTTGTACAACCCTGCTCCCTCCCCAGTCCCTTCCCCAGATATAGATCCCAAAGGCACCACCTATGCTAACCTCTTGCATGCCAGCCTCTGTCACAGAATCTGCTTCCCAAAGAACTAGCCTGCTTCTTCATGAATGAACAAAATAACAGAATCTGGCAATAGGTTTAATAACTTTCATAATTAGAAACGAGGTCAACATCAATGGTATTTTGAGATCTCTGTACCACATGTACCGTGATATAAAAATATCTATTAAGAACAAAGTCTCGGAGTTCCCATCGTGGCGCAGTGGTTAACAAATCCGACTAGGAACCATGAGGTTGCGGGTTTGGTCCCTGCCCTTGCTCAGTGGGTTGATGATCCAGCGTTGCCGTGAGCTGTGGTGTAGGTCGCAGATGCGGCTCGGATCCCACATTGCTGTGGCTCTGGTGTAGGCTGGTGGCTACAGCTCCGATTTGACCCCTAGCCTGGGAACCTCCATATGCCGCGGGAGCGGCCCAAGAAATAGCAAAAAGACAAAAAAAAAAAAAAAAAGGAACAAAGTCTCAGGTACTGTTAATACCACATTCATTACTGAAATGCTAAATTCCAGTAGAGGTTGTAAAAATAAAGATGAACTTTTTCCCTTTTAAGTTCATGGATCCCCAGGTCAAGCACTTCTGTCTTATATTTTTATATTGTGGGGTTTAATAAGTCCATTTAATTGACTAGAATAAAGGATACAGTGAGATGAAATAAGCATTTCCTTAGTGGATCCATTAGTTTTAGATTCAGTTCTGAATGACCAAAAATGCAAAGCAGCAGCATTTACACAGATAAAATTTTATTTCTTTCTTACACATAAGCCCAGAAATAGGAATCAAGGGCTCTTTTGACCTCCTTGGGGCCCATATTCATCTATTTGGTTTCTCTACAATTCTTAGCTTGCTGCCTCATAGTCCAAAGTGGCTGCTTGAGCTCCAGACATCACATCTCCAGAGAGGAGGAGGAGATGAAGTAGGGGGCATCTTTGCCTTTAGAACAAGTCCTGGAAGTCACATAACATTCTTGCTAATGTCCTATTGACCAGAATATACACATGGTCACACATAGTTGCCATTGAGGCTGGGAAATATAGTCTATCACAGAGGGTCTTATGACCAGCTAAATACCAGCTACAGAGGGGAGACAGGGATATAGAATATAGCCACAATAATGCTAAGAAGCCATCTCACTTGGCAATTCCTCCCAGCTACAAAGGAGCAGCTAATTCTTTCTCTTTGAAACAATTTTCTGGAGTTCCCGTCGTGGCGCAGTGGTTAACGAATCCCACTAGGAACCATGAAGTTGCGGGTTCGGTCCCTGCCCTTGCTCGGTGGGTTAACAATCCGGCGTTGCCATGAGCTGTGATGTAGGTTGCAGACGCGGCTCAGATCCTGCGATGCTGTGGCTCTGGCGTAGGCCGGTGGCTACAGCTCCAATTCGACTCCTAGCCTGGGAACCTCCATATGCCATGAGAACAGCCCAAGAAATGGCAAAAAGACAAAAAAAAAAAAAAGAAACAATTTTCTGAAAACACTTTGCCTAACAAGACATTTTCTGCTGAGACAGAGAACAGCCTTCAAGACCACCTTTCCTTTATTTTCAATGATAAAGTCAGAGGCCCAGATTCAGGGCATATTTAGACAGCCTAAATGTATTTGTTCTGCCTAATTGTCTGCTAGGCAAGGTGCTACAGTCCTCTCTCAGAGCCAGTGTATGGGAATATCAATATGATATAGCTAGATTAGAACAAAAGTATTGGAGTTTCCATTGTGACTCAGCAGGTTACGAACCTGACTAGTATCCATGAGGATGCGGGTTCAATCCCTGGCCTTGCTCAGTGGGTTAAGGATCCGGTGTTACCGTGAGCTGTGGTGAAGGTCACAGACTTGGCTCAGATCCCGTGTTACTGTAGCTGTGGTGTAAGCTGGCAGCTGTAGCTCCAACTAGACCCCTAGCCTGGGAACTTCCATATGCTGCAGGTGTGCCCTAAAAAGCCAAAAGAAAAGAGAGAGAGAGAGAAAATATTAACATTACATTACAGACGGGAGTTCCCATCATGGCTCAGTGGTAACAAATCCGACTAGCATCCGTGAGGACGCAGGTTCAGTCCCTGGCCTCGCTCAGTGGGTTAAGGATCTGGTGTTGCCATGAGCTGTGGTGTAGGTCGCGGACTCGGCTCAGATCTTGCATTGCTGTGGCTGTGGCTGTTGTGTAGGCCCTGGCGGCTACAGCTTTGATTAGACCCCTGGCCTGGGAACCTCCTTATGTTGTGGGCGTGGCCCTAAAAATACAAAAAAAAAAAAAAAAAATTACAGACAAATGTTTCACTATACAAAAGGAACCATATTCAGGATACCCTGAATGTCAGTTCCTGTTGTTGCATTTGAAATGTGAGTTAATTTATAGGCAAATTTATAAATATCTCAATTATTTAAGGGGAGGCAGCTCCATGCCTTTATTCCTCTGGACTTACCGCTCACTAATTTTTGCTTAGGCTCAAATTTTCCTTTCTGTCTTTATATTTCCTGCATGCCTCTTCCCCACCTCTCCTTCCCTCCATTAGCTGGCTGAGACCATTGCCCCTTGTCTAGGTTTTCTGGATTCCAGCAAGAAGCAGGGCAAACTGCACATGAGGGCTTCCATTACACATGACTCAGCAGGGTAGCTCTATTGTCAGAAATGTGAGGATGACCCTGGGGCCCAGAAATAGGGACAAGGCATAGCAGATCCATGAGGTCAGCCTCTCCTTATATTTGGCTTTGCCCAGACACTCTGGGTATCCCTGCCTGGGGCGGGGGGGTGTCAGGTAATTTGGGGAGTGCACAGAGGGGAGCCTCAAATACAGAACTTGAAATCAAGTTGATCGTTAACTTTCACTTAAACGGTGACATCACTTGCAAAATCCCAGTCTATGGAAGATGTAGTCGGAACTCTAACAGTGGGATGTAATATGCAGCATGGTGACTATAGTTAAACCTACTGTGTGGCATATTTGAAAATTGCTAAGAGAGTGAATCCTAAAAGTTCTCATTACAAGGAAAAGGATTTTTTTTTTTTTGTTACTATATGAGGTGATGGATCTTAACTAAACTGCCTGTGTAATCATTTCACAGAATACAGCTGTCAAGTCACTATGTGCAAGTCACACCTTGCACTTACACTGTGCGGTATGGCAATTACATCTTCATAAAACTGGAAAAAATAAGAGGTCTAGAAGGTACCAAAATATTAAGACCTGTGTCGCGTGTCATGATGGGCTGGCTTCGTCCTTTATTTTTTTTACAGGCTGTTCTGTATTCAGAGTAAATTTGTTTTTCTAAGGAGTACTATGTTCTAAGTACTATTACTGATTATTATTAGTGTCCTGATTTTTTTTTTTAATCAGAGAAGGAGATTGTTTATCCTCAATGAACATTTAAATGCCTTCTTTGTGTGGGGAATAAAATAACTGAGACTGTAAGTTCCTTTCACTATAGTGCTTTGCAGGTGACTGATTAATTCATATTGATCTTACGTATTCAGGGCTAGCCAATCTAGAAAGATACATACTGTATGATCCCCACTGTATGATATTCTGGAAAAGGCAAAACTATGAAGATAGTGAAAAGGTCGCCAGTTGTCAGGGGCTAAGGGGGAAGAGGTGGAGTAAAGAGGATTTTTTTTTTGGTCTTTTTTTTGCCTTTCCTAGGGCCGCTCCTGAGGTCTATGGAGGTTCCCCGGCTAGGGGTTGAATCGGAGCTGTAGCAGCCGGCCTACGCCAGAGCCACAGCAACTCGGGATCCGAGCCTTGTCTGCGACCTACACCACAGCTCATGGCAACGCCGGATCCTTAACCCACTGAGCAAGGCCAGGGATCAAACCCGCACCCTCATGGTTCCTAGTCGGATTCGTTAACCACTGAGCCACGACGGAAACTCCGCAAAGAGGATTTTTAAGGCAGTGAAATTATGCATATGATGCTCCAAGGGTAGGTATGTGTTGTCAGACATTTGTTAAAACTCGGAGAATGTCTAACACCAAGAATAAACTCGAAAGTAAACTGTGGATGTTGGGTGATAATGATGTATCCGTGTGGGCTCATGGATTATGACAAAGGTATTGCTCTGATGCGGGATGTTGATTGTAGGTGTTGATTGTGGGAGAAGCTGTGTATGGGAGGGGGCAGGAGGTGTGTGGAAACTCTGTATTTTCTACCCAGTTTTGCTGGAACCTAAAACCACTCTCAAAATAAAATCCATCTTTTAAAAATTAAATTAAAACAGGGAGTTTCCGTTGTGGCTCAGTGGGTAAAGAATCTGCCTAGTATCCATGAGGATGCAGGTTCAGTCCCTGGCCTTCCTCAGTGGGTTAAGGATCTCGCCTTGCCAGCTGCAGTGTAGGTCTCAGACACTGCTCAGAGTTCGAGTTGCTGTGGCTGTGGCTGTGGCCAGCAGCTGTAGTTCTTTTTTCTTTTTTTTTTTTTGTCTTTTTTCTATTTCTTGGGCCGCTCCCACGGCATATGGAGGTTCCCAGGCTAAGGATCAAATCGGAGCTGTAGCCACCGGCCTATGCCAGAGCCACAGCAACGTGGGATCCGAGCCTCGTCTGCAACCTACACCACAGGTCACGGCAACAATGCCGGATCATTAACCCACTGAAGAAGGGCAGGGACCTAACCCGCAACCTCATGGTTCCTAGTCGGATTCGTTAACCACTGCGCCACGACGGGAACTCCCGGCAGCTGTAGTTCTGATTTGATCCCTAGCCTGAGAATTTCCATATGCTGCAGGTGCAGCCCTAAAAAGCAAAAAAGAAAACAAAATGTTGAAACAAAATTGAAAAAAAAAAGAACTTTGGCATTAGGTACCACCCAGGCAGTTTGGAGCATACATTCTTTAAAAATAAAATTCTAAATCAACTATACTTTAATAAAGAAAGACAAAAAATAAAAATAAAATTCTAAGCATTATACTTTTTTGATCAAGGAAATTCCCTGTGAAGTCACTGGGACAGCTATAAGATGAGACTTGGAGGGAACTGTGTTCTGTAACTTTTTCTCCTATACAAGAGTCTACTTGTCCGCTTAACTATTCGATAAAACCTCTCAGCCCCATGTCCAGCATTTCAAATAAATAATTGCCCCCAGAGGGTCCCTGGATTTAGCAGCTCAAGGATTTTACTTTATTGCTCTGTTTTCTGTTCCGGAAAATTCTGAAGCCCCAGCTGCCCAGATGGTTCTCTGAACGAATTGCTGAGCAAGGCCTGCTGCATTTCTGTCAGCAAGTGGCAGCTCAGGACACCGTGATTTCTCAACGCTCCTCCACAGACAAATACAGACGGTGTCCATGCTGACCTCTGACAGAACAGGGAGCCATGAGGTACAATACACAGCATCCGTATGGGATATATGGGAATATAGTCAATACTGTAATAAGTCTGTATGGGGATGGATGGTTATTAGACTTATCGTGGTGGTCATTTCATAATGTATGCAAATGTCAAATCACTATGTGGCATACCTGAAACATAATAGTTCATGTCAACCATATTTCAATTTAGAAAAAAGACTAAGGATGTGGGAACTCATGGGAAGCTACATTACACTGAAGCAGTGTTTAAAACTGACCGTCCTGGGAGTTCCTGTCGTGGCTCAGGGGTAACAAACCCAACTAGTATCCATGAGGATGCAGGTTCAATCCCTGGCCTGGCTCAGTGGGTTAAGGATCCGGCATTGCCCTGAGCGGTGGTGTAGGTTGAAGAGGCGGCTCGGAACCTGAGTTGCTGTGGCTTCGGTGTAGGCTGGAAGCTTTCGCTTGGACTTGACCCCTGGCCTGGGCACTTACATATGCCACAGGTGTGGCCCTAAAAAGACACACACACAAAAAAAAAAACAAAAAAAAACAAAGCAAAACAAAACAACAACAAAAAACGCATTAGGGAAGCATCATGCAGGCATGAGTCACAGGGAGCTGTTGGCTCTGAGCTCAGCGTTAATAGATCAACACTATAAGTTCAATACAGTGGTCCAAAACCAACATAGACTGCCTTGGCTCTGCAGCCATGGCCTGGGTCCTCTCTGAACGCTGCTATCCAATCACATTATGCTCTTTTTAGGTCAATGAGTCATCAGACGCTGCTTTGCTTTCAACCCATCATCAGCCTGGATCATTCTTTCAAATCTGCCTGAATAGCTCCTATTTGTCCTTTAAGACTTAGCTCCGATACCCCCTCCTCAGAAGGCCTCCCTGGAGATCTCCCTTTTAGGGCCATGGAGTCCCACTTAGCACACTGGGGGATGGTCGCTTGGGTACCTGTCTATCCCATCTGAGTGTGAGGCCCTATAAGGCCTGGGCTGTATTTTATTCACCTTTGTACCCTTAGCCCATACATAGCGCGGTACTTGGCAGGCAGCGGGTGATTCAGAAACAGCTAAGGAGGGGCTGGCCAAGCGGATGGGGGAAAGAACAACTGGGTAAAATGTTTCTGAGAAACAGGTGCAGATGGTGGAATATAGCAGAGCCTTGAGAACTCCATTTATTGATAACCTAGAAAAGTGTTGATATGGCTGGGAAAAAAAAAATCCAACAGGTACAGACCTAAGACAAATAAAAGACATGCATCAATCCTCTTTAGGGGATGTGGAGTGGAAAAGGCCATTTAGCCTGTCTCTCTTGCTTCCAAAAAATCCTGAATCATTGTTTAGACCAAAAGGCCTTTTATTAAATACCTCTCACTGTCTTTCAAGTTCACTGTCAGGCTTTATTAGATTCTGAAATGGACCAGGAGGAAATGTGGATGGCAAGGAACATGGGGGGCATCTCTCTTTTCTCCTCTCGCCCCTCCTTTGATTATAGCTGAACAAGAGTCAAGAGGCCAGTAGACCAGCAAACCTAATAATCCTGTGATAATGATTTTTTAAAGCTCACAGGCAGATTCAAGCTGAAGTGAAATTGTTCAATTTCTGTTGCCATTAGCAAGGGTACACACACACACACACCCCTCCCATTCTTGGTACTTGGCACTTTTCTCTGTGTAGGTTGCATGCTATTTGTCTTAACTTCTTCAAAAACCTTTTAGCAGCCCCTGCCCACCTCTTCTTATTCCTTGGGTCACAGATGACTTTTTAGTGCCAAGTCAGCCCCAGAAGTGCCTTTTGGTGTGTTCAGAACTACCACTGCCGGTGTCTCTCCCTGCCGCTCCTCTTTCCCCAGCCACCCCACTGGCTGCCGGCCCTCCACTTCTTTGGTCCCTTTGTCAGCCCCCTCCTGTCATCTGGGCTATGCCACGGTGCAGCTGAAATCCTCATCCAGTTTCTCTGGGGAGAGGGCGAGGCTATGACTGGAACCGTGTTCCAATGAAAAGTCCAGAGCTCTAGCCCTGGAACCTTAGAAAGCTCTGAACAGACTTTCTTTCTTCCTTCCTTCTGTTTGTCTTTTTAGGGCCGCCCCCACGGCATAGGGGTCAAGTCAGAGCTGCAGCTCCTGGCCTACACCACAGCCACAGCAAAGCCAGATCACATCTGCGACCTACACCACAGCTTACAGCAACACTGGATCCTTCACCCACTGAGTGAGGCCAGGGATCAAACCCATGTCCTCAGGGATATCTGGTTCGTTAACTGCTGAGTCACAATGGGAACTCCTGAACAGGCTTTAGGAAGTGTCCCATTAAATCCTCTCATCTCACAGACAGGGAAGCAGAGGCCCCAGAGAGAAGGCACTGAATGATTTAATGGCAGAGCAGGGTTTAAAGTCAGGCCCTCCAATTCCCGTTCCAGGGTTTATATCTCTGAGCACAGTTGCAATGGTACCCTCAGCAAACTTGAATGTTTTATTAAAACAAGATTCTCGGGAATTCCCTGGGTGGCTCAGCAGGTTAAGGATCCAGCATTGTCACTACTGTAGCTTGGGACATTGCTATGGCAAGGGTTCCATCCCTAGCCTGGAAACTTGTACGTGCTACAAGTACAGCCAAAAAAAAAAAAAAAAAAAAAAGGCAAGAAAACCAGGGTTCTCTACTGGGGGAGATTTTGCCCCAAGAACATTTGACAACATTTGACACTGTCTGGAAACATGTTTGGTTGACACTCCTGGGGAAGGAGTGCTAAATGGTGTTCGGAGAGTCAAGCCATTTGCAGGCAGATATAAGAAGTGGAATCTGGTCACTGGCCTGCACAGGGCTTCACCACAGCCCATCTCATAGACACCTCTGTGTGGCTTTTGCAACTGGAGCCGAAATCTTATGGCTAATCCAACCTGCAGGGGTGAACTCAAGGCAGGCTTGGTTTGGGGATTTGTTTCTGTTTTATGTTTTCAGAATGTGACCTTTTCTTTACAGGGCTTCTCAATCATGGTACAGTTTGGGACCACAGAGCTTCTGTTATGCAGCTTGTCCTGGGCATTGTAGGCTCCTTAGCAGCATCTCTGGCCTCTACCTGGCAGATATCAGTAGCACCTGTATGACTTTTTTCCCCATGGAAAAACATGTGAACTTGAAAAAAATTGGGATATAATTCATGTACTATAAAATTAGGTGAAATTTTCTATGGCTTTGCTTGTCATTACTCCTTAGCGTTATCCAGGCCTTCCTCATAATTAGTACTTAATGTCTGACCAGTTGATTTGGCCCTGGGCTCTCTTCACAGAGGCTCTTCCCTGGACCCAGCAGGGAGGAGGAGGAGGGCTCTTTATGAGTGGTGTGTGTGTGTCTGAGGCCTGGCGAGCACATGGGGTGCTGGACTCTGTGCTGCATAGGGTCACATGACTAGTTCAGACCAATGAGTTGTGAAGGGAAGTGATAGGTATCACTTCCAGGCTGGAGCATTTGATTGCCTGTGTGAGTCCCTCCAGAGTTCTCTCCATCTGCTGAGTTGAGTGTGGAAACATAGGTCAATGTGGAACCTCCTTCAGGCAGGGTCCCTGGGTGACTCCAGTAAACTCCAAGCTCCCTCCTAATCCTCATGGGACATGTAACATGAGTGGAAAGCCAATTTCTGTCAAGCCATTGAGATCTGGGTGTCCTTTTTTTTTTTTAATTTTTCTTTTTTATTTTTCTTTTTCGGCTTTTTGCCTTTTTTCTAGGGCCGCACCTGCGGCATATGGAGGTTCCCAGGCTAGGGGTCGAATTGGAGCTGTAGCCGCTGGCCTATGACACAGCCACAGCAACATGGGATCCGAGCTGCGACTGCGACCTACACCACAGCTCACAGCAACCCAGGATCCTTAACCCACTGAGCAAGGCCAGGGATCGAACCCATAACCTCGTGGTTCCTAGTTGGATTTGTTAACCACTGAGCCATGACGGGAACTCCCTGGGTGTCCTTTGTTACTGCACCATAATCTAGCCTATCCTGACTATTGCACGGCACACAGAGAAATCAGCCCGTATTCAAAGAAACCATTCCATTCAAACCAGCCAGTGGAGTCCATTCAGATGCCAAGATAATGTGGGGTTAAAAAAAAAAGCTCATGAAGTTAATTAACAAATCTTTCATTGAGTTAAAAACACCAGCAAGCTAAGAAAGAAAAAAAAAAAAAACTTGTTTGTGTTAGGTTTCAGTTGTTTACAAATTCAGGAGGGTTAAACAGAGCATGAGCACAGTGTATGCCCTTTTTCTTGTGCTGTGTGATGTGGGGGATCAGTTCTCGCAAAGTCACAGAGGGGCTTTTGTGTCCAACAATAGCATCTCAGGGCCCACGTGCTTTGCATGTTCATCCACAATAACTGCTTTCTCCTTGCAAGTTAGGGCCAATGACTTCGGGTTTGGGGTTGTGAAATCAAAATTATGAACAGGCTAGAGAAGAAAAATTGTACTAACCAGGATCACTGTAGGGGTGTGTGTCTCTTTAAGAAGACCAACGCGATGATTCAAACTAGATAAATCAGAAAAGCAACTCTCTTACAAAGAATTCTTCTGTCCTAATTCCCTTGGTGCCCTGAAGTATTTGCTAAATTCCGGAGGTGGAGGTGAAGGGCAGAGAAATGTGAAGCTAAGATTCCCTGCCATTTGACAATCAAAGACACATAAAGATGAAATATTTTGCAGATGAATGCACAAAAAAGGAAAATTTAATATTCATATAGTTAAAAAATATATCTTAAACTTTAAGTTTTTTTTTTTTTTTAAAAAGGGCATACCTCTCCAGGATAAGTTTTTTGTTTTGTTTTGTTTTTAGGGCCACACTCACAGCATATGGAGGTTCCCAGGCTAGGGGTTGAATTGAAACTATAGCTGCTGGCCTACGCCAGAGCCACAGCAATGCCAAATCCAAGCCACCTCTGCGACCTACAATACAGCTCACGGCAACGCCAGATCCTTAACCCACTGATCGAGGCCAGGGATGGAACCTGAAACCTCACAGTTACTAGTCGGATTCGTTTCCGCTGTGCCACAACTCCCAGGATAACGTTTTGTTATTACATTTTTTCTTAAATAGATTGCAAACATTAGATATTGTTTGATTGAATGTTGATTAATTTGGGGGATTCCTTATTGCCAGTGTTGGTGTAATTGGACAAAATGCTCAACTTCTCTGTGCCTGTTGCCTTGTTTGTAAAATGAGAGGTTTGAAATAAAAGACCTTCCAGCCCTCTTAGCTCTAAAAAATTCTTCAGGATGAAAAGTGGCATCCTGAAGAAAAGGGTGGGCTCATTCTTTGTTTACAGATGATGCATTTTCTGAGACAATCAGCCTTCCAAATCTGACAAATTTTTTTGGTGGTGCCTGCAGCATGCAGAAGTTCCTGGGCCAAGGATTGACCTGAGCCACAGAAGTGACAACACCAGGTCCTTAACCCACTGAGCCACCAGGGAACTCTGCAAATCTGACATTCTAAAATAAAAAAATTACTTTCTTCCAGGTAGGCTGATTGCTGAAAAAAGACTTGTCAGCATCCAAGGTTTCTGAGGAGGGGCCGATGGAGCCAGGAGCCAGTGTGCTTTGTCCACCCTCCTAGTCTGGCAACTGGGTACCTTTCCAAGCAGGCTGACCTGTAGGCTCTTTCTAATCGGACCTGGAGGAAAAGGTTCCCTTCCTCTCTGGTGGCCAGGGTTCCAGCCTGGTGAAGAAAGTCCCTCCAAGAGAAACAGAAACAAGAAAGGGAGGGATCCGATGGGGTCTGAGTCCCTGGCTGGACCTTTCCCTGTGCTCCCTGTAGGCTGTTCTGAGCCCTTGATTAACTGCCCACCCCCGGCCCCCCTGCAAAGGAGTTGTAATAACCCTTTGCAACTCAGGAGGCTGGACTTGTGCGAAAGAAGGAAGAGGGAGAGGGTCCTGGAAGCCCTTCTGTGTGTTCAGCCTGGGGAGTCTGGCCTTGGAAAGTTGAGTGGAGTCGAAGTGGTGAAAGACACAGCCAGGTCCAAGGGCCACTTGGGAAGGGAGGCAAGAACAGCAACAAAATCCCACTGGAAAGAAGGTTTTCAAAAGGATGGCAGATCTTACTGAATGAGGAAAGAAAGATGGGCCGAAATCTTAGGAAATTTAGGGAAAAGAAGGTGGTGGAAAACAATGGGAGAGAGAGGCGAAAAGAGAAAAAGAGGGAAGGGATGATGAACCATTGTTTTTCTTTGTTTTTTTTTTTTTTCTTTTTAGGGCCACGCCAGCGGCCTTTGAAAGTTCCCAGGCTGGGGGTCAAATCAGAACGGCAGCTGCCAGCCTACACCACAACCACAGCTACAGCCGCTTCTGCGGCCTACACCAGATCCTTAACTCAGTGAGTGAGGCCACGGATCTAACCTGCATCCTCACAGAGACTGCGTCGGGTCCTTAACCCCCTGAGCCACGATGGCAACTCCAAACCATTGTTTTGAGAGACATTTTTGAGAATAAATTTGAGTTTCATTGCAGGGATCTGAGAAGAAGTCATAACAGGACCCTCTATGCCTTAAGCGAAATGTGGAGGGACATTCTGCATCTAGGAGATGAAAAAACACTATATTATCCAGTGTAAATGTGCTTTAACAGGAGACGCACTAGATGGAGAGTTACTTTGATCCTTCACTTCTCTTCGAGTTCCGCATACCTTGAGACAGCCCCCAGTGGTTTAAAGCCAGGGTCTGCCTAGGTTGCACCTTTCTACCAAGACTCTTCAGACTGCTGCGGGCTAGGGTGGAGGCAGCCTCACACCACCCCTCCCCCTTTCCCCGTTCCTCCTCCCCCTCCCCCATCCCCCCCAACCCCGCAATTAAAACCCTCCTGAGGTTTCCCACCTGCCCAAGGCTGAAATCCTAGCCCCTTTCCCTGGTCTCCCAGGGCCTCTCCTTCCCCCTTGTTAAGGGCGCTGGGAGGCCTCCCCAGGAGGTGATCATTAAGCTGAGCTATAAATAACAGTAAGGAGCCAGGTACAAGGAAGGCCTGGGGAAGAGTATGGGGTGGGGGGCGGGGGCCACCAAGCACAAAGGCCCTGAGTCAGGAATGAACTGGGAATTGGGAAGACTAGAGAGAAGACAGTGGGGGCAGAGTGGGGAGGGGAGAGCATAGGACACAGCTTCAGATTCTGGTTAAAGAAATACAGAGCTAGGAGTTCTCTTATGGTGCAGCAGGTTAAGGGTCCTGTGTTGCTACTGCAGCAGCTTGGGTCAGTTTGATCCCCAGCTCGGGAACTTCCACATGCAGAGCTGGAAGCACCTTTGGAGGGGATCTACTTCAACCCCTTTATCATTTTTATGTATTTATTTTAAAATGTTTTAATTGAAGTTTAGCTGATTTACAATATTAGTTTCAGGTGTTCAGCGTCGTGATTCAGTATTTTTACAGATTGCACTCCATTAAAAGTTACTACAAGATAATGGCCAGAACACCCCGGGCTATACCCTATGTCTTTGTGGCCTTTTTATTTTGTACATGTGTAATTGGCATATAACATGGTGTTACTAACTCCTTTATTTTAAAGACAAGGAGATTGCAGGTCAGAGGTTTAACACCTGTTTATTTTTAAAACCTGCACAAGTAACACATGAGCTTTCATGTTAAAATTTTAAAGAATACAGAAAGAGCAAAAAGCCCCCTTTGGCACAACTCCACCCCCAACCCTCGCCTGTCCCAACACCTGTCCCATTGTCTTCTCCAGAGGGAACTTTGGTCAGTCAAGAGGGCACTGTTCCTGACTTTGGGGTTGGCATATATATTTGGAAATGTATGGCTTTTCCACCAATGAGATTATACTTTTTGGCTTGGAAACCTTTTCACTTTTGTACATAGGGATGTATTGCATTCTTTTTACTTGCCACATAGTATTTCATGGTTAGATGCACTGTATCATTTAACTTTTCCTCTGTTGGGCTTTTGGGTTGCTCCTGGTTATTAGAAATAGGGCTGTGGCAAGTAACATTGGGCATACCTCTCTGGATACAAATGCAAGGATTTGGGTAAATACCAAGCCGTGGAATTCCTGGGTCCAGGGGTGCTCACAACAGAATTGCAATTGGTGCCACCAAAGTGCTCTCCAATAAAGGATGCATCGAATCACCTTCCCATCCACAGTACATGTGACAGCCTTCTTTTCAGCAACACCACCTCCAATGCTGGGTCCTATTAATCTTTTTTTTTTTTTTTTTCATCTTTTTAGGGCTGCACCTGGAGTGTATGGAGATTCCCAGGCTGGGGTCAAATCAGAGCTGAGGCTGCTGGCTTACACCACAGCTCATGGCAACGCCGGATCCTTAACTCATTGAGCGAGGCCAGGGATCAGACCCATGTCTTCATGGATCCTAATTGGGTTCATTAACCGCTGAGCCACGACGGGAACTCCTTATTAATCTTTATAATTCTTGCCACTCGGGCAGATAGTAATATCTCTTTGTTGTCTTCTGTTATAGTTGTTATAGTAGTTGTTATTTATCTTTTTATTTATTTTAGGCTTCTGTTAATGCTAACAGAAAAGTTGTAAAAATACAATTCTCATAGTTCCTTCACCCAGCTTCACCTAATGTCAGCATCTTACATAACCATATACAGTAAGTGTATGTGGTTAAGACGCGAACACTGGTACAGTGTTATTAACCAAACTGCAGACTTTATCAGATGTTACCAATTTTCCCACTCGAGTAGCAGTCGTTTGCAGTTTTGTTTCCCTAATTATTAGAAAGATCAAACATCTTTTCATATTATTTTCGTCCATCTGTGTTTCTTCTGAAAAATGCCGGTTCAGATTCTTTGCCCAGTTTTTCCCCACTTGGATCGCTCGTCTTTTTTCTAAAGATTTGCAGAGGCGCCTTATTTAAGAACCCTTTCAGGCTCACACAACTAATTAGTGTAGAGAACTCAGGTTTAACCTGATTGCCTGTTTCCACTGCAAACACCCTGACCTCAGTTCCTGACTCTTAGTTGCTTCCTTTCTCCCCTGGTCCATGCTCTGTGGTCCCCAGCTGGGAGACCACATTCTTATCAGCCTCTCTCAGAGCATAGCGGGGCCAGGGCTGCTCATCTGCTCATTTCATTCATCATTGCTGGGCTAATGACATTAGAGACCATCTGAATGGGCCTTTTCTGGACACCAGCTTTCTGGAAAGTCTCATCTCCTTTAGCCCTGAGGCAGGGTACCGAGAACGCCGGCTGCTGAGGCCTAAGAATGTGCCATTTGGCTGATTGTCCCCTCCTTAATTGCTGTCCTGGCAACTGTAAAACCTCCTGCACTGGCAGAATGGAAGCTGCAGAAGGGAGAGCATGTGCATCTTGGGAGCGCTGGGGGCCCCGCAGTTCCCAGAACCCCACCCAGGGCGCTCCGAGCCCCTCTCTGGTCACTCATCCTCCAGCTGCAGCGCACAGCTCAGGAAATTGACAGGAGATGGTGGGCAGGGGTGGACCCTGCCATGGGGCAGGGATGCAAAGGCAGCACCCGTCTTGGCTGCTCTGGTTCCACCCAACCATCGGTTCCTTGAGAAGAGGGGCTGTGCCTTGTTTCTTTGGTTTTCTTCTCCCACTGGCTCTGCAGTGAGGCTAACCAGAAATTTTGTCATTTGTAGTTACTCTAGATAAGGAAGGAGATGGGATTGAAGACACCGTTGGCCCCTCGTCTGGTCCCAAACATTTGGCCGGAATAGTGGTGTAGTGTGTTGAATGGTGCCCTCTTTCCCAAATATCAAGCCAGAACCTGTGAATGTGATCTCATTTGGAAAAAGTGTCTTTGATGATTGAGAAATGATTAAGAAACTCAAGACAAAGTCATCCTGGGTTAGTGAGATGATCTCTAAATCTAATGACAAGTGTCCTCATTGGGTAGAGGCAGCAGGGATTGGAGACATACAGAGAAGAGAAGGCCCTGTGAATGTGGAGGCAGAAATTGGAGGAGTTCCCATCGTGGCTCAGTGGTTAACAAATCCCACTGGGAACCATGAGGTTGCAGGTTCAATCTCTGGCCTCACTCAGTGGGTTTAGGATCCGGCGTTGCCAAGAGCTGTGGTGTAGGTTGCAGACGAAGCTTGGATCCCGCGTTGCTGTGGCTCTGGCGTAGGCCAGCGGCTACAGCTCTGATTAGACCCCTAGCCTGGGAACCTCCATATGCCACAGATGCGGCCTCAGAAAAGACAAAAGAAAAGAAAAGAAAAGAAATTGGAGTTATTTGGCCACAAGCCAAGGAAGGCCTGGGGTCACCAAGAGCTGGAAGAGGGAAGGAAGCCTTCTCCCTTAGGGCCTTTAGAGGGAGCATGGCCCTGGTGACACCTGAATTTCAGACTTCCATTCTCCAGACCCTGAGGAAATAAGCTTCTGTTGTTTTAAGCTGCCTGGTTTGCTGTAATTTGTCCTAGCAGTCACGGGAAGCTAATACAAGGGGCAGCCAACTAAGTCATTAAAACCCATAATCCTTGAAGGGACCGCAGACATCATCTGCCCCGTTGTTGCCTAAATAGGGAATTGAGGACCACGGGGAGAGCTGAGATGCCTCTGACCTGCATAAACAAACATCATCGTGTTTCACTTATACATAAAGGGTTTTGTTTTGTTTTGTTTTTTGTTTTTTTATCTTTTTAGGGCCATACCTGCAGGTGTGGAGGTTCCCAGGCTAGGGGTCGAATCAGAGTTATAGCTGCTGGCCTACACCACAGCCACAGCAACACCAGTTCCAAGCCAAGTCTGTGACCTACACCACAGCTCACGGCAATGCCCGATCCTTAACCCACTGAGCAAGGCCAGGGATCGAACCTGCGTCCTCATGGATGCTAGCCAGATTTGTTCCCACTGAGCCACAACAGGAACTCCTATACATAAGGGTTTGTGTGGTAGTATCTCTTAGCCAGCCCCACAGGTGACAGGTGGAGAACAAGGTGCTTGCCCTTCAGCACAAAAAGAAGATGGGAATTTTCTCTGTGGAAAACAGAGGATGGGATGGGGGCTCAGAATTTGCATTTCTAGCAAGTTCCCAGGTGAGCCTGATGCCGCTGGATCAGGATCACTCCTTGAGAACCCTTGCTCTGAAGCAGTGCTTCTTAACATGGAATCCCCTAGGGATCCTGTTATAATTCAGATTCTGACAACCCTTTGTACTGTCTGACCCTGTTCTCCCCGCTGTCCATCTCCAGCTGAAGTTAATTGGATCACGGGTTGATCTTGAGTCAAGGGCCCATGGACTCACCAACAGCCAACAATAAAACCCCAACCACATAGAGTAAATCTAAGCCCAGTTGTCTCCTTCTCTTGAGAATGGGAATGACGTCTGAACAGAGACCACTGCCCACTGGTGGTGATCCTTGGTGATCCTGAGGAACGTGCTGCAGATTGGGGCCAGCACCACAAAAAGCCAAGAGCAAAATGAGTGTGCAAAAGTAGCTGGCTCAGGAGGGGAGGAGAGGAAGCAGATGCAGAGCCTGTGCAGCCTGGAGAGGCAGAGGATGCCTTTGCTTTCTGACAGCTCTCTAATTCCTAATTCCCAGGAGCCCCAACTGGGCTGTTTGCCCTCATGTTCCGAGAAGCCCTGTGTCCTTCCAGTAAGCTCCTCTTTTTGCTTGAGAGACATTGGACAGGTTCTTGTTTCTTGAAGCCAAAGGGCCTTAATTAATCAGACTGTACCAATCTATGCCCTCATCCACTGGCTCCTGATGGTGAAAACTTCTGAGTCAGGAACTACATCCTGTGTAATGTTTCTGTCCAGGACCTTGGACAGGGCCCTGCACAGGCGGCACGTGAATCTCTTGACATAACGTGCACAGGTATCGGGAGGATGGAAGCGCATTCCAAGTGAGTGGCAGGTGGAGCAGAGGCATGGAGCTGGGTGAGCATATGTGGAGGGCCACTCACACAGGCTGGCTGGGGCTAAGGAGGCCGTCTTGGCTAGTAGGAAAGACTGATTATGGATGGCGTTAAACACCAGGCAGAGGAGCTGGCATTGGCTTCACAGTAGGGAAGCATCCAGGGTCCTTCAGCCAGAAGGACATGACCAACAATAGTTGTGCTCTTTTTAAAAAATGTTTTTCCTTTTATGGCCACACCTGGAGCATGTGGAAGTTCCCAGGCTAGGGGTCAAATTGGAGCTGCAGCTGCAGGCCTATTCCACAGTCATGGCAACATCTGATCTGAGCCACATCTATGACACACACTGCAGCTTGCAGCCAATGCTAGATCCTTAACCCACTGAGTGAGGCCAGGGATCAAACCCACATCCTCATAGACACTATGTCAGGTTCTTAACCCCCTGAGCTACAACAGAAACTCCCAGTCGTGTTCTTTTTCTTGGCAGGAGTCCTAATGGCTCAGGTAAGAGGTAGCATCTTGAAATATGCCTGTGAAAAATGAGAAGAAGAGGGAGTTCCTGTTGTGGCTCAGTGGAAACAAATCTGACTGGTATCCATGAGGACATAGGTTTGATCCCTGGCCTCGCTCAGTGGGCTAAGGATCCAGCGTTGCCATGAGCTGTGGTGTAGGTCACAGACATGGCTCGGATCTGGCATTGCTGTGGTAGTGGCAGCTGCAGCTCCGATTCGACCCCTGGCCTGGGAACCTCCTTATGCCGCGGGTGTGGCCCTAAAAAGACAAAGAAAGAAAGAAGAAGAAAATGGATCCCAGAAATTTTCCTAGTGTAGAATCAATAGGCAATGGTAGCTGATTAGATACTGTGTGAAGCCCCAGAACGGACAGTATTCTGTTGATAAACCAGATTTCCACCCCTAGCCTCACTATTAATGATAGACATTAATGGAAAGAGATGCTGTGTTTCTTCATGGCATGTCAGCAAAGATGCTGCTGAGGGTGTGGTAAAATCGTCACTTCTGTGTTTTACAACACACACAGGCTAAATCGACACACACACGATATGGACAGTAATTTAGCAACATGTATTATGATCTTTAAAGATTTTTGCACCCCTATTTTCTCAGAAATAAAATTGCAGCTCTTATAGGAATCTCCTAAAACATATAATTTATAGTCAAAGATATTCTTCAAGGCGCCCTAGGAAACAGCTCAAACATCCAATAAAAAGAATGTGAAATCTATGAAGCTATATTTGCTGTGGAATATTACACAGCCTATTTCAAATAAAGATTCAAAGGTTACCTAATACTTAGAGCAAAATGCTAAAGTATGTATCCATTTTGATTATAACTAAGTTAAACATACAAACAAAAACCAATAAATTGGGGGAAAAATGACTGGAAATATACCAAAAGTTTAATAGTAATTGTGCTTTTTTCCTACTTTTCTGTGCTCTCCACTTTTTCTCCAAAGCACAAATAATGATAAAAAGAAGTCCCTAAGAGTTCCCATTGTGGTTCAGTGTGTTACCAACCCGACTGGTATCCATAAGCATGCAGTTTTTTTTTTTTTTTTTTTGCTATTTCTTTGGGCCGCTTCCATGGCATATGGAGGTTCCCAGGCTAGGGGTCCAATCGGAGCTGTAGCCGCTGGCCTACACCAGAGCCACAGCAACGTGGGATCCGAGCCGTGTCTGCAACCTACACCACAGCTAACGGCAACGCCGGATCCTTAACCCACTGAGCAAGGGCAGGGACCGAACCCGCAACCTCATGGTTCCTAGTGGGATTCGTTAACCACTGCGCCACGACGGGAACTCCAGCATGCAGTTTTGATCCCTGGCCTCCCTCAGTGGGTTAAGGATCTAGCATTGCTGTGAGCTATGGTGTAGTTCACAGACTTGGCTCAGATCTGGTGTTGCTGTAGCTGTGGGTAGGCCAGCAGCTACAGCTCTGATTCCAGCTCAACCCCTAGCCTGGGAACTTCCATATGCTGCATTGTGGCCCTGAAAAGCAAGCAAGCAAAAAAAAAAAAAAAAAAAAAAAACAAGTTCCTAAAGTTTTACAAATCAGAACTCCCATTATGGCTTAGCGCTAATAAACCGGACTAATATTCATGAGGACAAAGGTTTGATCCCTGGCCTCACTCAGGTTAAAAATCTGGTGTTGCTATGAGCTGTGGTATATAGGTCACAGACACAGCTTGGATCTTGCATTGCTGTGGCTGTGGTATAGGCCAGCAGCCACAGCTCTGATTTGACCCCTAGCCTGGGAACTTCCATATGCCGCAGTGTGGCCCTAAAAAAACCCCAAACAAACCGTAGAGCATTAGGACTTTTTCTGTTCTGCTGTGTCTTTGTCTCGTCTGCTCTGTGAGACATTTAATTCTCAAGCGCAGTGCTGGGCACAGAGGCGGCCTGGGCCAGGGATGTCTGTTGATCAGTGTGTTGAGTTCCTGCAGCTGCTATAACCAATTATCCCAAACTTGGTGGCTTAAAACAACAGACATCCATTCTCTCAAAGTTCTGGAAACTTCAAATCTGAAATCAGTCTTCCAGACCAGAAATCAAGGAGTCTGCAGGCCAGCGCTCCTTCCGGAGGCTCCAGGAGAGAATCTGTTTTTCGCTTCTCCCGGCTGGCTGCCGGCAGACCTTGGCTAGTGGCCTCGGCACTCCCGGCCCACGTCACTTCCGTCTTCCCATTGCCTTCTCCACTTCCGTATATAATCCTCCTCTGCCTCCCTCTTGTAAGGCCCCTTGTGATGACATATAGGATAATACAAGATAATTTCTCTACCTCAAGATCTTTAATCACATCGGCAAAGTCTTTTTTCTCCTCCTCCATATAAGGTAACGCTCACAGGGTCTAGGGATTAGGCTGTGGCTATCTTTGGCGGGGCGGCGAGTGGGGGGAATGACACTATGTAATTTATCACAACCAGCTTTAACGATTAAGTGAGGTCGATTGAGACCAGACCCACGATCAGTTCACACTCTTGTGGCTGCAGCAGGGGGTGCCGGGTAGATCACCGGGGCTGTGATGGGTGAGGATTCCCAGGAGAGCTGCCTCTTTTGCCCAAGTTCTCTTCATTGTCTGGGTCAGAAATGCAGGCAGTAGCCAGGCTTTGCCCTGGATGGTTTACAAGGGGCTGAGGATTTTGCCCAGAGAGGTTCTCTTCTCTCTGGATTCAAGGGCCTCCTGCCTTTTTTTTTTTTTTTTTCTTTTTAGGCCACACCTGTGACATATGGACGTTCCCAGCCAGGGACTGAATCCGAGCCACAGCTGTAGCAACACAGGATCCTTTAAACCACTGCTTGGGGCCAAGGATCAAACCCAAGCCTCTGCAGCAACCTGAGCCACTGCAGTCAGATTCTTAACCCACTGCACCACAGCAGGAACTTTTATTTTTCAAGGGCTTCCTGCTTTAAGAAAATCAAATATGTGGAGGGAAATTGGGACATGGTGAAACAAGCCCTGAAAGGTAAGCGTTTGCATTCCAGAAAGGGTCTCCTGTTTATGAAGGGTTCCTGGGTTAGTCTCCAGGTTCTTAGTTGCCTTGGCCTTGTCACTGGCTTGCTGTGTGACCTCGGGCAGTTGGCTTTCCCTGTCCTCAGTTCTGGAGAGTTCTGGGAGGTCTCTGGGAGCTCTGCCAACACCCTCACCTGGACCTCATGTACCATCTTTCTCTTAATCTTTGGTACCATTCAAGTCTTTAAGAGGCTGGGGAAGCTACTTAAAGGCCTTTCTCAGAACAACTCCTCAGAGTTTCAGTAGCCCAAGGTTCTCCCAGCAGAACCTCAGTTTTCCTTTCGGGCTTTTCCTTCCTGGGGTCTCTCTGAGACCTTGTCCCATGATTGTAGGTGGCCTCAGGGGTGAGATGTGAAATCAGTGATGGGCAGGGATTTTCACTGTGCTGTGTGTGGGAAGGAGCATCTGCAGGCCTACAAGGAAGACAGGTACTACGTGTGGGTGAGGGGCAGGAGGCTCATATGGGGAGCAATTACCCAAGTGCTGGAGGTCTCGAAACGAATTTGTTATTCGCGATAAGGTCACTTACTCATGGTGACCTGTTTCTATGGGGTGGAGCATGGATCCTTCAAGCCCTGGGATGTTTAGTGATGCTGCGTTGCGGCTGCTTCCTTTCATAAAATATCAAAATACTCTCAGACCCTTCTCCAGGACACCTCTGCATCTTCATAACCAGCTTCTGAGAGTTAACCCCGAGCTCAGTAGTGGCTTCAGAGCTTTGATGATGGCTCATTTATCATAAGTTTCTGGACACATCACCCCTGGCTCTAATTATTCCAAAGTTCCCTAATGGATCCCTCAGGGTGTGAGCCTACCTGCTCCTATCTTACTGATCAGCAGGTGGCAGCACAGGAGCACACAAAGTTCAGGGTTGCAGGAAAAAAAGGGCACAAAACCTCCCACGTTTCAGCCTAACTGCAGAGGGATCCCTCTCCCGGCTTTGGGGTGGTGCCCCTGCTCACTGCCAGGCACCCACCCTCACACCACATCCCACTGGGTGTGGCTGGGTATCCTCATCCCAAGGGAAGAGGATGACTCCACCTCTGGGAGCTCAACCCCGGGGGAACTGGAAGCTGATTTGGGAAAGATGGTGTTTGGAGGTGTGCCAAGTGCTGTCCTGGAAACTTTTGCTCTGGAAAACTGGGCATCATGCAATGATGTATCTAGCCCGTCATTAGTGCTCAGCATATGTTAGCTGTGTATACACATACCTCACCTCATTTAATCTTTACAACAAACCCACAACGTGAGCCTTTGCATGTGAAAGTTCCCAGGACAGGGATCAAACCTGTGCCACAGCAGCAACCTGAGCCCCTGCAGTGGCAATGCTGAATCCTTAACCTCCTGAACCACAAGGGAACTCCTGCAGCCCATTTTACAGACAAGGTTACTGAGGCACAGAGGGGTGGTCTCAGTTGTCCAGCATCACACAGCAAATAGAGTGATGCTGGGTTTTGAATCCAAGACTTAGTGACTCAGAGTCCAGCTGTGTCCTCCTGTGCTTGCTAAGGAGATGCTTGATACCAGGTCACAAACCTTCCTTATCATCTTACACGCACAGTTGCTTCTCAATGAGAATGGAGGGCTGAACCTACTGAGGGCATAGAGCAAAGGAATGAGTAGACCCAGGATTTTCTTGTAAGTTTTGCAGAGGGGAGGGGTGTTGAGGATGGGAGCTGATCCCAGCAGCTGGGCTGGGAAGCAGAAGACCAGAGTTATGTTCTATTTCTGCTTCCCATTGCTGTGTGACATTTGGCAGATTCTGACCCCCTCTGGGCTTTCCTTTCCTTGTCTCTCAAGTCCTTGTTGGTTCTTACTGTCCAGGGAAGCCAGAAGCTCTAGTACCAAACTTCTCCTTAACTAAAAAAATCCTAGGCTGTGACTGTTCAGCTCATGGGGTTCTTACTGGGATGAATGAGGCTACAAAGAAATATACTGGGGGGGCCTGGGCACATCACAGCCACAGGGGCAGGGCTGGGGCACCTGGAGACGTGCACGCAGCTCAGGTGTTCATTCCGCCCTGCTCCCATCTTAGCTTTCACCTATCACAGGTTGGGCTCTGCAGTTGCTGAGGGCAAAAGGAGATAAGGAGGAAACAGATGAGGATGGGGGGGCCACCAGACCATTCCTGCCAGCCCAGCCGGCTCCCTGTTAGAGGCCTGTGTCAGGGGAAGATGGACAGGCCCTAGTCCCACTCTCTTGGTGTGTCATCAGCCTCCTCTGGGTGCCGTATGGATGCATGCATGTGTCTACATGCATGTACTGTGTGTCTGTGTGTGTACATGCACACGTGCAGCACCCTGTGTCCCTTTGGCCCTCAGTGGGGCCTGCCAGCTCTGGACCCCTCTGACAGGTGACAATTTGGTCCAGCCACCTGGATCTCACCCAGTCCCTGGGACGCGGACTTGCCAAGAGAGGCAGGTCCTGCAGCTAAAAGAGGATCCTGGCTCTGGGGTCAGAGCCGGAGCGGAGGAGGCTGGGCCATCAAAGAGCAGCTGCAGCCGCAGCTGCAGCCCTGCAAGGTTTCTGGAGCCCAGGCTTGGCTCCATACCTGGATGGTTTTGTACTTGCCACAACCCCCTGAGGTAGGCAGTGTCGTTCCCTCCATTTTATAGATAAGACGTTCTCTGAATGGTCGCTTCTGTTGGGTAGAACAGTGAGGACAGAGTCGGCCTCATTTCTCCCTGCATCTGTCTGGACGTGGCTGGGGGCTGGGGTTGGGGGCTTCCCTCCTCAGACTTCCCCTTGCGAATCCTCTCCTCGGAGGCAGGCGTCAGGCCCGAGCAGGAACTCTGGTCCCGGGTCCTCAGAGCCCCCCTAACAGCACCATCCTGGGAGAGAGGAGTTCCCTTGGCCCTCCACCTAGGTGATGAGGGGACCGCGAGGCCTCAGCCCTGTCCAGCCCTCCCCCTCGGGCCTGGCGGAGGAGGTGGCCCACCCTTGGCAGGCCCAGTGACGCAGGTCAGCAGTGGGGAGGCCGCCCTGGTTGGGGATGAGCCAGAGCCTGCGGAGGCCCCTCTGTCTGGGCCAGATGGTTGCTGGCTCCAGTGGGAGGGGCTGCCAACACCTCCAGTCAGTGTCCTGGCCTGGGTTCCTTACTGCTGAGTCCAGCCTGGGCCCTGAGGGGCTGTGTGCCCTGGGGGCTGCACTTTGTCCTCACTGAATGGGGCTTTCTTTGAGCTGCCCTTACCTGCATTGCAACCCCATCTGACTGGCTCCCTTCCCCACCCCCACCCCACCCCTCTGCCCAGGGCCCAGCCAGATCCTTCAGAGTCTCATCTCTACACTGACCAAGGCCCTGCAGGACCCAAGGGAGGTGGCCTGGACAGTGGGGTCTTCCCTCCTGGTGTCCCCTTTTCCTGTGCAATTCAGGCTGGATTCATTCATTCATTCATTCCTCCAACCAGTATAAATCAAGACTCTGCTATGTATCTGGCCTCTTCTCCCCAGATGAACAAGACAAAGTGGTCCCTGCCTTCATAAACCAATGTGACTGTTGGAGACAAAAAAACTAATGAACTGGGTGTAGGGTGACACATCTGAGGCTGGGGGCTGCTTTAGGAAAGGTCATCAGGGAAGGCTTCCCTGAGGAGGAGGCGTTTGAACTGGGGCTGGAAAAACAAGAAACCAGCCAGACCCAGTTCTGGGGGTGGGAGGACGGAAAGCTCCAGGTAGGGGACCCAGCGTATGGGGAAGCCCTGCGTGGGGAAGATGTGTGTGATGGGGCTGGTGTGTGCTCGCTGGTGGTGTCAGGACAGGAAGGCTGGACGTGGAGGGGAGGAGGCGACATCAGGGCCAGAACTCAAAGGCTCGTAGGAAATGGATTTGATTCTGAAAGGCTTTCTCGAAGGGGAGTGATATAAAGAGTTAAAATTCATAGTGCTTTCCCAACACGCCTGGTGTCTCTTGTCTTACATAAGTCGACACTGTCAAACCTCCCCAAATGCCCCCAGCAGGTCCCATTAGTATCCCATTCTACAGGTGAGGAAACAGGCATTCAGAGGTTAAGTCATCAGTGACGAACTACAGGTCATTGGTGGAGCTGGAATTTCCGGTAGGATGCTGGGTCTAGAACTCTAACCCCTGTACCACACTGCCCCCGGGGTAAGATTCCCTCGCCTCCCATACAGCCTCCGGTGAAAGACTGTCCCCCTGCCCCGGGCTTGTTTGCTTTGCTTAAGCAACATATAAGCATACCATAAGGCTTAAGAAACTGGGGGGTCCTCCAGAGGGTCGTCTTGTCCATGCCGCTGCCTCCAGACAGACATGGTATTAAAATTCTCATTTTGAAGAGGAGACTACTGAGGCACAAAGCAGTTAAGAGACTGGTCCAGAGCCAGTGAAGGAAGCCCGGGAACTCGAGCCATGGTCTCTTGAATTCTTCTGCTCCGGCCCCAACCTCTCCATCCCTACTTTGAGACAATTCTCAAGTTGTTTCTTGTCTGCTCTCCTTCCCCTACCCTTCCCCCAGCTGGACAGCAGCCTCCCTCTGTGCCCTCCACAGAGTGGTGTACACAGCAGGTGCATACTTGATGTCTTTGGATGCAAGCAGGCACACACTGCGCATGGTGTTTCTGTCCAGGACGCCTAGAGCAGGGCTGCTTAGCAGGAAGGGTGGATGTGAACTGATGCTTGATGGCTGCCTAGGAATGTTTCGGTGAGCCCAGGAGCTGGGCTGGGGTGTTTCTGTCTGGGATGGGACGGATAGCTCAGCCCGAGGCAACAGCATGTGCAGCGAGAGAGGGTGAGGACATGGCATGGTCACGGAATGGAAAGGGTTCAGCTGGATCTCAGCATGAGGAAAAGAGGGGCAATGAGGCTGGGGCAGGGCCAGTGAGGATGGGGCCTGTCCCTGCATGGACTTATTCTGTGGTTGCTGCTTTCTTACTGTCTTAACAAAGAGGCTCCATTGGGTAGATACGGAATATCTTTAATGCCCCGATTTCGTGCAGCCATGTGTGGCTTTGCTCTGCTTTAGTCTAGAGGCACCTGTTCGAGGGGCCCTGGTTCACAAGGGAGCCTGGGTTGATATGCTTTTCTTTACCTTCAAGCCCTTCCTCTTGTGGAGCCCCATCCAGGGCAGGCTGGCATCGTGGGCCTGGGCCTGGCTGTGGCCCAGGTCCGAGGGCAGCGACACCCGTGGTGTCAGTGGTATCAGCATGGCCATTGGCATCAGCGGCACCAGGTCCTCAGAGGCCCCAGGGGGGACACGGGGCAGCTTATCATGGTCCAGGTTGGCATCGCTCCAGCCCTCGGAGCTGTCACTGTGGCTGTGTGAACCGGTGGCTTCATCCTCAGATATGGTGATGATCTTAGCCGTGTCCTCCCTGAGGTTGCTGTGTAGGCCCCCTGCCAGGTGGTCGGTGGCCACCTCAAATTCACTGGCTCCGCATCCTCCTGCTGCATCCTCCTGCTTCCTCTCAGAGCCAACTGAAGGGGCACCACAGAGCCCTGGTACAGGCTGGGCAGGGGTCTTGGCTCTGCCCTGGCCAGTCCAGAAGAGAGTGAGCTCTTGGCGGCAGGCGGCCACAGCCAGGCTGGTGAGCAGGGTGCTGGACACCAGGTAGAGCAGGGCAGGCTGGCCCATCTGCATGAGGGCCATGGCAACAAAGGTGACCAGCAAGCCCACAGCATAGGCCGCAGTGCAGGCCATGAAGTAGACCTGCCCTGAATGGGTTTGCACGTCAAAGCGGTGACAGTAGGCCACCAGGAAGCCGGGGACCACAATGTCACCAAAGCCAAGGATGGAGAAGGGCTGGTCACATAGGGTCAAGGCCGAGAAACTCAGCCGGGGCACCTTGAGCACCATGGGCAGCCTCTCGTGGCTCAAGGAGTCTGCTGGGCCGGAGGCTACCTCCACCATGATGCTCTCGCCGGTCCTGGTGAGAAGGGGAGTGACAAAGACGAAGAAGACATCAAAAGCCAGCAGGGCCAGTAGGAAGGAGGTGCAGCTCTTGAGGGTGGGCAGGCGCACCCGCCGCAGGACGAAAAGGCAATAGGCCACGCCCAGCATGTCTTGCAGGAGCCACGCCCAGCGGTCCTCATTGCGGTAAGCCACCCAGAGGATGGTCACCACCAGGCACAGGCCGGCCAGCAGCAGCAGGGGCAGCTGCAGGCAGGCCCGGCGGCTGGGCAAGAGCCACTGGTATTGCTGCAGGGGCAGGTGGTGCACCACGGGGGCCAGGCAGCCGTAGAGGCCGGTGCCGGCGCCGAGGGCGAAGATGGCGATCATGACGTAGACAAAGCAGTCGTAGAAGAAGTAGAGCAACAGCATGATGGCGCAGGACGTGGTGACCACAGCCCCTGTCATGGCCAACGTGAAGTCCACCGGTGCATCCTCGTCGTCTTCCTCGTGCCCGCGCTGGCCGGCCACTGATCCCTGTGGATGGTGACCGCCAGGCCCCCCTCCCCCTCGGGCTCTGCGCCGCTGCAGCCGGTCAGCCTCGGTCAGGCCGGCCCAGTAGCCGCCCGCAGCCACGGTGCCTACAGCCAGGATGAAGATGACCACCATGTTGTAGTCAAGGCTGGGCTCTGGGGGTGCGTACAGGGCCACGCGGACCCCGGTGCCGCCGTGGGTGTGGCTGAGGATGTCAAGCATGTCGGCGTAGCGGAGCACGGCTACCGGGATGGTGAGGTCCGGCAGGGGCTTGTGGGGGTCCTGGGACGCCGGGGTGGTGTCTGAGCACTGTTGGCCGTTGACCCGGCTCACGATGAGCAGCCCGTGGGCACCCTGGCCCTGAGCCAGCCAGCCTTTGGCGTAGAAGCTGCAGTTGCCCCTCATGACCATGGCGGTGGTCCGGCGGAGGGGCCGCTGGCTGGGGGAGCCGGGATGGACCTGGTGGGAGAGGTCCTCGCCTGGGCACCAGGGGGTCCCAGTGCCGTCGTGCAGGGGCAGGAGTGGGGCGTGGTGCAGGTCCCGGGGCAAGGTGATATAGTCGGAGCGGAAGAGGACACAGTAGTTCTTGCTCCAGTTCTCCGACACCACGTGGATCACACCGTACTCGCCCTGGGCCACGGTGCTCGCGAGGAGGAGGAGGAGGAGGAGGAGGAGGAAACCCAGGCACGCCATCCTCCTCAGGCACCTACCGCTGCTTCCCAGTCCCTGCACGGCAGCTGCTCACAGCCCAGTACCCCCTCCCAGGGGGCTGGGTGTGGCACTCTGTCACAGAGCAGCTTTGCCTCCTGTCCAGGAAACCAGGGCCACACCTACCTGTCACAAAGCTGTGCAGCCTCTCAGGGCCCTGTCCCCCACCCCTTCCTCTGGGGGGAGAGGTCATCTGAATCCCCACTCTCTGACCAGCTCCTGCTGGAACTGGACCGGGTAATTTGAGACAAGAGCTGGGAGGATGGGGTCGGGGGATCCTAGGCAGGGCTCTGGAGCAGTCTTGACCCTTTACACACTGCACAACCCCAGGCAGATGCCTCTCTTCTCTGTGCCTGTTTCTTTAGAAGAAGTAAACTAAAGAAGTGAGGACATTAGACCAGAGAGTTTCAAAGACCCCTGGGAGCCCTAATCTCAGTGACATTGTGCACTCTTATTGCGCTTTCATTAGGTGCCAGGCACTTTACCTGTACTCACAGCACCCCTGCAAAGAGTTATTACTATACCCATCCAGCCTGAGGCCATGAACGGTGCTTGTTCCTGTCTTTTTAGGGCTGCCCCATGGCATATGGAAGTTCCCAAGTTAGGGGTTGAATCAGAGCTATAGCTGCTGGCCTGTACCACAGCCACAGCAACACAGCATCTGAACTGCATCTTGACCTACACCAGAGCCCATGGCAACACCGGATCCTTAACCCACTAAGCAAGGCCAGGGATCGAACCTGTCTTCCTCATGAATACGAGCCGGGTCCATTACTGCTGAGCCACCACGGGAACTCCGTGTGAGCTGTCCCTAAAATCCATGCCCCTTTGTGCAGGCATGTGCCCACAGTTTCATTCCCAGACTCCCTTGGATTGAGGAATGGCCACATAGCCATTTCTCACTGCTGCAATTGAGCAGAAATGGTGTGAGTCCCTCAGGGACCTGGACAGACTGAGGTGCTCTGTCCCCTTCAGTCTGTGGCATCTCTTCCCCTTTCTCACAAGTCAGCCACGGTCAGGCCATTGGCTGTGGAGAGGAGGATGTCCTAAGGAATGGGGAGAAAGGGAATGAAAGAACCAGGTCCCTGATATCTGCATGGAGCTGTGGCAAGGGGGTGTCACTGTGCACTGTTAGATGCATTATCTTCTTTAAGCCACTGGCTTATTGTGGGTCCCTTTGTTACAGCAGCTTAACTGTACTGAATACCCCCACTTCATGGATGAGTAAACCGAGGCTCAAAGAAGCCCACCCTATAGGCTCCAGCCCTAGCCACATTTCCCAGATCCAGCTCTTACACCGGACACATCCCTTAGGTCTTGCCCTGTCCTAGAACCTGCCTGGGGATGCCTGGCTCTCTATTTGACTCTCTGACCTCTCATTTCTGCCCCCAGGCCTCATCATGCTGCTGTCTTATCTGTCAGGCTCTACCTCCACCTGGTAGCTCCTGTTGATAGCCCCCCCCCTCCCACCTCCAAGAGAGATAGCTCCCATTCTTCGGTCTTACTTTCTTCATAGCACTTATCTCAGCCTTAGGCTTCTGTGTAGCTGTGTGTTTCTGTGTTCATTTTCTGTCTTCTGTAGCATCAACTCCACGAGGACAGGGACCTTATCTCTTCTACCCACGGCTCTCCGATTCTGGAATGGAAAGTGATGTTTAGGAAATATGTGTAGGATGCATGAGTGAGTGACCCTGTTTTACAGTAGAAAGGACTGAGGTGCAGGGCAGTGAAGGGACTTTTGCAAGGTGACATGTGAGCAGGAGTGATGAGATTCCAACCCAGGCTGTTGGGTGGTAGAGCCTCTCTGGCTGAGCCTGCTCTGCTCCGTGGGTGTGCCCAGGGCACTCTGCAGTCAGCCTGCTTATCCCAGAAAAGTGGTACTAGGTGGCAGACAGGTTTATTGAAAAAGTCAGTGAAAGTCTGGAATCATCATTAAAAACTCACCAACCTACTTCACACCTTGTATTAGTTCCTTGGGCTGCCTTCCATAAATGATCACAAACTGGGTGGCTTAAAAGAGCAGAACTTGGAGTTCCCATCGTGGCTCAGTAGAAACGAATCTGACTAGTATCCATGAGGACACAGGTTTGATCCCTGGCCTTGCTCAGTGGGTTAAGGATCTGGCGTTGTGGTGAGCTATGGTGTAAGTCACAGATGCGGCTTGGATCCTGCGTTGCTGTGGCTGTGGCATAGGCTGGCAGCTACAGCTCCGAATGGACCCCTAGCCTGGGAACTTCCATATGCCATGGATGCAGCCCTACAGTGACAAAAAAAAAAAAAGGCAGAAGTTTATTAGCTCACAGTCTGGAGGTTAGACATCCACTAAGGGCTGAATGTTTTTGGCTCCCCCAAATTCGTACGTTGAAGCCCGAGTCCCCAGCATGATGGGAGCTGGAGGTGAAGCCTTTGGGAAGCAATTATGTCATGAGGGTGGAGCCTCATAACGAGATTAGGAGACTAGTATTCCTATAAGAAGAGACACAGGAGATAATCTCGTTCTCCACCACATGGGGACACGGCAAGAAGGCAGCTGTCTGCACCCCAGGAAGAGAGCCCTCCCCAAGACCTGAATCTGCCAGCAGCTTGATCTCACCCTTGATCTTGACTTCCCAGCTTCCAGAACTGTGAGAAAGAAATGCTTGTTGTCTAAGCCACCCAGCCCATGGTATTTGTTGTGGCAGTCCAGACTAAGACAGAGTCCCAAATCAAGGTGCCAGCAGAGCCGTGCTCCCTCGGAGTCTCTGGGTAGACCCCTTCCTTACCGATTCCCGTTTGTGAGAATGATCTTTGCATTCCTCGGTTGCAGCCACCTTACTCCAGTTCCTGCCTCTGCTGTCACATGGCATTCTCCCGTGTATCTCTGCGTCTTTTGTTTTCTTAAAAGGATGCCAGTCATGTTGGATTAGGGCCCATCCTAATGATCTCATCTTATTTGTATCTGCAAAGGCTCAGTTCCAAATAAGGTCACATTTACAGGTACCAGGGCTTAGAACTCCGACATCACTTGAAGGAACACAATTTGAGCCATAAAACCCATTTTAACTTCCAATGAGTAAGCCTATAGCCACGAACTGTTGAAACTAAGGTCTCTCCTTGGATTACGGGTCCATCCTTGTAGTTCCGAGTCGGCTTCCTTGTGAAATCTACACAGATGAGACGCCAGATTTGGATTCTTTGAGGTGGAGGCGAGCTTAAGGGACCCCACCAAGTTATTGAGGAGTGGGGCCGTGTAGACGCTGACAATCTCCTCCCACCCAGTGGTTTAATTTGTCTCACCCACACCTGATTTGACAGCTAATAAATATTTTGCATGACTCAGATTGTGTCTTTCAAAGCATTCAACTGCGTTTTCAGAAGAAATAACATCGCTGCTTATTTGTGCATTTCTGTGTCATCCATTAACATAACATTTAATTAGATTACAAACAGTAATCACAACGACAAGTTAACGCGAAAGGACAACAGCCTGGTGAGTGGATCTCCAGTCCATGGGGGAAGGGTGGCGGGCAGGGGAGGGGGCTGCCAGCTGTGCCTTTGGTGAGCTCCCTCTGTAGAGGAAGGACCACTGTGTTTGTCAGGGGCCATGAGGGACAGGACACTCGGCTTATGTAGTACTTATGAGAGTGTAGCCATGTCTAGACTGGGTGTATCTCTCTGCATCTGAGCACCCAGAGGCTGGGTACAGCAGGGCTGTGATCATAAAACCCTCTCTGGCCCCCCAGCTATTGATGTTCAGCCGAGACTGGTCCCATCCTCCACATAGGGAGGCTTGGGTCTTTTAAAAAACCAAAGACTAAGACATCTATTGGGGTGGCCATTATAAAAAAATAAAACTGGAGGTCCCATTGTGGCTCAGTGGTTAACGAACCCGACTAGTATCCACGAGGCCGCAGGTTTGATCCCTGGCCTCGCTTAGGCATGAGCTGTGGTGTAGGCTGCAGACGAGGCTCAGATCCGTGTGGCTGTGGCTGTGGCTGTGGCCGGCGGCTACAGCTTGGATTTGACCCCTCGCTGGGGAACATCCTATATACTGCAGGTGCGGCCCTAAAAAGGCAAAAAATAAATAAATAAAAATAAAAGTGCTAAGAAGGGGTTTTGGTGCAGAGGTGGAGAAATGGGGATTCTCACACGTTGCTGGTGGGAAAGTTGCCCATCGTACAGCCGCTGTGGAAAACGGTGGTTCCTTGATAAGTCAGAGAGTTTCCACATGACCCAGCAATTCCACTCGTGGCACATAGACCAAAGGATGGAAAACAGGTGCTCAAACAGAAACCTGTATGTGAAGGTCTGCGGCAGCTCTTCTTCACGGCAACTGGAAATTGATGAACCCAAATGTCCTTCGACAGGCGAATGGATAAAGGAAGCATGGTCTGCCCTGCAATGGCGTGTCATTCAGCCCCATGAAGGAAGGAAGGTCCGATGCAGGCTACAATGTGGATGAACCTTGAAAACATTAAGCGACTAAAAGAAGCCACACGCAGAAAGACAACTAGTACATGATTCTACTTTTATGAAATATCCAGAAGAGGCAAATCGTAGAGTCAGAAAGCAGGTTGGTGGTGGCCGGAGCCTGGGGAAAGGAGAAAATGGGGAGTGACTGCCTAATGAGTCTGGGGTTTCTTAGGGTGATGAAGAAGTTCTGCCACTTGGATTGTGGTGATGGCTGCACAACAGTGTGAGTGTATTTAATATGCTTAATTGTACACTTTAACATGGTTGAAATGGTAAATTCTATGTTGTGTGTATTTTTTTTTGCTTTATTATTATTATTATTATTTTGCTTTTCAGGGCCGCAGGTGCAGCATATGGAAATTCCCAGGCTAGGGGTCAAATCAGAGCTGCAGCTGACGGCCTGCTCCACAGCCATAGCAATGCCAGATCTGAGCTGCATCTGCCACCTGCATCACAGCTCACTGCAAGGCCAGATCCTTAACCCACTGAAGGGAGGCCAGGGATCAAACCCGTGTCCTCATGGATCCTAGTTGGGTTTGTTAACCACTGAGCTACAATGGGAACACCTCACAACTTTTAAAAGAACAGAACAAGGACCAACTCCAGTCCCCTCTAGGGACACTACTGTGCTCAGGCCAAGTCTCGTAATTCTTCTGGATCCCATCAGACCAGCACTGTCCTGATTGGGGGGGGGTTCAGAAACATGGGCCCCCAAACAGAGCCTGCTCCTTCCTCCCCCACCCCAGATCTCCTTCCTCCCCCACCCCAACTCCTGGTGGCCTGGGCTCAAATAATTCTCTGGAGTTTCATTTCTTCTGAGGCTCTTCCTGGGACCCGGCTCACAGAAGGCTTTGGATGTCTGTCTGCTCCTTCCTAGATACCCCCAACCCCCCTCAGCCCCTGGCTCCCAGCTCTGGAATTGCTCTCTGTAGCTGCTTGGAGCCCTGGCACCCTGCAGGGTGCCCTGGTAGGCGCAGTCACATGAGTGGCCAATGTCCACTCCCCAGGCTGTACTTCTGCTCCAAGACTCTGCAGCCCCCACCCTTCCCCAGACCCCCAATTGTACCCCTTTTCTTGAGGGCATCCCCCTGCATCTCCCATTCTCTCCCCACTGCCCCCTTAGCTGTGGCCTGGGCTCTCAGGATTGCTGCCCAGGGCAGGCCAGGGGCAATGTCTCTGCTTTCCATTGAGGACCTAGGTGGCACCTGGAACATAACCTTCATCCACTCAGGGCAGAGAGGATGGCAGGCCCTGGGAAGCATGTCTCAACCCAGTGGGGCTTCTCGGGAAGGTGGGGAGGGTGCCCAGCTCACCTGGACCGTTCACTGCCCTTGCTTCCTGGCCCAGCACTGTCCTTGTTGCATGTTCCAGAGATGGTACAGACGCTGAGAAGAGACTGGACCATCCTGGTCTCCCTCCCCGCCACAACCCCAGTAATGAAGGCAAGAGAGGTAGGAGCAGAATGGCCAGTCCCACCTCCACACCCCCTCACCAGGAGCCCTTAGAGGGGCAGAAGGAGTGGGTGGCAGTTTGATGGCCAGTGGTGGTCCCTGGAGTTATGTCCAAAGAATGATGACATTGGTGTTTCTGATACACTGAGGGCTCTGAAAACTATACTTGATCCAGGCCTCTCTTGACTCTGAACCTTCCCAGAAGGTTCTGCAAGTGTTGGGGGGCTCTAAAAGGTGGGGAATAGGTGATGCTCTGAAATGGAGCAGGGACAGGGCTGGGGACGCTGGGAGGCTGGCAGCCTATTGCCGTGTGGAGGCTGGGCTGGGTTCAGGGAGTGAGCCACCTGAGGCCCATGCTTTGCAAGAGCCAACTCCTCCTGCGTCCAGTTTCATCATTGAACCCTGGGCACCCCAAAATTGGAGAAACTGAAGAATTTCCTTAGGAAGGGGATTGGAAGGGGCAGTGGGGCAGGGAGGGGACCTCTGCAGGGAAGTCCTGTCCGTAGCCGTTAAATGCTGTGAGGCCGAGTGAGGCTGACCTGGGTTCACATCCAGCCAGGCCACAGCTGGGTGCTCCCGGTCACGTCTCTTAACCTCTCTGGGCATCACTTTCCCCGTCTGTAATATGGGGTAACAGCACCTGCCACATAGGGTGGTATGAAAAGAAGATCAGTATATGAGGGTCTAAGCATCCAGGGCTCCCATGAACGCTCAGTGATGGTACTGCTGACAGTGAAATGCAGGAAGCACCCTCTTAGGACCAAGGATGGGCAGGTGAACCTGAAGTCAGGGTGCTGGATGAGATGAACCTGAGAGACCCCTGAGCTGGAGGCCAGTGGCACCCTCACATGGGCTGGGCAGGACGTGGGTGGGTGTAGGGAGACTCACAGAAGCTTCTGGTGACCTGGGCTGTATTGTTTGCAGTTACACATCATTTTTAAGGAATGGAGGGATGCAGGATGTTGAGAAGGTGGGGAAGGGGGTGCTGGAAATACAGAACCCTTACTGCTCCTGCCCAGCTGGGCTCAGCAATCAGATACTGGCTGGGCCACCTGTGGGCCAGTCCCATCTTTGCCCGGTCCTCGTCCCTAACCAGACAGTCTGAAACCCCGAGTTCTCCTCACTGTCCCCTCCCACCAGAGCCACGTTATCAGTCCTGGCCTCCCCAAACCAGAGCCCAATGACTAGTCAATTGCTGGGGTGGAAAGAGACCTGGATTTGAAGTCAGAGACCTCTGATCTCAGGGGAATCACTAACCTTCAGTTTTCTCCGCTGTACAATGGGCTGGTTCCATTCCTACTTCCATGAATGTGATAAAGGATTTCGTGCATTGCTTTGCAACCTACAGATGCCCACAATTAATTATCTGGATTCCCAAACCTCCCTCCCTCCTTGATCTGCACCCCTTGCCCCAAGTTTGGGTCCCATTCTGGACCCCATCAACAGCAGGGGGACGAGGAGGCCTGGAGGGGAAGCCGAGGACCCCCAAACAAGGGCTATGCTGTCACCTTCAGAGAGGTAGGGAGTCTGTACTGAAAACCCACACCCCACCTAGTGGTTTTTCCCCCATGGGCTGTCTGTGCCCACGAGGGAGTGTCCCGAGGAGCAAAGGGCTCAGGTGGGGGGAGTTGCAGGGAATTGCAGCCCCTGGGTTTGGCCCGAAGAAAAATTTTTCCCAGCTTGAGAGAGGGGTCTGTCCCACAGTGACCCCCACCCCACAGCTGCCTAGCCCTTCCCAGACGCAGGATGGTGACATGTGTGTCTGTTGGCCCATCACACTCCCACAGCCCCAAGGGACCTCCTTCCCACTCACCCACTAGCTAAAGCTTGGGGCAGAAGGGCCTCAAGAACCCCACTGGGAGCCCAGGCTTGGAGCTGGTGAAGGGTTACGCTTGCCTCTGTGGGAGGGACCATGGTTCTTGGCAGCCCCACTGGTACCCCAGCAGCCCCTCTGCCCTAACAGTCTCTGGACACCGGGAATCCCAAGGTCCCCCCCCGCCAGGGGCCTCCAGCAGCTTCTGTGGTGACCACCAGCCTGGCCTTGGATGTCCTCCCACAACCCGCCAGAGCCGGCAGCTCTGAGCTCTGCAGCTGGCTGCCTGTGTACGACTGGGGGTGCTGCTCACCTCTCCCCATCACGCAAGGCTGTGCGCACGGCAATCGTGTGAAGGATGCCCATCACCCATAACAGCCAGGAAGCACAATCAGGGAAAGGGAGTTGCCCCAGCCTGGCCCCTTGGCCTCTCTGCCACCCCCTCATAGAGCGCCCCCAGCCCCTCTCAGGCTCCCCCAGCCCTGCCATGCCCCTGCCTTCACATCCCGACATTGTCCACACACAGCCTTGCTTTCTCACTTCTGCCTCATTGGATGAAGAGTAGCATTAAGAAAGACCACTTGAGGGAGTTCCTATTGTGGCTCAGTGGGTGAAGAACCTGACTAGTATCTAGGAGGACATGAGTTCGATCCCTGGCCCTGCTCAGTGGGTTAAGGATCTGGCGTTGCTGTGAGTTGTGGTATAGCTACAGACACAGCTTGGGACTGGTGTTGCTGTGGCTGTGGTGTAGGCCAGCAGCGGCAGCTCTGATTTGCCCCCTAGTCTGGGAACTTCCATATAACACAGGTGCAGCCCTAAAAATCAAGAAAAAAAAAAAGATGCTTCAATTGTGCCTCAGTTGTGGCCATTTGAGCCTTAACAGTCAATCAGGTGGGAAGACGCAGGTGTGGCTACCACCCAGCTTCCCCAGCTCCCGGGGCAGGACAAGTCTCCAGCAGCCCCCACTCTTCCTCCTGCCCTCCGTTCTGGGCCTCATGCCCCACCAACCACCCATGCGCTGTGTGCACTAAGCCCGGAGTTTGTTCTCCAAGCCTTGTCTCTGGTCTCCTTCTGGGGATCCTACCTTCAAGACAGCATTCAAACCTGTTCAGCCTCCCCTACCTCCTAACACCTTCCCGTTTCCAGCTCAGAGCCTCCCTGGGGGCTGGGACGTGCTCCGGCCTGGTCCCACAGCCTCACCTTTGTCCAAGCTGCACTGGGTCCGTGGTGTCCTCCACCTGCAGGGTTCACCACAGCCCTTCTCCCTCCAGCCCGCCCCCCTGTCCTTACGACCTGGGCCCCGCAGACCCCACGCCCTTCTAAGCCCTCTCCTGCCCTCACCAGCTCCCCTTGCGCCCCATCCTTGGTGGGTGTGAGAGTGCCGTCAGGTTCCCCAGCCACACAGCGGCCCTAAAGGCTGAAAGTCGTCTCCATGTCTTCGTGGCATACCCCCTTACCCAGCCTCAGCACATACCAGGCCTTCACATGTACTGGTTGAAAGATAAATATTATTATTTACACCAGCCACCCCCATCTCCCAGCCCCAACCCCCAAAGCCCTGCTCTGGTTGTCCAATACTTCTGGATATGGCTGGGTCCTTACCTGGGGTGTGAGCAGTAAGCTGGCTGTTTTCCCCAAGAGCCACCTGTCCTGTTTTAGGGACCTCGGGGCAGAGAGGGGCTGGTGTCCTGCCTTCTCTGTGCTTAGCTAATGATGTTGCCCCAGAGGTCATCCAAGGGCCATGAGATCCCTTTGACCAGCAGAGGGTTGCCCCAGAAGCTGGGTCACGGAAGCCAGCAGACTGGGTGGCCCCAAGTCTTCTTTGCCCCTTGAAGGGTGGCTTTGGTTGGGGCACAGACTGGCTTTTGCTCAAGGACACTCCGCCACCCTCCCACCTCCCCATTTTCTCACAAAGGGGGAGACACCTGGGGCAGGAGGTTAAGGAGGGGGAAACCCCTGTGGGCTGTGTGGTGGTAAAGGCCCAAGGGTGCAAGGCAGCGAGGCAGGGCTTTTCTGGTGGCAGGACCACGGGGTCAGATGAATTTCTGGTGGCCTGGGAGGATTTCAGAGATGTGGCCTGATGTCTGATGATGACACTTGATTTTTTTTTTTTTTTTTGCTATTTCTTTGGGCCGCTCTCGCGGCATATGGAGGTTCCCAGGCTAGGGGTTGAATCGGAGCTGTAGCCACTGGCCTACGCCAGAGCCACAGCAACGCGGGATCCGAGCCGCGTCTGCAACCTACACCACAGCTCACGGCAATGCCAGATCGTTAACCCACTGAGCAGGGGCAGGGACCGAACCCGTAACCTCATGGTTCCTAGTCGGATTCGTTAACCACTGTGCCACGACGGGAACTCCCAGACACTTGATTTCTAAGAATGTCTTCAGGGCTTCTGACAACATGGCCTTGGTTCCCAGGGCTGCTGGAAGGCATTGCTAAGGCCCAGAGGCATCATCACGATGGCTCAGATGCTGTCACAGGAATTTCCCATGATGCCCCTGAGGCAGTGAATGGCCCCTCACAGTCGCTGAGGACTCCAGCTGCCATCTTGTGCTCCAGGAGAAGATGCCTCTTGGAGGGACCTGCTTTGGATTCCCGCTCTCCACCTCCCCTCCATTTCTGCTCCATTCTCCAGGAAGATCGGGGCAAAGGGGAGCCAGAGGCCCTGGGCCCAGCCCTGTCCCATAGGCTACAGTCCATTCATCCCGTGCCCCACCCCCCGACTGCTCTCACAGGCCTGGTATTCCTGCTCAGCTGAGGGTCAGGGAGGGTCCTGGGCTCTCAGGGCCAGCTGTTCCTGGGGGTACAGGGTGTGGGAAGAACCTGGTCCCCCCCACAGACAAGGCAGCTGGCTGAGTCTGGTGACCATCTTCCCAAACATAGATCTCGGGGGGCTGCTCCATAGGCCCCCAACTCAGACCGCAGTGGATTGCTTGATGCTGTGAAAGCTGACTCGGGTCGGGGAGGTGGGGATGGACATGGCGCGGGCCACGCGGGCGCGGATTGAATGCTTGTCCTGCCATCGGTGCCACCTCTTCCGGATGGCGGAGCGGACCTGTGGGCACAGAGCAGAGCAGGGCTTTAGGACACCCTCTCCCTCCCCCAGGGCTGCCACAAGCAGCTCTACTTGTGAACAGCACACAGGAGGCCACAGAGGAGGTGGCAACATTCACATCGTTGCTGATTTGCGGGTTTTTTTTTTCCTTTTCTTTTTACAGCCACACCTGCAGCACATAGAAGTTCCCAGGCTAGGGGTTGAATTGGAGCTGCATCTGCAACCTACACCACAGCTTGTGGCAATGCCAGACCCTTAACCCACTGAGTGATGCCAGGAATCAAACCCGCATCCTCGTAGATACTAGTTAGGTTCCTAACCCACTGAGCCACAATGGGAACTCCTGATTTGCATATTTGTTAGGAAAATTTTCTTAAGCATTCTGAACAAAGGATGGCTTCTCTGAATCCACCGAAAGGACTCTATACCCTCAACCCATACACCTCTCCTGCCCTCAAGCTACATACACTCCCTGCTCCAGGGCTCAGCTTCCTGGTTTTCACAGACCCATTGACAAGACTGGAGCCCCAGCTTCAGGCTCCCCTCAACCCACTGCCTACGAGAGCAAAGAAGCAGGCTGGCCACTGCAGGAGCTGTGTGGGCAGGTGGCAGGGACTCTCCCGGGCTCCCAGCTGCATCCCCTTAGGGACCTGGGAGCAGGGAGGAGAGAGCCGGCATGCGGAGGGCAGGAGGAGGCTGTGGGCAATCTCAGGTCCCAGCAGGCCTCCTGCTGTCCTGAGCCCGGGCCCCAGGTCCTTACCTCGCTGTTGAGGAAACAGTAGAACACGGACACGAAGAAACCCTGGGGTGGAGGGAGAGGACGGGTCAAGGGACCGGGGCAGGTGCGGCCCCACCCAGCCTCGGGGGCTGCCCTCCTTTCTGTCCCCGGCCTCCTGCCCCTCCAGACACCTGCCCGGAGAATCCCCACCCCAAGAGGTGCAGGGGTCAGCCAGGGCCATAGCCAGGGCGGGAGGGGGCGGGCAGCTGTACCTGGAAGGATTCCAGGAAGGAGTTGAAATAGATGAAGACGACCCGGGAGACCTCGTCTTCCCCGGGGTTCACGAAGAACAGCATGTACGTGATGCCCAGGAGGGGGAGCAGCACCAGAGTGGCCTTGACAGCCTTCCTGAGGTGGGGGGAGGTGGGGAGGCTGAGTCACAACCCACCCCCAGAGGGGGCTGGGGCCTCGGCCTGGTGAAGAGGACCGGGTCCGGGGGAGGGCTGCAGCAGACCCCCACCCCCGTCTGAGACAGGGAGCTGGGGTTTCAGGAAGGACTCTCAGATCTGGTGGGGGGACCCTGGGTCAGAGGTGGGGTCTCTGAAGCCCCCTCGGTGGGAAAGGCAGCACTGCTTACCTGTACTGAATGGTCTCAGACGTGGTGGATGCCCGGAGTTTGGTCATGAGGATGCGGACGATGTTGAAAAGGAAGATAAAGTTGATCTGTAATTTGAGCACGCAGTGCGGTGGCATGGGCATGGATGTGTGCAGGACAGTGGCGGGGTGGGTGGGGACAGGTCAGGGACTCAGCTATCTCAGGTTTGGCCTCTGTCCCCCTGCTGCTCCCCACTGCCTTTGTGAGCCCATGCACATTCCTGGCCCCACACCCTTCACCTCTGGGAGAGGAATCCTTTCTGTCCACAGAAAGCACCACTTGCCCGTCCCCACTGAGCCCCTCTCTCCTGCCCCCCTACCCAGGCTCTTACCAGCAGGACCAATATCATGGGGCCCTGGTAGATGTAGTCAGTGTATACCCCAGGCCTTTTGCCAAACCAGCACCTAGAAAGCCACAGAGGGAGGAGGAAGAGGGTCATCTGGGTCCATTTGAGTGTCACGTGGGAGGAGCAGTGCTGGGCCAGGGCAGGACTGGAGCCAAAAGCCAGGATCTGGGTGCCCCAATCCCAACCCTGGTAGAATTGGTCAAGATCCCACCACATTGCCTCAGTCATTCCATCTGCAGAATGGACAGCATCCTTAGAGATGTAAAGGGAGAAGCAGGCCCAGTGGCCCGAGGGGAACTGTGGAAAAAACCCACTGAATAGAATAGGCACGGGCTCTACACACACAGCTCCCCTTGGCCCACACCGTGGCTCTGGCGCATGCCCGCAAGTGGTACCTTCCCCTCCACCTGTCATGCAGTGACAGCTCTAGCTAACAATCCCTGAATGTCTTTAATTGCAGCCTGAACAACCTGGAGGCAGAGATTCTACAGGTTTCACCTGTCGGGAGAAGCAGACTTGCCTTGTGTTTTCTTGAGTTTCCTTCCAGCGAGATCTAAGGAGGTCTGGGGAGTGGGTTGGGATGGGGCACATAGGAAGTCCTATGGCCTTGAGCAGAGACTGTGGAGCAGAGACTGTTGAGCAGCGAGCACGCAAATCTGCAGTACCTAGATCTCATGATGCTTCCATAAACAAGAAACTGAAAATTTTATGTGAAACCTATTGACTTTTTCAAGGTTGGCAACAAATTCAAGTTTTCCAAAAACACTGTGCTGACCAAACACAGGCTGTCCTGGGGCCAGGTCCAGTCCTTGGCCCTCGGACCTGCAGGTTCCTTCTCAGGACTCACACCTGGATCCCTTCTGCTGCAGTGTCAACATTTCACCACAAGGTGGCACTCCAGAGGCGATCAGACTGACTTTCCTCAGAGCTCTAGTGGTATCTTTCCAGACAAACACTGGGCAGGTGTTTGGGTTTGTTTTTTCTTTTTTTGCTTTTTTTGTTTTTGGTCTTTTTAGGGCTGCACTCACAACATATAGAGGTTCCCAGGCTATGGGTCCAATCAGAGCTACAGCTGCCAGCCTATGCCACAGCCACAGCAACGCCAGATCCAAGCCACGTCTGCGACCTACACCTCAGCTCACCGTAAGGCCGGATCCTTAACACACTAAACAAGTCCAAGGATTGAACCCACGTCCTCAGGGATACTAGTCATGTTTTCTATTGCTGAGCCAAAATGGGAACTCCTGGGCAGCTTTTTTTTTTTTTTTTTTTGTCTTTTCTAGGCTGCACCTGCGGCATATGGAGGTTCCCAGGCTAGGGGTCTAATCGGAGCTGTAGCCACAGGCCTACGCCGGAGCCACAGCAACGCAGGATCTGAGCCACGTCCGTGACCTACACCACAGGTCATGGCAATGCCGGATCCTTAACCCACTGAACGAGGTCAGGGATTGAACCCGCAAACTCATGGCTCCTAGTCAGGCTCGTTAACCACTGAGCCATGACGGGAACTCCCTGGGCAGCTTTTTGAAACGTGTTCCTCCCCTCTGCCTCTGCCTCTGTACTCACATGCACACCTACAAGCACAGTCTCCCTCGACTGGGATTTACAATCCTGGGTGCTCTGGGATCCAGGCCACAGTCCTGTCAGCTCCTTCCTGAGAACACTCTGGCAAAGAATGTGCCGGCACCTCCTCCACCAACGTTTTCTGCCTCTGCTTCTTAATCTTGGCTTTGCATTAGAATCACCTGGGCAGGTTTAAAATATCCTGGTGCCCAGGTCATACTCTAGACCAATGACATCCATCTCCCCGGAGGTCAAGCCTGGGCATTGGTATTTTTAAAGCTTCCCGAATGATTCTAACATGAGCCAAGGCTGAGAACTACCTCATCAGTTTTCAGGGGTGATTGGAAACACCTGCTTCCATTTAAAAGGACTGTCTGGACTTTAGAGCTAGAAGGAGTCTCTGAGATTGTCCAGATTCATTTCTGTTAAATCCATGGAATCTTCTGTTAAACATTATCAGAAAACATTTTTATGGCATTTACTATGTGCCAGACTCTATTCTAAGTTTTTTTTGATGTTTGTTTGGCTTTTTAGGGCCCCACTCTCGGCATATGGAAGTTCCCAGGCTAGGCGTCGAATTGCAGCTACAGCTGCCAGCCTACACCACAGCTCAAATCAACACCAGATCCTTAACCCACTGAGCGAGGCCAGGGATTGAACCCATGTCCTCAGGGATACTAGTCAGTTTCGTTTCTACTGAGCCACGATGGGAACTCCCTATTCTGTTTTGATATTAACTTATGTCATCCCCATAACAACCCTTTGAAGGAGGCACTACTACAAGGATGCCCATTTTACAGATGAGGAAACTGAGTGAGGCACACTGTAGTAAGCAGCCCAAGGTAATAAAGCTACTGAACAGTGGAGCCACGATTCGGAAGCTGGGTGGTCTGGCTCCAAAGATTGCCAGTAGACTTTAGGCTGTTCTGCTTGTGAGACAGATAAAGAGAGCCTGGACCTGCCCGTCCAGCCCCACCTCAGGCAGAGCACTGCTAGGGAGCCTCAGATTGAGTCTGACTCCCAGCACCCTCCTATATGGATGAGGAAACTGGGGCCCTGACAGGGAGGGTGACATGGCTGACGCCCCCTGGGGAGTGTCAGGCAGAGCTGGGCTGGGGGCCTCCTTGGGGTTCAGGGGTCCCCCAGAGCAGTGCAGAGAAGGAAGGAACTTTTTTTCTTTTTAGGGCCGCACCTGCAGCATATGGAAGTTCCCAGACTAGGGGTAGAATCGGAGCTGCAGCTGCTGGCCTACACCACAGCCACAGCAATGCAGGATCTGAATGGCGTCTGCAACCTACACTGCAGCTCGCAGCAATGCCGGATACTTAACCCACTGAGCAAGGCCAGGGATTGAACCCACATCCTCATGGGCACTATGTTGAGTCCTTAACCAGCTGAGCCACAATGGGAACTCCAAGAAGTAACTTACTTCTCATTGTCATAGTATAGCTTCCCAATGGCCCAGGCCACGATGATGGGGAAAGGCACACCTGGGGGAGAGACCGGGTGTCACAGGACCCATCGGTGGGGTCTGGGGGATGCAGAGCCTGGAGGACCCCAGGGCAGCCCAGTGCCCAGAGGTGGCAGGCCCCCCTCCCCCCCCAGTACTCACCCAATACGGCTCCTTCAAATGTTCCCGCCGTCCCCACCCTCAAGTAATGGCAGAGGGCTGTGTGCACACCCCACCACCCTAACCTGGCCTGGGTCTCAGGCCCCCAGCCGGCTGGCCTGAGTCTGGGTGAGAAGAGGATGGCTGGCTGGGGCAGGGGGTGGCCTGCTCACCCCAGCCAATGCAGATAAACATCCACTTGCGCAGCCGGTCTGTGGAATACGTGAGCACGATGGCCGTGTGCAGGTAGCAGCCCTCGCCGAACATCCAGAAGAAGTTGGTCACATGGAAATAGTTGTAGGCAGCTGTCACCAACCTGCACCAGCCCTGCCACCCACCCCCATCAGAGGTGACGATGAGCCAGAGTAGGGGGGCAGCAGCAGCCCACCTGGCCTGGGGGACCCCCTGCCCCTTGGAATCCTGTTCTATGGGCTCCAAGGCCTGGCTCTGGTCCCTCCTCCTCCAGGACAGCCCCACCCAGACCCTCCCTCTGACCCTGGGCCAGTCCCTCCTGGACACACCACGTTGCTCTGGTGGACTTCAGGGCTCATGGTGAGCTGGACCACGAACCATGTGGCGTTGCGCAGGATGAAGGCTGAGATGAGGTTCCAGTGGATGATGTTCCTCAGGCACCGGATGCTCCTGGGGGCAGTGAGGGAGGGTGGGTGACAGGAGGAAGGGGAGGAAAGCGAAGGTGAGAGCGAGGCCACCAGCTCGCTCCAGCCCAGATGTATGGACAGGGAAACAGAGGCTCAGAGCAGAGTTGGCTGCCAAGTCCCACTGGGAGGTGGCAGCAGAGGCTCTCCTGATGCCCCACTGGTCCCTTCCCAACTGTGGCGGATCCAGACCTAAGCTCCAGGGCAGAGCCTGCCACACAGCCAATGCCATGGGGACTAGGGGCTGCTTGCTGACCAGGGATGGCCCCTCTCCCCTGAGCTCCCCTCTCTCCCTGTAGCTCCAGGCTTGAGGGTCAGAAAACATGAAAGGCCTCCGGAGAGAGGCCTCCCTCCCAGCTCTCGGCCCTGGTGCTCAGGCCCTGCTCCCACCCCCCAACTCCTGGCACTGACCCGTCTAGTGCTGCCACCTGCATCCTTGGCTGTCATGCCAGTCCCAGGCAGGTTCCAACCCAAAGGGGGCTCTACTTTCCTGGTCTCCCAAATGGGGGCAGCCTGGCCTGGGTGTGGGTGACACAAGGCCAGCCTAGGCTTTGGCTGTCCACCTCCCTGCTGCAATCACTGGGTAGGGGTACAGAAGCAGCCCTGCCAGAGGTTCCAAAGGACCTGGGACACCTATATCTGCCACCTCCTCCCACTGGGGTGAGGGGGCAGCTCCAGGCTGGGGATTCCCTTCCTAGCAGCCCCCTGCTTAGAACTGCCTCCTGCCTCTTCTCACCCCTGCTCAAGACTCTGGGAGGTGGGATGGGGGACAGGGGGCAGGGACAGGGCTCCTCACCTGAGCCGCAGAAAGAGGACAAAGGCCACCAGGAGGGCCACCAGGGAGACACAGTGGCCCAGGTAGTTGATGATGACAGCCACATGGTAGTGCACCTTGCTCTTCTTCTGAGGCAGGAGAGAGGGCAGGCGTGAGGCTTCTGCACGGCTACAGCCCTATGCCCACTCGACAGTGAGGGCAGCCCCCCACAAGTGCCCCCAACAGTGTTGGCAACAACACCAAGAGCTCCCCCCTCCTGAGCCCCTACTAAGCGTCAGGCATTGCCCTAGAGCAGGGCAGTCCAGTTTGAGACTGTGTCTGTTTGCCCCTGAATCCCACGCTCTGCGCACTGCTCTGCACAGTTAGACAAGTATCAGTCAACTTGACTTAGCACATCACACAGGCTTCCTCCCTCTGCAGGCACAAATGTGCCAGCACAGCTCACAGACAGGCTCTCACAACTACATTTCCATTCGGTCTGGACACCAGGTGGCCCTTGTAGGGCAGACACAACCCTCTAGGACTTCTCCTCCCATCTGTGTTGAGCCACCATCTTCTTGATCACCCCTAAATCCTTCCTGCTGCGGTCGAAGGCTGCTCCTACCAGTGAGGAGAGGGAAGGGCAGGTGCTATGGATCAGCATCCACAGAATCATTAGAAACCATAAAAAAAAAAAACAAAACCCAAACCCCAAAAACTCTCTAGGCTCCATAACTGGCTTCCCAGGTCCTACCTCTGGCCCAAGGGGTCTGCTCCAAGTCAATGGGGTCCTCTCTCAGGACTAAAACGAAGTCCCCAATGTTATGATTTAATTCCTTTCACATGCTGATGGAAGCTGGGAAACGCTACGGTCCCCCCTTTCCAATCAATGTTCGCTCGATGAGTGTTGAAGCCTTCACGTTTACAGAGTATTTTCATACCTGCCGTCTTCTCAAACCCTCAAGGCAACGCCAGGGAAAGAGCTGGTAGGGGATTTGCACCTTGTTTTGCAGAAAAACAGGCCCAGAAGTACGAGGACTCATTCAAGATCATTATCACTCAACTTCAAACCACCTCTCACCTTCATGTGCAGGGTGGAAGATGCTGAGGCAGGAAACTGGTGGTCCCCAGTGCCCAGCTCTCACAGACTCCTGTCCCGAGACAGCAACAGGAGCTAGAGAGCCAGAGTATGGTGCAAGGTGGGACCCGACAATGGGGTGGGCGGGAAGGGAAAACGGATGCTGGAAAGCAGCTGGTTTCTGGGGTGGAGGGGTGCAGTGGGGGGGCATGTCTCTGTGAACCCCTCCCTCCCTTACCCTTTCCAGGTTCTGGGGTGGGGCCTGGGCATGACGGGGCACAGAAACTGGCTGAGAACAAGCCCAGCTCACAGACCTGTTCACCCTTTCAGACCCATCAGAGCTCCTGGCTCTCTGTGGACCCTCCTGTCAGAATTACAAAATCTGGGGACATCAGAGCTGGTCCCAAAGGATCTAGTCCAGCTCCACCCATCTTTCAGATGAGGAAACTGAGGCCCAGATTCACCCACCCGAGGACAAGGGATGTACTTCCATGGCAGGACAACCACCAGGCATCTGAGAAGGGGCGAGGCACTCCCTGCCTCCAGCCCCTGGCGCACCCCTTCTGAAGGGGTGTCTTCACCGAAGAAGCCCTAAGGTCCCCAAAGGCCCAGGCAGCTCTTCTAGGGGTGGGTTTTCCTGGAAGAGGCTTTCAGGAACATGACAAAATCACATTAGCAGCTCAGGCTCTGAAGGGCTGAGACCCAGCAAGGTGTAAATGGAGGCAGTCGGGAGAGAGGCGGGCGTCGGGGGGCGGGGGGCAGAGAGTATCCGCTGTGTCCTATAAATCAGGGTGGGGGGATTTTTGAGCCCCTGGCCAAAGATGCCAGATCCAGAGAGTCCAGCAGATATGCATACATCCAGCCTTTCTGGAGCTGATATTTAATTTCCTTTTATTAAATTTTCCACAAATCCAAGCTGCGAAGCCCCTGGGTAACGGCAGTGTCTGCGGAGCCCAGAATGTGTGATGCCCCAGCTCCCTGCACAGGCTGGGGGCAGGGCAGAAGGAACAGGATCCAGGGAGACCTGCTGCCCCCCCAACCCCCAGCTGTGCTAGGATCCTCTGGTTTGAGGTGGGATGAGTCATTTATTAAGTACCAACTGTATGCTGGGCACTCAGCCAGGAGCTTGACAGATGTCACTGCTTTTCTTTCTCACAAGGGCCCTCTGAGACTATCCTTCTGTCCCCGTTTTTCCAGTTGAAGAGGTTGCATCAACGGCCCAAGTCACCCAGCCAGCACTCAGAATCCAGGTCTGCTTGGCCTTAAAGACCCTCCCTCCTCTCTCCCCACATTCATTTCTTGGGGGATAAGCAGGGACTGAAAACAGAGGTGCTCTCTTCATCCTGGGCCCAGAATCCTCAGGGAGCTTCTACAGGGAGCTTGGGGGTTCTTGAGGGATTTTCTCCACTAAGGGTGAAAGTGGAGAATCAGGAGCCACCTCTGCCTGACCCCTCCAGCTGGAGTGCCCAGGCTGGGTCAGAGACCTGCTTCTCATCCGCCTTATCAGTCTGATGCAATCTGAGAAACAGCAAGCCTGCCGGGGGTTACAGTGCAGAGAGCACCCGAGAGGACTGGGAGAGGTGGCAGTGTCACCCCAAGAGATGGCCAACATCACCAGGAGAGACGGTCAGCCACCCTCCAGAGATGGCCAGTGACACCATTTGAGATGGTCAGTGAGACCCTGAGAGGTCTTCCATGACACCCAGGAGAACAGCCGGCAACATCTCGAGACACTGAATAACACCCTGAGTTGGTCAGCGTCCTCTGAGAGAAAGCCACCATTAACTGCAGAAACCTCTGGGATGCCTGAAGGACAGTTGGACACGGCCAGCCCCTGGGGACCTGACCAGCCCTCTGTCCCATTTGCAGACCTGAGATAGGCAGGTGCCTTGAGGAGGGTGGCACGGTGTGATGCTGGGCAGAGGCCAGACCAGAATGCAAGAAATAATTCTGACCAGATTTTCTGCAAGACACGCCTTGTTCCAAGTGGTGGCCGTGTCAGATCTGTCCCGATGCCCTTTCAGGATGGCGTGGGGAGTTCTCCCTGCCTAGTCCCCACCACCCCTCCCAGGCTCCCTGCTCCACTCTCTCTCCCACCCCCACACCCGCCATTTTGTGGCTCTTCCTCTCCACCTGGGTCTCCTGAACTACCTCATCCCCCGCGTGGGCGCTCCAGCTCCTTGCTCCTCAAAGTGTGGTCCCCACGCTAGCATGGACATCAGCTAGGAGCACGCAGGAATCTTAAGAAATGCACACGGAGTCCCCATCGTGGTGCAGCAGAAACAAATCCGACTAGGAACCATGAGGTTGCGGGTTCGATCCCTGGCCTTGCTCAGTGGGTTAAGGATCCGGTGTTGCCATGAGCTGTAGTGTAGGGTGCAGACGCAGCTCGGAACTGGCGTTGCTGTGGCTCTGGAGTAGGCCGGCAGCTGCAGCTCTGATTAGACCCCTACCCTGGGAATCTCCATGTGCCACGGGTGCTGCCCTCAAAAGACAAAAAAAAAAAAAAAAAAAGAAATGCGCAATCTCAAGCCCCACCCCAGACCCACTGAATGAGGATCTTTATTTTATCAAGAAGTCCAGATGATTCCTAAGCATTTCAGAAGCCCTGGTCCAACCAACACCCTCTGCGAGCAGTGAGCCCTGGCTCAGGTCTACACCCTGAATCCCTTTCATGTCCCATCAAGGTGTGCTCTCCCAGGATGTCCCTGAGGCCAGGGCTCCCTATGCTCAGCAGAGTGTGTGCAAGTGTCCTGGGAGGCAGAGGTGGGGTGGGGGGCAGTTTCTGGGGCGGTGGGGTTGTCACTGCAGTGGAGGGAGCCAGGTAGTGTGGGAAGGGTGTTGATGTGGGAGTGGGGCCAGTGCAGGGGTGATGGGGGCTCAGCGAAGGGGCTGGACCATGCATGAAGCTCCTAACTGGGGGCTCATCCCCTGGTGGTGATGGCTATGCGCAGGTCTCCTCCCATGCCTGGCCTCTGGGCATCCTCACAAGTCCCATTTCACAGGCAGCCATCCTGCGAATCCATTATCTGCAATTCCCTGGGGCGCTGGTGCTTAATTAGGGCTGAGCCGGGGCCCAGAGCTGAGAAACCGGCTGCTGGATTAATTGGCAACTTTCTTCCTCCTCTTCACAGTAGCTCCAGGAAGGGGACAGGGAGTCTTGTGAGTGAGGAAGGGTCTGGCACGGCTGGGGGCTGGCATTTTTACTAATTAAATTAATTGATTACCCAAAGTGCTAGGCAAAGGGGCCAGGTGCCCGGGAAAGGGTGGGCGGGGCAGGCCGGGTGGGGGTGAGGCACTGCGACCAGACGAAGGGGGTGCCCCTGTCACCTGTGGTCTCATCAGTGACACCCCCACCCTGCCAGGTGAACAGTACAACCTCTGGTGGCCAGCAGCAGAGGGGTGGCGGGTGGATGGAGCGCCCTCTACAGGCCAAGATGCAGGCGGCCACTACCCTCCCTCCACCAGGAGACAGAGATTGTACATTTTACAGAGTAGGAAACTGAGACTCAGTGAGGCTGTTACCTGCCCGGGGTCACACAGCAAAGGTGTTGGAACCCGAATCCAAACCACAAAGCTTCTGCCTTCAAAGCAAGTGCTGTTCCTGTTATACTGCCAAAGAGGGGCCTGATGAGAAGCTGGTGCCCCTAATCCTCCTTCTTACCCTAAACCCTGGGCGGGGAGGGGTTGGGGAGGTGGAGGGAGAGACCCCAGCCCGGGCAAAGGGGTGGGAGCTGCAGGGCAGAGAGAAGGGAAGGCTGAGGGCAGCTCACCTTTGCCCCGAATCTTTTTTTTTTTCTTTTCTTTTGTTGTTGTTGTTGCTATTTCTTGGGCCGCTCCCGCGGCATATGGAGGTTCCCAGGCTAGGGGTCGAATCGGAGCTGTAGCCACCAGCCTACGCCAGAGCCACAGCAACGCGCGATCCGAGCCTCGTCTGCAACCTACACCACAGCTCACGGCAACGCCGGATTGTTAACCCACTGAGCAAGGGCAGGGACCGAACCCGCAACCTCATGGTTCCTAGTGGGATTCGTTAACCACTGCGCCACGACGGGAACTCCCCTGCCCCCTGAATCTTTGATGAGTGTTTTGGCGAATGGGGGCTGCTGAGGGTCTCCCAACAGCCTGTGAGAAGGAAGTGGCTGAAATTAGAGCAGGTTAGATTTAGTGGACCTTGAATGCCCTCTGACACTCGGCAGGCTCCAATGCAGGGAGGGAGGCCGAGAGCCGCTGTGGTGTCTCCAGCTTTGCCAATGTCCAAGAAAGGGACAGACACCTACTCCTCTGGGATGGGGAAGAAGGCTCTGTCCTCAGGCAGGAGGCTGGCAACCTGACCCCCCTGTTGGAGATGCATCATCAGCCTCAGGCTCTGCAGACCCAGCAGGAAGATCAAAGCACAGGGTGGGGTGCAACGAAGAGGCTGCAGACTTCCTGCCTCAGTCCTGCTTCCTTCACACCATCCTTCTCTGGGCAGGTACTGCAGTCTTTTTTTTTTTTTGCCGCCAGCCAACACCACAGCCACAGCCATGCCAGATTGTGTCTGTGACCTATACCACATCCCACTGAGCGAGGCCAGGGATCGAAGCTGCATCCCCATGGATACTAGTCAGATTTGTTTCTGCTAAGCCAGGACGGGAACTCCGGTCCTGCAATCTTAAGAGTCACTGACAGCATGGACCTGACCTCCCACCTCCTCTACTGTGGGCCAGGTAAGGAGATCCCCACTCTGCTGAGTGGTCTTCTTGTCTCACCCCCACCCAAGCCCATCCCTTCTGGCCTGTTTCCCAACTGGGAACCTTACTTTCCTCCCCCAGTCCAGATGGATGCCCTCACCCCAGCCCTGAACTTCCTGTGCTGGCTAGCTGTACGGTGCTTATCAACTGGGGGAAGGGGGGTGATGGCTATCTTTGCTCAGGCCAGGTTGTCGGGAGCCAAGCCAACCCACCCCTGCCTAGGATGCGCCATGTGGCCTGGCCTGTGTGACCTTAGGTGCCAGGAAGCCTCTCTCTCTGCATCCCAAGTCACTCTTTCATCTCCAAAGCAGCGCTTTAAAGCACGTGTTATTCTTTTAGGCTAACTAAGCATTGCCCTATCTTCCTAGCTTCTGGAAGGAGAGCAGAGCCCCCATATCTCAGTGATGGGAGGTCCGGGGTGGAGCCCTAGGCGGAGAAAGGTGTTTTCCCACCACCAACCTCACTTCACACTGAGTACCTGGTGGTGGGCAAAGGGAGCCTGACTCCCATGGCCCAAGTTCCAGGCTCCGACTCGCTCTGGCTGGGCAGCCTTGTGGGATCACCGCCCCTCCTTTCTGGACCTCAGCCTCCCCCTCTGTAAAGTGAATGGGTTGCACTAGATCAGAGTTTCTCATTTTCCCCCCGTCAAACCCCCTTACCCCACCGCCAACCCACATTGTTAAAAATACAGATTTCCAGGCCTTGGAGAGTTTGACTTATCGGATGTTGTGTGTAGCCCTGTATTGAATGAGTGTCTGGGATGATTCTTTTTTTTTTTTTTGCTATTTCTTTGGGCAGCTCCCGCGGCATATGGAGGTTCCCAGGCTAGGGGTCGAATCGGAGCTGTAGCCACTGGCCTACGCCAGAGCCACAGCAACGCGGGATCCGAGCCGCGTCTGCAACCTACACCACAGCTCACGGCAACGGCGGATCGTTAACCCACTGAGCAAGGGCAGGGACTGAACCTGCAACCTCATGGTTCCTAGTCGGATTCGTTAACCACTGCCCCACGACGGGAACTGCTGGGATGATTATTACCAGACAGACCAAGGTGGGACGGAGGCTCTCCAAGGTCCCTCCCAAGTTAGAGCTTTTAGGCCCTGGAATTCTTGGAACTGCCTCAGCCAGCCCCTCTCTTCCACACCCCAGCATCCTGAGGCCCTTGGATAACTTGGGGCATCTTTCCATCTGCCCTTTACTTTGGGCTCACTCCTCCCCCAGCTCCAGGACCCCCACCTTCCTCAGTCTCCACTGAAGGGGTGGGTGGGGATGCGGGGGGAGGGGCGAGGGGAGGGGGACGCAGCAAGACCGGGACAAGATTACTCATGCCTCTGCCAAATGTCACCCTTAAAAGATTATTCACTGAAGCACTGTTTGTAATAACCAAAGACTGAGAATAAAGATCGGTTAAATAAGTACAGAACATTGGTATAATGTGATTTTATGAAAATGTAAAAAGAGAATGTAGATGATCTGTATGTACTGATACAGAATAGCCAAGATGGATGATCACATGAAAAAAGCAAGTGCCAAGCAATGTGTATAATATGCAACATTTGGGTGAAAAACAAAAGTGTATATACACACACACACACATATGTAATAGCCTCCCTATGCAGAAACTGTCTCTGGAAGAACATTTAACAAACTGGCAAAATGGTTGCCTTTGGTGGGGGGAACCTGGTGGCTGGGCCAGGGCTGCGAGGAAAACTTTTCTCTGTTCTTCCATTTGTACCTTTTGAATTTTGTATTATGTGTAAGCATCATCTTCTCCAAAACATTTAAATATTTAAAAGGCTCTTCAAGGGCTTTTTCCAACTTCATTGCTCCCCACCTCCATCCCTGATTCTGATGCAGGACCCTGGCTGCACCTGGATGTGCCACACAGGGGGGTGGGGTTGAAAACGGAGGAGAACCCGTCCCAGTGAGTGAGTGAGTGGAAGGAAGGAAGAAGGAAGGTAGGGAGGAAGGAAGGAGGAAGGAAGGGGGGAGGAAGAGAGGAAGGGAGGGAGGGAGCTGCCCTCTTGTCTGACTCCCCCAGGGAAGCCCGCTCACAGGCTGGCCTATTCCCAGCTCCCCAGTCAGTTTCCCCCTGCAGATCAGCCTCTGCCACCCCCAACTCCCCCCCCCCCGCCCCCGCCCCCCGCACAGCTAGCCAGCAACAGGCGCAAAGCTGCACAGGGGCGGGGGGGCCCGGGCCCAGCCTTCAAAGGGGGAGCCTGGCTTGGAGCCTCACCTCCTCGCTGAGGATCTCATGGCACTCGGAGTAGTTCACGCGGGCGGCCCAGGTGCCATTGGCCAGACACTCCCGGTAGCCATTGTCTGGGAAAAGAAGAGAGAGTTAGAGTGACCCGTGGCTCCTCTCCTGAAGAGCAGCCTGAGCATCTGTCCGTCCGTTGGTCTGTCCATCTAGGCTAGCTGCTTGCTGGGGGGTCCTGGGTAAAGCTAAGGAGAGGAGTTCCATCTTTCTTCCTGCCCCTTTCTGCCCACTGGCCCCCAGTAGGATTGTGGTGGCGACCCCACTGCCTCTTAGGCCTTGGCTCTGCCCACCCAGGCTCACGGGACTGGCCCAGGGGCATGGGCCTGACCAGCTCACTGGGCTGTTTCCTCGCAAGCTCGTATGGGGGGCAGATGACACAGTGGGTGCCCTTCTGAGAAAGCTTCCATTTTGGGGGTTCACATGGCAGCGGAAAAGAATGGTGAGTTCTGATGAGTCAGTTCTCACCCACAAGGCTGGGCATGATGTGGTGTGTGGTGAAAGCTCGCGTGGCACAAGGCAAGGACAGCTTTCATACGGTGGGACTCTCATGGCAGCGTTTCACAGGGGGTGGGGCTCACAGGGCAGGAGTTAGGGAATGTCCCCGGGGTGGCATTTCCCTGCAGCAGGCTTTATGCTGGAGGGTCCTGTGGTGGGAGCTTCCAGGGTGGAAGTCTCTTGGGACAGAAAATGACAGGTGGCAGGAGATGGGAGGTGCACTGGGGGAGTCTCGGGAGTGGGCCGCTTGTAGCAAGGAGCCGCTCCAACCGGCACATGGCACTTGGGAAAAAAGACAGGAGAGTGGCCTGGGGAGGTGGAGGGGTCCAGGCAGCCATCAGGTCAGAAGCCTAAGAAAGTCACCTTTCTTTGGAGATTGGGAGCTCCTGTGGTCTGAACTGAGGCCTGGCTTCAAGGCTCTGGGACACACGGAGGGCGCCTCTCACCCTCCTTCCTGCCTGTACCCACTCCCACCCTGGGGCACAGGGCCCTGAAACTCAGTAGGGAAGGGATGGAGGGAGATTCAATTCTTAAGTCTTTCCCCCTTTGCTGGCGGAGGTCACCCTGTCCCACCCTCTACCTCTTTCCCACATAGATGGCTCTAAATACATTTCCTTGAGGTAATTTTGGCCCTGACTCCAGGCAGCACTGGCTGGATGAGAAATGAGCCTTAAGCCATTCCTACCAGAGCCCCTCCCCTGCTGCAGGCCTCACACCACATCCCACCCCCCCTGCAAAGCTGCAGAGCGTTGGGGAAGATACTTGAGTCCTAGTCCCTGAGCCTGGAGCCTGCCTGGCAGGGGCAGAGCACCGTGAGCAAAAGCACCGTGAGGACGACAGAACGGGGACCCCTGGGCCGGCTCAATGCTGCTGTGCTGTGAGAAGAACCTAAGCCAGCTGGCCTCTCAGGACCCTCATTTTTTTTTTTTTTTTTTCCTTTTTAGGGCCACACCCACGGTGTACGGAAGTTCCCAGGCTAGGGGTCAAATCAAAGCTGGCTGGCCTACACCACAGCCACAGCAATTTGGGATCGGAGCCACATCTGCAACCTACACCACAGCTCATGGCAACGTTGGATCCTTAACCCATTGAGCAAGGCCATGGATCGAACACACATCCTCATGGATCCTAGTCGGGTTCATTAACCGCTGAACCACAAAGGGAACTCCTTCTCTTCTCATTTCTAGGAGAAAGGGCTGGACCCACTGATCCCCAAGGTGCAATCAAATCTGGGACCTGCCTCTCTGCCGGCAGCACGGGGCAAGAGGAAGAGGATGGGGTGGGCGTTAGCGGGTGGGCCTCCTCTCTAACCCCGCTCCCTGGCCTTTCTGCTGAGAGGCTGCTCCCGCCACAGCACACCAGTGAGAAGATGAGGCTAAATGGATTTTTAAAGCTCTGCTCAGCTTCTCTGCCAGTGGACCTGAGTCTCCGCAGAGCTGAGCCCTTGGGCAGAGTTGCTGATTCCCTCCTAATTGCTAAATGAGGGATAAGCTACTAGAGGGCTGAGGGCTCAGAGGCTTGGGTTTCGGGGAGGCAAGGAAACAGAGGAATCCAATGTGTCTGCCCTGGACAGGAGGGCCCTGGAACTGGAGGCTGCTCCAAAACATCTGCAGAGAAAGGGACATGGGGGTCAGAGACATGGCTGGAGGGGGCAAGAGGACAGCAGTCGGGGATGTTGCCTTAAGACAGGAAGCACCCTGCAGTATTAAGAGCTGGCTACCCTGACAGCCTGGGTTCAAATCCCGGGCACCAGCCCTTGGGCAAGTCCCACTACCTCTCAGTTTCCTTATCTGCAAGATAGAATTTTTTTTTTTTTTAAGGGCCACACCTGCAGCATATGGAAATTCCCAGGTTAGGGGCCAAATTGGAGCTGCAGCTGCCAGCCTATGCCACAGCCCAGCAACGCAGGATCCAAGCTGAGTCTGTGACCTACACCACAGCTCATGGCAACGCCAGATCCTTAGCCACTGAGCAAGGCCAGGGATTGAACCCACATTCTCATGGATACTAATTGGGTTCGTTTCCACTGAGCCACGATGGGAACTCTGATAGGAATGATCTTAACAAGGGCTTCTACCTCAGTGGTTGAGGGGCTGACATGTACCGTGTGCTTGGAACACTACCTGTCATGTGGTGTGAACTGTTATTTTTATTATTATTGTCTTGGAGAGGTATTTAACTAACCTTATATAAGATTCAAAACACGTCATCTGTTGCTATCATAGGGGCTCCTGGTGGGAGGCATCCCTTTGGCTCAAGCCCCCCTTTTGCATCCCACAGGCAGGCCAGGAGCCTGGAGCCAACCCCAGGCCAGTCACCCAGAGGGAGCAGGTCTTAGTGGGAAGTGGGGAGGTGATCCTGCAAGAAAACAGGCCCAAGAAGCAGGAAGTCGTTGCCGGGGAGGATGCGACCTCCTTGTCTTTAATTGCTGAGCTGAGCAGTCCTCCCGGAGAATCATGGGAAAGTGGATATTTTTGGAAATGCTTCCCATCCCTTTGAAGATCAGATGCAGCAGGAGGGAGGGTGCTGAGGAGAAGGCCTAGAAGTCCTGACAGCGTCTCATCAGTAAATGAATTAATTAGTGTCTAATGATTAGGTGCAACTCTAGGTTCCTGGTCGCTACTGATTACTCGGGCGTTCTGCATCATTCTGGTGCTGGGGGCACCCGGAAAGGCCAGTCTTCCAGCCCTGCCCCCATCAAGGGACCATCACCTCCTCCAGCTGCTCTCCTAGGATCACAGGGGGGACAAGCAAGGGAGCACCTCACCCAAAACTTCCACCCATCCTGCAAATGGAGAAACTGAGGGCAGGGGAGGGCCAGTGCAGAGGGTCCCTGAACCAGTTATAGATGGAGTTGGGACTAGAACCCAGGACTTCTGCCTTCCACTTGCAGCAGAGCTGACCTATCAAGAAGAAGGTGCCCAGGCACTAAAGTTTTATTTGGTGCATGTCAAGTTGCCCTTGGGGATGAGAGTGAGGGGAGTATGTGGGGAGTGGCCAGGGCCAGCTGCAAAGGTAGGTCAAACTGTAGCCACAGAGTGTGGGCTTGACCATGGAGCTCCAGAAGGCCTGACTCCAGGCAAGGGTGTGACAGGTCACATGAGAAACTGGATTTAGAGACTGGGGAACTTAGACTGGGGCAGCGGCAATGGGGGTGGAGGGCAGGTTGGGTCACACACAAGAATCACTTTGGAGGTGGAATTGACCAGACCTGGAGCTGTCACGAGGGGGTTGGGCACCAGCCTTAATGCGGCCTCTCTCCAGGGAGCTCCGGGGCTGGGCTCACAGCCATGTGAGAAGAGCAGCATCAGGGCTCTGGGGCCCCAGTGCCAGTGCTGCCTCCAAGCTTTGTGACCTTGGGCAGTTTTTAGCCTTTCTGTCTCCATTTCTTACTGAAATGGGCCCAACTAAACTGGAGGCTGGCAGGATGTACAGCCCTAACTTTCTTCTAGGTCCACCTGCCATTCCTCCTACTTGCATTCTCCCCGCACACCTCTCCCAATCTTTCTTTCTTTTCTTTTCTTTTTTCTTTTTTTTTTTTTTTTTTGCTTTTTAGGGCTGCACTTGCAACATATCGAAGTTTCCAGGCTAGGGGTCCAATTGGAGCTGCAGCTGCCAGCCTACACCACAGCCATGACAACACCGGATCCTTAATCTACTGAGTGAGGCCAGGGATCAAACACACATCCTCATGGATACTAGACAGGTTCTTAACCCACTGAGCCACAAGAGACACTCCAGGACAAGGTCTTAAGGAGCCATGTCATCCAGCCCTCTCCATCCTCAGAGGAGGGGCCAGAGGGCCATAGGAGGGGAAAAAATGTGCTAAAGGTCACACGATCACCTGGTGTCTGTGTCACCCTCTGACTCCTCTGAGCACTGAGCTCAGGCCCCCAAGACCCCAAAGGCCCACTCAGGGACCCCCAACCTCCCTTCAGATAGATCAGGGCCCCCAGCCTGCAGCTGTTGCTTTCCTGATAAGCAAGGGCTGTGAGTCATTGACAGGGGAGAGCAAATTAATTCTGAGGGTGACAGGTGGCATAGCAAGGCGCTGCAAAGCCTGGAGGTGGAGGCTGCCATCAGGGAGCGAGGTGTTTACATGTGGATCAAATATCCGAACAAACCTGGCCTGGGTCAGTCCTCCCCCAGCCCCACCCAACCTGTAGACCTGCATGCAAGGCTGAGCCCCCTGCCCATCTAAAACTCTGAGTCCCTTACCTTGTTGGGCAGGGGGTGCTGGGTGGGTCTGGAAACCTCTCTGAGCAAAGTTGGGAGCTACTCTGATGATTCCTGCCCTACCTCGTGGCTCATACTGACTGATCCAGTCTGGCAACTGCAGAGGAAAAGTGTCAGACGGGCCTGGATACAAATTTCTGCTTCACCTCTTACCAGTTGGTGACCTTGGGCAAGTTCCCTAACCTCTCTGAGCCTCAGAGGCCTTAGTTATACAACATAGTTACATGTAGTGTCTTCCAGGGTGTTGTGAGAACATCAGCAGCAATGAGCAGAGTGCCCAGTAGAGCACAGAGCTGGCCTTTGGTCAATGGCCACTGGTACCCACAAGTGGTTCTGCTATTATTTTTGTCTTTTTTTTTTGGTCTTTTTGTGTGTGTGTGTGTGTGTGTGTGTTTTTAGGGCCACTCCCGCAGCATATGGAGGTTCCCAGATTAGGGGTCCAACTGGAGCTGTAGCTGCTGCCCTACACCACAGTCACAGCAACATGGGATCTGAGCCACGTCTGTGATCTACACCACAACTCGGCAACACTGGATCATTAACCCACTGAGTGAGGCCAGAGATCGAAACTGCATCCTCATGGAAGCTAGTCAGGTTTGCTAACTGCTGAGCCACGATGGGAACTCCTTATTATTGTAATTGTCATTGTTATTTTCCACAATTCCAACAAGTCCCAAGCTCTGCCCATCCTGTCACCTCTTAGTGGATGGTCTCCCCCCCGCCCCCCGCCAGCCACACGAGCTCCCTTACTTGTGGTGTTGTAGCGGACACCATAGAAATAGGCAGGGCAGGGTCGAACAACTAGCTGCCCTGCAGGGCTCTGGGGCCAGCAGGTGCCAATGAGGTCCACGGATGCGTTGCACTGCAGTCCTGTGGGGAGAAATGGCTGGTGAAGCACAGCAATGTCCCCATTCCAGTGTCCTAGCCCCCTCCCCACCAGCCCACACTCACACACCAACTGGAGACAGAATAGGAGCAATGGCCCCAGTGCAGAGATGAGCTCCTTTTCTGCAGAGGAGACACCAGGGGAAGGAATCTGAATTTGGTGCTATGGCACTAGGGAGCCAATGTGGGTTCCAGAGCAGAGGAGGAAGAGGCAGCTGGAGGCGGTATTAAAAGCTGAGGTCCTAGATGACATTTAAAGGAAAGCAGGTCATGTTTCAGGTCCCCTGCTCTCTAGCCTGAGGACACTTATCTTGGCCCTTCATTTGGTATAGACTTGAGCTCTCAGAATTCACAGCCTGGAACAGTTCGGAAGAGACCCAGCCAATGCCCGACCCAGTCCTCTCACACATCTCTAGAACCAAACCACATCTGCTCTGGACCTGCAGGGAGGAACCAGCTAAAAGAAGTTGGCCCACCTGCCAGCTCACCTGATAACCACATTTACTGAACATTTGTGCTCTGGTGCATGCTGGATCCTCAGGAGAGGAGGGAGAGGGGAACTACAGGGAAAAAGGGAAGGGACACCATCTGGGGGAGTGGAAAGGACACTGGACCAGTACTCTGGAATCTTGGTTTCAGACTGGACTCTGCAATTAATTTGCTGTGTTGCTGTCGGCAAGTTGCTTGCTCTCTCTGAGCTTTAGTGTCTTTATTGATAATAAAGTATTGGATCTGATCAGACATTCTTATTTTTAAATTTTTATTTGTTTATTTTTAAGGCCACACCTGTGGCATATGGAAGTTCCCAGGCTAGGGGTCAAATCAGAGCTGCAGCTGCTGGCCTGCACCACAGCCACAGCAATGCCATAGCCACAGTAACACTGGATCTGAGCTGCACCTGCAACCTAATGCCGCAGCTTGAGGCAACGCTAGATCCTTAACCCACTGAGTGAGCCCGGGGATTGATCCTGCATCTTCAGGGACACTATGGTGGATTCTTAACCTGAGACACAATGGGAACTCCTGATCAGAAATTCTTTTTTTTTTTTTTTTTTTTTCCTGTCTTCTTAGGGCCGCATCTGTGGCATATGGAAGTTCTCAGGCTAGAGGTCAAATTGGAGCTGTAGCTGCTGGCCTACACCACAGCTCACAGCAACACTGGATCTTTAACCCACTGATTGAGGCCAGGGATTGAACCTGCATCCTCATGAATACTCGTTGGATTTGTTACCACTGAGCCACGATAGGAACTCCCCTGATCAAAAATTCTTAATTTCAGTCCACTGGAAACTTTTAGGATTCATAGAGACTCCAAAATGAAAATTTTGTTCCATACATGCAATTTAATTGGGAAAGGGGCAATGACTTTCATTAGACTCTCAAAGGGATCTGTGACATAAAAAAGGGTGTAAACAGCTGGACTGGAAAGAAGATGTCAAAATCCCTTTCCAAATGTTTGCCCTTAATTAAGAGCTTTTTGGAGTGGAGTGGAGTGTGTGTGTGTATGTGTCAGGGCAGAGTTGAAGCCACAGTAACACTTCTGAAGGGTAGGCGACGTTTGGTTACCAACAGGTGGGGGCTGGGCTAAGGGCAGTCCTGGCACCCCTCCTGATGCTGCCCCTTCTTTCTCTGCCTTTCCAAGCCCCTTTCCTGCTCAAGGCTGGCACACCAGTCCTGTGGAGACCCACAGTGTCCATCATGATGAGAGGGGGCTAATAACCTGAGACTGGCACTAGAACATACAGACAAGCCAGGGAGAGCCCTGAACCAATGAGCATCTTCAGTGCGGGGCATCAGCAGTTGCCAAGCCCTGGCTGGGACCCACCCACCATCTCCTCCCCAGATTAGCCTGTGCCCAGTCTCTCAGGAAACAGCACTGAGTTATACTGGCATCCTTTCCCTGCTGGATGTAGGGCAGTGCTGGGCAAATGCTAATCAAAGCGATTCATAGGGTGTGCCTGCAAATCAGGGCTCAAGAGGCAGAAGCTTTGAGGCCAAGTGGTTTAATTGAAAGAGAAAGAAATCTGGATTGGGGCTTAATGGGCACAAGGAGACGGCCAGCCAGGCAGCTGGGGTGGGCCAAGCTTTGGCGCTGTGCCACAGTGAATGCCATGAATGGCATCACAGGGAGGTGATGTGGGTAGGGGAGTGAAGAAAGCAGGTGGAGATGTTAATCTGCCATGGGTCATGCCCATCGTGCTGAGCCTGAAGGAAGAGAGAAGCCAGAGGCACTCGGGGAGGGAGGGCTAATACTATTGACCGTGCTCAGCTTTTTCAAAGCCCTTCTTCATGCATCTTGTTTGATCCTCATCCACCCTGCAATGTGGGACTCCCTTTTTTTTTTTTTTATTTACAGATTCATTATTCCCTTTTTACAGATGAGGAAACTGAGGCCCAGGAAAGTTAAGTGACTTGCTCAAGGTCATCAGTCAATGAGTGAAAGAACCAAGACTCACAGCCAGGTGTTTTAGACTCTAAATCGAGAGCTCTTTCTATTATAACACATCGTGTGCCATAAAGGAAGGGGGCCAGTCAAGGAGGCAGCGGGGAAAGGAGTAATATTTATTGAGGGCCGACTGTGTGCCAGGCACCTGCCAGGAGCTTCACATATACCAACTGATTTAATAGACCTCCTCAGGAGGTTGTTCCATCAGTCACTCACTCAATCATTCACAGCATCTCCTGAGCAGGCACTGGGAGCATTAAATGCTACGTCCTGTGCGGCAGCCCCTGGAATGTGCCTAACCCGCTCTTTCAGTCAGTGTAACATCCATCCTTCCTCCCTTCCCTCTCCCTCTCTCTCCTGCCCTGGAACGTTCCCCAGAGCCCCTTCTGAAAAGAACAGAAGGGCAGGACTGGGCACCTGAGAAACTTTCTAGAAGCTGAGGATACAGTGCCTGTCCTAAGAGCTAGGAGTTCGGTAATGAATGAGATAAATGCCCCACCATCAGTCTGCAGGGTTGGGGGATGGGTTGTGTGTTCAGACGGACAGACAGACAGACAGATGTATCTGCTAACCAGTAAGAGATGCTACTGAGAAAAACAGGCAGAATATGGAGATAAAAGGCTGACAGGAGCGTTACTTTAATTTGGTGCTAACATTTAAGCAGAGACCCAAAGAAAGTGAGAGAGAGAGCTGTATTCATACCTGGGGGAAGAGTGTTCTAGGCAGAGGGAACAGTGGGTATGAAGGCCCCGAGGCAGGTGTGTGCTCAGTGTGTCTGAGGTGTTATAATTCCTATCACTTGGTGGCTCACCCCCTTTCTCATGGAGAAGCTAGATCCTTTCAGAGTTTTTCCTGGGGGTGGAGGAGGTGAGTGGTGGTGGGCTACTGTAACACAGAAAACTAGTCCTGCATCTCCCTCCTTCCCCATGCATGCCCAGCACAGATGCCTGGGGACCCACACTCCAATTGTTCAAGGGAGCGCTGTGGTCAGACGGCCCCAGATCCCTGTGAACGGAGGGAAGAGGCGAGGGAGGAACAGTATGAAAGGCTCCCACCTCCTCCGAAAAACTCCTGCTGAGTCAGAGTCCTGGGGGGCCTGCTTTAATGATCAAATAAGAACCATTTGAAGGTGGCCTATTTAAAGCTCATGCGCAATTGGGCACTGGTTTCTTCCCCTGAATGGATTATATAGCCCCCTTCCCATCAGGGTCAGGGTCCAAATGTACTTAGCAGATCTTTCCATGGCAGATAACCTCAGAGGGAAATTGGAACCTGGTTCCCGCCCCCAGTTATATTGAGTCTCCTATTAGGGGCTTGTGAATGAGCCGGAGTAGGTGGGCGCTTGGCAGTGCTCTGTGGCTGAGAAGCCCATCCCCCTGTTTAGTTTAAGCCCAGGAAAGGGACTCAGCCAAGGCTGCCCAGTGGGGCAGCCAGGTGGCCTAAGAGCAGGCTCTGAAATGCACATGCTTGCCCATGCCAGGAAGGTGCTGCTGGGATGAATGGGCAGGGGCTGGGCGGGGTCACCTGGCATGGAGAGGGTGGCAGAGGCCACGTAGAGAGTCCGGCTCTTTGCTCAGCTCTCTTGTCATTGGGCTGTCTCCTCTTTGGCTGGGCCGAATAAAAGGATGTTTTTGGAGAGCAGATTTGTGGTTGCCAAGGGGCAGGGGGAGGGAATGGGATGGACTGGGAGTTTGGGATTAGTAGATGCAAACGGTTACATGTAGAATGAATAAGCAATAAGGTCCTGCTGTATAGCACAGGGAACTCTATCCAATCACTTGTGATAGAACATGATAGATGATAATATGAGAAAAAGAATGTATATATAGGGAGTTCCCGTCGTGGCTCAGTGGTTAACGAATCTGACCAGGAACCATGAGGTTGCGGGTTCGGTCCCTGCCCTTGCTCAGTAGGTTAACGATCCGGCGTTGCCATGAGCTGTGGTGTAGGTTGCAGACGCGGCTCGGATCCTGCGTTGCTGTGGCTCTGGCGTAGGCCGGTGGCTACAGCTCTGATTGGACCCCTAGCCTGGGAATCTCCATATGCCGCGGGAACGGCCCAAGAAATAGCAAAAAGACAAAAAAAAAAAAAGAATGTATATATAGATATGACTGGGTTACTCTGCTGTACAGCAGAAATTGACAGAACATCGTAAATCAACTATAATAAGATTTTTTTTAAGAAAAGGATGTCTTTGGAGGTGTGCAATTCATCAGGACATGTGGTGGGGGAGCCTTCTGTCCTGCAGGTCTCCAGGCTCTTCATTTTTGCATTCCGGGCACCTAGTACAGTGCCAAACACATAGGAAATCCTGAGGAAAATTAGAGGCTGTGTGTAAACCCAATACAGGTATGGGAAACTGCAGGGGGTAGCTCTGTACCCCCAGATGAGACCACAGTGGGCCCTGGGTACCACAGCTCTCCAGGCAACCACATACGTGGTGGTGGGAAAGTTCATAATCAGCCCCATTTGATTCAAACCTTGGGGCTACTACTGCTTAGGAACTGTGTGTGCTTGGGCAAGTTACTTGACCTCTGTGAGCTGTAGATTCCTCTTCTGTAAGATGATAAAAAAAAAAACACTTTTTAACACAACTTAGAGTAGTGTCTAACATATATATATATGTGTATATATATATATGTGTATATATATGTGTATATATATATATGTGTGTATATATATGTGTGTATATATATATGTGTGTGTATATATATGTGTGTATATATATATGTATATATATATGTGTGTATATATATATGTATATATATATGTGTGTATATATATATGTATATATATATGTGTGTATATATATATGTATATATATATGTGTGTATATATATATATAGTAGGCACTAAGTAACTATGAGCTACCATTAACTGCTATTATTATTCATGACCTTAAGACAGGGGATGATGGAGTTCCCGTCGTGGCGCAGTGGTTAACGAATCCGACTAGGAACCATGAGGTTGCGGGTTTGGTCCCTGCCCTCGCTCAGTGGGTTGACGATCCGGCGTTGCCATGAGCTGTGGTGTAGGTTGCAGACGCGGCTCGGATCCCGCGTTGCTGTGGCTCTGGTGTAGGCCGATTCAACCCCTAGCCTGGGAATCTCCATATGCCGCGAGAGCGGCCCAAGAAATAGCAAAAAGACCAAAAAAAAAAAAAAAAGACAGGGGATGACCCTGGGTCCTTGTCAACAATATGATTCCATTTGTCTCTGATATCACTGGTCGATAATTCTATTACTTTCTGGCATTGTCATATTCATACCGTGATTTTCTGAGTTGCCAGGACTGTGATCTGCAATGTGATGGAGCCTCGGCCCTGGGGACCCACCCTGTCCCTGATCCTGGCATGTGAGAGGCCCCCCAAAGGCCCCAGCTCGGTGCCAGCCACCCCATCCAGACGCCCATCCATCTGTCTCAGTCCCTCTACTCCACCCTCACCATCTGTCTCTACCAGGGCCCAGCAGTCTGGGTAGGTCTTAGCATCAGAAGACAAATAGTCCGTTATCAAAGGCTGTTGTGGAGGGTGATGGATTGTGTGCCCTGAAGCCAGGCAGGCTGGGCTGGACTGGGGGTAGAGGCACAGAGTACAAATTATCAGGGAATGAACAACATTCATCACGGCCTGTTGCCTCCAAGGACAGGTGACACCTTTGTGGGCTCAGGGATGTCACTGCATTGAAGCACAATAAGCCAGTTATTGGAGACTGACCTGGCCCCTGTGCACAGGGTGGAGGCTTCATCTCAGACTGGGCTTCCGAGCAGGTCTCCTCCCTCCGTCTTTTCTCACTAGAACTCCAAACTCTTTTGCTTGAGAATGTTCCAGTTCCTCATGACCCGGCTTAGCCAACTTTGCAGCAAGATGTGACGGGCTCCCAGTACCTCCCCAGGCTTACTGCCTTTCCCTCCTGACCCATCGCTTTTCTTCCACCAAACCTACCTGCTAGTCCTCAGTCAACTCTAGCTTTGGCTCAGAGCACTGGCTCTTCTATGCCAGTCCCTGCTCAAAGTCTCTCAGATACTCACCTTGAAACCTCCTCCTTCAGGAAGCCTTCCTGGTTTCACACCACTCTGATCTATCCTCCCTGACACCTCCACTGTAGTGAGGAATTCACGGCAAATGCCTTCCCCTCATTCCAGCTACATAGTAAGCACTTTTCAAAGCCTGCTGATGTTGCCGACAATTATAAATAATACTCAGTAGTGGTGCGGCACTCTACAGTCTGTGAAATATTTCCATTCAACATAGTGCATTTCATCATAACAAATCCTGGAGACAGGTATCAGCCCTCCCGCCCCACTCCACAGGTGGGCACGGTGAGGCTCAAGAGAGTCAAGGACACGATCATCCCTGTGGCTACGAGTGGGGGCCCCTAGGGCAGACGTGACAAGACCAGTGCCACTATGATGCACGAGAACCTAGTCAGGGCTTAAGGTCCAGGGCTCATTCCTCCCCCTCCCCTACCAGGCCCTCCCAGGGGCAGCTGCTCTGAGCTGTGGACACCTCCTCTCCCCGAGGCCCAGGTTCAGAAATGAATGCTTCCTGCTTCCCTGCTAGCACATAGCGGTTGTTTCTCTGCAGCACATGTGCCTCATAGCATGTGTGTTTATTGGACTTGACTCCCAGACCAGACCATGAGCCCCTCTTAGTTCTCGAGGGAACATGGGGTCCAGCACACAGTAGGTGCTCAATTAATGAGCTGGACTGAATCAAGGAGAGACCTGCAGAGGAAAATGAATCACCCCAGAACGAGCCTCCTAAAGACCCCCAGGTGCACCCCTCCACCTTTGCTGGGCAGCAGCACCCCCAGGACCCTGGTTAAAGGGGTCGGGGTGAGGGTTCAGGGACCACACCCCAAATAAGAAAAGGCATGGCATTGGAAGCCCCCAAACTGAATTCTCCTGTGCCTTAGGTTCCTCATCTGTACAAATATCATGTCTTAAACTCTGGTGAGAAGGCAGTAAGATTATGATACAAAAGCACCTTGTAAATGGTGAAGTTATACAGGCGTTAGTCATTGCAGTTAAGCAGTATTTTCTATCGAGGAGGTGGAAAGCACGCTGCTAGAGAACATATCTGGAAACCAGGCTTCCTGGGCTTAAATCTTGGCTGGCACTTACTGGTTCTCCTCTGTGCCTCAGTTTCCTTATGTATAGAAGGAGGAGGATAATAGCACCAACCTCAGAAAGTCATTGTGAAAATTGGGTCCACATACAGATGCTCCCTAACTTACGATGGTTCGACTTTTGATTTCTTGACTTTATGATGGTTTGAAAGCAATACGCATTCAGTAGAAACCAGTCTTTGAATTTTGATCTCCTCCTGGGCTGGTAATATGTGGTATGATTCTCTCTGGCAATGTTGAGACGTGGCAGCAGCTGAAGCTCCCAGTCAGTCATGCGATCAGGAGTGCAAACAACCCCTGTGCTTAACAACCACTCTGTACCCAGACCACCTTTTCTGTTGTTCACTTTCAGGACAGTATCCAATACATTATATGAAACAGTCAACACTTCATTATAAAACAGGCTTTGTGTGAGATGATTTTGCCCAACTGTATCTAATGTAAGTGGTCTGAGCCATGTGAAGTATGCTAGGCTGAGCTGTGATCATTGGTATGTAAGGTGTATTAAATACATTTTGAACTTACGATATTTTCAATGTACAATGGGTTTATCTGGATGTAACCTCGTGGGAAGTCAAGGGTGATGTGTATCTCAGATACCTCCAACAGTGCCCTGCACAGAGTTAACGCCCTCCAGTATCGTGCTTGGGGCACTTTTAGCAGCAGCAAACAGCAGGCTTTCTTCCTCACTGAAGCCTGAGTGACAGCCCAGCCCTCCACTCTGGATTCTCACAGAGGCAAGGGCTGAGGCAACTTCCCCTGTTGTCCACCCAAAGCAGGGAAGATAACTGCTTGGCTCACTTGCCACAAGCCCCTCTGTGCCCCGGGCAGATGCTGTCACCTAATCATAGCTCCTTCCCACCACACTTGCGCCCAACTTCAGGATTCTCCTCAACACGGCACTTGGCACTCGGTAGACAGCTTGGAGCCCTAGAGAGGCAATCTCTCCGCTCTTCCTGCCCCAGGGCACGGCTCTGTGTGCAGGCTCCGATAGCCCTGGGGTGGTGGAGGCGGGGGTAGGGCTGTGGGGACCAGGAATCTTGCAGGAGGCAGGTGGGGTACTCACCGGAGACGTTGCTGGCCAGGGACAAGCTCTCGCAGTGCTGGTCCTGGAGGGAGGCGGAGATGGAGTTCAGCCCCAGGAGGAGAAGGGCCTGTGGGCACAGGGAGGCGAGAGACTCAGTCAAACCTGCCATGAGCTGTCTGGCCTGCTGCTTCCTGCTTCCCTTGGGTCCCCATCCTACACGGGTCTCATCCCAGACCCAGACCCACCCCCACCCGCCAGCCCAGCCTCCCTGCCCTCCTCCCATGTGTGCGCTCTGCCCAGAAGGTCTGTGAGGGAGGCAGGTAACAACAGGAGTCCGGGTTCCCAGGAGAGGGGTGAACTTTCTCCCTGAGGGCTGGGGGCCTCCAGCTTAAGAAAGCTGCCTTCCTTCTCATGGGACCCCAAGGATGACACACTTATGTCCCCTGCCACTCCCCTCTCCCACAAAGACCCTCATTAGTGCGTCTCTCTCCCGCCCAGGCTGCAGGAACTCAGGGCCCATGGTTTAATGAGCTGCATCCGCAGGCCCTCATCCCTGCCCAGCTAATTACTGGGCACTACAAACTGTGCCTCACCCTTTTACACCTGCGATGGTGCCCCCTTGTCTGGGGCTGGTGTTCCTGATGAGGAAGCTGAGGTCCACAGGGGTGAAGGGATAAATGGGCTTGGGAAGGATGGCTGCCCTAATTCAGGGAGAATCTTGACCTCTTACCCTCCCTGGGGGCTCTGTGTCACTCTAATCTCAGAATTTCAGGCCACCTGGAAGAGTAGCATGGGTCCCACACCTGGAGGGCCGCCACACAATCATTGTGCCCCCACCTTTGTCAACACCCTCCCTATGGATTTAGAGCCAGAAGAGACTTGGCATCCAGCCCTGGGTTTCACTGTGTTGCTATGAGCAGGTGACTTGACCTCTCTGTGCCTTAGTTTCCTCACCTGTGAAGATGGGTATAATAGGTTCTCTCCCCCACGGCTTACAGAATGCAGCATAGGCAGAAGTCCTTTGTGAGTAGCACAGCTTGCTGCACAAGGGCAGGGGTTTTGTTTTGCTCATTGCATTCAAATTTGGTGAATATATTAATCGGTTGCATTGCATTTCAGGTCCACAACAGGTACTCAATAGGTCATGTTGATTGATTTGAACTTGTTGATTCTTAGCCAAGGGTTTGCTGGGGTTTTTTTGGGGGGTGGGTGGGATTTGATTTGTGACGGGCTAAGAAGCATGTGGAAGTTTGGAGTAAGGGTGTAATGTCACCAGCCCCTCCCTCTAGTTGTCCAGACATGGGGGCCTGGATGACCCATAGAGCTCTATCTCCCTGACCTCATGGGAGGCTGTTCTCCGCATTGCCACCCCTGTTCCCCTGCTCTTTCCTCCTGGGGTCCCCTCCCTGGAACCCTCTCCTCCACCCCAACACCCCACGATGTCTCAGCCCCAGCCCATTTCCAAACAGGTCTGCCAAATTCACTGCAGAACATCAAACAGAAACATGTAGATCTGGAAGCCATTTTAGAGCCATTTCACAGGGGAAAATGAGATCGGGAGAGAGGCAGGGGCTTGTCTGCATCTCACAGTGACCGAGTTTCTAATTTAGACTAGAGCCAGGGTGGTGGCCAACTCTAGCAGCACACATTTGCAGCCATTATGTGCAGACTTCAGTCGCAGGGCTGGGACTAGGGTGAGGAGAGCAAGGCAATCACTTTGGGTGCAAAATTTAAAGGGTAGGGGTGGGGGAGTGCCAAAAAACTCAATAGTCAAGATACATAATATTTTAATGTATTATTTTTGAAACTCTAAATTAATGCAAAAAAAAAATCCATGATGAACAACATATCAAAAGCTTTTCTCGGAAGTTCCTGTTGTGGATCAGCAGGTTACCAACCCAACTAATATCCATGAGGATTCGGGTTCGATCCCTGGCCTTGATCAGTGGCTTAAAGAGACAGTGTTGCTGTGAGCTGTGGTGTAGGTTGCAGATGTGGGTTGGATCCTGAGTTACTGTAGCTGTGGCTATAGCCAGCAGCTGCAGTTCCAATTCAACCCCTAGCCTGGGAATTTCCATATGCTGTAGCTACAGCCCTAAAAAGCAAAAAAAAGAAAAAAAGAAAGAAAGAAATCTTTTCTCTTTTTCTTTTTATGGCTGCACCCCCTGCATGTGGAAGTTCCCGGGCTAGGGGTCAAATCAGAGCTGAAGTTCAGCCCCATGTCACAGCCACAGCAATGCTGATCCGAGCCACATCTGCCACCTACCAGATCCTTAACCCACTAAGTGAGGCCAGGTATGGAACCCACATCCTCACAGAGCCAGCATCCTTAACCCGCTTAATCACAATGAGAACTCCTCAAAATTTGTTTGTTCTGTTTTGTTTTTAAAGGCAGGATCGGAGTTCCTGTCGTGGTGCAGTGGAAACAAATCTGACCAGGAACCATGAGGTTGTGGGTTCGATCCCCGGCCTCGCTCAGTGAGTTAAGGATCTGGCGTTGTCATGAGCTGTGGTGTAGGTCACAGTCATGGCTCAGATCCCGCGTTGCTGTGGCTGTGGCATAGGCCAGCAGCTGTAGCTCCGATTGGACCCCTAGCCTGGGAACCTCCACATGCCTCGGGTGTGGCCCTAAAAAGTAAATAAATAAATAAATAAAGGCAGGATCACTAACAGTGCTGGGCCATACTGGAACCTATGGTAAACGGAAAAATCAATAATAATATTAAAATATTATTTAATACCATGACTTGGGGCCGCTCCTTAAATTCCATGCTTGAGAAAAATCCCTGCTTGTCTACCCTAGTCCTGGCCTCCTTACTCACGTACCTTTTTCCCAAGCTGGCCTCCACCCCTTACCCCATCCACCCCTCCCTGTAGCTGTACATCCTCCCTTCCCCTGGACTCCCCTCATTGTTTCTCGAGCTCAGGACCTTCCCCAGTCCTTAGAGGCAAACTGAAAACCCGCCCTTTTTTGGAGGTGAGCTTAATTTTTCTGTTTTTGTTTTTTTGTCTTTTTACAGATGCACCTGCAGCATATGGAAGTTCCTGGGCTAGGAGTTGAATCAGAGCCACAGCTGGATCCGCATTTGTGACCTACACTGCAGCCTGTGGCAACACCGGATCCTTAACCCACTGATCGAGGCCAGGGATTGAATCCGCATCCTCACAGACACTATGTCAGCTTCTTAACCTGCTGAGCCACAACGGGAGCTCCAGAGGCAAGCTTTCCAAGCTCACCTGCCATGACTGTCCTCTCCTGCCCGGCCCCTCAACCCGTGCCAGCCACCTTCCAGCTCCTGTCTGATGACAAAGGCAGACTCTGCTCCCCTCTTTTTTTTTTTTTTTGTCTTTTTGCTATTTCTTTGGGCCACTCCCACAGCATATGGGGGTTCCCAGGCTAGGGGTCAAATCGGAGCTGTAGCCACCGGCCTACGCCAGAGCCGCAGCAACGCAGGAGCCGAGCCGCGTCTGCAACCTACACCACAGCTCACGGCAACGCCGGATTGTTAACCCACTGAGCAAGGGCAGGGACCGAACCCACAACCTCATGGTTCCTAGTCGGATTCGTTAACCATTGCGCCACGACGGGAGCTCCTGCTCCCCTCTTTCCCACCCTGCATTCCCAGATGGAATCAAATGCTCCCCACTCCTGGTCAGAGCCTGGCCGGCCCCTACGTCCTGTAGGAAGCTCCCGCCTTTGACACTGATGCTTCACCCACTTGTCCCTTCAGTGTGTCAGGCATTCAGACTGAGCACCTGGCTCCTCAGCAGGCTTTGTTTATCCCCTCGCTGGCACACTCCTCCTGTCCCGTCTCTGGGGTCTTTCTGCTTTTACTGAGCCAAGCTCCAGCCTCTAAGCACACCCTCCACTGTGCCCCCCAGCCTGTGCCCAGCGCTTGGCCTCAGCCAATGGTGCTGGGGTCAGCTTGCTGCCTCCTGGGACTCAGGAGTGATTAGAACCAATCCATTCATCTCTCTGGCCCCAAGGAACTTCCAACGCTTTATTAATCAGTAATTAAACTTCACAGTCCCCAGAGAGATGCCGAAATATCTCTGCCCTCATTTTCCAAAGGAAAACGCAGAAGCGGAGAGAGGAGGAAGCCACCAGGCCCGCCTGTGGCTCTTGAGGGCTGAGCAGAGAGCAGTGTCCTCACTAGCACAGTCAGCAGGGACTCAGCGCCAAGCTGTCCCCAGAGAGTGCAGCTCATTTGGGCTGGCCGGAGGCCTCTTCTAGAAGGGGACTAGGAGCCCCTGCCCCTAGCTTGTCACCCACCCCTGCCTCTGCCACCTCCCAACACAGACACATGCACACACACACACAGTGGAAATGGGGCTCCCAGAGCCAGCTCAGCCTCAGGCAAATTAAAGAAACTGATACACCCTGTTCAAAAATATCCCCTGCTGCCTGACATTCCACCACTATCCTTCTCTGCCTGAAGCTGTGCTTCGTGCTTTGGTCTTTCAGATCCTCCCTGAAAGCACCCTGTGTTTTATTCACACTGAATGACTTGCTCCCCCAGTGCACAGGGTCTGCACACTTTTGCACCCTCTTCCCCTTGGCCCACCCCTTCACCTGGTGAACTCTGCACCCCTCAAAAGCCAGGTCCTTGGCAGCATCTTCCCCAACCTCCAAAGCAAAGCAACTCAGTCACCTGTCAACGTGCCCATGTTCCCTCCACGCACGCACTAGACCCCAGGGAACGGAGAACTGAGACGAGTCCCAAATGCACGGAATGTAATGCTCAGTACAGAGCACTTACACCTCAGGGTTCTAATTAGATGGCAAACACACCAGCCAGAAGGTCTGAGCCTGGCATCTTAATGTCCTGGGGTTCACAGAGGAGCAGGGCAAATCCAGATTCGTCAGGAAACCAAAGCAAATGCCACAGGACCTGTCCTTGGCCGGCTGCCTCTAACCTTGACCCTTACCTCTCCTTGGACGTGATGGTTCACAAAGCCAGGTTCTACCAATAGAGGCCGGTTTTGCATTATGCAAAGAAAAAAGGCTTCTTAAAATTCCCCGGCCAAGTTCTTCTCTCAGGAAAGGTCGGCTCTGTGCAGAATCTGGGCCTGTGCCACCTCTTGCTCTGTGGAAGGGTTTGTAAAGGCTCCTGGCTTATTCCTAAATCACGCCTTCATGGAAAGTCTGGAGTTTTCCTGTGTATTTCCTCCCACCACACCTTGATCTCCTCTTCAACATTCACTAGTTTTCCAACTCCAACAGGAAATCACTGCACTGTAGGAAGGCCCCCAAAGGTGGAAGGATATTGTTTGTTTCCTTCTAAAGCTGAGAGTTCTTAATCTGGGGTCCACAAACATTGAGATGGGGGGTAAAATTAAATGCAGAATATTGCATGGAATGCCCACCATTTTCCTGGGAGGGTGCAGAGCTCTCTCTGCTTCTCACAGAGGTCTAGCACCCCAACATATGGCTGGAGAATGTGGTGAATGGGGTCATATCGGAGGCCTGGGCCTCACCAAACCAGACATGTCATCCTCTCTCAAAGTAAACCAAAAGTGGTTTTGGCCTCAGAACCACCACATTCTTGGACCCATTGTCTTCTGCCCTAACCGCTAGCTCTCCTTCCAGAACCATTTTTGACAAACCAAGTTTTTGGGACTTTGTGAGGTGGTAGAGAAAACCAAAATGGCACTGAGGATCTGAAGCTGGCAGGCACTGGCTCCCCCTCGAGGAAATGCCTCACTTCCAAGTGCCAGCCTGGCAGCCCCACAGCCCAAAATAAAACCCGCACCTCAGCTGCAAATCTCTCCACTCGCCAAAGAGCCAAACAGCCAATCTTTGAATGTTAAATCTGAGAAGGCCAAGGTAGGGGGCAGGCTCGATCATCACATAAAACGACGGTCCAAGGACCCAGAAGTCTCTGACAAGGAAGGGGCCCGGGGCCGTGGAAAGCAGACAGAGCCAAGTCTTAGGCTCCCCATTTTACAGGGGTTTTACAGTTGAGGTGCCCAAGATTAAAAAACTGTTTTAGTGGCTGAGAGGAGACGAGGGTCCAGGAAGCAGGTGATCAGGGTCTGTCTTTCAAGTGGATGCAGGATGGAGGAGGGGAAAAGGTCAGGAGAGGGCATAGGAAGAAGGGATGGGCAGAGGAGAGGAGAGGGCACAGGAGCCATGGAGGGAGGGGTGAGAGGGCCAGAGTCTGACAGCAGCTGGCCCCTGGCTGCTCCAGCTGCTGCCCTTGCCTCCACCCCCAGGCCAGTCCAGAGTGTGGCTAGAATTGAAGCTGCCATCGCAGTTCCCAGTGTGACTTTGGCATAAAGGTTAATCACACCCGGAAAATGCTTATTAGACACCATAAATAACTATGTTGCTGAAGCTCACTTTGGTCTTTAAGGCACAAAAGTGCAATTTCCCTTGATGGGATGATCTGGTAATTAACCTTTCAGAGAGGGTCCTGAAGGGCCGCTGGAGGCACCAGGGGCCACCCTCACCTCCCCAAAGTTCATGAGAAGCAAGGAGAAGGCGGCATGCCTTCCCTCCCTCTACCTCTGATGCTCAGCCTGGGAGAGCCCTCAGAGTCCCAGGGAAACCTCCCGCAGGGGCCAGGGACCAAGCTGGCCCTGGGACAGAACCACGGCTGCAGCATTTGAGAACCATTCTTCATCAAGATCCCTCCCCCTTCTGCTGAGTTCTGAACCCCGGCCTGCCACTGACTGAGTGACTCTGAGCAAGTCAGCTGGCCCTTCAGAAAGCATCTTTATTTTCTGCATCACAGGGATGCCAGCCACCTGGGGGAAAAGAGGAGAGTGATGCCTTCTGAAATTTAAAATCTACTACAAGTGCCCATGTGGTCACTATCATGACTTGGTCACTCTGGGCCCCAGAATCTTGCTTGGCTAGTCTTGGTGCCCCTCCCAGCCTTGGGGGAAGGGCTGCAGCAAGACCCTGGCATGTGGAAGTTCCAGGGCCAGGGGTTGAACCACATCCCAATTGCAACCTCTGCCACAGCTGAAGCATGCCAGATCCTTAACCCGCTGTGCCACATGGGGACTTCCTGTCCTTTGTTTTTTTAAACCACCAGATTACAGGATCTCACCAAGCCCCTTACTGTACTGGGATTGTACATTCAAGGAGTCCAGGACTCCTTAATTTGGAAAATGGGGAAGGAATTCAGAAAAGGCAGGCAAGGATGCGCGTGTGCACAAACACACACATACCCCACACACCGAGAAGGAGAATAGCAAGGCAAGGTGTATGTGAGCGCAGGGGGATGGTGGAATTACAGGAGGGGTCAGTATAAGGTCACAGTATGGGAAGGATTCTTGAGGGAGGGGAGTTTGAAGGTGGCAGAGTGGGCACAGACTGTGAGAAGGAGATAGAGGGCTTTTTTTTTTTTTTTTTTTTCTTCTTCAAAAATCATTTATCAGTTCTGGATCACAAAGTATAGGAGAGATGCCCTGTGACCCCTTGACTGCACCTGTTTCCACAGCACCTTTGCAGAAGAGCCCCCGACTCATGCTGCCCAGCCAGGCAGCCTCTCACCCCCTAACAGCTGCAGAGTATAGTATTCCCCCGCGGGGAAGTTTAGCAGATGCCCTGCACACAAAGTGGAGGCCCTTCCTCTTGGCTCACTCCTGGCAACACTGCACCTGCACAGCCCTTGGCCCTGTGCTTTTAGAAAGGCCTTTCTCCGCCAGCAGTGAACAAGGCCCCTCTGCTATACCCAAGCTCCTAAGCCCTAGGCTGCCCGTGGCCCCTGGAGGTCCCCCACATCCTAGGGTGGCAATGGAGGAAGGGCAGGCCAGGTGACACATGAAGAATAAACAGTCAATTTTATTGTGCTCAGACTAGGAATCCATGGGTTTTAAGGACCTCTGTGAATTTGTCAATCTTCTTCTCTATGTTCTTTTCGGCCTACTTCCATAGCCTCATGAACTGTTTCTTCTTTTGGTAATGGATCTTGGCCTTCTCCTTCCTCTTCTCCAGGGTGGCTGTAACCTCCTGGTACTTCCAGCCAACCTGATGAGCGAGGCACCCCAGGTAGGCAAACTTCCACGTAGGCTTCAGACGCACCACCTTGAGGGTGGCAGGAACCACCATCCGCTTTTTCTTGTCATAGGGTGGCGGGATCCCACCAAACACCTTGAGGCGGTCCAGGGCGGCCTGACGTCGCTTGGTCTTGTGGGGCAGCATGCCTCGCACCGTCCGCCAGAAGATGCGGCGGGACCTCGGTACGGGTTGGTGTTCATCCGCTTGCGGAAGAAGGCCAGGTACTTTAGTTTGTTTCTGAAAAAATTGCCAGAAATGTTGATGCCATCACAGCACGCAACCACCACCTGGGCCTACCCCCTCCACCATCTTCGGCAGCTGCCTGGGAAAGCAAGAGGGCTTTTCAAGTAAGGGGAAGGTCCTGAGTTTGTGGGGATGTCACAGGCCACCTGTGGAGGGGTTCGGTCACTGGGATGAAATGGCTCCCTCAGGCCTGGAGAGCCAAGGTGGATTCCCTAGCATCGACTTGTCATACCTGTCAGTTTCGTCATTTGTAGGTGCAGAAACTGATGGCCAGAGAAGGGCAGTGAGAGCCTAGAGGCACCCGTCTCTTCAGTAGGTGGGCGGTGAAGCTGGACCTGGCTGCTTCCCTGGCCTGGGAGACCCTGACTTGGGGCCCAAAGAGTCCCTGAATCTCTCCAGTGTGGTCAAGATCGCAGCCTTTCCTGGTGACCGCCAGAGACAAGACCCCCAGTGAACACTGCCGCCTGCTGGCCAAGGAAGGAAGGTCCACTCCTCCTGGGTCCTACGGTCCCCTGGCTCCACAACTTGAATATCTGAGTATTCTGACTCTGTTTTGCTCCGCGCTGGGTTTTTTTTTTTTTTCTTCCAGATTTATTGAGATGTAATTAACATATAACACTGTAAATTTAAGGTGTACAGTGTAATGATTTGATACAACCATATATTGCAAAATGATGACCATAATAAGGTTAGGTAACATCCATCATCTCACAGTTACAATTGGGGGGGGGGGTGCGCATGTGTGTTGAGAACTGTTAAATCCACCCACTTAGCAACTTCCAAATACACAACACAGTATTGTTAACTAGAGTCACCATGCTCTCCATCACATCCTCAGAACGTATTCATCTTATAATTGGAAGTTTATACCTTTTGAACCCCTTCGCCCATTCCTGCTCTACACTCTACTCCCAGCAACAGCCAATCTGTTCTGTTTCTCCGCGTACAACTTTTTTAGATTCCACCTAAAAGTGAGACCATACGGTATTTGTCTTTCTTGGTTTGACTAATTTCACTCAGCATAATGCCGTCGAGGTTCATCCATGTTGTCACAAATGGCAAGATTTCCTTCCTTTTTATGGTCGAAAACTATTCGATAGTATGTATATACCACATCCATCCATTCATCCATTGATAGAGATTTAGGTTATTTCCACATCTTGGCTGTTGTACACGATGCTGAGATGAACATGCGCATGCAGATATCTCTTCAAGCTAATGATTTCATTTCCCTTGGATACATACCCAGAAGTGGAATTGCTCTATCATATGGTAGTTCTATTTTTAATATTTGAGGAATCTCCATACTATTTTTCATAGTGGCTGTACCAATTTACATTCCCACCAACAGTGCACAAGTGTTCCCTTTTCTCCACATCCTCCCCAGCACGTATCCCTTGTCTGTCTTATAATAGTCATTCTAACAGATGTGAGGGGATATATCATTGTGCTTTTGATTTGCATTTCCCAGATTTAATTGCCTTGTTGATGGGGCTTGTTTTTGGTTTGAGGTGGGGTTGCTATTGAGTTGTATGAGTTCCTTACGTATTTGGGAGATTAACCCCTTATCAGATATGTGGTTTTCAAGGTATAACCTCTTTTAAGCAAAGCCAAGAGGAGAAAATCTAGATATGAAAAAGAGGAAGGGTCATAAATCAAAGATTTCTTTAGAAAGCTGGCTCCCCTGTTGGACTTTAAAACTAGGATCTGGTTTGCAAAAAAAATAAAACTATGCACAACCAACTCTTCTGAAACCTATGTGCCTACAGGGGATATATCTGTAGTGGAGGAATGACAACACGGGGGAAGTCCAGAGCCCACATGCAGTTGTGCAATTTCTGCCCTGCACAGAGGTGCCCAACGGAGGGGGGCTCTGGGGGCTACAATTGCAGGCTGTGCATTAGCAAAGCCGAAACCCTTGGGTAGTGCCTTTTTGCAGAGGTGCTCTAAAACCTAGTCAGGGTAAAGCTAGACTTGGGACAAAGGGTGGCAATGCAGGATGTCCTCTCTCAGCCTTCTTGACTGCCCAGGGCTTTTGCCCCCAGACCACCCTCTTTCCCCTACCCTGCCCCAGGCCAGCTCCTCCTCCATGGCCTCTTTCTAGAGTAACAACCTGTCGCCACCTCAGAGCAAACAGCCTGTGCTTTCCCCAAAGTGGGAGAGCAGTAAAAAATTACTCTATTCTAAGCAATAGAAATAATTTATTGTTACAATTAATTGACTTCAATAGCTATTGGGCAGAGAGAAAAAAATGGGAAGGAAGATCTTCTGCCTACATTTGTGGAAGGAGGGCACCCCTGGGTGCTCCTGCCTCCAGGTCTTCTCCCTGGGGCCCTGGGCTCAGGGTGTACCCTGCCCCCCTTCTCTGCTACTTCACTCCTCTGCTCCCACAGCAAGGCCCCAGAGCAGAGGCAAACGAAGCCCGCTTCACCCACCCTAAGGGCAATGAGGACCTGAGAGACCTAGCTCTGGAGTTCACATGTGCCCCTCCAAGGGTCCCAGATATAGTGTCCAATCGGGTTATAAGCTCCCTGAAGCAGGTCTGTGTTTGGCTAATTTTGTACTCTGGGTGGGGCTTGGCACAGAGTGGGCCCCAATACCTGTTTTTTGAATGAGTAAATGAATAAATGACTGAATGACCGAAGGGGTGGGGTTTTCACTTTCTTCTCCCGTTGATCATGGGATCCCACCAGGACATTTTGACAGGTCCCCTATTTCCTGCATCTCTCCCCCCTGCCCCCTGGGAGCTCTCTTGGCCTGTCCTCCTGCACTGGTCTCCACCTTGGACTCCAGAAGACTGTGCTGAAGGAAAAAGTGTTTTGGGGTGCAAAGTGCAGGGCTGAGCTCCTGTTCTGATCTGACAAACTCATTACTCCCTGGTCCCCTTCCGCGCCGCAGTCTCCTCACCTGTGAAATGAGGAAGGTGGTGTTCCCTACACTCCTTTCCAGGTCTGAATATGCCCTGACTTCAGGGCTTACAGGGGAGCCGAAATTCGGACCTCTAACTTTGAGGCCAAAGAGATCCACACTGGAATCTTTTATCTGCCCCTTCCTGCCTATATGACCTTGGGCAAATCATTCAACATCCCTGAGCCTCAGTTTCCCCATCTGTAAATGGGGCTAAAAAGGATGAGGTAGTTATATTCTAAAACTTCTGGAAAGAGTCAACAATACGGTGCATTTAGGAAGTTCCTGCTGTGGCAGGGGGTGTTAAGACTCTGACTACCTCGCCTGGGGTTGCTGTGGAGTTTCGAGTTCAATCCCCAGCCCGCTGCAGTGGATTAAAGGATCTGACATTGCCGAAGCTGCAGCATAGGTCGCAGCTGCAGCTCGGATTCAATCCCTGGCCCAGGAATTTTTTAATGGTGCAGCCATTAAAAAAACAAAAACAAAAACCATGGTGCATTTAAAACACCATGGGACCAAACACATGGTAAGTTGTTAACCAACAGTAGTGATTACTATTACTCACCTATGTGCAAGGTGCTTCCTTCCTGACTGCATCTTTCTCCCCTAGAAGTGGTCCCCTGCACTCACTTTCCATCACCACTCTATTCTAGAGCCAGCAGCCCCCTGCCAAAGTAGAGTCTGCCTCAGTTGCTGATGCAGATTCGCTGAGCTGGGGAAGATGTGGGGGGGTGGGCGGGGCCCTGGAGCCCCACGCATCTCCCATCCTGGTCCAGTCTCCTTTTCAGTTCTCACACATTCTTTCACTCCCCCTCTCCCCCAACCCCCAGTGCACCTGTGGCCCAGGGAAGTTCTGAGGTCAGGGGTCAGGGACGGAACCTGCACCACAACAGTAACCTGAGATGCTGCAGTGACACCGATGGTTCCTTAACCTGCTGTGCCACAGGGGAACTCCCTTTCTTTCCCCCTCTTGATATGATTCGCTCATCAATATTTTCTCATAGCTCCTGCCTTGCCAGCCTCCCTGTCACCCTTCTACATACCTTTGTCTCCGTCTCTGTCCTGAGATCTCCATCCCTCCGTCTTCCCCAGCCTCCATTTTCTCCTCCCTCTCCCCTTCCTTTCGTTTTTCTTCCTCTCAATTCCAGCTTTGATCGAAGACTTGCACACTGCCTGCCCCTGTGGTTTTTAACACTTAATTCTTCTCAACCGCAAGAAGTGGAGCCTTAACTATCTACCACACAGATGTTCCAGTGCCGGGACTGTACCCCTGGGCAGGTCAGCCTGTTTCCCTGCCTGTCCGGCCTCCCTTTTTTTTTTTTTTTTCCTGTCTTTTTGCCTTTTCTAGAGCTGCTTCCCACGGCACATGGAGGTTCCCATGCTAGGAGTCTAGTCGGAGCTGTAGCCACCGGCCTACGCCAGAGCCACAGCAACGCGGGATCCGAGCTGCGTCTGCAACCTAAACCACAGCTCACGGCCACACCAGATCCTTAACCCACTGAGCAAGGCCAGGGATCGAACCCGAAACCTCTTGGTTCCTAGTCGGATTCGTTAACCACCGAGCCAAGTCAGGAACTCCCTGGCCTCCCTTCCTAACCCCTACCCCTTCATGGATCCTCCAAAAGAGGCGGTTCAGGTTTCCTTTGCCTCTTGAACTCTAGCTCTGGGCTCCAGCCACGCTCCCCAAGAGCTGGCAGTGGAATTGGGGGTGGGTAGGCACCAGTGGGGTCCTGTCAGTGGGGGACTCAGGAAGGATGGAGTTTGGTTCTTGCCGGGGAGTGGAGCAGAGCCAGGGCTCTGATTCAGCCCCTGTCCCCGGGAGCTGCTCAGTGGTGAACTGCAAGCAGCAACTAGACACCGGGAACCGGTCTGTGAGGGGGTGGGAGAGGCATCTGCTACTCTGGGAGACAGAGCCGAGGTGTTGGGGACAGCACGGAGACACCAGCCATGCAGGTGCCACTATCAGCTCAGCCCTCTCTCTGACAAGTGCAAAGTGAGGAGGATTTCGGTGTCGGCAGAAAAGGGATGTCCTTTAAGAAGCTGCATTTGAAAAAGGGATGTGAAGAGGGTTGGGAAGGCAGAGTGAAATCATCTGGCTGCTGGAAATTAGTTTCCCTTAGAAAACTGTTTAAGTTTTTGTTTTGTTTTGTTTTGCCTTTTTAGGGCCGAGCCCATAGCATATGGAGGTTCCCAGACCAGGGGCCGAATTGGAGCTGTAGCCACTGGCCTGTGCCACAGTCACAGCAACTCCAGATCCACACCACGTCTGTGACCTACACCACAGTTCACCACAACACCAGATCTTTAACCCACTGAGCAAGGCCAGGGATCAAACCTGATTCCTCGTGGTTACTAGTCGGGTTTGTTACCACTGAGCCACAACAGGAACTCCTGTTAAAGGTTTTAAGGCTGTTTTTCCTAGAGAAGCGACTGCCTTCTAAGGCCATGAGGAATGGCTTAAACGGGGCTGCTGGACCACCACACCCCACTGAGCAGAGAGATTCAGGGATGAGGAATAACCACATAATCGCCCATGAGATAGGCAATGGCCCTGCCTGTTTCTTCGGCTATAAAAGAAGTGAATTAGGGAGTTCCCATTGTGGTGCAGTGTGTTAAGGATCTGGTGTTGTCTCTGTGGTGGTGTGGGGTCCAATTCCTGGCCCAGGCACGGGGTGGGTGAAGGGGTTGCTTCAGCTGTGGCTTGGATTCAATCCCTGGCCCAGGAACTTCCACATGCTGAGGGTTCGGCCAAAAAAAAAAAAAAAAAGTGAATTAGACAAAATCAGAAGTTTCAGACAGTGCATGGCATCACGAAATCACGAAATAGAAAATTCTGTTTCTCAGGCTTCACCTCAGTGATCCGGGTTCAGTCAGCCTGAGGGGAAACTTGGGAGTCACTCTATTTTTTAACGTTCTCCAAGTGATTCTAAAGTGTCACCAGAATTGAGGGTAACTGAACTAGTCCAGTAGTAATCAGCTGGGGACAATTTTGCCCCCTGGGGACATGAGGCAACTCTGGAGTCATTTTTGGTTGTTCTGGGAGGTGCTACCGGCATTTTGCGGCTGGAGGCTGGGGATGCTACTCAGCATCCTGAGATGCAAGGGCAGCCTCACAACACGGAATTACCTGGCCCCAAATGTCAGCAGTGCTGAGCAGGGGAAGCCCTGGGCTGAAGGGCTCTGCTCTTCAGCCTGCTCTGAAAACACTCATGCCGGCCCATCGTGGAAGCTGGGAGTGAGGAAGGAAGAGGGTGATGGGAAGAGAACCCTGGAAAGAATAGAGGAAAGAGGAGCCTGCAGGACAAGAAGAGGCCCTGATCTCACTCTGTGGCCTGGGACCAGTCCTTTCTCCACCTCTGAGCCTTGGCCCGAAGTCAGGAGTTTGGCGGGAATGACCCCTGCTGGCTGGCTGGGGAGATGGGAGGTCCTTCCCCTCACTGCCTTCACGGTGCTGCCTTCTCATCAGGCCTCGTCCTGGCGGGTGTGCACAGGAGATGCAGATGAGGCAGGAAGGTGGGCACCTGCAGGTGTAGCCATGGCTGGGGAGCAAGCAGCAGCAGCAGGGCAGACACACAGCCTTGTACCAGAGCTGGTGAGCTGGGCTGGGCAGCCTGCCCTGCTGACAGCTCCTTGGAGGCAGGAGGCAGGGCCAGACCCTCCAGGATGGCGCTCCCTTATCTTGGGTGAGCCCAGGGACAAGGGCTGGAATCAGCATGGCACTGAGTCCTGTGAGCTTTGGGGTGGGCCCACCACCACAGAGAAAGGGCTTCCTGTGTCTCCAGAGCACAGTGACCACTGAATGTCGTGAGTCTTCCCCCGACCTCGGTGAAAAGGTGCAGGGTGATGAGTGAGAATGCGGAGGGGGAAGGGGCCCATCCAGAACCTGTCTGGTGGAAAGACACTGAATAAACCCAGGGTTTCCACCCCTCGTGCTTCATTCAGCCCAGGTTGGCAACACGCCTCACAGCCGGAGGCGCTCGGGGGGAAGGCCAGCAGTCAGACTCCCTTGCAAAGTGAACCAGGGATTCTGGGCCCTGACTCTAAAGCCCCAAAGGAGGGCTTCAGATCAGCGCTGCTGAAAGGGTGGTGGGGACCGGTGCAGGGCTGCTGACTTTCTGACTGAGCATAAGCATTTGGAAATGTTGACGTGAAGCTGTCTTCGCCATGACACCCACACAGTGTCAATAGATTCATCATGTGGAGCAGGGTCTAGACCAATTCAGATGCTGTCATGTGGTGTGGGCTGCACGGTCACCACGTGTAAGGGACCACATGCCGTGGATTGGAAAGATCTAGGCACGGAGTCCTTCCCGCAGCTGGTTTGAGAAGCCCCCCTTCAACTACAGGACAGCCTGTGATAGAGGAGGGACTTGAGTACTGGCAGGGTCAAAGGGAAAAATAAAGGTGGAGGGAGAGGCTGAGGGAGGAACTCGGCAGGGAAAGCAGTAGGTCCCACTCACTGAGCTTCGGTATTTCGGACAGGTCCCTTCCCACACAGCTATTTCCCCCTTTACTCTCCATCATGGTCCAGAGGAGGACCAAGCCCAGAGAGGTTGTGTGACTTGCCCAAGGTCACCCAGCCAGGAAGCGGCAGAGCTGGCTCCAATTCAGGCCTCCTGCCCCCTCAGCTTCAGGGACTGTGTTCCTCCTTCAGGATGTGCTGCTTCTCCGGGGTGCACTGCATGGGCCTAGAGCTTCACAGCCTGGCAGCAGTGTTCATGGCGGGGGTGGGGGGTCGGGGGTGGATGTCACTAGAGCCCAGCAATCTGGAAAGACACAAAGGCTGCCCCCCCCACCCACCCATAGGGATCTAGAAGGTAGGGATATGGATTGAGAGACAGGATCCCATGGAGGGAGCCAAGAATGGGTCTACTCCTTTCCAGTGGTGCCCTCTGCCCACTTCTGCCTTACCTAGTCATTCCTGCCTCGTAACCAGCAGAACCAGGACAGTGGAGGAGGGAGTTCCAAGGTGCCACCAAGCCTCCTCCCCAGCCCCTACTTGGGCTCTCTGAAGACCCGAGGTTCTGAGAAGGGTCTTGCACCTCTGTCCAGCCCCAGACCTCCCTCTGGCAATGTCTTCCAACAGCCCTGCCCAGAACCCTTCATGAAACAAAATGCTGTCCTTGCTTTTCCACGTGGACAAACGCCCCCAGTGCTCTGGGGACCAGAATGTAACACAGGGCAGAACTGGCATCGCTCAATGTTAGTAAGCAGCGCCAATAGCGTAGCACTCGATAAGCCATTGAGTCATAAATCCACATGCAGAGCCAGGGGAATCTATCTGTCTAGCTTGTCATTTCCATATCTCCTGTCGCCATAGCACCTCCACGTGCACAGATAAATGTTCGGCAGGGAGCGGGAGCAGGGAGATGCCTTCCATGGAAGTCAGCATCTATTGTTCACCTACTGTGCTTGGAGTACTGGGCTTGGTGCTAGGGACACGGTCTTTTGTTTTTGCTTTTATTTTTAAGAGAATCCTGGCCCAGGCAGAGTTCAGAATCTATAGTGGGACAAGGGCTCAGGTTAGATGCACATGAGCAAGGGAAGGAGGTCTGGGGAGCGCCAGAAGAGAAGATGGAGAGATGCAGGGAGATTCTGGCTCTTTCACCTGTAGAATGGGACACAAGGACTCAGTGGGGTCATGTGTGTGGGCGCTGGCACAGAAGCAGCTCCGCGAATGGTATATCTGGCCAGAGAAGCTGGAGGGAAAGGACAGGAGGATGGGGAAAGGCAGGGGCTCAGACCAAGGCCAAGACACAGGCCTCCCTCCAAGGACCAGCCTGTTGGCCTCCCAGCCAGGCATGTATGGCCAGGGGTGTGGGCACGGAGGCTGTCCAGCATGCCATCCTCCCCTACTGCTGACCCTACAGTCCCTGGGGGTCCAGCTGCTCCTCTAGGAGTCCGTCCTCCAGCCCCAGCCTGAGGGGGTGGGTGCCGCACACCTGTCTCACTGCTTTGACTGTGCAGTAGACTCCAAGGGGGTAGCGGGAGGGGGGGATGCTATTATAAACACTGCAAAGGACTCCCTGCGGATCCCAGGGTGTGTGTGTGTGTGTGTGTGTGTGTGTGTGTGTGTGTGTGTCTAGGAAAGAAAGAGATAGACTGCACACTGGGGGCCACTTAGAACCACAAAGGCAACAGGCTTTGTTCTTTCTGAACTGGGTGGGGTGAGCCCTGCCCTGGGAGGGTGATGGAGGGCATGGGAGCACCCCTGCTCTCCTGGCCCTGACGGCTGAGAAAGGCTCCTGGCAGCAGGTTAGGGAAGGTGGGGTTAGAAATGGCGAGGGTGCTTTCTGGTAAACCCCATCTCTGGCCTCAGTACCAGAGGCACACGTTCTAAAGAGAAAGTACAAAGCAAGAACAGCCGAAAAAGACGTGCAGGTCTCTCTTTTTTTTGCTATCACCTCTTTCCCTCTCTCTGTCTCCCCCTCTCCCTCCCTCCCTCCCTCCTCTCTCCTTTCATCCTGACCTTTCTGTCCTGATCTCTCTCTCATACCAACTTTAGCCAGTGATTTCCATCTCTGCATCACATTTTGCTTCTCTCGTCTGTTTCTCTGCATTTCCAAATCTTATATGGTAATAAAACTGTCCATCCTGAGCAGGCTTACAGGCAAGCAGCTGGTCCTTTTGCTTCTGACAGTGAGGCCGGGGCCCTCAGTGCAAGGGGGCCTTCTGCCCCTTAGATAGCCCAGGGCTTTCACTCAACCCTTTCCCGGGGTAGCCAGACCCCTCCTGGACCTGGCTTCCTTATCCAGCCTCACAGCCCTGTCCTTTGTCCCTGGGTCTTCCTTCCCTTCCCCACCCAGCTCTGTCCACACAGTGGTGGGGCTGCTCCAGGAGCAGCTGGTACCTATGGAAACTATATAGCCCTTTACATACCTTGCCAAGAAGGCTGGGGAGACACCCCTGCTGTAAATGGAAATGTCGCAGCCATCTCTCACCCTAGCCTGTCACTGTGGGCAGCCTGCCCTCCAGCTCTTCGGCTCCATGTACCTGCCAGGATACTGAGCAATATGTTATCCCAAAGACCCGACCTCCCAGCACTTAAAGGTTCAGCTAAGTCTCCCACTGTGCCTCACAGCAGCCCCACTACATCTTAAAACTCAATGTTGGGTGGGCTCCAGATTGTAGTCTGCTGGCCTAGAATAAACTCTACCTCCTCAGATCTTCAGGCACAGAAGCAGCTGTACCAGTCTGGCCAGTTTCTGTCCTGGGCTCTGACCTAGGCACCCTGGCTCCTAGCCAAACTGGCTGGAGGTTGGGAACAGATTGACAGGGGGAGGGGGGCCAGTGTACATCCCATAAGCCCCACCTCTATGCACCTCACTGGGGCTGCTCCCTGGGACCCAGAAGCGCCAGGGGTGGGACTACGATCTTGCTTGTGTTTATGGGGCAGAAAGAGCCCTCACAAACATCTTTGTCTGTCCCCGAAACAGCTTCATGGGACAACTGTCCAAGAATACCTTTGCCAAAGCACTTGAGTCCGTGGCTCTCTGAACCTGGGACCCATCTGGAACTGTATCTCAACATGCCCATTTCACAGAAAAGGAGGTGCACATTCACACTCCCCAAGTCTTCCTCCCTCACACTCTTTCCTCCTGCCTTCTGGCTTCTCAATTTTGTGGGAGCCAACACCCATTACTCTGAAAAGAAATGGTAAATAATCTGTTGCTTAATGGAATCCAGCTAGTTGTTTTCAAAATAATTGTTTGCATCAGTGAGTTAATCATTTTGTATTATCCTCCCTACATGCCCTACTTTTACTGTCAAATATTTTCACACATCAGAGGTGCTCAGAGGACCAAGAGCAGGCACCTCAGTCCTTTGACCTTTGAGCTCAGCTGGTGGCCCCATCCCTTCTCCCCAGGGACTGTGCAAAGGATGCTGGGATAGGAGGAGACTCTACATTCCCAAGCACTCCTTCCTTTACCTCCCCTACCCTCATCACTCGTTTTGCTATTCTTCCTTGGATTGGTAAAATTCAGGAAAGATTTATTAAATGACTCCTTAGTTAATATTTATTAAGCACTTACTGTGTGCCAGACAATGTGTAATTGTGCTTAATTTCACACTTGTCGTCTCATGAAGTTAGCATGATTATCCCATAAAGTAGATAATACTTTCCTCTTTCTTTCTTTCCCTTTTTCTCTTTCTTTCTTTCTTTCTTTTTTTTTTCTTTCTTTCTCTTTCTTTCTTTCTTTCTTTCCTTCTTTCTTTCTTTCTTTCCTTTTCTTTTCGTGGCCGCACCTGCAGCATATGGAAGTTCCCAGGCTAGGGGTCCAATCGGAGCTGCAGCTGCCAGCCACAAACACAGCCACAGAAACACCAGATCCGAGCTGCATCTTTGACCTACACTGCATCTCACGGCAATGCAGAATCTTTAACCCACTGAGCGAGGCCAGGGATCAAACCCACATCCTCACAGGTATTATTATGTCAGGTTCTTAACCTGCTGAGCTACAACAGTAACTCCCTTGGTTTTTTGTTTTGGTTTGGTTTGGTTTTTTACAGAGGAAGAAACTGAAGTTCAGATTGATAACATAGCTCTACAGCAGAGTCAGGATTCAAGCCCACATCGACTTCACCTGATGTTCCCGTCCATACAAGAAGATGCTGGCTGCCACCTTGGGTGGAGTGAAGGCTGGCTGGCCAAGAGGGACAAGTTGGAAGATCAGCATTTAAAAAGGACTGGACGATATTACTTCCAAGGGATTCCGCCGACAGGAGCCCCGAGGATCTATGTAGACAGGAGTCATTTGTAATTAACAAATGCATTCGTTGCATATAAAACTGTAAGCTAATACTTGGCCTTAGCTCCAGAAAGGGCTCGCTCTTCCCTTCTGGTGATGCCATGAATGGTTAGGTAGAGTTGGAGCTGGGAGAGATGACCCCACCCTCTCTTTTCACAGAGGAGGAAACAAGAAAGGTCCCAGGTCACCTGCTACCAACCTGCTCTCCTTCAGACCAGCCAAGGCTCCACCCTTAAAGAGGTCTCCAAATCATTGAGGTGCTTCATTGGCTGTTTGTTGCTTTCTTTTCACTTTTCAGATAACCATAGTGGGCTTAAGGGGAAGTTCCAGTCTCTTCTGTGTGAGAGCTGGCTTTTCTGCTCAGGTGCTTTTGGCATCTCAGTCTGTTTTGACATGACATCTGCATTTCAACGGGAAGAGCAACGGGTCCGCTCAGACCATACACTAGTAAACCAAAGGAAGCAGCAATAACACCAGCCAGCCAGCCAACAAACATTTGTGAAATGCTTACTACGAGCAATGGATTATTAGTCCCAGTGCTGTGAAGGGTGAAAAAGGCAAAAATGCTGTATATTGAAAGTCCAGGAGCTTTTCCTAGTTGTTTTTTCAAGCATTATCTCATTTTCTCTGAAGAGCAGTCACCTTGCAACTTTTTTTGAAAGCAAACTCTGCACCTGGTGCTGTTCCAGGCACTTTGCACATATTAACTCTTTTTAACCTGAGGTATCGCCTCCATTTCATAGCTGGGAACACTCAAGCTCAGAGAGGGGACTTGGGTCCAAGTATTGAGGTTCTGCAGCAGGGAAGGGGCAGAGAAACTGAATCTGTCGCACCCTACTCCTCTCATGTGAGGTTATGGCCCTAAGGAGTGTTTCTGGAAACTGATCTTCCACAAGAGACATGAAAGCTAACAGGGAATCTAGTCAAATAGCTCTCTTTACAGAGAAACTGTAGCTCAGAGAGGGAAGGTGACCTACTTGAAGCCACACAGCTAATGAGAGGTATTGCTGTGACTGACATCATTTTAGCAGCTCCTAGGCTGATGGTCTTTTCACCCCAGTAGCTGCTAAAATGAGCAGCCCTGTGCCTAACCCCTTCCTTCTAGGTCACATCATGGCCGGGGCCCAGGCCCATGGGCTTGTTTGCATCTTGAACACTTGGGGTGCTGCCAAGGGGCATCTTTGACCCTCCATACTCGTTCTGCATAGCTGAACCCCACTGGATGCTAATGTCCTCGAGTGGCCAAATGTTAGAGAGGGTGAGAAATGGATTTTCCACCTGAGCTTGCCCTCACCGGCTCCGGGTCAGTGTTTTGCTTTTCGCCAAATCTATGCCCTCCTTAAGAACCAGATGGACCTAAGTCTGGACCTAAGTCCTGCCCCTCCCCAGGGCTGGACATATCAAATCCTAAGGACTTGGCCTGGCTGTCAGCCCTCCTCTCTTACTTTGTCCCTGGGCAGTGGCCATGCCAGTTGTCCCCACGCCATATACATCACTTTTTTGCCTTCGTTTTCTCTCCTGCCAATGCTCCCTTCAAAAACTGTGCTCCATGTTATTATTTTTATTTTTCATTTTATTTTTTTTCAGAGCTGCAGTTGCCAGCTTATGCCACAGCCAGATCCAACGCCAGATCCAAGCCACATCTGTGACGTCTGATGCAGCTTGCAGTAACGCCGGATCTTTAACCCACTGAGTGAGACCAGGGATCAAACATGAATGCTTATGGATAGTAGCAGGGTTCTTAACCTACTGAGCCACAATGGGAACTCCTGGCTCTGTATTATTTGTCAAAGAAGTAATTTGGAATGGCCCAAACGTGCATGGATATAGGCATGGCAAAGAATATCCCCTCACAGGGAACAGAGATGTTGACAATCTCCCTCTGGAGGCTCAAGAATAACATAGGATAGACTTGGTCTGTGACAGTAAGTGAGAAGGCATTCCCAATGTGACAGTAAGTGAGAAGGCATTCCCAATGTCCACACCTGCACTTGAAAAAAGGCCTGCAGGGATTATTTTCAAAATGATAACAATAGCTGTTTTAGGAGGGTGAGATTGTAATAATTTCCCCCTCTGGTTTTCAAACTTTGTCTAATACTACTAGATTGCTTTCATGACAATAACAATAAAACCAGCTCTCTCCGCAGAACTCACTCTCCATTCATAGCCCCCCCCCCCCCGCCTCCACACCTCACACTCACCCAAACCTGCCATTGTGAGCCACACTTGTATCTCCCTGTGAGGAGCTGTGGCTTGTGGGCAGGTGACCCAGACAGCATTTTACCAGTATCCTCGGCGTCCACACAGACAGGCACACACACACGCATACCATCTCTCCCTCATTCACACACACACACACACACACACACACACACAAAAATCTCCCAGTCACCCACACACTCTTCCCCAATTCTCTGTAACCAGTACAGTGAGAGGCCTACCCTAAAGGACCCAGAGTGGATCCTTTCCCCATACTTGTGGAGGACAGTCAGACTTTGGATGAATCCCACCTAGATTCAGACTTTCATTCTGACGAAACCACCCATGCTTTCTCTCATCTGGTACAAGTCTAGGATGAGATTTAAGCGGCTTAGAATATTTTATGGTAAAAGCTAACAAAAAAAGCCTTAGAGCCACAGTGCCTGGGTTTGAATTCTGGCTCCACCACTCACTGGCTGTATGACCTCGAACCAGGTACTTAGCCTCTCTGTGCCTCAATAATAATTCCTACTTCCCAGGGTTCTTATGAGGACTAAATGACTTAATATTTGCAAAGCAGGTAGAACGATGCTGAGAAAGTTATATATGCTACATAAATAAAAGGAAAAAGGTAATTATTTCATTGAAATCAGCATTAGCTGCCTCTCATTCACCATGGTATGTATTTATTGAGCACCTACTGAATTCATTAGGCGAGACTTAAAGAAACACACCTTACCACTTAGTAGGGAAAACACATACAATAACAGAAAAAAATTTTTCTTTTAGTAAAGCATCATAATTTTAAGCAGAGATTTGCATGTGATTCGAAGAAAGGTCAGAGAAAGAACATTTACCAATTACCATGTACACTCAAAAACAAAAAAGTTCAATCTTTTGAATTATTTTAAAAGGTTGAATTGGGTCTAATTGATTTGCAGATTTAGGCCAAGTTTCAGTATACACTAGCCTTTTGGAAAATTTTACCATTCAATGCCATCTATTCAACCTCTCTAGATGTTTTTATTCCTCCCTCCCTTCCTTGGTCTCCTTGATCACCCAGAAAATAATCTCTGGGTTCATCCCCAGTCCTCAGTTAATGGGTAGGGCCAGGATATGGGTTCAATTAGACCAATCCCCAGGCATTTTTAAAAATCAACTTATAAATACTCTAGAGAGGGAGGAAGAGGATGGAGAAAGCCTTAGTAACTGGTAACGTGTCAACTGATGACCTGGCAGCAGTTGCATTTTAAAATCTTGATGGTTTACCTCAAACCACTTTGTATGCTGATATACATTCAGCTGGTTTAATAACTGATAGGAAAAAATGAAATTCAGTCAATCCGCGCCCCTCTACCAAATCCATTCAATTCTTAAATGCACCGAATCCAGTCAAGCTGGTGTCTGTTTTTCCACAGGCCGTCCACACTGACCCAGCGGGGTCTGGATCCTCAGGCGAGGGCCGCGCTGGACTCCCCCGCGGCAGCGCCGAGGCCCACCTACCCCTCGCTCTGGCTGCTGCTCCGAGCCTACACCTCGTAAGCGGAACCGCTTTGGGAATCGCTTATCATGGGGAAGTAGCGGCTGGCACGAGCGGCGGGCCGAGCTGTCGACCCCGTAGCCTTTCCCTGGGCCCGCCGGCAGCCCCGGCCGCCCCCGAACTTCAGCGGACAGACGCTGGACGTGCGGTCTGGCGACTTTCCTAAACTCAGGGCGCCGGAATCGCGTCGCCAGAGCTCGGGCAGGAGGGAGCAGGCGCGGGGACTCGCGCGTGCAAAGGCTGGAAGAGCAAGCGTGGTGCTCCGGCGGGCGGGCCGGCGGCGGCGGCGGAACGGTAACTACCGCCGGATGCACGGTCTGCTCCCCGGAGATTGCGATCCAGGGCTCTCCGGCGCGGGGGGCATTTATCTCCCTGGACTTGCAGGGGCAGGAAAGAGCTCCCAGGGACAGGGCGGGGGGGGGGGGGGCGTGCAGAGTGGGGGAGTTGAAGAGAGGGTGCTGGGGCGAGTGGGAAACCCCTCTCCAGAGCCTCTCGTTCCGGAACCCTGGTCTACACAGGAAGGGTGGGTCGGTTCCCAACGCCTAGAGCGATTCCCCGCACAGAGCTGGTTACCCGGGTGGGCGTCCCCCCGCCCCCCGCAACGCCTACGGCCCGTCAGCTTCGCCACAACAATTTCTTTTTGCACCTGAGTTCTCCTCCCACCGCCCAACGCCCCCTCCAAAGGTCCTGGAAGAGGGAGTTGGGCTGCCCCTCAAACGCCGGCCGCCCCTGGGCACAGTTCTTCTCAGTGACACCCAAGCCCTCGCATCACACCCACAACCCACCGAGCCCCGCGCCCCCAGAGCTGCTTGCGCTCGAAGGCTGACCATCTCGCTCTTACCTTGACGAGCCGGAGCTGCGGGCGCCGTCCCATCCTCGGGCTCGCTCTACCGCCGTCCTGGATGCCTGGGTTCCCCGGACATCCCAGAGGGGCCGGCTGGCGGGTGAGGGCTCGGGCTGCGCGGGCTGGGCGGCCGGGCTCCTGTGTCGCTGCAGGTCGCAGAGGTGCCCGGCTCCGCGGGCCCGCAGCCCAGCCCGGCGGGCTCTCGCTCTCCCCTTCCCAGGCAAGTCCGGCCGCCGCTTCCTGACTCAGCCTGGCCGGCAGCCGCCTCCTGCTCGCCGGGAGCCCGCCTCGCCCCCGCCGCCTCCCCCTCGGTCCGCGCCGCTACTCGTCTCGGCTCCCCACCCCCTCGCCTGGGCGTCCCCACCCCTCCCTTCGCTTCCCCTCCCCTCCCCGCCGGTCCCTCCTCCGCACCTCGCCCCTCTGCTCCCTCCGCCTCCTCGCCTCCCCAGTCCCCTCCCCTTCCCCGGGCCGCCTCCCCGCGCCCTCGCGGAGCTGACCCTCTTCCCCCCGCGCCCGGGTTTGCGGCAGTCGGCTGGGCGCGCTGGCAGCGCTGGTGGCCGCCGCAGCCCGGGGAGAGGCTGAGGGGAGGGGGGAGGCGGGAAAGGAGGCAATCTCCCGTCTCCTGCCCGACTTCAGGTTGGGGCCTGGGGAGTCCAAGGGCGTCTAGGGGGACTTGGGAGGCTCGGGTGAATCTCTTAAGAGCGAGGTTATCGGAGGACGGGGAATAGGGCAGCCCGAACCGAGCGGAGCCGCCGCGGAGACCGCGTGAGGCTGGGAACTGCGTTTGGACAATTCCCGCCCAAGCAGCCGGCCCGGAGAAGGTCCCCGCCGCCCCTGCCTCAGCAGGGCTGGGTTGTCGGGCTAGACCCCTCGCGCCTTTGGCACGGACACACCAGGGGCGCGCTGAGGCGCGAAAGCTCTGAGGGAGGAACCCTTCTCATTCATTCATTCTTTTTCATTCTTTCGTTCGCTTATCTGTTCATTCAATCTACAGACTAAGAGTCTGCCCAGTTTGGTTTCGGCAAGGAGCTTCACCTGGGAACCCCAAGACAGGGGAGATGGCGGTGCCCTGCCGCACTAGCCGGCATCTGAACGCCACTGAGGGGAAAATCGAGCGCGCACTGCGCTGCTGAGGGGAAAGAGCAAAGAATCCTACCGGCTGGGCGAGGAGAGGCCACAGCGCCCCCTCTCGGCCGAGCTCTCAGGGTAGGGGTAGCCTCCCTGCTAGAACTCCCGGTCTTCAGCCAGCTTAGCGGCTTAGCTCTCCCACCCGCCCCCAGCGCTGGGAAGCAGTTCTCGCCTCTGCCAAACCCCTTAAACGTTCCCCCCCCAGCCCCTCCAGTTGTACAGAACTTTTGACATCTCCCATCTTTTCCTTCCTCCCGCCGAAGCTGAAAAGGAAGGTAGAGAAATGACTACTCCACAGAGCTTGGGCCTGCCATGCTAATGGCAGACGCTCGAGAAGCTTCCAGAATGGTAGTCAGCCAGCTTTGCAATTAAACTCTGAACCTAACTGCCTTGCCCACCGCTTCCTCTCCTCCAGCCACTTCTCAGCACATTGAGCAAAAGCCAGTGTGTTCATGTGTCCAGCTGTTAACTTCACTTAGACAGGGAGTCTTGTGAAGAAACAGAGGCACGCTGAGAGGTGGTGCCCAATCCAAAGTAACAGAGCTGATAAGCCTCCTGATTCCCAGCTCAAAGTGCCTAGGGGGCTGGGCCCCAGTGGGGTTTGGGACTCTGAAGTGGAGCCTGGCAGTGCCCAGAAAGCCAGCCGATCACACTGGGTGGCACTTTAGCCACACTGGGTGGCACTTTCTAAATGAAGCACACAGTCCCAACCCTTGAAAAAACCCCATTTGATTGGTGGCCCCGAGCTGGTCATGCTGAGCTTGGCACAGACTCATCCCAACCAATCCTAGAAGAGATGGGTGCACCAACCCAATTGCCAATTTATTGTTTTCAACAAAAACTAAATGCAGACTCACAGACTTTGTAAAACTTATGTTACCAAAGGGGATGGGGTTGGGGGGTGGGCTGGGGGTTTGGGATAGAAATGTTCTAAAATTATGTTGTGATGATGGTTGTATAATTATAACAAAGTTCATTGAATAATTTTTAAAAATTAAATGCGGAGTAGTCTAGTGCAGGTTGTGGAGTCAGCCTGACTTTGAGCCTTGGCTCTTCTACTCACAAGCTGTATAAACCTGGAAAATTACTTAATGCTGCCTCAAATTTCTCATCTATAAAATGGGGTTAGGAATACCTACTTTATAGGGTTGTTGGGAGGTTTAAACAAGTTAACATTTGTAAATGGCTTGGAATGGTGCCTGGCACATAGCAAAGACTTAATGAGGGTCAGCTGTAATCACCATCGTCATCATCATCATGGAGTGAACCAGATGCTCAAATGCATGGGCAGTGCAGTCCCTCCCTCTGGGCCATTCTTTGTGGAAAGCAGAATTCCTGACTAGAAGGTCACAGCAGTGGTGAACTGGGGAATCAGAGGAGAAGGGAGCTGGCGATCCTCAGGGAGGTTTGCCCAGGCCCTGCAGAGGCCTCGCTCCCCAGCTCTGCTTGACCTTGGAATTGACTCTCCAGGGATAAGAAAGCTCCTGATTTCCAGATTCTGTTTCTCTCTGCTAAGTAAACACCATTTTGACTCTCTAAGCCCTTTGGTCCTCCCCTTGATACAGTCTTTAAATATGCTAATGTCATCGATTAGGCTGAAATCAAGTCTTGCTCTTCCAGCCTTTTTGGCCTTGGATTCAGACCTTCTCTCCCTAAAGGGGCATTTGCAGAGGACACGTTTCATCCCCCCTGCTTTCTTCCTCCAGACGATTAAGTTGATTTCACTGCCTTAACCTCCACAATCCCCCCACCCCCTGGTTGGAAGAGGGGAGCCTTCTTATCACTCTATGACCTACTTATTTATAGTTTTGGCCTTGACCTCTTCAGAGGGGTTATGAGAGCCTCGTCTTTATCACCCCTTCTGTAAAAGGATTCCATATCCCCTTTCATTTGTCCTGAAATTGCTTCCTTCCACCTTCAAGAGGCCAACTCTCATCTCGGTTTGATAAAGATGCCAGGGCCTTCCCTGCCCTTCCCCCCACCCCTTCAGCCCCCATTGTTCCAGAAAAATAGCCTGATTGCTCAGGGTGGGCTTCTTAGGCCCCCTCTCCAGCCTTCCTCAGAACTGCCTCCTGCTGCATCCCAGCATCCTCTTCCCAGCCAGATCCCTCTCAAACTCTCCTCAGACCTATCCCTCCCTTGCTCTCTCCTCTTCCTATCCAGGCCTAGACCAGAGTCAGCTTTCATCCACTGAACTGGCCAGATTGGGAAGAGAAGAGAAATGTGAAGAATCCAAATAGGAATTAGAGACAATTCCACGTCCTTCAAAACATAGGAGAGACTGATATGAAAACAAGTGATGGGTGGGACCCAGTGAGGGAGGGCTGAGCATGCACCCTCTACATGTAGGGTTTCCTTTGGCTTTAACCATGGGCATCCCAGTGAGGTTAATGGTGTGGAACTATATTTCTCAGACTCCTTGTGATGAAGAACCAGTTCTTGATTTTAAAATTTCTAATCCCAGAATTCCCGTTGTGGCTCAGCAGGTTTAAGAACACAGCTAGTATCCATGAAGATGTGGGTTCGATCTCCAGCCTCACTCAGTGTGTTAAGGATCCAGCACTTCGGCAAGCCGGGGCATAGGTCGCAGATGCAGCTCGGATCCAGCGTTGCTGTGGCTGTGGCATGGGCAGCTGCAGCTCTGATTCGACCCCTAGCCTGGGAACTTCCACATGCTGCATGTGTGGCCCTAAAAAGGAAAAAAAAAAGAAAAAAAAAAAAGGAAATTTCTGATCTGTTACATCATGATGGACTATTGCAAAATATAATGGGAATGAATTATTAGAAAAATGAACTATAACGACATACAAAATAAAAGACCAATTTTATTTTTATTTCTTAGTTTTGCTTTTTAGTCTTTTTAGGGTCGCTCCTGCGGCATATGGAAGTTCCCAGGCTAGGGATCAAGTCGGAGCTACAGCTGCCGGCCACAGCCACAGCCACAGCAACGCAGGATCCGAGCCCCATCTGTGACCTACACCACAGCTCAAGGCAACACCAGATCCTTAATCCACTGAGCAATGCCAGGGATTGAACCTGCAACCTCATGGTTCGTTTCTGCTGTGCCACAATGGGAACTCCCAAAAAAGCCCAGTTTTAAAAACTATTAGATCCAATGGGCATAAAACTTGTCTGTCAACTTGCATAAAAATTTCTACATGCTTACTCTCAATTTATGCTCCTACCTTGTCATAGATTGGCAACAAATGGTTTGCAGGCAGATCATGCTTGAAGTAGCACTAAAATGCTTCTGAAGGAGGTCAACAAAATGGCCTCATGAAGGGAGCAGCTTATAAAATCACATGAACATCAGGGGAGATGCTGTTAATTACTCAGTTCATCTGTGCATTCATTCAACAAACATTTTATGAGCAACAACTCTGTGCCAGTCACCACTGGACACTAAAGCTAATAAAGGTTAATGTAACAGGGCTTTCACCCTCAAGATGCTCAGACTGAAAGGGGAGACAGCCACTTTGATAAATAATGAAAAGCTAGTGAAATTAGGTCAATAATAGACCAGGCACCATGGGTATGGAGGCAGAAATATTAATTCTGCCTGTGGCCAACAGGGAAGGTGTACCAAGGAAGTGATATTGCGCTGGGGTCTGGAGGCAGAGAGACAGATGATCAATTCCATGTAGCCTGCTGGCACTCAATAAATGAGCTAATTTGTGTAAAATGCATAGTACAGTGCCTGGCACGTAGTGAGTGCTTCAAAAGTGTTAGCTGTTTTTATTATTAAATCTTATAAATCATCATCATCCGCCTAGATCTACCGAGCACTGCCCTTAACTTTGGCTTGGGATTGTGGGGTAGCTCAGCTCAGGGAAGAGGGCAAGCTGGGCTTGACCCACCTCTTTTGTCAGAGGAAAGCTTTCTGGAGGAGGTGGTTGGGAGCTGGGTATTAAAGGAAGTGGGTGAGGAAGAGAGGGAGACCATCAAGGCAAGAGGGTCTCTTAGAGACTCAGCCAGAGGAATAAGTATGGCACAGGAGGAGACTGGTCTCATGGGGACAGTGCAGTGACTGGGTGATATTATTCATTATTTCATTTAGAACAACAGATAATAACAATACTAATTAGGATTTGTAGGGAAGTTTGTATCCCAGAGCTCTTTCACAAACATTTTCTCATTTAATCCTTGTAACAGCCCTGTGGAGGAGGTATTAATAGCCTCACTTTACAGATGAGAAAGCTGAGCTCCGAGGTCAATACTTTGGCCAAGGTCACATAGCTGGCTTTGGCACAGGCAGGATTCCAGTCCTGTGTCCCCAGGTCCCGCTCCAGATATTTTCCAGTGTACTATGGAGGGCTGACCTGAGCCTTGACCCTTGGGGAGCTGTGAAATCACATTCTGGCTCCAGAAAAAATGATGCTCTAGGACCAACCTTTCCTTCTCCTTTTCCCAGTGGACAGACACAAGGGAGGAGCAGAGGCAAAGCCACATGATAGAGCTTGACAGTGACAGCAGCCAAGGGTGGGCCGCTAGGTCACAGAGGTTCCTCAGGTTACCACCTGCCCTTCCTCCCGACACTGAGTCTGTATCAGTCAAGGGCAAATGTACTTACTTTGGGCACAGTTACCCTATTTTTGCATGTATTAAGTGTGGACAAGAAGGCCATTGCTGATTGTTTGTTTTTAAGAGAATTTTTTTTTCCTGCTTTTTAGGGCCGCACCTGCGGCATATGGAAATTCCCAGGCTAGGGGTTGAATTGGAGCTGCAGCCTCTGCCAGCTACTCCACAGCATCGTAGGATCCAAGCCATGTCTTCGACCCACACCACAGCTCATGGCAATGCCAGATCCTTAACCTGCTGAGTAAGGCCAGGGATCAAACCCGAATTGTCATGGATACTAGTCAGATTCATTTCCACTGAGCCACAACAGGAACTCCTAAGAGAACTTTTTAAAGGTGCTTAAAAAATATGAAGGGTTGACACCCTGAGAACATTCTGGAAGTAAAAACAGATAAGAGCTGCCATCCAGAATTTCGCAGTTGAAAAGAAGTGCATACACTCACATATCTTTACAGAGAGCTAGCATCCCTTTAGCCTAGACCAGCAGTTCTTAGCTGGGAGTGCTCCTGCCTCCCAGAGGACATTAAGCAAAGTCAAGAAACACTTTTAGTTGTCACAGCTAGGGGACAGCTACTAACATTTAGTGGGTAGAGGCCAGGTATGCCACTAAACATCCTACAAAGTACAAGACAGCATCCACAGCATAGAGTTATCTGGTTCGATCCATCCGCAGTGCTGAGGTTGAGGCACCAAAACGTAGACAATAGTTTGGTACCATGGACAGTAGAAACCCAGGCTTTCCATGGGACTATGATCTAAACCCAGACTTTCAGAGGCTCAGCAGAAACGAATCTGACTAGTATCCATGAGGATGCAAGTCCGATCCCTGGCCTTGCTCAGTGGGTTAAGGATTTGGCATTGCTGTGAGCTATGGTATAGGTCACAGATGCGGCTGGGATCTGGCGTTGCTGTGGCTCTGGTGTAGGCCAGCAACTACAACTCTGGTTGGCCCCCTAGCCTGGGAATCTCCATATGCTTCAGGCGCGGCCCTAAAAAGACACACACACTCACACACACACACACACACACACACACACACACACACACACACACACGACATTCTACTCTGAAAATCATAGAAGGGCAAGGATTTCCCACTCTACTGTTCTTGAATTCCATCATTTTCAAAACACTGAGGCCTCAGGGAAGGCCTTGGGGTAATACCAATAGTGGGGACATCCTGCTTAAGGCCACCCAGCTGGTAGAGCCAGGGCTTGAGGACTCTGGGGGTCTTCGTGAATGTTCCTCACCTCTCCACCAGACTAGCGCCCAGCCCTTCCTCCCCTCCACCTCCTTTATGGGTATATTTGTCCCTTTTGTCCCTATTCATAAAATCCCATTTAGAACTAGGAGGGTTCTCATAGAAACCTGCTGGTCTAATAAGTAAAATGCTATTATTTCCACTTTACAGGTCACTAATTGAAACCCAGAGGTTAAACACACAATGTACCTGTTTCTCCAGAAGAGCTCTGAGCTCCAGGAGGACAGTCTACTCCCCATTCATCTTACCGGCCCCAGCCTCTAGCAAAGTCCTGCGTCTCAGCAGATGCCAAAGGAAATGTTTTCAGTTAATGGTCCATTTTACCATAGATTAGACCCCAGGCTCCTGCCTTCAGGGCGGAATACTCCCGCAAGCATCCACATTCTTCTGGGCCCTTCTCACCACCAGTGACACACTCTCTCTTCTGGGGTTTGACCTAGCACCACCCCTGGCTGGAAGCCCCCAAAACCAGACAGTTGCAGCTTCTTGGTGGGAAACCACAGCACTGATACTCAGTCTAGGCCTTTCAATCCTTCCCTCCTCTCCTTTGAGGCTCAGGGAAGAACAGATTCTCCTTCCAGATTCCTGGGAATGTCTTCCCTGCCCCCTAGAGAAGCCCATACCAACTGGCCACCCTGACCTTCACTGGCCACTTAAAAGTCACAGAACAACGCAATATGAGGGCCTCTTTTGGACACTGATTCTAACAAATTGTAAATGAACCAAAAAAAAAAAAACCCCAACCATACAAATAAACATTTGGAAATATGAATTCTGATTAGATATTTTAAAACTTGATAATGACACTGTGTTTATGCATTTAAAATGAGTCCCAGTCTTTTAGAGACACAAACTGAAATATTTACAGGTGAAACGACATGATGTCTGGGATTTGCAATACATAGTACAGGAAGGGAGGAAGTGGGTGAGGTTAGTAAGGAAAGTTAGTTACTAAGACTGGCTATGAGTTGTTAACTGTGGGATCTGGGTGATGGGTACATGGGGGTTTATGGTAACATTTTGTCTAATTTTATGTATTTAAAAATTCAGAGCATGTGTGAGTGGCCTGGGCCCACTCAAAGAGTATATAGGCCAGGGTTTCCAAATCATTTTCTGAGGAACTGGCATCTACAAGATGCCTCAGGGACTGATGCTTGAGATGGGGGGCGGGGAGAAGTGGAGACCAGGAGACTGAGGAGAGGGCTCTGAGGCTGCACTTTTGTTTGAACCTATTTTATTTTTCTTTTTTTTTTGCTTTTAGGGCTGCACCGGCAGCATATGAAAGTTCCCAGGCTAGGGGATGAATCGGAGCCACAGCCTTGGGCCTACACCACAGCCACAGCAACGCTGGATTCGAGTCACGTTGAATAGGTTGAAACCTATACCGCAGCTCATAGCAGTGCTGGATCCTTAACCCACTGAGTGAAGCCAGGGATCGAACCAGTGTCCTCATGAAAACTAGTTGGATTCCTTTCCACTGAACCACAACGGAAACTCCCTGAACCAATTTTATAAACTAGAGTTCTACAGGGGTTCTCATTTGGGGAAAAGGGTTCTGTCCAGAAGAGGAGGCAATTTTTCCAAGACCAGGGTTAGACAGAGCTGTCTCCTGACTCCCAGCCTCCTGTACCCTGCACTGCACCACACTGCCTTTCCCAGGCCTGGCTGAGGCCGCATGGCCCACTACAAGACTCAGGGGAAGCTGAGGCCTAGGTTTAGTGAGTACAACTGAGATGAGGGCTGAGTCGTGCCACCCCTGCCCTGAGGGACCTGAGGGCATGCTTGCAGCCTGCACGGGCCACTCATTGCCTGATTTCCAAAGCCAGGCCTGTGGCTCAGAGCCAGCCTCAGCTCTGCTGGCTGCCATCTGGCCAAGCCCCAGTGGCTTGGCTGGATGGAAGCCAGCACCTCCAGGCATGCCTGAGCCGGAGGAGTGCTGACCAGGGTTCAACCTCCCAGATGCACAGCAGAGGCCCCTTCCTGAGTCCCTACTGTGTGAGAGGACTGGCCTGAGGCTGGCAGGATGGTTCCATCCTAACGTGGTCAGGGAAAGTGGGCGATAAGGGCTGAAGTTACTAGGTCCCACCAGCAGGCTGTGTGGGGGAGGAGCACAGGGTGCTCCTGAGTCATGAGGTGGGGAGAAAGAGGGGGATTACCTGTGAGACAGGTGGGAGATCCATTCGCAGGAAACAGAGTCTGGGAGGACTTGGAAAGGCACAAAGGAAGAGTAGGAGTGTCGGCAATGAAGGAGGCCATGGCGGCTGTGCAGAGGATGGCCCATTTGCTCCTCTACACCCATCCTCCACATTTCCCACCTGCTGTGTGCTGGGTGGGGTGACTGGTGTCAACTGCGCACCAGTTCCTCACCCTCCCATTTCCTATTGGATTTAGCCAATAGGAAGCCCTGGCTGCAGATTAGCAGGAGGGAGGAGGATGAGTTGGGGTATTTAGCCCACCAGCTCCCCCATAAGGGGAGGCCATGGGCCCTCTGTTTTCCTTACTGAGGGTCCCCATTGCTCGCATGGCAGCCTTTCTCCACGACTCTCCTTCAGGGTCTGCACTGCATGACTCTCCTGTGGTTTCCTCTATTTTGTGCAAACTTTTGTAAACAGTCCCTTTAATAAACCCTTCTCATTTATCCAGATTCAGGTGGGCCATTCATTTCCCTGTTAAGAACTTGATCGATGCAGGCTGCTCAGAAGCTGAGTTAGCAAACGTGATTGCACTGTGAGTCTTTTTTTGCATGAAACCTTTGAGAACTGAAGAGATGGTGAGGCCTCCCGCAGGGGGCCTGGCTGGATATAGAGGGCAAAAGGTCAATGAACGATGTAAGACAACCCCAGACAAACGAGCAGACACCCCAGTGGGGGGCATCCGGCTAGAGGTGTGGTTGGTAGAAGTGTCAGGAGGAGAGCTGAAGGTCTCCCCAAACCTCACTGGAAGCGTATTGTTAGGGGCAGGGGAGGGCAGGAGGTGGAGGGGTCCAGGAAAAGAGCAGCAAGGCCAGGCTCTGCCCGTCCCTCTCCAGCTGTGCTCAGGAAGACAGCTGTGCACTGCGCAACTCCAGAGATGCTCCACAGTCTGGGTCTGTGGCTGCTGAATTCCCAAGGATGAGCCCCATTGGCTGGACAAGAAACTCCTGCCCAGCTTACCTTCCTTGTCTTGCTCTGGGTCCGCCCCTATACACATCCTGAAGGAGCCAGAATGAATCCTGGAGCCGACCAAGCTCCCTGCTTTGGCACATTTCCTCAAGCTCTGCTGGCTGCCCGGAGTGCCCAGACCCTCTCTAGGAGAGCTAGTCTCTCTCCTGGACTGCCATTTCAGACTCACTTCTCTCCTCCATCAGTTCCAATCTTCCCTTAGGGTTGTGTCCCCAGATTTGCCTTCCAACCCTGGCCCAGCCATTCACTTGCTGTGTGATTCTGGGCAAGTCACATCTCCTCTCTGGATCTTCATTTCCTTTTCTGTGAAAGGGAAGCGGTGGTGGGTGTATATTAGAGCATCTCTCCTGTCCCTTTCAGACTCACAGAAATCCGTGGATCTATGTACTTGTCCCACTTGATAGATGATGCAAGAGAGGAGAGCACGCTTCCCTCATTCATCCTTGTATTCCCCACGGCACCTAGCAGAGGGCCCAGCTGGTAAGGATTAGATAGATGGGTGGGTGGGTGAATGATAAATCTCCCTGGAGAGGAGGAAGGCAATTCATTCCATGGCCCCATGTTGATAGAAATGTCCCCTGGGAGCTTCCCACCACCTCTACCCACCTGACTAATCCGGCACATTCCCATTTGTAACCTCTCTTGAGCAGACCATTCCTCCAAAGGTGCATTGGGAACCACCAATAATTGTTATCCTTTAAAGGACACAAGACCGGAGTTTCTGTCGTGGCTCAGTGGTTAACGAATCTGACTAGGAACCATGAGGTTGCAGGTTCGATCCCTGGCCTCGCTCAGTGGATTAAGGATCTGGTGTTGCTGTGAGCTGTGGTGTAGGTCGCAGATGCAGCTCAGATCTGGCGTTGCCATGGCTGTGGTATAGGCCGGCGGCTCCAGCTCTGATTATACCCCTAGCCTGGGAACCTCTATATGCCACAGAGGCCCTAGAAAAGACAAAATGACAAAAAAATTTTTTAAAAAAAGGACACAAGACCATTGACCGTAGTTATTTCTTGTGTGCGAGCTTAGGGGACTTGGGAGAAAGAGAAAGTATTCATTGTGTTCCCTTGTGTTCTCTTTGGATTATTTTTAAATCCATGAGTTACTTCTATAATATAACAGTCTTTTTTGGAAAACAGTCATAATTTTTTTATGACTTGAAAAAATTTTTTTTCTTTTTTAGGGCTGCACCTGTGGCATATGGAAGTTCCCAGACTAGGGGTCAAATTTGAGCTGCAGCTGCCAGCCTACATCACAATCACAGCTGCATCTGTGACCTACGCCCAGCTTACAGCAATGCAGGATCCTTAACCCACTGAGGCCAGGGATCAAACCTGCAACCTCATGGATACTAGTCAGGGTCTTTACCAGTGGAGCCACAATGGGAACTCTGGAGAAAAAAAATTTAAATCATGATAATTATTTGTTTTGCTTTCAAGGAGGGGAACAGGGTAGCTGAGGATTGGGGGGTGTGGAGCAGGGAGAAGACTTATATAATTTATATCCTTTGGAACCTTTTGACTTTTGTACCATGTGCATGCACCATCTATTAAAAGATAATGCTGCACAGCAGAAAATGGCACAACACTGTAAATCAAGTAAACTTTAATTTAAAACATCTTAAACAAACGTAAATATAGGAGTTCCTATCATGGCACAGGGGAAATGAATCCGACAAAGAACCATGAGGTTTTGGGTTCGATCCCTGGCCTCCCTCAGTGGGTTAACTATCCAGCATTGCCATGAACTGTGGTATAGGTCACAGATGCGGCTCAGATCTGGCGTTGCTGTGGCTGTGGTGTAGGCTGGTGGCTATAGCTCCGATTAGACCCCTAGCCTGGGACTCTCCATAGCAGCCCTAAAAAAAAGATAAACACAGTAAGAAATCACTAACCCATGTATAGATACTCTCTCTAACAGAGAAATGAGGCACTTTTATAGGCGATAGGTCACTTAATCCTCACCACACCCTAAGTAGCCATTATGAACCTTATTTTCAGAAGAGGGAACCAAGACTCATGGAAGATTAAAGTTTTACTGCCCAAGTTCTTCAGTTGGTGTGATGTGGCACTGAGGCTCACACTCAGGTCTTTAATCCTAAACCTGGCTGCCAGACTTGCCAAATACACTTCCATTACAGAAAAACAAATTGGCGTTTTGATGTATGATTCAGTCTCTGGAAGGTTTGTTTATTGTGAGTCATCCCCAACCATCTCTATCCAATTGGATGCAGCTAAAATAACAAAGTTCCCAAAGCTGAAAAGTTAAGGCTGAGACACAGCCTGGGACTGAGAAGACCCCACCAAACCACAGACATGAGACACTCCCCAGGCCACCTGTCGCACTTCAACTCCTCATCTGGGCTCTTCATCTTTGGAAATTTTACCTTAGACCTTACGGCCTCTAGGAAGACATCACTGGTACCCAGTCTAACTCTTTGAGCTTCCTCTGGTCACTCAAAACACCCTTATCCAAAGTCTGCTCTTCCCTAAGCTCTGTGCCTGGTTCGCAAGTACCCCCCAGTGCATCTGGCCCTGGGCCAAGCACACAGCAGAAACAGATAATTGTCAAATTAACCAATAAACCAGAGGCCAGGCCCTTACCCCTTCCAGGTCACCCTACTTGTCTCCTTTTCTATGTCCTGCACCTGTGCCGATCACAGGTATACAGGGAACAGGCCCACATGACCCCTGAGGACTCAGATCCAGACTCCAGGTAGATCTCATGCCGAGAACGTGGTGTGGGCAGAGTAGCTCCTCATGTTGCCAGGTGAATACGTGTTGGTCCCTCCCAGGCTGCCCAGCCCCCAGCCCTAATTTCCCACAAGGCCCAGGGACTTGGGGCGGGGCACTCTGGTCGGTGGCTGAGCTCTGGAGGGTACAGTGGGGGTAGCAGTGAGGAGGAGGAGGCTGTGGGAAGCCACAAGTGGCTCCAGGCCACCCCTGAGTGGCGTCGCCTCTGATATTAACTCAGCAGAGCTGTGTCCAAATTGCTCATTTCTGTGTCCTCACCTTCTCTCATCTCTTTCTCTGCACATCTCCGCCTCGCCTCTCCGACCTCCCCGAGCCGAGCCACTTCTCCGGGAATGACAGGAGGAGAAGAGGCAGAAGGAGACTGAGTTCTATTCTCTCAGAAGCTTGTTCAGATTTTCAATGAGCCACAGCCCCACTCACGCCCTGACACCCACCCCGCCCACCGCGGCCCATGCCCACAGACATCCCCTCCCTGACAGGCCCCTTCCCTCTTCCTTTCTCCCCCTCCTCGATTCCCCACCCCCACCCCAAATTGGTAGCAAGATTTCTGCTCCTTAGCGAGTATTTCGGCATTCTGAAACCCTGGGAAAGCCTAGCCCCACTAATAAGCTAAAGCTGACCTGGTCTCCGAGCTGAGGCTGCTGCATTTATTAACCCTTGGCGCCAGCAGGCCTGCCATTGACTTCCCAACACTTTCTCATCATCGTTCCAGTGCAGCCCTTTATCGGGCACCTGCTATGGATGAAGTCTTCACAGGGAGGGGGTAGTGGGGATGGGGACAGGGCCCCTCTTCCTTGTGGATTCATAACCTTGCAGGAGCTGCAGCAACATAAAGAACTGTTTGTGTGTGTGAGAGAGAGAGAGAGAGAAAGAGAGGGAGGAAAGGCTACCTCTGTGAAACCAACAAAATTTCAGTCTAGTCTGGGTCTTGCCACCAGACCTTGAGCTAGTCCCTTCCTCTCTCTAGACCTTGGTAATTCTATTTGTAAATGAGAAGTCAAATTGGGTCAGCATTTTCCAAACTGAAGTTTGCAATCCATAATGAGACGGTGAAATAAATTTAGTGAATCAGAACCAGCATTCATGCCGCGGGAGCGGCCCAAGAAATAGCAACAACAACAACAACAACAAAAAGACAAAAAGACAAAAAAAAAAGGAAGCAGCATTCAAAAAAAAGAGAAGCAACTGTACCAGAATCAGAGCATGGCACAGAGTAGCGGTAAGTAGTACATAAAGGAATGGATATGTGTACATATGTGTATTTTGTATCCATGTGTGTTTACGTATGTGTATATAGCTGAGTGTATGCTATATGTGTATGCATTGTGTCCATGTATGCTTATGTATATTTCATATGTGTGTGTGTGTTGGGTCACAACACAGAATGGATTTCTTATAATGGGTCACAGTGAAACTATTTTGGGAAATGCTGGTGTAGAGTGTCCCTAAGGCTCTTCTGGCTCTAGCACTACACGGTTCCAAATGCTGTTAGAAGAGGGACCCTGAGGGACTCATTCTCACCATGGGACAGGGAAGGCTCCCCAAGAGAGATGGTGGCATTTTCACTTTCCAAGTGGGTAGGATTTCTGTCAACTGAGAAATGTGGTGCGGGGACAGGGGGAGAAGGGAAATGGCATCCTGGGTAGAGGCGCCGCCGTGGCCAAGGCCCAGCTGTGGGACTGTGCCTGGTCTGTTTGGGGAACAGGGAGTTGGGTGAACCAGGAACAGAGCGTGACGGGAGGTCTCGATGTTGGAAAGGTGGGCTGGGGCCACAGCTCATGGAGGCCCTTTACTTGCCGGCAGGGGCTGTCTGATGGTCCCTGAGGGGTTTGCACACTGAGCTGTTGGCATTTCAGGAACCTTGATATTTGTGAGGACATTTGGGACAACGTATTGGAAATGGTGTCTTCAGCGTCTAAAAATCCAATCCATAAACAGATGGAGTCATTTAATTCCTCCTTCTGCAGATGAGGAAACTGCAAACTGGAGACGAATGGCCTGGCCAAGGTGACCCAGGGGGTTAGAACCCGTTCCTAGTCCACTGAATAGTGGTGTGTGCTGGGGGTGGGGTGGTTGGAAGTGTGAGGCTAAAGAAGGGGTGGGATTTCAGGAGGCCAACCAGGAAGTCCTCTGGGAAGGTGGCTGCCTACTCAAAAAGACTGCACACTGGAGTTCCCATCATGGCTCAGCAGAAACCATGTGACTAGGATCCATGAGGAGGCAAGTTCGATCCCTGTCCTTTCTCAGTGGGTTAAGGATCCAGCATTGCCATGAGCTGTAGTGTTAAGTCACAAATGTGGCTTGGATCTCATGTGGTTGTGGTGGAGGCGGGCAGCTGCAGCTCTGATTAGACCCCCAGTCTGGGAATCTCTATATGTCATAGTTGTGGCCCTAAAAAGCAAAAAAAAAAAAAGCCTGCGCACTTGAAACAGCTCAGCCTGGCTGCCCTCCCCCACAGAAGGCGCCTGGCTCCTGCCCTGCCATCTAATTCCTATTTAGTTCCATTAGTTAAAGCTGGGTTAACCCTCAACACCCACCACAGCACCAGGGCAGGGCCCAGACCCCATACCCCCTCCCTGGCACCAGCGGAGACTGGATGTTAAACAAGGAAAGGTGAACCCACAAGCTAACTATTTTTAGTTCAAGAATCGGTTGCCAGGGACATTAAGCTAATTCTCTGCTGTATATCAAGGAAGCGACAGTGAAGCTGTTTGCAGGGTCTAATTGCGGAGATTTATTGTAAAATGCAACGTGTCAGCTCTGTGCCTGGGGCTCAGTCTCCTTGCTCTGGGAATCTGAGCTATTCGCCAATTCCTTGGGTAGAGGGTGGAACCCTGGGCAACCCTCAGCTGACCTTGCACCAGGAATTCTTGAGTCTAGGATGTGGCAAAGAGGTTAAAATGCACGGGCCAAGCAGGAGGGGCTAGGGCTGCCACAGTTAACAAGACTCAACCTTGACTTCCTTTGTGCCTTTAGATCTGGAAAAGCCGCCTGCAGGGACTAGGCTGACAGCTGTCCCTTTTGCCCGTGGACCATAGCACAGGAGGCCACCGACTTGGGTTACAGCAGGATCGGTTTGCAGTTAGACAGAAGGAGGACCCCCTTGGCATGAGAGTGATTGATGGAGGCAAAGAGGCAACAATGTCAGGTCTCGGTAGTGGACATTTTTCTGCTCAAAGGAGGGGAGAGGGAGCGTAAATGTCTCGCACAGCCCACTACATGTTAGGCATTGGGGGGCACCTTGACAGGATCTTACTTAATCCTCTATCTATTGCACACTGCAGAGATAAGGGGGCTCAGATGAAGAGACTTGCCTAAGGTCACATGGCAGCCAGGGAACAAAAATGGCATTTTAAGCAGAATGCGTCCAACTCCAGAGCTCTTTTCACCAACTAGGGATCCTAAGAGCTGGAAGGAGAAGGTCCTTTTTCCCTTTGTTCCTCCGTGCCTGGAATTATGGGGCAAAAAGACAGCCATCTCTCCATCTTTCCATCCATCTACCCAACAAATATGCCAGGTGCTGCACCAGGCCTCCAAAGTATAGAAATGGAATATGGTGACCGCCCACAGGGAACCCGTGTGGAGAGGTGGTTTCATCCAGCCCCCTGCCTCATCTCATCCTCTTGAAAGAGAGCAGTCTGCTTTTTCAAATAGCTCAGTAAAGGAAGGGATGCATACTTCCCTGCATCAGGAAGATTTAGGAAGCTTCTGGTATCCCAGGTAAAGAGTAGTAGAAGGACGGCTTGGACTCTAAGCATCTTGTGGGGAGGCTGGACTCAGGCCTACTTCCCTTATTTAGAAACATGGACTAATGATGCAGAACCGCCTTATAGCAATGCTAAGTGAGAAAAGGAAGGTTGAACACTGCTGGCCATGGGTTCAACTGTATGAGACAAGCTAAATTTGGGTTGATCATTATTTTTAAATTTAATTTCATTTTATTTTGGGGGGGGGCACACCCAAGGCATATGGAGGTTCCCAGGCTAGGGGTCCAATTGGAGCTGCAACTGCCAGCCTATTCCACAGCCACAGCAATGCAGGATCCGAGCCATATCTATGATCTACCCTGCAGTTCACGGCAATGCCAGATCCTTAACCCGCTAGCGAGGCCAGGAATAGAAGCTGAGCCTTCATGGATGCTAGTCAGATTCATTTCCGCTGAGCCACGATGGGAACTGGTTGATCGTTATTGTAAAACTCTGTGGTCAGGTATCCAGGTATACACATATTCTTTACAATTATTTTAAAGTTTAAAAGGTGTGTGTGTGTATGTATGCTAGCACAGAACTTGCACGTGATACAGAAATCAAAAGTGCACAGGATATATCCTGAAAATTTCCCTCTCTTCTCTGCTCTCAGCCTCCTAATTCCACTCTCCAGAGGCTCCAGGGTTATCAGTTTCCTGGTACACTCCCAGAGATCACCTATCTATCTACATAAACAAGCAATTATGGCTGTATATTCTTTTTGTTTCAAACATGATTTTGTTTCAAACAAACATGATTTTTTGTACCATGCTTCTTTCCACTTAATTTATCTTGGATATTGTTCCATATCAGTCCATAAAGAGTATTCCCATTCATTCCTTTTAATGGCTGCATAATATTCCACTGATTGGTGAATCATGATCTACTTCTCTTAACCCTGGTAATGAACATTTAGATCTTTCTCATCTTCGGCTCTTATAAGCAGTGATGCAAAAAAAAATGTTGTTCATAAAATGTTTAGCATTTATAAGAGCATATCTATAGGATAAATTCCCAGAAGTAGAGGAACTACTGGCCCATGAACATGTGTGTTTGTAATTGTGATACTTCTTGCCAAATCATCCTCCAGATAGATTGCACCAGTTTATACTGTCTTAGGGTGGGAATCCCTAGAAACAGATCCTGGGATAAGGATTTAAGAGCAGGTAGTTTATTTGGGAGGTGATCCGAGGAAGTGGGGAAGGGGGACGGGGGAGGGAAGGATTATTTCACACAGGTTACCCCTGTGATGACTGGAGCTTAATCCCACTGAGGGAACTTGGGGAGCCCGTGTGGGATGCCTGCTTCATAGTTATCCCAGTGGGGGTGTGAGGGTAGGACTCCTCCAGAAACTTGGGTGTCTTGTTCCCCACACCTTCCCCAAAGGCACGGCTATTCTGGAAGCCCAGTCCTCCTTCCCTTGGTGTCCCTGTCCTCACCTCATCTTGCTGTCCCATCCCAGGCTGATCTTTTGCCCTTGTGGAGTCTCTCCAGCTGCTGAGCCCTGGAGAAAGTCCAGAGGCATGTCTGGGTAACTAGATTCTAAATTCCCTGGAAGGAAATGTCCTCTGGCTCTTCCTTTGTGCCCTGCCCCCACCTTCTTGACATCAGTATAAAAAGTACCCACTTCATAATGATTTAATTGGCTCAAGATAAGATGCTGCTCCTATTCCCTGGAACCCCCACTTTGCATGTGAACCCCATGGAAGGCCACGGCCACATGCTGAGGACAAAAATGTAAAAGCCAGGTGGCAGCCTGCTGCAGCGGGTGGGCAAGGCTGGTATAAGAGGTGGTGTCAGCCTTCAGGGTCCCTTCTCTCTCTTCTCCCAACTTGTACCCACCAGGCTGGGACAGAGCTCCAGCCCCCCTACCCCACCTGAGGCCCTTGTAGAAGATCCTGGAGAAGGAGGTGCTACAGAGGCCAGGCCTGTCTGCCTGCCCAATGAGTTGCTAATGAACTGTTCTGTGGCGACCTCTTAGGATGCTGGACTTTCACTTTAGCTTATTCAGTCAGTGGCTACTCTCTCGGCTAGGACATTAGCAGTCAGCCTCTGACACAAAAGGATAAGAGAAAGCACGATCCTCCACCCACCAGACTCAGGCCAGGACCAGAGTCGGGGTATTAGCACTTAAACTAAACCTGCAACCACCAGTGACATAAATGCTGTGTTAAGGTGGAAACAGAAATGACCACCCTGACGTTTGCTGAACCAAGTAGATGTATTAGCTACAGCCTCTCCTACCTGAGTCCTTTTCCTGCTTGACTGTTAACAGAAATGCTGGAGAGAAAACCCAAAGCTAATGACAACTGGCTCATGTCAAGGATGGAGACAGGGCAGGTTCAAGGGAACCTGAAAGCCGGTCAGCACCCCCACCCTCCCAAGTCCAGCTGGTGAAGACAGGCCAAGACTGGTTCCTCCGTAGATTTCGGCTTACTTTTTTTGCAAAATAAGGGTGCCAGGCTAAATTCCATTGAAAAATGTGCATTGAGCACCTATGACAGTCCAAGTAGTAGGGACCAAAATGGAGTAACATGTGGTTCCTGCCCTCGGGGAGCTTTCTGTCCAGCAGGACAGAAAACCAAAAAACTGCAACCAATTCCATGCAAAAGGTATGGAATACAGTGAGGGTCGTCGGGCATAGATGAACAGCTGGTTATTTCTTCCTGAGTGAGGCACAGAGAAACACCATAGAGAACCAGAGGGCATCTGAAGAGGGTTTCAAAGGATGGGTAGGAGTTTTCCAGAGGGACCTCAGTGATCCTTTCAGTATGTCCAGTGCCAAAATTCTATTCCCCAAGCCACCTCAGCATTTCTAAACTGCATCCTACAAAATTCTAGTATCTTCAAAACATAAATTAACATAAGTGCCTTTAAGGGAAAAAAAAAGTTTCTTGATGGAAGAGGTTTGAGAAACAGTGAGTTCAAATTAAACATATTCCTCTAATGCAGGACTCCTCAGATCTTTTACTGCACTCACTACATGGTGAATGTCAAGGAAGGGGCCAGAGACTAAGGATTTACTTTCCTCCCTCTCCTGATCTTGAAGAATTCCATGGAGTCCCATTGGGGAAGAGTGTGGGGGATTTTTCCAGTGAGCTCGGACTCTGGCAGCTCCACAGGGGCCTGGGCCAGCCCCCAGACCCTGCCTACCACACAGATGCTGCAGCTGGCTATCCATCCACCCAGGCAGGCTTTTACGAGCCCAGTAATCTCCAGAGGGCTCTTGTCCTGCTTCTCCCCCCACCTACAGCCAGGTGGGAGGCCCCAGGCATGCTGAACAGGTCTGCCCCTCAGTGAGGCCCCAGGAGGGAAAGCTGGAGGCTAGATGGAAAGCCAAGGAGGAAGGCGAATGCATCTTTCACCAGTTAGATGCCCATATCTCTGCCTATGTCAGCATGGGCTGCTCCTGCTGTCCCTGGACCCATGCCACACCTGGCCATGGTGGGCATTTCTGATTCTACAGGGCAACACAGGATCTCTGGAGAGAAAATCTCTGACCTGGAAGGCCCATCCTGCCTCAAGGGAGAGCAGAGCTGGACAGGAAGGGAAGTTCAGAGCAAGGAACGCAGACTAATGCTGTATTTCCTCCCTCTCCTTCTTCCTTCTCTTCTTTCCCCCCATATAACCCTATGTCCATCCAGCTATCCAATTCAAAGAGTGCCTCTTCTGTACCAGCCACTGTGGGATTCACCAGATGGCTACTGCTGATATGGATTCCTTCTTTTCCTCCCTTGCCCCCATGATTGTTTTCCTCCCTCTAGTCCCTCTATTCCTTCCTTTTCCCTCTCTTCCCTCCTCCTCCCTTCCCTTCCCTTCTCCCTCCTTTCCTTTCTCTGCCTTTCTGGTCCCATCTCCCTTGGGCGTGCACTGAGTGCTCACCACACTGGCTGCACCAAACAGAGGGGCAAGGGGTAGGCTGCCTATTCCTGGGATAAACTCTCTGGCATTTAAGTGCCCAGAAAGGTGGAATGAAGGAGCAGAGCACAGATAGGCCCAGAGAAAGGAATCAAATGGTTACTGAAAGCTTACTAGTACTGAAAAGGTGCTAAGGGCTATTACATACAGTAGATCATTTCCTTAGCTCAAAAAGGCTGTGAAAGCGGTGCCAGTATTCACCTTATTATTATTATTATTATTATTATTATTATTATTATTATTATTATTATTATTATTTTACAGCTGCACCTGCAGCATATGGAAATTCCTGGGGCAAGGATCGAACCAGAGCTGTTGCAGAGATGATGTGGAGTAGTTATGCTGAAGCCACAGTGGAAGTCCACTACTCACCTTTTCACCCTTGAGGTACCTGAGGTTCAGCGAGGTTATGCTGTGGGGCCAAGGTCACACAGGAGTGAGGGAGACCAGAGGCTGTGGAGTCCAAATTGCCTGCTTCTTGGAGGAGGTGACCTGGCAGCAGATGTCGAAGGAAGTGATGGGTTAGACTGCTAGAGAGGCCAGTGAACCAAGGCTGAGGGGCAAGAGTGAGTCTGTAGGAGGCTGGCCTGCCTAGGGCTGGGGGAGTCAGCCAGGCTGGGGAATGGGAGGAGAGAAAAGCCTGCTGAGCAAAGCTGCTGGCAAGACCAGAGGGTGGGGCTGGCTTCATCGAAAGCCCCATGACAGACAGGTCCCTGGCCAAGGAAATGGAAGGGACATTGGGGAATTCTTGCAAAAGGCACTCAGACTGTGAGACATAAGTTTCTCTGATTTATCTGCTACAGGTTATGTCACGGGTATTGATTTTCTTTTAATAAAATTTCCTTCTGATATTTTTAAAAAGAAAAATGAGAATGATATATGTAGAGACAGGGAACATAGCTGCAGATGGAATTATATAAAAGTTCTTCATGGGCAGTTGGGTACAGACCCCTGGAGAAATGGGTGGTCCCTCCACTGGGTGCAGGGGGATGCCAGGAGCAGGTGAGTGGGCATAAGAAAGATACAGGGATCTTAAAGATGTGCCAGATTTCAGTCCCTGCCTGCTCCCTTCCCTCTCACGATCCAGACAGTCGGATCAGACACCATTTCCATCAGTCGTGCCTCTTCTGCTCTGACACCTGCACCCACATCCCTCTGCCTGATAACAGGGGTCTTTCCTGCATCACCTGGCAGCTATGTGCCTGGGGAAACCACATCCTTTCTGTGAGATTCGCCTTATCTGCAAAACGAGGATAATGAATGTTGTGATCACAGAAAATAAAAGCATTTTGCAGAAACCCAAAGTTTCCCCCAGAGACAGAGGAGGCGGTGAGGGGCTGTTGATTTACACCCATCGGCAGGGCAGGCTTCTCCCCAGTCAAATGCCTCCCTCACTCAAACTCTCTTACTCTGCGGCCTGCATCTTACCCATTTTCTGTTCCTGAACTGGAGGTGGCATTGGCTAGGTGGGACTGTGTCCTGGAGGGGCTTATTAGTTTCCCTTTGGCCACCCGTCCCCAAATCAAGTAGCCACCTCCATAGAATGTAGGTCAGAGGGGTGGTTTATTCCTCAGGAGCTGCCATAACTCACACATGTCTATTTGTAAATAGATTTTTTATTTCATAAAGCAGCAACATTAGAACAATGATACAAATACTTATCTAACTCCTTTCTTTTGCCCGTTATTTTTTTTTTTTTTAAATCTCATTTGGAGCAAGATTTAAAGTAACCCCAACCCCTGAGTACGAATGGGCGCCTTCTGTCAACAAAACTATTATCAATCTCTGCTTAAATTTATTCTGGCTTCTTGCTTAGCCTCTCTGGAAATACTTTCGCTTTCAAAATCCATGGTCTGGAACTCTCCATAGACATTTGTAAGCAGTTTGCAATTCTTCTTTTCAAAATGCCTTTCCCAGACCCTCTGCCTTCCTTGCTAATCGAGCCATTGGCACTAATTATTCAGGCAGGAATTCACCTGCTTCCCTCCCCGCTGCACCTTTCCAATTTTTTCTTCTCAAGAAAAATTTGGCCTTAAAAAAAAAAACTCAGTAATTGTAATATATCTAGAAGATTCATCATTCCAGGTCTATAGTCTTCTATAATTCAAGCCTTTCAGCAGGGAACACTCTCAGGCCTGTGAGATGGCCTCCTTCCAACCCTTCGTGTGGAGCTGGAGCCCTCTCTCTTCCAGCCTCGTGTCCCCCTGCACCCCTCTGGGGTCAGCCTCCCCAGCTCCCTGCCATGCCACTGCCTCTTCTGTGTCCACAGTCTGGGGTGGCCCTCCCTACCATGTCCCATTCAAGGCTCAGAAAAAAAAAGTTACCTCTTGCTTAGAGCTTTCCAGAGCCCTACAAATAACCATGAATATGTCTCTCTTTTTTTAATGGCTGCACCTGAGGCATATGGACGTTCCTGGGCCAGGGATTGAATCTGAGCCTCAGCTGTTGCCATGCCAGCTCCTTTAACCCATTGCACTGGGCCAGGGGTCGAACCCTCACCTCTGCAGTGACCTGAGCTGCTGCAGTCAGGTTCTTAACCCACTGCACCACAGTGGGATCTCCCATGAATACTCCTCTTGAATTCCTTTACACTGCCTCGTCGAATGGTTAAGGATCAAACCGCCTGTGTCACCATCCCTGCTCTGCCATTGCTCTCTGCAAACTTCATGAGCTGCTTCACTTCCACTAGCCTGTTTCCCCCTGAAAAACAGGAATAATAACAGTACCTGCCCCATAGGGCTGTTGTGAAGATTAAATATGAAAGTCCATGCATCTGACCTGACACCTGGCAAGGGTTCCCCACAGGTTGTCTGACTGCAGTGGCCCTGACTACAGATAGTGTGTAAATGTCTGTGCCTTCCACCACACAGCGAGCTTCTTGAGGACATGGGACAAGCTTTATTCATCTCGCAGCTTGTTCGTTATACATCAGGACAGGTCTGACCTCACCCATATAGCCTTCCATGAATGCTCTAACCCTCTTGGCCCTTTCTCTTCCCACCACCATTCATTCTACCCCTCTGCATTTATTAGGATTAAGTTTGGGTACAAATGACAAGACAAAACAAAAATAGTGGCGGCTGGAAGGAGATAAAAGTCTCTCATGCAGAAGTCTGTGCAGGTAGATCAGGGCTGATAATAATATTTCCATTCCAGGAACTCACACCCCATTGCTCAATCAGGTGTGACTTCCATAAGCTCATGACTCTCAACTTCGTAGTCCAAGTTGGCAGCACCCATGCTCCTGGCATGCTCGGTGGAGGAAGGGATAAAGAGGAGGGCTAAAGAGTGCACTGGTGCTATCTTTTAAAGAAGCTCCAGAGGCTCTTACAGGACTCTTCCACTTGTATCCATTGGCCAGAACTTAATCACATGGCCACACCTACCTGCAAAGGATGTTGGGAAATGTGATCTTAATTCTGGGCAGCACTGAGCCTAGCTAAAATTTCTCTTTTCATCAGCAAAGGGGAGAATAGATATTGGAGGGAAACTAACAATCTCTACCACCCCTACTCAATGTAACACAATTGTTTGTATACTAATTTTTTTAAAAATTGTTTTAATTGTAAAAAACACATAGCATAAAATTTACCATTTTAACTGTTTTTAAGTGTACAGTTTAGTAGTGTTAAGTACATTCACATTATTATATACTGAACCTCCAGAACTTTTTTTATCTTGCGGAACTGGTACCCTGCATCCATTAAATGACAATTCTCCACCCCGCCTCCTCCACCCCTGGCCACAGATAACAGCCATTCTGCTTTCTCTGTCTGTGAATTTGACTTGTCTAAATACCTCGGAGTTGTGAATTATACAGTATTTGTCCTTTTTTAAAATTAAACATTTTTTTTAATTGAAATGTAGCTGATTTACGATGTTGTATGTGTCTTTGTGACTGGCTTATTTCACTTAGGTTGGTGTCCCCCAGGTCCATCCATGCTATAGCATGTGTTAACACTTAACTTTTGTCCCAATAGTCGTTTCTGCTGTTCCTTGCTGTTGCATTTGTCCTCCCACTAGAATTGAAGATCTTTATTCCCTTGACAAGATTGTGTGGGAAGATTAGTATGTGCCGTCAAGACCGCTGGGGGCTGAGAAGGAGGCCTGGGGCAAGGACAATGTTTGCGGTCCACTCTGCCTACAGCACCTTCCCAGGGCAGTATTTGTTCATGCTGCTGCTTAATAAAAATTTGTTCCATAATTGAAAAGACATGCTAGTCTACTGTCACTCTGGTAGACCAGAGACCCCACAGATCACCTAACCACTTTCTCTCCGGCCTTCTACCTGACTGGCTTCCAGTTTTAGACACCCTGTCCCCACGTCCCTCCTGTGTTCCCTGAAAACCCTTTTATTCAGTCTGTTCTCAACAGCGTTTTCCTTGCGGGTCCTCACTGCAGGAGAAAGAGGTGGGCTTGCGAAGGGTTTGGTTTCTGGCCCTTGCCTGAGGGGGAAAGACGGATAGGGGATGGGGCCCGGGAGCCAGATGTGCCCCTCAGGGAAACCTCCCCTTCCAACTCACTTCCTCTCTGTGCCTTCTACTCACAATGATTAAGAAGGTTAAGTGTACACCTGCCGGAGGTGGACATGTAGACACCTGGCCTTGTATCTGCATCTCCTGAGGGAACCTGCTAAAAAGCAAAAACAAAACCAGATTCCTGAGCTCTTTTCCAAACCTTCAGAATCAGAATTTCTGAGGATGAGGGACCAGAAATCTTAATTTCTAACGAGCTTCCTTTATGATTCCAATGCAGCGAGCCTGGAGCTGGGAATCCCTAGTCAACAGAAGAAAGTGTCTGTGGAATTGGACCTTCCTAGGTCTAATGTCAGTCCCAGCTCTTATTTGTCATGCAGCCTGGCCAAGTTATTTAACCTCTCTGAGCCTCATACCAACATCTGGTTTATAAGTTGGTAGTGAGAATTACATGAAATGGTACATGTATTTAGCACAGTACATGTATTAGGGCATGCCCAGAACCCTAATAAGTGGGGAATGGATGTTATAGTTATTATATTATTAATTATTATTATTATTACTACTACTACTACTGCTCAAGCACCTGGCATACTCCAAGGATCTGAGGACTATAGCTCCAAGGTGCTGTTGCCAAGCAAGTCCCCTGGAGAGGGTGTCTCAAGTTGAAAGCCAGCCAGATAAAAGGCAGCAATGGAGCTATTTGCTAGATGCTTGGCTCAATGATAGTAAAAGCTCCAGGGAGACCAGGAAGATGAAAGGAAGAGACTTGCCATGTTGGCAATACCACCGTCATCATCCCCCCACCCACACCACCAGTGACATCTGCAAAGCTCGCTCGCCCCCGATAACTCCAGTGGCCGCCACCCAGCAGCTTTCTGCGTCAGTAGGAGAGATTAGGAGAAGCTTCAGGGCAGGGAATTTATTAGGGAGATACTCCCCTGGGCTGGAGCAGGGTTCAGCTGACCCCACTCCAGAGCCCCCTACTCCTGCCGGGGACAGGGAAGGAATTAAAGTGAGGTCTGTGATGCTAGAAGAATGGAAGAACATACAGGACTGGAGAGAGACTTGGTGTCAATGTTGTCTCCTCCAGGCTGAGTTTAGGGCTTCCTCACGTGTTCCGGTCTCATGATAGCATTTACCACTCTGCTCTGAGTGTTCGCCCTCTGCCTCTCCCACTGGAGGGCAGCGACTTGGCCAACCTCACCTTGCACTGCTGTCCCCTCAGTCCTGCACTCCTACTGACCCTCCTTCCGATTCCTCCGACCCACTGAGCTGTTTCCAGCCCCAGGGCCTTTGTACTTGCTACGCTCTTTCCGGGCTCCTGGTCCCTGGTTCCTGATTCTTTCTCCTCAGCTTCAGGTCCTAGAGAGCCCCTCCCTAGATCGCCCCTGTCCAAATTGCCATCCAACTCCTCTTCATCACAGCACCGACATACTTCCTTTACAGCCCCTACCCAATCCAGAATCAGCCTGCTTATTAATTATGTGTTTGCTTATGGTCTGCCTCCTGTGGAGGGGGGACGTATGAGCTCCGTGGAGGTAGGAATATCTGTGCTATTCACCTCTCTATGTCCAGAACCTCAAACAGGGCTTGGTGCAGAACGGGAGCTTAATGCCTCTTGTTGAATGGTTTCATTTTCTAGTCATCCCAGGCCTCAGCTCCTGGCACAGTGCCAGGAACCTGGAGCTGCCTAACAAATGCTCAGTGAATGAATAGATGATACCTTCAGCTGCGTCTGAATCAGTTTATTACCAAGAAATCTCAGTGTGATCCTAGGGCTAGAAATCCGTTTATTCAACACTATTTAGCGAACAGCTATGATAGGCCAGGCAATGCACTAGACTCAGGGGACAAGGTGGAAATCAGAGTCCCTTCACGGTCTAAATTACAGAGGAGGGGAGGTTAGCTGAGGGAGCCATTTTCTGGGAGGTGAGTAGAGATGCTCTTAACACCCACTTTTCCTCCCATCTTTTTTTCTGAATTCAGGATGTTCCAACATGCCATCACTGTTGCGATTTTTGTTTGGGGGTTTTGCTGACAGGTTTTGAACGTTGGAGGAGGAGCCCGAGGAAATGGTTCTTTGTAGGCAGGATCAAAGCAGGCAAAGCACAGCAACATAGCTTCTCCCCTCTCCCCGTCCCTGTTCCTCTGCTTCTGCCCACCTATAACCCAGCCTGCAATCAGGGACCTTCATCACGAAGACGGATGGTACACAGACAGGGATCTGAGGAAGCTGCTGCTGTGTCTGATTTTGATGGTGGAAATTCAGAGGCTTCAGTAACCAGATCAACACAGCTCAGTTAATCTGTGCCAAAAAGCCAGGCTGAGGCAAAATATTCCTAGGCAGGCTTGGAATGGGTCCTGGGAGCTGAGGACAGCCAGCTGGGTGAGATGCCTCAGAGCCCCCTGGCTGGGCATTCCAGCCACAGGTGGGGCACTGAGAAGCAGACCCAAAACCAAACTAGCCCAGCATGGAAGGGAAGCAGGGAAGACAGGGCAGGAAAATGATGGGCACTTCTTTAGCACAAGAGAGAGGAGCCCTGAAATTGCCCAAAGACACAGATTGCCTGTGGAGAGAGTTAGGAAACAGAAAGAGCTTCCCATCCCCCTGTATGTTCCAGGGGCTGAGGGACCCTACAAGACAAGCCACAGCCTCAAATATACTAAGGCTGGAGTTCCCTGGTGGCTCAGGCGGTTAAAGACCTGGCATTGTCACTACTGTGGCTCTGGTTATAGCTGGGGCACAGTTTCGATCCCTGGCCCTGGAACTTCCACATGCCGCTGGTGCAGCCAAAAAAACAGAAAAACAAACAAAAAAAACTAAGGCCAAAGTCTGCTTTCTGTAGACTGAATCTTTGTGTCCACCCCCAAAATTCATATGTTGAATCTTAATCCCCAATGGGGTCATATTAGGAGGTGGGGCCTCCGGGAGGTAATTAGATCATAAGGGTGGTGCCCTCATGAATGGGATTAGTGCCCTTATCAAAGAGACCCCAGAGAGCTCCCTCACCCCTTCTATTTTGTGAGGATACTTGATCCTGGACTCCCCGGCCTCCAAAACTGAGAAATCAATGTTTGTTGTTTAAGCCACCCAGAATGTAGAATTTTAGTTACTACAGCTTGAACAGACTAAGCCACGGCTGATCTGCCTGGTCCCTGCAAATCTCTGAGGTAAAACAACCAAACACACAAACACCCACTTGAGCTGAACCCTCTGTATTTCAAGGTCATGCCCCATTTCATGTAAATCAGGTTTTCAGCCAATGGGAGTTAGTGATGCCCATGACCCCGCATCCTTCTGTGTCCCCCTCATCCCACTATAGTGTCAAGCAGCCCCAGGGCTCTAGGAGAAGAACTCTACCTGGAAATGAGAAATCTCTGCTTAGGAAATCAGCCCTGGGAGTTCCTGTCGTGGCACAGTGGTTAACGAATCTGACTAGGAACCATGAGCTTGCAGGTTCGATCCCTGGCCTTGCTCAGTGGGTTGAGGATCCGGCGTTGCCGTGAGTTGTGGTGTAGGTTGCAGATGAGGCTCAGATCCCACGCTGCTGTGGCCCTGGCATAGGCTGGCAGCTACAGCTCCATTTTGACCCCTCGCCTGGGAATCTCCATATGCCACAGGAGCAGCCCTAGGAAAGGCAAAAAATAAGACGAAAAAGAAAAAGAAAATCGGCCCTGAACCCTGACATGTCAGAGTTGGCAGGGGCATTGAGTTCTGTAGTTCAATCCCTTCATTTTACAGAGGAAAACTGAGGCCCAGAGAGAATAGAGACCTGCCCAAGGGCTGGTTTTCCAGACTCTCACGTCACAGTCCTTTTTATTCTAAACACTGCCCACTACATAGAAGGTGCTCTGTATATATTGGCTGAACAGCTGAATGACTCAGTGGATGAATGGGTGGATGGATGAATGGATGGTGGATGGAGGGGTTGTTCCATATCTTTAGAAAAGGTACAAAGACATCCTCCTGATTTCCTGTGGTGTGGTTCACTCCACAGACTCTACTGTGGAAATTTATCAGTAAACCAAATGATCAATTAGGCACCACCCAGAAGTGCATAACACACTACACAGCAGCGGCCAAATTGGCTTTGGGAATAGCAGACTGTGCCAGACCAATTTAATTTCCTCCCCTGTGATAGAGCAACGGGCTTCATCGGTAAGGGGTGAGACGGAGCTGTCATCTATCTTGATTTCAGGGCAGCTGTTGGTTCTGTCCTACATGACATGCTCATCAACTTGCCAAGGAAACGCTGTCTGTTCCAGCGTCCCCTGGGGGTGGACAAGCAGCCTGAGGCTCCCCGCCCAAGGCCCTGTCCTCACGTCAACTCCTCATGGGCAATGGCTCCCATCTAGACACTAGCCTGTGAATACCTGCATGCAGGGGGCCCTCCCGGGTGCTCACATAACGGAGAGGGCTGGATGCAGACAAGCAGGTGCACACATGTGGGTAGGGACACACGTGCACAGGGCCAGGTGAATATACACATGCTCTTGCAAACATACATGTGGCCTACTGAGTTCAGCATGCCAGGTATGACCCATACATAAAGCCAAGGCGGCTGGCATTTGAGCCTGAGGCTGTAGGGAGGGGAAGATGGGGTGAGGCTAAACTGTCAAGTGCCAGATCAGTGGCTTACATACGTGTCGACCAACAGAAATAAACTGCAAGCCACATATATAATTTAAAATTTTCTAGTAGCCACATTTTAAAAGTAAAAAGAGAAAAATTAAAGGTTTTTTTGCTCTCTGTATTAACTCAATATATCCTAAATGTAATCATTTCCACATGTAATCAATTTTTTAAACTGAGATATTTTATTTTTTTTATTTTGTACAAAGTCTTCAAAATCCAATGCGCATTTTACACTTAGAGCCCATCTCAGTGTAGACGCTAAATTCAGACACAAGTGTTTGGATATATAAGATCAGGATTTGGATTGCATTAAATTTGTAGTTGAGGAGTTCCCGTCGTGGCGCAGTGGTTAGCGAATCCGACCAGGAACCATGAGGTTGCGGGTTCGGTCCCTGCCCTTGCTCAGTGGGTTAACGATCCGGCGTTGCCGTGAGCTGTGGTGTAGGTTGCAGACACGGCTCAGATCCCACGTTGCTGTGGCTCTGGCGTAGGCCAGTGGCTACAGCTCCAATTCGACCCCTAGCCTGGGAACCTCCATATGCCGAGGGAGCAGCCCAAAGAAATAGCAAAAAGACAAAAAATAAATAAATAAATAAATAAATTTGTAGTTGAAAAGGTAGTTTCATATACCCACATGGTTTCAAATATATCGAAAAGTTTCCCAATAACTGAAGCCACTCTCAATCTTTAAACTTATTTATTTTTATTTTTTATTTTTTTGCTTTTTAGGGCTGCACCTGCAGCATATAGGGGTTCCCAGGCTAGGGGTCTAATCAGTGCTGTAGGCTGCTGGCCTACGCCAGAGCCACAGCAACACCAGATCCAAGCTGCATCTGTGACCTACACCACAGCGCATGGCAACCCTGGATCCTTAACCCACTGAGTGAGGCCAGGGTTCAAACCCAGAACTTAATGGTTCCTAGTCAGATTCGTATCCGCTGTGCCACAACAGGAACTCCTCTTTAAATTTAAATTTAAATTGATGACCTTGGCTGGGTTCTGCCTAGCCCCTCAGCCACAGGTCTTCTTACCTTGGCCCATTCCAGAGGCTCCCCCCATCCCCACCCTCGCCTTGGGGTCCCTAGAACTAACCTCCAGCCATTTGGGCAGCTCTTGCTGGCTCCAGCTCCAACTGTGCAGGTTCTGCCCCTGGAGGCTTGGCCGCCCACACCTGGATGGGCCCAGTGCAGTATCTCAAGAGGGCAGGAAATAGCCTTAGGAGTGGGTTACGAGAAGGCTCTGGGATGTGCTGCATCTCAGGGACCTGAGGGAGGTTCTAAGGACAGTTCTGCTGATGGCTGGAAACCCTGGACATAAGTTCTGGAAGGGAGGCAAGAAAGAGCTTTCATTTGAGGAATCATTTCCATGGAGGAAGCCGCACAACTGCTGTGCACACAAGACTTACTCCTTCCCCTCCTACTGGCCAGCCCACTTGTACGGGTCCCAGAGGCAGGACACATGGAATCTTTGCCCTTCTCCTAAAGTCCCCAAGCTCTTCCCAAAGCAGCAAATTAGTTCCCTAATTGGGTTTCAAGAAAGGAAATTGGAAGGAATTGGGATTGGTCCTGGGGATAGGAGTTCCAGGGCTTAGGAAGGCCATGGCACAGGAGGTCTGGGGAGCAGAAGAGGTGGGCACTGTCTTAATGAGGGGTGATTGGGTCAGTGGACATGCTCGGCACTTACATGTGTCCCTTACCCAGGCTCTTGTCATTGGCTGATGCATGACACACAATCCAAAAATTTAGTGGCTTGAAAAAAACAGTGTATTGTTATGTCTCACAATTCTGTGAGTAAGGAATTTGGACAGTTGAACAGGCCAGAGGGAATGGTTCCTCTCTGCTCCAGGGTGTTTTTGACTGCAGTTCACGTGACTCAAGTGGCTGGGAACTAGACTATGGAGGTGGCCTGGCAGGTCTCTCTTTTCCAGCTGGGTCTCACCACCTGGCACCTTGGGCTTCCTCACAGCATGGCAGCCTCAGGGAAGTTGGTCTTACACAGAGGCTCAAGGCCCCAAGGCCCTAGAGGCTCAGACGGGAGCTGCAAAGTTCTCGGTACCTTGCCTGAGAAATCCCGAGTGTTGTTTTTGCCCCATTCTACAGGTCAAGCAAATCACTAAGAGAAGCTCAGATTCAAGATGCAGGGATGGGAGAATGGCAAGCGTCCACAGAAGAAGAGGGAAGGGAAGGCAGACACCTTGGGAAAGAGCTACCCACTACCCTGCCCACCTACCTGCATGCACAGCTGTGTATTTTACCAGCTTGCCCTCATTTGTCAGCCCAACAACATTTCCCTTACTGTCACTGCCTTCTGCATGGAGACCATAGCCTCAGTGACATATTGAAAACTTGTCTTACCTACTTAGCTGCTATAAGCCCTCAAAGAGTTGAGATGTCTCTTTTACACCTTGCAGCTCTGATCTTAACATTTTGGGTGCATCGCTTCTGGAATCCTTCTGCTGCTGGCCAGCCACCACTCCTAGAAACATCTTTTTTTTCTTTTTTTTTTTTAGGGCTAGGCTTGGGCCATGACAGTTCCCAGGCTAGGGATTGAATCGGAGCTATAGCTACTGGCCTATGCCACAGCCATAGCAACGCCAGATCCAAGCTGCATCTGCAACCTACACCACAGCTCATGGCAGTGCCAGATCCTTAACCCACTGAGCAAGGCCAGGGATCGAACCCGCGCCCTCATGGATGCTAGTCAGTTTCGTTAACCACTGAGCCACAAAGGGAACTCTGAAGCTTCTTTATTAAGTATCCTGGCCCCCAAGTCCCCGGGGGTGGAAAAAGATCTCTGACTCACCACCTTAGCTCTGGTGCTGAGACAGAGAGAGGAGGAGGAGGACAGAGGGGTAGGGTAGACAAAAGGGGAGGAGAACGACCTTGGGGGTCGTGACCTAGGCCGGCCAGGTCTGGAGGAGCCATTGGTGCTGGTGACCACCCGGATTTACGCTCTTGTCATGCACTCATGCCTACCAGGACCCCACTGCTGCATTTCAATTCAATGTTGTTGTGGCTTTACGATGCAAATTGTGTTGGAGAATTATACCCTTCCCAGGAGGGGGAAGAAAAAAAGTTAAACAGCAAAAAAGGGGGAGGAGAATAGCAATACCTTTAAAGAAACTATTTGTCAAAATATTTCTAAACAGTGAATGCTAGAATAGATCTACATTCAGGTCCTTGTGTAGAAATACGGGCAGGTGTTTGCACTGAGAAAGCAATGTATCCAAATGCATTCTCCCCGCCCCTGGTGGAATGCAGCAGCACAATGAGAGGGGATCCAGCAAAGCAGAAACTGGTGATGAAAAAGATGATTTCTACCCAGGAGGGCAGGGGTGTGCCCCTACCTGGATCCCTTTCATTGTTCCACAAAGAGCCCTTTCTTCTTCCCAGGCTGTACCGCGTAATAACAAGCAGGGGACGTTTTCTCGCCTGGATTTCTGAGCCTCTTCAAGTGTCACCTGGTTAGCCATCAAATTCATACCTGGAATAGTGTCTTTGACCTTAGGCCAGTCTGCACATTTGTTGCCCAAGGGCCTGGCCCTTTGGTTGGGATTCTGGGAGAAACAGCTTGGCTTGGAAATGTGATGAGACTGAGGGCTCCTTGAAACCTTGCTCGGTCATGCCTGTACTTTGGGTTTTTGTCCCACAGTGGTTGGGACAAGTTTTGTGGGTTTTTTTTTTTGTCTTTTTGCCATTTCTAGGGCTGCTCCCGAGGCATGTGGAGGTTCCCAGGCTAGGGGTCTAATCAGAGCTGGAGCCGCTGGCATACGCCACAGCCACAGCGACGTGGATCTGAGCCGCGTCTGCGACCTATGCCACAGCTCACAGCAGCGCCGGAACTTTAACCCACTGAGCAAAGCCAGGGATCGAACCTGCAACCTCATGGTTCCTAGTCGGATTCATTAACCACTGCACCATAACAAGAACTCTGAGACAAGTTCTAAATAGTTTTTCCTATTGGCCACTGTCAGATTGGAAAAATATGTTGTCATGAAAGAACTGCATAAGCCACCCTCCGCCCCAAGCACCCACTGGCCACCATGGCCCAGGCCTCTCCATGTTTCATTGCTCCCACAGCCAGGGCTGTGTCCTGGGGTACTGTTTTGTTTGGGTTTCTGTCTATCTGTCTTCCAACCCAGTCCAGGATCCAGAATCCAATCTTTTTTTTTCCTTTTTTCTTTTTCTTTCTTTCTTCCTTTGTTTGTTTGTGTTAGGGCTGCACCTGTGACATATGGAGGTTCCTGGGCTAGGGGTCGAATCAGAGCTGCAGCTGCCAGCCTATGTCACAGCAACACAGGATCTAAGTGTCACAGCAACACAGGATCTGAGCCTTATCTGCAAACTACGCCGTGCCTTGCGGCAACAGAGGATCCTTAACCTAGTAGATGCCAGGGATAGAACCGTCATCTGCATAAGACAATGCTGGGTCCTTAACCTGCTGAACCACAACAGGAACTCCGAGGATCCAATCTTGGGTCCCAAGGGCTGTTTGCCCTGCTCTTGGTCTGAGTTCACCTAAACATGTCTCGTAGCCCTGGTCTTGACATTTGGGGTACTTTGCTTCTAGCACTGATGCTCCTTACCTGGTCCCATCAGCCTTCAGCCACCTATCACTTGAGTGACACTGTCTCACAGAGTGGGGGCGGCAGAGAGACCCCAGCCAGCTTGGGAATGGGAGCTGGATTGGAATCCAGGCTCTACCGCTCACTAGCTCTGGGACCTGGGCAGGGTATCTAAGAAGCTAGAACTTCTGTTTCCTCATCTCTAAAACAGGGATCATAAAACCCTCCTTGCAGGGTTGATGATTACAACTTTTGCAGGGCAAGGGTCTGGCCCTCTGAAAGCACTCAGTCTGTGACGGCTCCCCGGTACCTCCTCACCGTTATGGAAGATGGGGGTGGCAGGGAATCTCTAAGCTTAGCTGTGGGCTGCCTGGCCAAGGCCTTTGTGAACAAACCTACTTAGCTGCAGAACCTGAGGGAGCTGATCAGGAGCAGTGAGGGAGAGGTGATCTAATAGCCTCTACCCTGTCTGGGCATTTTGCTGGGAGCTCTAGTTTTCTCATTTGATTTTCGAAGAGCCCTAGGAGGGAGGCACCATTATTATGATCCTTTTATGAAAGAGGGAGGTGGGACTCAGGGCAGAAGGTACTTGTTAGTCTAAAGGCTGTAATGCTGACATCCAAACCATGGCTGGAACTGGGCCCCAGATGAAGGCTGGATTTCAGTAGAAGCACAAAAATAACAGGTGGCTTGATTTTGAATCTAGGGAGCAGGATCAGAAACAGAACCTGGGGAGGGGATGACGCTGCAGGTGGAGCCTGAGCAGCCCCCATTGTGGGTAGGGAGGCTGGAGGGACAGAGGTATAGGCAAGCCTTCGGGGGCCTATGGGGTCTATTTTGCAGTGGTTGGGACAAGTTCTACACATCAAGACTTATTAACCTCTCTGTCAACTCAGGTTCCCTGGACAGCAGCACCCAGGCTATGAGGAAGGAGAAGGAAAAAGTGGTGTCAGTCAATGGAAGGGGGTCCTTCAGCCTCTGCGAACAGCACACTCGAGCCTGTCCCATCTCTCTCCTACCACCTACTTCTCTGTGCCCATTTCTCCTTCCCTCCAACCTGCAGCCACTTCCCCACTCACTTCTCTCACCAATACTCTGTACCCTCATCTCCCCAAATCACTCTCTCTTTCCTCCCACTGGGATCTGAGGCCCAGAGAGGCGCCTTATTGGCCTGGAAACACACAGCCAGTCAAGGATCTGTGTCCAAATATCCTGAGACACTGCTCCCCACCCAATCAGCTTAGTTGAGCTGCTGCTGCATCCTGGGATGGGAGTCAAGGCCTGTCTTCTTTTTCCTCCCTCACAGGGGAGACGGTCCAGCCCCACAAAATGACAATGTTTGTCCTCCCCTTTATAGGCAAGAGCAAGGACTGGCTTTTATAGAACATTCACAGCCTGGTCTGGTGACTCAGGGGAAGGCGCCCTATCTCCAATCTCCCCAAGCTGTGAAACCAAAACACAGAAACAAAGGCCCTCCCTCAGGGGCCCTTAATCTCCTGGCCAATCGTGGTCCAGGAGCCCTCTCTCCCTGATCACACTTGCCCAGCTCAGGTTTAAAGCTGAGGGCACAGCAGACAAAGAGGGCAGCAGAGCAGGTGAAGGCAGAGTGACTGTGTTGCCTGTTCAGTCCTGCGGTCCCATCCAGCTGGGAGGGGCGGGCGACTCTGTGTCACTGTGATTGGCACAAATTCTACACATCAAGACTTGTTAATCCACTTGCCAGATCAGCACGAGGCTCTTGGGCCAGGGGCACCCAGGTTGGAAGGAAGGAGTGGGAGGCAGTGGAGGTGGGAGGGCAAAATAACAGAATAACAGAAGGCGAAACACCCAGCTTTAGCATCAGATGGTACCCCCCCCCCATCCCCCGATGGAGCAGGCTCAGCCCTCCTCCACATGAGCAGACCCCAAGCCTTGGCTCCGGATCTCTGCTACTGGTGACTAAGCAAGCTTTCCTGGAGTCCCCCAGGAGTTCCCAAACGCACACCTGAGCCTCCTGGTTTGGATTAGGCGTTCTGCTCTGGTATTTGCTATTAATGAGTATGTCACAATTGGAGACCCATCACTGGTGCTGAGTAACTCCCAGGCTTGATGACACGTATTTGCCACTCTCATTAACATGTGGTGCCTGGTCTCACACATGTGACAAATATGGAAGGTACAGCCGCCCACCATCTGGGCAAGGAGTTTCCCTTGCGGCTGGAGGAGAGGGAGAGGCAAGACTTTCTGCTGAATGAATTCCCGCCCAGCCCTGCTGTCCCTCTTGGCCAGCGCCAGCTCTTAGAAGAATATGTAGGGAGGCGATATGGCCAAGGGGCTGACACTGGACTTTGATATTGGATGACTCTGGGTTCAAATCTTGGCTCTGCCTCTTCCTGTGGGTAACCTGATCTCTCTGAGCTGCCAGGTCCCTCTCGGTAGAAAGGTGAGAATAAGAGGAGTTTCACAGAGTTTCCAGCAGATCAAGTGAGGTCATGCTGTAAAGCTCCCAGTACACAGGGCCATCTGCACACAGAACTGGATATTACCAAGATGTCACATAAAGCAGAGCAGAGAGGGTGTCAGACAAATGTTGCCTTATGGGGACGAGAAAAGTCTGGGCTGATGGCACTGCTTCTGACAACCAGGGCAGCCTCTCCCTCCATCACTATTCTTAGAAAGACCCTCAGAGCATCTCTGGAATTCCAAGGCACCTTACCTCCCGGCAGAGAAAGGGAGAAAGGACAGGGCCCTGCTTCGTGCACTCAGGAACCCAGGCTCCCAGCAGGCCCCGAGCAGTAGTGGGGACGGTCCACAGTCCATTGGTGTGCCCAGGGCAGGACACGGATGTTCCCTCAGAGGAGCTGGAAACTGCTGGGTTCTTCTCACATGGACGCTGCCATGACGTCTGGAGCAGATGGCAGCGGTGGGCGTTCTCAGCTGGGCTGACAGAGCCTCATTTGCCTGGAAATTCCCTCCAGTTCCAGGGAATCCCTTCCAGATGTTCTCACTCACAGCCTGGCTGAACAAGAGCAGTAGGGACCTAAAGAGCCAGAGCTGGAGAGCTGAGCAGGCCTTCAACAAAGTAGCTACCCTTAAGGCCAGTCGAATAGCCCTATGGCCCTCAAGTACCCCACTACCAGCGCTTATAACAAACCAGGCCTCCGCTATTAGACAGCCATTCCTTTGCACAAGTCATTCCATCTCAGGGAGTTCTCTTCCAGACTCTAATCCCCTTGCAATAAATAACCCAATAACCCTTGCCTCTCGAACTGTGGTCCAGCAACACTGGACCACTCTCAGGCCCCGCCCCAGAGCTATTGAAAGAGACGCTGCAATTTAACAAGATGCTGCACTGCATCATTATTGTCACTGAACTTTCTAGGATATAAGCTCCCTGAGGGCAGGAGTTTTTGTTTGTTTTGTTCGCTGCTGTATCATCGGTGCCCAAAGATTTTCTGGCACAAAACTCATTAAAAGATTTCTGGGAGTTCCCGTCGTGGCGCAGTGGTTAACGAATCCGACTAGGAACCATGAGGTTGCGGGTTCGGTCCCTACCCTTGCTCAGTGGGTTGACGATCCGGCGTTGCCGTGAGCTGTGGTGTAGGTTGCAGACGCGGCTCGGATCCCACGTTGCTGTGGCTCTGGCGTAGGCCGGTGGCTACAGCTCTGATTCGACCCCTAGCCTGGGAACCTCCATATGCCGCGGGAGCGGCCCAAGAAATAGCAACAACAACAACAGAAAAGACAAAAGACAAAAAAAAAAAAGATTTCTGAATGTGGAGTTCCCGTTGAAGCTCGGCGGAAATGAATCTAACTAGCATCCATGAGAACACATGTTCGATCCCTGGCCTTGCTCAGTAGGTTAAGGATCCAGTGTTGCCTTGAGCTGTGGTGTAGGTCGCAGACACAGCTCGGATCCCGTGTTGCTGTGGCTCTGGGGTAGGCCGGCGGCTACAGCTCCAATTTGACCCCTAGCCTGGGAACTTCCATGTGCCGCAGGTGCAGCCCTAAAAAGACAAAAAAAAAAAAAAAGATTTCTGAATAAATGAATTTACACTATCTATTTATTTATGTATTTATTTTTGTCCTTTTTTTTGGGGGGGGGAGGGACCACATCCGAGGCACGGGGAGATTCCCAGGCTAGGGGTCGAATTGGAACTATAGCTGCTGGCCTACTCCATAGCTCACGCAGTGCAGGATCCTTAACTGGCTGAGTGAGGCCCAGGATGGAAACTGCATCCTCTTGGATGCTAGTCAGATTCGTTTCTGCTGAGTCACGAATCCAAATTAACACTAGAGCCTGGTTCCCATAGCCCCAAGGGTGAGATACACAGGATGGGTAAGTTTTTTGTTTTTTTTTTTAATATATATTACCATATTGTTTTCTTTTTAAAATGTTATTGTAGTTGATGACTGTATTCTTTCATTAGTCTCTTTTGTGGCTGTCTCTTCATTGCAGTAAAAATTTATGTGCTGGTCTTTGCAAAAAAAACACGCTGAGTCCTTGGTCCCGCCTGGGTCAGCTGCGCCTGAGCAGAGCAATGCGTACCAGGAGGACCAGGACCAGGCTGTGTGGCAGCGAGGGGCAAGCCGGTGAGGTGATCTGACGCGTCCTGCTCATTCAGCCACTGGTTGTGAAGACGGGGAAGTTCTCCTACGGGAGGAAGGAGGAGGAATTAGAAGCCGCCAGTACCAGGGTACAAGGCCCTGGGGGGGAGGGGTGCTAAAAGGGGGGGAGGGCATGCCAAAAGTGTCGGAGCCCAAAATAATTACTCCCAGAACCCGAAGTGAAGACAGGACTTGGGGGGAAACGAGAGAAGTCCCTTCTCTCACTCCAGGTCCTCCTCCTCTGCCTCCACCTCAGTCTGACCCCTCTGGGCACCTCCCCACGTGGTTTCCTCCTTCAAAATCCCCGCCCTCGCCATCCCTGACACCCTCACTACTTCTGAGCATGCTACACACGCCCTCATCCTGTGAAGGTGTGCTGCGACCCTCTACCCGTCTGTGCAGGCTGCTGCCACTGTGACCCATGAAGGGCCTTGGCCCATGTGGGTGGGTCCTTGGAGGTGGCAGGCCCCCCACCAACCACTTAGTGATTGCCAAGCAGATGTCTCCATCAACAGCTGGGAGAGCTGAGGCCCAATGAGATAAAGCAATTCGGCCAAGTTCATTCAGGTTGGAAAGGCAGCCTGATGCCCAGGGCTCTGTTTGGATTGGTGTTCCCTCTGTCCCCCTTTTGGGCAGCTCAGGTGTCTCTCCTCTGGGTACCCTAGCACCTAGTGCCTGGCAACTAGCAGGTGGGAGAATTGTGCAATGAGGGAGTGAGAAGCAAAGAGCCCCACTGGGAGCCAAGAGAATGACAAGGGTGGTAAAGGCCACCGTCTAGCGACTCTTCCTCCGTGCCGGGCCCTGGGCTAAGCGCTTTGCACAGGTTAGTTCTCTGAACCCCTAGAGCAACCCTAAAGGAGAGGCACTTTTGCTATCCCCATTTGCAGATGAAGAAACTGAGGCACAGAGTGATTAAGATGTGAATCTTAATCTTGTTGGAACTGGGGTTTCAACACCTAAGCAGCCTAAAACTCTAAAGCCGAAGTCCTCAGCAGGATGCTTCACTTCCCTCTGTTTTTGGTGAACTCATTTCTTTGAAAGAGGCCACTGTTGCCCAAATAACTCTGGCACAGGCTCTGAGCCAGACGAGTTGGTTTTTTTTTTTTTTTTCCTTTGAGGCAATGCTTTTCATTTCAGATGAAGTTTTAATTCACTTTGATGGCAAGCAGAGTGCATCCCCACTAGCTCGTCCAGGAGCCTGAGACTTCAAGGAAATCTTTCTGAATTCTGCTCACCACCTGGGATGCTCCAGATCTCCTGATTCACTCTCAGCAGCAGCTTCTATTCAAATACCAGCTCTTCTGCAGGCCTCCATGGACCCTTCAGTCTAAAATAGCACCCCATCCCCCCGTCTCTCTCCCTGCTTTATTTTTCTCCATAGCATAGGGCATTGCCCCACACCATTGTGCAGCTGTGAGTGGTGTTTGCTTTTTAGCGCTGTCCCCACTAGGACGCAGCCTCCTGTGGGCAGGGACATTGGCTAGCTTCCTGCTCTGCCCTCAGAGTCCTGGCGCATAGTAGGTTCTCAATACAGATCGACTAGATGAATGAGAGAATCCTCACAACGTGAGACATAAACAAAGCTTTTCTAAATCGGTACAAGGTCATAGTGATCCTGTCAGACCTGGGCCTCTAGGAAATTGTTAATAAGAGAAAAAAGCCAACATTTGCTAGAGGTTTACTTTAAAGCAATTACAGTGGATCGTCTGCTCACCCAAGGACAACTTACTGAGCCCCTCCACCTACCAGGCAGCATGTTGGGTTCTGGGCATGCGTCCGTGAACAGGCCATGCCACTTACCCCATCCCAAGAGCTGCATTTTAGGCTGAGATGTTCATTAAATAAGTCCTATGAACAATATTCAGACTGCATTGTAAGAGTGCTGGAGCTGATAGGGGCCCTGACCTGGTCTGCCAGGAGGAACTCGGATTTGAGGCTTGCCGCCATCAAGGTCACTCGCACTTGACTGCACTCTCATGGGGCTTCCTGAGTGGCAGTGAGGCGGCGGCTGGCACAGCAGCCAGCGTGCTCAGAGCTGCGCATGCCCAAGGGGCGGATTTAGTGGGGACAGCTTCCTTCAGGAGTGCTGAAGGGAAGACTTTCTCCGGGGAAGGCTGGCCCCCACAGGCTGGGGACTTGCCCTCACAACATCAGGGAGTCTTTTAAGTCACCCACAAAGGACCCCCTCTGTCCCTGCCCCAGGAGCCTGCTTCTCCAGCTGTAAACACCATAACCATATCTGCTTCCTTACAGGTGAGGGGTTGAACAGGGAGAGGCAGGGAAGGCTGCAACTCAGTGCCTGCCTCACAGGAGTGACCTGTGTGGGTCTCTAAATGGAAGACGAGGAGGGTGAGACTCCTGGGGGAGGGGCTACAATGAAGGACAAATGAAAGGAGAAATCAAAGGTGGAGACCAGGATTATTCCATCTGGAGAGCAGATAGCTCACATGCCTAAGCATCTTAGTCTACAAAATGGGTCACTGGCCAGTTGTTTTCATGGGAAGGGCAGAACAAAGGGGAAAGAAACTTTACCTAAAGCAGAAAGATTTGCAGTCGGATAAGAGGAAGAACTTAAATCTTGGAGAAAAATAATTGAATAAGCCAATGAGATGGAAGGGTAGGCTCCCTTGGAAACAGAATGACAAAGCTGGAAGGGACAAGTCACACACCCCCACCCCCACACACATAGACTCTCACCCCTTGGATTTTAGAAGTGAGCCTCTGAAGCGAGGGTGGCCTGCCTTTGGTGGACAGGGTTAGAGCTGGGGCTGGGATCAGGGCTCCCTCCATCTTTGCCCGCCTCACCCCCAATTCTGATGTCTAGGAAAGAGAATCTAGCATCAACTAAGCACTCACCACGTGCCAGACAATGTTCTAGGGCTCTCCATAGGGTTTTAAGATTAATCCTCAAGGCAGTCCTGCCTAGTAGATACCCTATCACAGATAGAGAAGCTGAGCAGCAAGCCCACAGTCACTCAGCGTGGCAGGGACAGAGTGCGTCTGTGCCCAGGCCTCCCGGCTCACCTGCAGGCTCTGTATCCTCTCAGGTCCCCCAGGCTCTTTTTTTGTGAGGGCACCTATTTATTCAGACAAACCTGAGCTTCCCAACCCGTTGGGAGCAGTGACCTCCATGGTGCAGTGTGATGGTGCTCCAAGTCCCCGAGCACTTAAGAAATGACAGCAGTTTCCCTTGGCAGAGTTGCCACACTCTCCTCGATGCCATAACCGTATGCCCCAGGGGGACAGTTTCAGGCAGAGCTAGCTTCATAGGGTCACACACGGCCCCACACTTAAAAGAAACCTGACTTGGGCTCAGCACAGCCTTCGCATACTTTTTAAAAAGTGCCCTACATTTTTATTTTGCACTGTACCTTGCCAAGTATGTACCCTGTCCCCATTTTGGACAAAGGTCCTGGGCCTTCATCTGAAAGAGTAGGAGCAGTGCTGTTACACTGGGAAGATGGCCACCCAAAGTCTTCTCTGGCAGCCTTGGCTGGCACTCTCCACCCGCACCCCCCATTCTGGCTTTCCTTCCAGCTGGCTGAGCATGAACCAGCAGGGCCAGGCACAGAGGATGCTCCCTCCAGGCTCAGAGGTGACCACTCACCCTCAGACTTCCTTGACAGCCTCCAGCTTCTTATTGACCGACTGTACTAGCCTTGCAGCTGAAGGCAGCCTATCTGGCCACCCCAGGACAAGAAAAGGCACAAGGAAGCTCTGTAACGGAACTGAGATCACCCCAAACAGACAACAAATGGGAGAGACACGCGGTGGAAGGCTACCCATCAGATAGAGATAACCTAATTAGATCTCAGACATAAAATCTTGAATTAAAAAAGAAACATTTTGCTGAATGATTTGTCACTCTGACACCCTTTACGTAAAATGAGGCATATTACACACACACACACACACACACACACACACAATACTACATATTTTCCATGGGCCCATGCGTATATGTGAAAAAAATTTTTAAGTCTGGAAGGATCACACCAAATTCACATAGTGGCCATTGCCCCTGGAAGGTCAGGTCAAAGAGGAGAGCATCTGTGACTGCATAACAGTTTATGGGGAGGTGGCCTGTGTGGTTTTATCTTAAGCACAGTCACTCCAACTATGGGGCAGAGGAGCAAGGTCAGTCCCTTCATTCCTGGGGTTTCGTTAGCAGCCACCCCCATGCTGCCTCCCTCACGGTAGATGAAGCCCACCATGCCCTGAGGGGTAGGGCATTTTACAGATGAGGCAACAGAGTCACAAAGCTCGAGGGGCTTTTCCACAGTCCCAAGGCCAGGAAGCAACAAGCTGAGGCTCTGGGATCCTTCAAGCTGAGTCGGGTACAGTGGAGGCAGACTGGGCAGGGTCCAAGTAGCCATTTATTCCCCAAGAACTATTCAGGTTTTGCAGGAATTATGGTGTCCTTCCAGGCTGAGGCAGCTGCTCCTATACTTGCTCTGAGTCCCCAAGCAGACATAGGAGGTGCCCCCTTTCTCTCTCTTCCTTTGCCCACACCCCGTCTCCTCCTGAACCCCAAAGGTGACCTAGTCATGATGGTAGGAGCCACACCCAGACAGTAATAGCCAAAGTGCTCTGGCTTCTCTTCTTGGGCTGCTAGCCCAGCTCTCTCCTGATCCAGACTAAATTTTCCTTCAAACGATGGGTCCCAGGTCTGCAGCACCTACATCTCTGATTGGCTCTCCCTCTGGCTCCTCCCCCTTACTCGTCACTGATTGGCTCCCCTTCCCTGGCTCCTCCCCCCTCTCGGGACCAGCCCCCCTAACTTCTGCAACAGGCTGCCCCAGCCTCTGAATTACTGGGTCGTGGTTCTGGAGATGTCAGTGCCCCAGTGGACACACAAAAAACCCATCTGAGGCACCTGTTAAACGCCTAAGATGCTGATTCAGTAAGTCTGTGATGGGGCCCAGGAATCTATAGTTTATTTTTAAAATCCCAGAGGATGCTGGTATTCCATGAAATCTGGAAATCACTTAAGTCCAGTCCTTTGAGTCAAAAATCAGGGAAACCAAGGCCCAAAGAGGCTAAGTTACTTGTTTAAAGTCACACAGCTAATAAGCTGAAAGCAACTGTTTGGAGGCTACCAGTGCCCCCATGACACCCCCCCATGCTGCAGACACACGTGGCACAGAGGCACATATATGCACCACCAGATCCCCTCCAGAGCTGAGTTTCTAGGCTCCTGTCCTGGGGCCTAACTTAAACCTGATCCCTTTACTTCTAGGCTGCAGGATCCAAAGTCTGGTCCAGAGTAGTCCCTGTGGAGTGGAGAAAGGACGGCAGTTTCTCCATGAAAGTTATCACCTCGCAGGGGCCAGGGCCTGGCATCATTCTGCTGCCCAGTCAGAGCCCAGGTCACACACCAAGGAGGGATGAAACTTGAGTGGCCCCACCCTGTCCCCAGCTGTCCTGGGAGGCTCCAGGGGCCTGGCCCCTCAGCCACCCTCCCTAAGATTCAGGTGTCACACACCTGGGCCTCAAGCCAGGCTTTTGGTTCCCAGGCTCCCTCCCCCTCCCTCTCAAGCCTGTGGGGAATCCCAGGAGATTGAGATTCTCTCGGAAATGGCTGGAAGGTCAGGAGGACAGCTGGAGGGTGCTGAGACCGTGGGGCCTCCTCCTAGGTCCCAGGAGACCCTTTCTGTTTATCAGCGAGCCCTGAGTGGACAGGCTAGGTCTTCCAGGTCCTGCCACGCTGGCCGGCTTCCCCCAGGCCCTTCACTGCCAGCCCTGTGCCCTAGTGCCCCTCCCGCCGTTGCCCTTGTCCTGATTCTCCTTGACAAACTTGCCGACAGTCACCCCTTCCTAAAAACATCAGTCCTGAACTTTCTCGTGTGCAGGGGAACTCTGAGAGCCAGTCTTTCTGTTTCTCTGGACTGTGACCATGTCCTCTCCTCAATGGTACCCATGGGGGTGGGGGAGGGGGACAGCAGAGACAGAAAGAAGACTGTAAAATTCTGAGACTCACAGCAAAAAGAATGGCTAAAATAACAACCACACCTTCTTTTCTCCTCCTCCTGGACACCCTGGTGGCCAGCACTCAGGGGGGCGAAGAGGTCCAAGCCACACCACCTGCCTTCAGCCTGGAGCCTCCCTACCTGGGTTCCTGCAGGGTCCTGTTCATCAGGACTTCTACAACGCCAGCTCCAGGCTCTGTGAGACCTTTGCTTCCGGCAGGTGCAGAGGCAAACAGAACAACTTCCTAAATGAGGAGGAATGCATCCGTACCTGTGGTGGCTGTGGTGGCTGCGAGGGCCCAGGGAAAGCGGGGCAACTGTGCTTCCTGAGATGCTGAAGTCCTACGAGGCCCCACAAGGTTGGGCTGTGGCTGCCTTCAGAGAGGGTTGAGCTTCCTCCTCTGCCCCCTTCTCAAACCTACCTTCCTCAACAGAACCCTGCCTCTGTCCTCACTGCATCCTCACCCTCACCCCACACCCACCAGCACTACACTCCTTGGAGGTGAACACGGTGGCATTTCTCGCATCCCATTCTGAGTGGCAGTGGTGACAGAGGCCTTTTCCCTAAAGAAGCCCCTTTCCCCACACTGATGTTGCATATTTCTCTGTTGGTGGCTTCAACCTCTGGCCTTATATTTAATAAATTCATTTTCTAATCAAAAATAAATAATGACAACAAACAACAACAATAATAATAACAACATGACAATACCCAGGCCTTGCTGAATGATGAAACTGGAGCTCACATGCATTGCTACTGGGGAGTGTAAAATGGTACAGCCACTTGTGAAAACAATGGTTTTCTTACGAAGTTAAATATACACATACCATACAACACAGTGATCCAATTCATGGTTATTTACCAAGAGATGTGAAAACTATATACATACAAAAACCTACGCTTGAATGTTATAGAGATGTTATCCATAATCATTAAAAAATGGAAGCCCCCAAATGCCTTTCAACTGGTAAATGGATAAGCCAATTGGCACATCCCCACAATGGGATAGCCACACTCAGCAGTAAAAAGAAATAGAGTCTCAGAGTTCCCGCTGTGACTCAGCAGGTTAAGAATCTGACATAGTGTCCATGAGAATGCAGGTTCAATACCTGGCTTTGCTTATTAGTTTAAGGATCCAGCATTGCTGCCAGCTTCAGTGCAGGTCTCAGAGACGCTCGGTTCCCGCGTTGCTATGGCTATGTGGTAGGCCAGCAGCTGCAGCTCCGATTCAACCCCTAGCCCAGGAATTTCTATATGCCACAGGTGGGGCCCTAAAAAAAAAAAAAAAAAGAAAGAAATGAAGTCTTTTTTTTTTTTTTTCGTCTTTTTAGGGCCGCACCCTCAGCACATGGAAGTTCCAGGCTAAGGGTTGAATCAGAGCTGTAGCCGCTGGCCTACACCACAGTCACAGCAACACGGGATCCGAGCCGCATCTGCAACCTACACCACAGCTCACGGCAACTCCAGATCCTTAACCCACTGAGCAAGGCCAGGGATGGAACCCACGTCCTCACAGATACTAATCAGATTCATTTCTTTTGAGTCACAATGGGAACTCCATAAATGACACATTATTAATTTGCCCAGAACCTTTTATCCCCCCCTTTTTCTTTCTGGACAAAGCACTGCCCATTCCCACTCTAGTTGGGGGATCTGCGTGGAGTGGCCACCTCACCAATCATGATTAGCCTAGGTATGATCACCTGATCTGAGCCTGGCTGTTCATGGTACTTTTCTACCTCTGAGTCTCAATGATTGGTCGAGAAGGTGATGGGTAACCCAACTCTGGCCAGTTGGAGTCTTTTCTTGTTTATAACTGGAATTGGAGACAAAAGTTTGGTCCTCTGTGGAGTAGCCTTGGGACTGTGGCATGGAAGGAGGTGTCTGAGCAGGAGGGGTCACCCAGACGATCAGAGATAAGGCACTAGGAATGAGGCCATGGTTCTAGTAATCCCTGAGGCCAGCTGCAGCCCTCCCCAGCCAGTGGTTCGGATGCTCGAGCCATTAAGTGTCCTCTGTCCTCTTTTCCAGAAGCTAGAGCCAAGCTAGGTCTATGCCAGGGGGAGGGGTGGCTTGTGGGGGTATATAACTAGCTCCCCATCAGAAAGTTCTCTCCCATGCAATGAGCTCTGGCAAAAAAGTCACCCGGGGCTGTCCTGAGGCTCCAAAGCCTGCACGATGGAGAAGGAGCTGCTGAGGAAGCCACAGTGTAGGGACAATCTTCCCACTTACTGAGCACCTGAGCTGGGCCAGATAGCACACCCCACAGAGTAGGTTTTATTAGTCCATTTACAGATGAGGAAACTGAGGCTCACAGAAGCAAGTTGCTCAAGGTAAAAAGATAGAGGCAAAGCCAGAGTTGGGACTCAATTATATTTGACCACCAAACTAGTTTCTTTTCAGTTTGCCACCCTGTTCTCCAGGAGCACAAGGCTTTCTCTCTAAGCAAGTCTCACTTGCTTAGTTAGATCTAGCTTTTTACTCTCTCAGACATCTCAGTTATGCAGAACCTCAAAACCAGCTGGGTCCTCAGAGCCCAGCAAGACTTGGTGGGTAAGATTTGGTGTAGAATGGACGTCAGACCGTGTCCAGGCTGCATATGGCACCCTGGAAGAGTTGACTTACCTCCCCGAACCTCAGTTTCCCCATCTTCCACGGAATGAATAATTGTCACGACCTCCTGGGGTCGTCATCACGTGGGTCAAGTGCAACAGCGAAAGGGAAGATGCTTAGCATAGAGCAAGCGCTCAGGGAGCACTCAGGGACCAACCTCTGATCATTATGAAAGAGGAACCCGGGGCCAGACATGTCCTGTCACCGTGTCAGGTGTCTGATGTCCCCATTCCCCCAGGTTCTGACCTTCTTCCTCCTTTCAAGCTCAGCCCTGCCCAGGCCATTCTTGTCTAAAATTTCCTAAATGTCACTCTTTGGTTTTTTTCCTTCTTTATGTTCTGTGTCTTTATCCAGGTGACATTTTTCTTTCCTTCCACAGGGACTGTTATGAGAACAGGAGTGAAAATAACAACAGGGCCTCTGGCCAGGCTCCCCCAAAGAGCAGGAGGTTATTTTGGCCTAGAGGCACCCAGAGGGAGTCCCCAGGGGGAAGGGGGGTGGGGGTAGGGAACAGAGCTGAGGGAGCTCTGTGAGCATCTTTGCAGCAAAGTCAAAGGGCAGGCCTCCCTCCCTGGGAAAAACTCCACCGACAGAATCACTATATGATGAGTCACTGAAATCCAGCTCTGGAATTTTTGACAAACCTGAAGCCTTCCATGGTAGGAACTTGAGGAGCAGATGAAGATACCTTGTAGCACTTTCTGTATACACGTGACCATGCTGACTGCTTCAGTCAGATCAATCTAGCATCCCCTGGCTGGATGAAGAGACAGAGATACAGAGCCTACAGCCTTGGGTCCCACCATAGCCAGGCTCTCCCAAGTTTCCAGCATTGCTGTGGTTGGTGGACTCTCATCTTAACAAGGGGTGTGAGGCCCGTCTCCATGGCACCTGGTGCCTGCGATACATCAATTAGAGCCTCAGTGAGGGTTGGATGAAGTGACAGACACCCCTGCTCTCTGGAAAAATGAAGAGCAAGACCTTCTCAGAGAAGGTGTGAGTCAATGGCAGGCTCCCCGCACCTTCGCTATGCTCTGGGAACTGGCCACCCTCAGGCCTGGGCCCCAGCGAGCGCCCCATTTACTCCCCGCTCCTGCATTTCGCTAATGGGAGCAACACAGAACACCTGACTGGAGCTCGCCGGTCAGTCTTTCTGCTAGGAATTCAGAACTGACCTGATAGGAGAGGGGGTGAGAGGCATAAATGGTGCCCCTTGGGTTTCTTATGCCTGCTGCCTGTCCCTGGTGAGTCCGCTGGGGGCTTGGCTTCTAGTTATGCACCCCCTAAGGCCTGGGCTGACAGAGCAGCCCGACTCTGGCAAGCCGCCTGTTGGTTGGTCAATGGGTTGTCATGACAGCAGGGGAGAGGAACATGGCCTTCCAAAAACAGACCCAGAAACAAAGATGTGAGTACAAAGAGTTTATTTGGCAGGTGCAAGGAACATTGGTGTGGGAGTGGGAAGACGCAACGGGGAGAGGAAAGCAGCTCATAAAGGATGCGTGTTAATCCAGATGCCAGGGCGGGTGATGAACTTAAGCCCCAGGGAAGTGGTGAGGAGCAGGCTAAGGGTGAGCCCACCTGATGGGCAAGAGAGCTGGTCTATGTGCGTCTCAACTCCCCGGTCATTGATAAGGCCTGAGGGGGCTGACGGCATGTAATTCCCTGACACATTCTCAGGCCCACTGAGAAGGCAGGCAGTCTAGAAAGTCTTTTGCAGTCTAGAAAAAGCCCTCACACACAGAGATGCAGATACTACCATAAAAGTTGGCCTGAAAGAGCCAAGTTATATGGGTGGGGCCACTGCAGACTCTGCCTCAATGATGAGCCCACTGGCCACGATAAGGGGCTGGCACCAGAAAACCAAAGAGAGGAGCTGGCGAGAGTCAAGCGGGAGCATTGAGGAAAACCTGCCAGAATGTTCCCTTAGGACATGCAAAGCTAACAGCTGAGATGCTGAGATGGAATAGACAAGTGTGGCCTCAGTGTGGAGAGAAACAGCCAAAAGCTGGGGGAAGGCAGAGGAGAAAAGGGGAAAGAGGAGGAGGAAAGAGGTTAAAAAAGAGATGAAAGATGTGGCATTTCAGAGTCCACTGGCCGTCCTGAAGCTCCCTCCTCCCACGGCACAGCGTCTAGAAGGCTGGGCAAAGGACCACAAACACCCTTTCAATGAAGCACTGAATTCACAGGCAGGGGGGAGCCATCCTCCAGGGCCCCAAATGAAGAATGACCAGGAAGTGAGCCGGCCCTCACCCAAGGAGGTCCTGCAGAGTGAGAATTTCTCTGTTTGTGGGTGGGTGAAGCCTCTGAGCTCATTTCCTTCCTTAGCCACCCTTTCCCAGAAGCTGACAAGGCCGTGAGCAGGGCCCAAGCTCAGGCTCCTACAGCCGCCCTTCTTTCCCTGGTGCCTCCCCATTGCGTGTCCCCATTGTGGGTCATTCCCTGACTCCCAGGACTGAGCTCCTGCGCCTTCTTTGGTCTGGAGAATTACAACTTCTAATAAAACTGCAGCTCTCCCTCCAAGGGCTTCGGGTGTGGCCCAGGGCACACAACACTGTCACAGGCTCTCAAAATTCAGCTTCCAATTCTTCTGCGTGAGTAAATGCCCACCCTTGGTCTGAGCAGTCAAGACCCCATGTCGTGGTTCCTCTGAAGGAAGGGACCCTCTGTCACCAGAAGGAACATGAGACTGACCCCCTGGAAGCCAACTGGCCTGGAGAAGCCACCGGGGTTTCCAGCTTCAATTCCCTTTCTGCCCCTCTTCCGCTCAGCCTGGGTGGCTGCCTCACTAAAGGCCTCTCTCTAACCGCGTCTTTCATCAATCCCAGGCCACCCCCAACCTGCCCAGACAAGGGCCTCCCAGCCAGTCTCCACTTCCTCGCCCACCCCCTCCTTTCCAATCTCTGCCAGGAAACCTCTCTGCAGCTTTGATTTTGGCTCCTCCTCCAAGAAGCCTCCTCTCACCAACCTCTTCCCCCAGAGGATCGTGTCTAACCCTCTCTGCCAAGAGGCTTCTTTTTTCCCTTGCTCTGAGATTCTCTTCCACCTCTCCTTTTCCTCCTGCTCCTCCTCTGCCTTCTTTATGGCCTCTTCCTCCAGAAAGCCCTCCTAGATTAAGGGAGAAATTTATACACTAGCTAAGACATGGAAGCAACCTAAATATCCATCAACAGAGGACTGGATAAAGAAGACATGTACATATATACAATGGAATATTATTACTCAGCCATTAAAAATGAAGTAATGCAGGAGTTCCCATTGTGGCTCAGCAGAAAGGAATCTGACTAGTATCCATGAGGACACAGATTCAATCCCAGGCCTCGCTCATTGGGTTAAGGATCCAGCCTTATCACGAGCTGTGGGGTAGGTCGTAGACACAGCTTGGATCCTACATCACTGTGGCTGTGGTGTTGGCCAGCAGCTGCGGTGCTGATTCCACCCCTAGCCTGGGAATGTCCATGTGCCACAGGTGCAGCCCTTAAAAAAAAATAAAGAAAAAAGAAATAATGCCATTTGCAGCAACATGGAGGAACTTAGAGATTATTGTGTTAAGTGAAGTTAGAGAAAGACAAATATCAAATAATATCACTTATATGTGGAATCTAATAAAAATGATACAAAGAACTTATTTATAAAGTGGACAAATTTCAAAACCAGCCTTTTGGGAGTTCACGTCATGGCGCAGTGGTTAACGAATCCGACTAGGAACCATGAGGTTGCGGGTTCGGTCCCTGCCCTTGCTCAGTGGGTTAAGGATCTGGCGTTGCTGTGAGCTGTGGTGTAGGTTGCAGATGCGGCTCGGATCCCGCGTTGCTGAGGCTCTGGCATAGGCCGGTGGCGGCTACAGCTCCGATTCGACCCCCTAGCCTGGGAACCTCCATATGCCGAGGAAGTGGCCCAAAGAAATAGCAAAAAGACCAAAAAAAAAAAAAAACAACAACCAGCCTTTTGGTTACCATAGGTGAAACTGTCATGGGGAGGGAGGAACTGGGAGGGTGGGAACAACATATACACACGACTGAATAAAAGAGATGATTAATAAGAACCTACTGTGAGCACAGGAAAATCTACCCAGCAGTTTGTAATAACCTATATGGGTAAAAAGAATGGATGTATTTATATGTATGACTGACTCATTTTGCTATCCACCTGACACTAATACAACATTGTAAGTCAACTATACTCCAATACAATTTTTTTTTTTTTTTGTCTTTTCAGGGCCATGCCAGTGGCAGGGGTTGAATGGGAGCTGCCGCCACCGGCCTATGCCACAACCACAGCAACACAGGATCCGAGCCACATCTTCGACCTACACCATGGCTCACAGCAACGCTGGATTGTTAACCCACTGATCGAGGCCAGGGATCAAACCTGCAACCTCATAGTTACTAGTCAGGTTCGTTAGCCACTGAGCCATGATGGGAACTCCCAATACAATTTTTTAAAAAATAAAGCTTATATAGAAAAATCACCAAGCAAGAATAGGCAGAAACCTAAAAAAAAAAAAAAAAAAAAGCTTAGACCTATGGGATATTTAAAATAATAAAAAGCTAGAGTGATTAAAACAACATAAATAGGCAAACAGATCAATGGAACAAAAAAAACCTGCAATGAAAAGAAATAGCAACAGTAATTTGGCCTGTGGTGAAGATGGTTTTTCAGATCACTGGGGATGAGATGGATTATTTATTATGTAGCAAGGAATAATTAGGAAAAAAGTTGGGTCCCTGTCTCACATCTTATACTAAAATAAATGTCAGATGTATCAAAATCTTAAACATAAAAAAAAAAATCCAGAAAAATCATGTTAAAAGATTTAAAAAATTAATTTGGAGGTGAAACTGATGGCACTTATGTCTTGAACCCAGTCAGAACCCAGATTACGACTTGAACCCACAATTTTTTTTTGTCTTTTTTGTTGTTGTTGTTGTTGTTGCTGCTATTTTGAACCCACAACCCACAATTTTTAAATTAGAATCATTCCACCCAGCGTCTGGAGTTACTGAGGTTCAGGTTCATTATGCCTCCCTGAAGAAGGATCAGTGAGAGACAAATGATAGTCAAGAAACAGATTTATTAAGATAGGATACTTGCGACAGGTGCAAGCGGGCCGGCAAGGAGGTTCTGTCCCAGGGATTAGATGGGCTACAGTTTTATAATCCAAGGGGAGTGGGCATGGGAAAAGACCTCCTCTTCCTCGTTCTTCAAGTAGTATCTCCTCCTTGGTATCCAGTATGAGAGTATTTGACCCTATAAGGTCAAACTAGAACTGTCAAGGTGCTTATTCAAATCAGCAGCGAATTGTGCTTAAACTCCTGCACTTGGCTGAGCCCAGTGACCTGAGGCAGATGTCGTGCCTCCACTGGTCGAGCAAGACTGCCTCATTGTTCTGATGGTCCTCTTGAGCAATTATTAACTTACAGTGGTCTCCCAAATCTCCCTTAGTTTCCCTCCCTATTGATGGTGACTTATTGGGACTTCTACAACTGCCTGTGTAACTATCCTTACTCCATCCCTATCAGAGGTAGGGAGACCTTTAAAAATGTGATACAGGAGTTCCCGTCGTGGCGCAGTGGTTAACGAATCCGACTAGGAACCATGAGGTTGCGAGTTCGGTCCCTGCCCTTGCTCAGTGGATTAACGATCCGGCGTTGCCGTGAGCTGTGGTGTAGGTTGCAGACACGGCTCGGATCCCGAGTTGCTGTGGCTCTGGTGTAGGCCGGTGGCTACAGCTCCGATTTGACCCCTAGCCTGGGAACCTCCATATGCCGCGGGAGCGGCCCAAGAAATAGCTAAAAAGACAAAAAAAAAATGTGATACAAAATCTAGAAGCCGTAAAGAAAAAGTTGGTAAATTTGACTACATAAAAGCCAAGAATTTCTTCCAGGGAAAAAAAACACCATATGCAAACAATGAGTTGGCATCTCCTAACATGAAAGTAGTTGTTTTCTTAGTGTGTAAAGATTCCTCCAAATCCATAAGAAAAAGGAACAATTCAGGTGTAAAACTAGCGAGTAAAGAGTAAAAACAGTTCCGAAAAAGGAAGAACGAATAGCTCTCAGACACGTGAAAAGATATTCAACCTCACTCATGAAAGAAAAGCAAATTAGGTTAAGAGGAGATGGCGATTTTTTTTTTTTACCTATCAAATCAGCAAAGATAAAAAATATTTGCGAACACATAAATTGCTGGGGAGAGGGTAAATTGGTACAATCTCTGAAGAAGGCAATTTGGCCCTACCAAAATTAAAAATTCATGTGCCATCTGACCTAGAAATTCTCTTCTCAGATGTTCATCTCACAGATTAAGCCTAGATATACACACTTGCAGGGCTATTATATTGACGAACCTCTTATAAAACAAAAGGTGGGGGAGGAGGAGGGAGGGGGAGGAGGAGGGAGGGGGAGGAGGAGGGAGGGGGAGGAGGAGGGAGGGGGGAGGGGGAGGAGGAGGGAGGGGGAGGGGGGAGGAGGAGGGAGGGGGAGGGGGGAGGGGGAGGGACTGGGAATTTGTGGTCAGCAGACGCAAACATTGCATTTGGAGTGGATAAGCAACATGGTCCTGCTGTATAGCACAGGGAACTATAATCATTTATGATAGAACTTGATGGAAGACATTATGAGAATAAAATGTATATGTATGTATAACTGGGTCACTTTGCTGTACAGCAGAAATTGACAAACATCGTAAATCGACCACAATAATTTAAAAAAAAAGGTTGGGAAATGATTCAAATGGTTAATAGAGGATGAACTAAATGAATTGTCCATACATATTATGAACACGCATATTATAAATTGTCCATACATATAATGAATATGAGCAACTGTTTAAAAAACTCTTTTTAAAAGGTGGCCATTCTCTATGTGCTGATCTGGAAAGAAATTCGAGACAAGTAAATTGGAAAAAATCAAGGGGTGAAAGAATGTGTAATGATATGTTACCTTTTCTGAGAGAACAAAGGTAATTTCCCTCCCCCTTGGCAACCACAAGTCTGTTCTCCATGTCTGTGAGTCTGTTTATTTCTGTATATAGGTTCACCTGTGCCACATTTAGATTCCACATATAAGTGATATCATACGGTATTTGTCTTTTTCTGACTTGCTTCACTTAGTAGGAGAATCTCTAGTTCTATCCATGTTGCTGCAAACGGCATTATTTTATTCTTTTTTTTTTTGTCTTTTTGCCTTTTCTAGGGCTGCACCCGAGGCATATGGAGGTTCCCAGGCTAGGGGTCTAATTGGAGTTGTAGCCACCGGCCTACACCAGAGCCACAGCAACGCGGGATCCCAGCCGTGTCTGCCACCTACACCATAGCTCACAGCAACGTCGGATCCTTAACCCACTGAGCAAGGCCAGAGACCAAACTTGCAACCTCATGGTTCCTAGTCGGATTCATTAACCACTGCGCCACGACGGGAACTCCTTTTGTTCTTTTTTATGGCTGTGAACTCAGTCTTTTCACAGCCCCAGTGCTTCCCCCCAGCTTGGGTTCTCAGACAGGGTACCATCTCAGAAAACCAAGAGCCATTTGTTTCCTCACTGACACAAAGTGGCTTTCCAGGGCTGTAAGCCAGGGCTTTGGAGCCGCACAGAGCTGGGCTCAGCACTTTTATTTGCTGTGTGATCTTGGGCAAGTTATTTATTGTGTCTGAGTCTCCATTTGTAAAATGGGGTATTCCACAGGATTATTGGGCGAAGTCATCTCATCACTGAAGTATGATATTTGAAAATTCTTGGACTCCTCTGATGTGCCTGTCACTGCACTGAGCACTCTGTAAGAATTACCTACTTTTGCCCCCACAACAGCCCTAGAAGCTGGTGCTATTACTACCCCCATTTTATTGACGAGAAAACTGAGACTCAGAGAGGTTAAGCAGTTTGTCCAAGGGCACACAGCAGAGTTGGGACCCAAGCCCAGAATGGGAGCTCCCATCTACCACACTCAGAACTGCATTTCAGTGCCACACTGGCACAAATGAATGCTCAGTGAATCCAAACTATTAGTAATATTAATATCTCACTGCTGTCCTCAGAACAGAGAGCAAAGTCCAGGCAAGAGGATGCAGGGAAGGACATGTGGGAGAGGAGAGCATGTCCAAGCCCTAGGAGGCTGCTGTGGGTCACTGTGGCCCAGTTACTGACGTGAAAATAGGAGGTCTGTGCTAAAAAAAATTGCATGGTCCCTACTTCAGCAAAGCACTCCTCTCGCCTCATTTTGCCCCTGCCTGGTGGGAGTCTATTTCCAGTTCCCTTATAAAGAGTAATCAAGTCACTTAGGTGAGAGCCCGACCACGTTATGAGCACCAGGTGTGGACGGGCTGACCCAGCCTGGCCTCGGGTAGCGCAGGCAAGTGTGAAACTGGCAGAGGTCTGAGAAAGCCAGACTGTCACTCACTGCTGCTCGCTAATTGCTTTAATTAAGGTGCAGAACTGCAGGTAAAGGAAAACATGATATGATTAAGGGATGCAAGGAGGATCTTAAATTAATCTGTGACTCAGGCTTCTCTGTTACTGATGTCAGCTGTTGGGCCTTTAGCTTGTGATGGAGGCATTCCTGGAGAAGAGTTTTGTCCTAAAGGAGGCTCCTGATCAGCGCTGGGAGCTTGGGAAGCTGTTTGGAGAAGACATGACTGGCGCGTGGTCATGGGAAAAAGATATATGGGGATGACAAAGAAGAAAACTATTTTAGTACCCATTGTGCATCAGGTTCACTCACATTCATTACTCTGGATCACCCCCCGCCCGACAATACGCCCAGATAGTTATGTGCTCCCCATTCTGTGGTCAAGAGCCAGGTCTAGATCTGGCCCAAGGTCACAGGGCTAAATAAGCAGCAAAGACAGAACAGGAAGAAGGATAAGATTAGTCTAGCACCTCGCATGTCTGCCAAGGCTTTGCCACTAATATATATATATATATTTTTTTTTCTTTTTTATGGCCACACCTGCTGCATATGTGCCAAGACCAGCTCAGCAGGATGGGGCTGAAGAATGGGTGCTGTGGAAAAAGTTAACATAAAACAAGACACAGAGAGAGTAAAGGTGGGAACCAGGGGACTCAAGGTCTCAGGGAACAGGAGCCCTGCTTCAAGAAACCACACTGCTTTTATTGTGCTCTTGAGGTTGTAGGTGCAGGAAATGGTTTTTTTTTTTTTTTTAATTTTATAACTTCTTTTATTATTTTAAAAGTCACTTAGCTGGTGGATGGTTAAACTTTTACTCTAAACTTTAGATATTTAAGAATCATTAGCATTTGAGTTAGCTATCTATGCATAGCATTTCAGAGAATCCTCACTGTGCTTCCGCAAAGGGCATGCCTATTAGCGGCAACCCTGCGTGCCTAGGTTTCTCTTTGCTAATGCGTATTCTGCTAACGACCGCTCTTAAACCACTTGGCCATGAGGTTCCTCTTTCTCTTATTCTTTAGAGGACACATCATGCTTGTGCAAATGGCGTGCCAATCTGCACAGGTCTGGCGCGCTTAGACCAATGTATAATGTCCTCATTCAGCTGACCCTGCGAATAACCCATGCCTTTAGGTCTTTGTTCTTAAGCTTAAGTCATTTACCATCACCGAGACTGTTTCTCAAGCAGGAAGATGGGACAAAGTAAGGAAGGACAGATGGAGTTTTCAGCAAAGAGGCTAAGAAAATACTATAAAAACATGTCTCGCAACACATGTGGAAGTTCCCAGGCTAGGGGTTGTTTGGAGCTGTAGCTGGGCCTATGCCACAGCAATGCCAGATCTGAGCCACATCTGTGATCTAAGCTGAAGCTTGCCACAATGCCAGATTCCTAAACTACTGATTGAGGCCAGGGATCAAATCCAAATCCTCAGGGAGGCAACCTCAGATTCTTAACCTGCTGAGCCACAATGGGAACTCCCAGCACTAGTATTTTCACAAACTTAATATTTATGAAAACCCTACAGCCAGGGTGTGTTTATCACCATTTTACAGAAGAGAAAACAGGTCCAGAGTGCTTAAGTGGCTTGCTAGCGAGTGGTCTGTGTTACCACAAAATTCACACTCTTTCCCCAGTACCTTGGGATCTCAAATTACGAGGAACCTGTAGTGACTCAAACAATGATGAAATAAATATGCCTTTTCTGTTTGTGTACTGCTTTTCAAAGTTTGCAAACTGCTGTTATATTGGATCAAAAAAAAAAAATCAGTTGTAAAGAGTAGCTAATTCCCACTATGTCCCTCCCCCATCAGCCTGGTCCCAATCGACGGCGACCCAAATACAGCCACTGAACCTTGGGGGTCTGAGACATGGGTCAATGCTGTAGAAGGACTTTCACAATGGAAAACGTTGGGGGAACTTGCTTTGCCTCTTTGGCGGGAGCTTGTCTGAGAGGAAAGTTTGTCCTCGTCAAAGGGAATAAATACATCTGACAGCGGGGAGCCTTGACAAGGCGGCGAGGAGATGCTTCTCCAGTAAGGAGGTGGAAGCGGAAGCACAGAGAGACTGTATTCCCTCTTCTGTGATGATGCTGATTCTATGACAAATACCCCCCCAACTCTCAGTGTCTTTCAACAATGAGCTCAGGAGTCTTCAGCCTGGCTGTGGTGGCTGCTCCTGGCTGTGGGAGGATTCAGCTCTGTACCATTTTCTCTCATCCCGGGACCTAGGTTGAAGGAGCAGCGGCTGCTCGAGGCATGCTCTTCTCAGCGTGCAGGGCTGGAGGCCCAGAGGCCAAGCCATCCAAGGCAGCACATTTAAGGCCTCTGCTTGGATGAGCTACATTCTATCCGCAGAGCTGGAGTCATCAGGGCAGGGTAGTATCCTCAGCTCACAGGGATGTAGGGAGCGTAATATGTGGTGAACAGTCTTCCACAGTGGATGCCTCAGCCTACGGAAGGCCACCCGCACAGAAAGGCCAGGAGGACCATTCTAGGGGAGCAGGTTCCAAGAAGCCAGAATTTAAAATACAGCAGCAGAGTTCCCACTGTGGCACAATGGGATTGGCAGCATTTTGGAAGCACTGGGACGCAGGTTCTATCCCCAGCCCAACACAGTGGGTTGGGGATTAGGTATTGCCACAGATATGGCTTAGGTCATCTGATACCTGGCCTGGGGAACTCCATATGCAGGTGGCCTAAATAAATAAATAAAATCTACAGTAGTTTTGGACCTGGCCACTCAAGACCATCACCTAACAAGCATCAGGGGTGGAGGCCATTTCGGTCCAATTCTGTACCTTCTCTGCCCTTTGCATTATGGCTTCAGACTTGGAGCCTCAGGACAGTTGAGCCAACCCAAACCAAAGACTCCTTCCTGCCTCCCCACGTGCCCACCTCAGGGGATTGCTCCTAAAACATTCATTTCCCCTAATTCAAATATTTTCACCCTTTAGAAGACTTGTTAATATTGTATTTTAAGAAGCATTTAAAAAAATTGCTCTCTGCTCTGGCTGGAGCAATAGTTCATAAATTATTGATTGCTGCTGGCAGGAGGATGAAGATTCTCTTCCTTCTCCAACAGAAAAGCTATTGCCCTGGCTGGGATTTCAGGAGAGGCAGGAGGGGGCTGGAGCGGGAAGAGGGGCTTCACCCCTGTCCAGGGCAAGGGAATGAAGAAACAGGTCTCCTTTTGTCCATCCTAAGTGGGGTTCCAATTCCTGGTTTTCTCACCGTGGTCTAGGCAATGGGGCTGTCGGAATTCCTGCTCTGCCTCTGGTCAGCTATGTTACCCTGGGCCAGCCTGTTGGCATCTCTGGGTTGTTGGCAATGTCCCTGTAAATAGAATAGTGCTCCCTGTAGTTCAGGGCTGTTGGGAAGGGAGGATTGAATGAAATGATGCCTGGAGATGCCACCATCACCTACCGGGTCCTAATAAACGTTATTTTCTTCCTTCTTCCTGTGGCTTTCAGTTCCATCGGAATGGGGCACCCCGCATGTGTGGCCACCGCATTCAGACTTTGAAATCAGCGCTGGATTGCACCTAGAGCAAACAACATTTCCAACCTGGGTTCACCAGGGAGGCTCTCTGGCTGCCTAGAGGCCTCCGGAGGGCAAGCCAGCACTGCCCTTTAGCCTGGCTTGTTCACCCAGCGGTAGGAACGACCTTGATCAGGGTGTCTCAGCAGTGTTGGAGCTGCTGCAGCCCGCAGTGCTCAGCACCGGGGTGGGAGCTGCCGCACAATCTGCCTTCCTCATGCCAGCCTTCGCCCCAGCCTGTCATCCCCAAGGGATCTATTAGCATCTCTCGACTTGCACAAGGCTGGGTAAATCAGGCTCCCTGTGTGGCAGTGCTCACTAGAGACCAGGAAAAGGGACGTGGAGATATGGAGGAAGGCAGCTCAGAGCCTCACGGAACAGTGCTGGGGAGCACGCTGAGCTGGATCTGCTTGAGCCCAGCCGAGGAATCCGGACATTTGATTCTCTTTCCCTCCCATTGGCCATTGTCTGGTGTTCAGGCAGAGGGAGGTGGCAGCCCCCTATCAGTGAAGGGCATGGATGCTAGACAACGGGTCCTGGCCCAGCTTTGCTTTTCTCTGGATAGACAGGTGCTTGGGAATACCCAGAAACCCAGAATTGGGGCTTTCTAGGCCCTGAACAGAGAGACCTGGGAAGCCTGGGAGTTTCCCAAGGTAATTATTTAGGATAATCAAGAGTTCCTGTTGTGGCTCAGGGGCTTATGAACCTGACTAGTATCCAGGAGGATGTGAATTCAATCCCTGGCCTTGCTCAGTGGGTTAAGGATCTGGCATTGCCATGAGCTGTGGTGTAGGTCAGAGACACCACTCGGATCCCGTTGCTGTGGCTCCGGCGTAGGCCGTGGCTGCAGCTCTGATTCAACCCCTAGCCTGGGAACATCCATATGCCACGTGTGTGACCCTAAAAAGACAAAAAAAAAATTAGGATAATTATTCCTAAATATCAAGTGCAAATGACTTGAATTTTGTTATGCAAATGAGGAAAGATGCAAGGGTGCCCCTGCAGTGCCATCTTGGTCCTTGTTCTGAGGAGGTTTTCGGTGAGGGATAGGATTTGCGTTATCACAGCCCCTGCAGTTGTCCTGAAGTGGCCAGAGGGAGAGACAAGCGTATGCAGTTGTGGGTGGAAGGAAGTAACTGGAAAGTCACTGATCTGGTTCAACCTCCACAACTGAGCAAAGAAACCCAGAAAAGGTAAAAGGTTTGGACAAAATCCTACAGTGAGTTGGGACCCAAATTCCTATCCAGTTCCTTTTCTTTTTTCTTTTTTTGTCTTTTTTTGCCTTTTTCTGGGGCTGCCTTTTTTTGCCTTTTTTGCCTTTTTTTGCCTTTTTTCTGGGCGTATGGAAGTCCCCAGGCTGACCTTCGCCACAGCCACAGCAACTTGGGATCCGAGCCGCGTCTGCGACCTACACCACAGCTCATGGCAATACTGGATCCTTAACCCACTGAGCGAGGCCAGGGATTGAACCCGCAACCCCATGGTTCCTAGTCGGATTCGTTAACCACTGAGCCACGACGGGAACTCCTCCAGTTCCTTTTCTACTCTGTAATTCTCTCCACTTTGGGTCTCTCTTCCCACCTGCAAAATGGGGACAGTCACACATCCCTTCCTGGCCTCCAGATCCTCCAGGGAGCTCTCCTCAGGGAGCAGATGAAAGCAGGTGAGCTCCAGCAGAATCATGGCTGTGGCCTTGCCTCAAGGCCAGGATCACTGGCCCTGGAGGTCAACCCTCCCTGGGGACTGGGGAAACCTCAGCCCCCAAGACCGCTCTTTGTCAGCTTAATCTGCTTCTCCCTCCTAAAGCAGCAGAACCGTCACAATAAACATTTTGTTGAAATTTATGCTTCCCTGATCCCTAGGCTGGATGAGCCTAGGGATCTGGGAAGAATCCCTTATTCTGATCACCTGTCAATCCAAAACTGATCGGGAAGGAGTGGGCACAGGTGGTTGTAGAAGCCCCAGTAGAGGATCATGATAAAGAGGGAAACCTGGGGGAGGTTGGGAGACCACTGCAAGTTCAAGAAAGCCATCAGAATAAAGCAGGCTTGCTTGACAAGTGGAGGTGCGAGAATTGCCTCGGGTGTTGGGTGGGGGATGGGATGAGCCCTGCATTCCGATTCAGACTAAGGGCAAGTGTTTGAGGACCGCTCTTCAGCTGATTTGAATATACAACCTACCGGATACTAAGGAGGAGCTACTACTCTTGGAAAGGAAGAGGCAGGCCTTTCCAACCCTCACTCTCCTTGGATGATAAAACTGCAGCCCACCGGAGCCTTGGGTTAGTTTTCTTGCCTGCCTGCTTGCATCTCTCACAAGTAGCCTAGCCTAAAAAACCTCTTTCTTGCTTATCGCTTTGTCTCTTGCTGAATTCCTTCTGCTCAGAGACGTAAAGAGGCTGAACCTCAGTGAGTCCAGACACAGGGTGAGTAATTCTAATTTAAAACCGTGGGTTTAAGTCCCAGTCGGGATTTAGGCTGGGTTCGAGTCCCAGCATGTGGGTTCATGTCCCAATCTGGGTTCTGGCTAGGTTCAGGCTGTTAGTGCTGTTTCAAAACCACACGCCACGGCCACGGCCAGAACCAGGTGGAGAACCAGGTCACCTTGTAAGGCTCCTCCATTTCCCCCTCCCCTTCCTTGCATGGAGGACCCAGCAGACCTCTCTGCCACCCTGTCCCCTTCAGCCCATCGCTCAGGTGTGTGCATTTTAAGACAAAATGCTTGTCCCCAAAGGAAAGATGGCTCCTGGTAGGATATCGATCCTTGGGTCCCTCGGGGGAAGAAGAGGATTGAGACATCTGAGTCACCCCAGATGGGCACTTCCTGCTGCCCAAGGCCTCCCCGACCGCCACTGGCCACCTGGCTCTGGTTTACTTGGAGGCCTTGTGGTACCAACTTCACAGCCAAAGAAGCCTCTTCCTTCTCATCCTTCTCTCCTGGGGGAAGAGTTTAGAGACTTGAATTCCAATCCCAGTTCTGATTCGATGTGATTTGGGGCAAAATATTCCTCTTCTCTGAGCCTCAGTGTTCTCATTTCTAAAAGGGGGACATTTGACCTGAAGATGACCCCACCCCTTCCAGCCTGAAAGGTAAATGACTACAGTTCTGTGAGGATCTTTGTGAAGCAAACACCTGGGGAGCAGGTGCAGGATGTTTGTGCTTCCGACCAATTGGCGAAACAAGGCAGGAAAAGCTACCAAAACCAAACAGCAAGATAAGGCCCCATAAAAGCCATCATCACACCAAGGGCCAATTGGGCTGGGAATGAACTTGAGCTGTAAGAGAGGAGAGGAGGGGGGATCAAAGGCATGGAGTGATTATGGAAGTATTCTGGTGGGAGATGGGGTGAAGCTGAGCTCTGAAGGATGAGCAGGGTTTCAAAGGAGAAGAGCCAGGCGGGGAGACAGCATGGGCAGAGGTGGGCATTGGGAACTGGTGAGTGAGTAAAATGACAATGAAAGTAAAGTGTGAAGTTCAGACAAGGTCATTACGGGAATGGTCCTGTTTCCTTTTCCCAGAATCCGCCCTGGGAGCCCTTCCTGCAAAATGATGTTGAGGACTTGTACTCAATCCCAGCCATTTGGCCTTCCCTGCCCGGACTATCTTTCTAGAGCAATTCTCCCTGCCCCCCCCAACATTAAAGGGGGAAGCCATGTACCCCTCTGTCATGTGCCATGTGACTTTGTCCTCTTCCAGGCCAGAGGGGCTTTGATGAGGGGTGGGCAAGTGACTACTCCATCCATAGGCTGATTCAACGACACCAGAAATGCTGTATCTTGAGAGCATCACTGAGATACATAGAAATCACAGTCAGGAGTGGGGGCTGAAACCGAAAAGCTGTAACACGGAAAGAAGGCAGGGACACCTAAAACAGCTCTTGTGCAGAGTAAGTAGTCTGCAGGGGCCCAGGAGAAGGCTGGAGTCCCAGACTTTACAACTCAGCCTCTGAGGCCTGTCTCTGCTGCCCTGAGGCTGCCTATTAATCTCTGCCAAACAGCAACACACCCAGATAGTCAGTGGGTCACAGTTCCTTGTACCAAGCATGAACAGCCCCCCACCTCAGCCTAAAAAGCTGTGGCCCCAGAAGGCAGAAGCTCTCCTAGTCTCCTGCATCTTCAATTAGCACCAGAAAGGATCTCTAGGAGTTGTGTCCTGCTCAGCAGAAACGAATTTGACTAGCATCCATAAGGATGAAAATTTGATCCCCTGGCCTCGATCAGTGGGTTAAGGATCTGGCTTTGCCATGATAGTCGACCTCTAGCCTGGGAATCTCCACATGCCTCAGGTGCGGCCCTAAAAAGACAAAAAAAAGAAAGAAAGCAGAGAAACAAGGGCCTGCATCTCCCCCACCCAAAACCCCTTGTTCCTCTGGACCTTTGCCAGTGTCGTTCCCTGTCCATTTAGAGCCCAATTCAAGACTTATTTTGGAGTTCCCATCGTGGCGCAGTGGTTAGCGAATCCGACCAGGAACCATGAGGTTGCGGGTTCGGTCCCTGCCCTTGCTCAGTGGGTTAACGATCCGGCGTTGCCGTGAGCTGTGGTGTAGGTCGCAGACGCGGCTCGGATCCTGCATTGCTGTGGCTCTGGCGTAGGCTGGCAGCTACAGCTCCGATTGGACCCCTAGCCTGGGAACCTCCATATGCCGCGAGAGCGGCCCAAGAAATAGCAAAAAGACAAAAAAAAAAAAAAGACTTATTTCCTCTAAGAAATCTCTATGGGCACCAACATCACCTGACCACACCCAGACAAAAATGGTAGCGCCAGAAAGAGGAGGACCACGAGAGGCAGCCCTTTTAATTTACAGTGTGTTTTACTTCCATCACCTGGCCAGAGTTTCACAGCAACTCAGAATGATGTGGGGCAGCTACCTTATCTCCTCTTTACGGCTGGTGAGGGACATGGCTGGAGCTCAAGCCAGCTCTCCCAAAGCCCAGGAGGAGACTTTATCCACTTCATCCCCTGCAGAGGGTAACCCACTCCTGGGCATATAACTTGTCCTTACGGCACTCAGAATTGTCTTTGTTAATTCACTAATTCAACTAAGATTTCTTGAGCACATTCTTCATGCCAGGTCCTTTTCTAGATATAGGAGACACTGCTGTGAATAAGACAAATCCTTACCCTTGTGAATTCTGCATTCTACAGGAAGAAGGTATCCAAAAGTAAAACATACCATATGTTAGATGGTAAATAATGGAAGAAAAGCAGAAAAGGAGGATAGAAAATGCTAGAGGTGGAGTTCCCGTGGTGGCGCAGTGGTTAACGAATCTAGGAACCATGAGGTTGTGGGTTCGGTCCCTGCCCTTGCTCAGTGGGTTAAGGGTCCGGCGTTGCCGTGAGCTGTGATGTAGGTTGCAGACACGGCTTGGATCCCGAGTTGCTGTGGCTCTGGCGTAGGCCGGTGGGTACAGCTCTGATTAGACCCCCTAGCCTGGGAACCTCCATGTGCCGAGGGAGCGGCCCAAAGAAATAGCAAAAAGACAAAAAAAAAAAATGCTAGAGGTGGGGTGATATTTTAAAATAGTGTGGTCAGGGAGTTCCTGCCGTGGCACAATGGGATCAGCAGTGTCTCTGCACCAGGATGCAGGTTTGATCCCTGGCTTGGCACAGTTGGGTTAAAGGATCTGGCATTGCTGCAGCTGTGGCGGAGGTTGCAACTGCAGCTTGGATCTGATCCCTGGCCAGGGAACTCCATATGCTTTGGGGTAGCCAAAAAAGAAAAACAAAAAATAGTGTGGTCAGGGAAGCCCCACTGAGAAGGCGATATGTGAAGAAAGATTTAAAAGAGGTAAAGGAATTGGACATCCAGATATATGGGCGGGGAGGGGGCTTTCAGGTGAAGGGTGCAAAGGCCCTGAAGCAAGTGATTGCCAGTCCTGTGTGGCTTCTGGAAATACCCAAACCCACCCCCATCCTTGCTCTTTTACCTTGTATAGTTTGACCTCTGCAGATGAATTTGCCCTTCTGCTCCCATCAAGGTGATGGCCACAGAAGGAAGGCAGCATATTATAGCCGCCATTGTAATGTTCCTCTGCCCATTTTCCAAAAAAAGAGGACCACACAAGCTATTTTTATATCAGGTGACTAAGACAGACACTTAAGGATCTTTCTCCATGGCAGACTCTGTTCCAAACTTAGGCCATGACATTGGCTTCCAGCTCCATCTCCTTCAGATAAACATGGATCCAGTCCCGTAGCTGCGGGTGGGGGGAGCATTGATTGAAGATTCCCTGAAACTTTTGTTCACCAACCTCACTAAGAAAAACTAAAGAAGACAAAATGCACATGGAAGCACCAAGGAGTGCAGATGGGACAGAATCAGGAAGACAATGCGATATACTCAGGTGACCCAAAGAGAAACCCGAGAATGCCAGACCATCAGACCAACAAGACATCTGTGGGTATCAGCTACTCCCACTCCAAGACCCCAGAGTTTCCATCTTTCCTTCTTTGAAGCCCTTGCCTTCAGCCACATTGTATTCCCTTCACTGAGTCACATTCTCTTCGTCATCTACTCCCACTCAGTGACTCACTCATGTCAACAAACCCAACATGCTTTCCCCAATCTTCCTGTAATTCCCAAGACTGTCTCCTCATTGGCTCCAGTGTTGATGGTGCTGGGGAGGGAGCAAGAGGGAGACTTTGAAGGGAAGCCTCTGGAGCCCCTGAAGGGGAAGTCTGTGGAGTCTCTGCTAAAGACAGTATAACATCTGAAAAGTAGGGTAGACACTGGGGCTGGAGGCAAGAGGTTAGAGATGTCCTGCTGCCCATCCAGATAGGGCTGATTTCCCTCTAAATGGTTCCCTTTAGACTCTTCTGTGGGTACTGCTCACAGCATTTCTTCTCCTGTCCCCAGCCATGCCAACTGTGACAGAACTTTCAGAGATGTGTGGGGGATGCAGAATCCACTGGGACAACAGTTGAGAATAACAAAATTGATGGACTGAACAGGGAAAAAAAATCCATTTCTCTTCCCCAATATTTACCAAACACTGAAGCCCCATTCTCCTTTCTCCTGGCAAGAAAGCTATTACACAGCCTGACAGCCAGTCCCTGGGGCCTGGGCTGAGTTGGAGCTAATTACCAATTACTAACAAACATTGAATTAATACTCCTGACCAAATTAAAACTAATTTGGATCAAACCATAGTAACATAAATGAATTCCATCCCATTGTCTCCTCCACACGTAGCCTTGCACTCACACCAACATATGTCTGAGCCCTAAATTCTCCCCAGATTTGGGAGACTCAGGACAAAAACCCAACCCACAGACACATGGCACTAGGACCAACATCTCTCTCATTATTATTGAAGGAACTTTAGATTCCCTCATCATCTGCCCATGTCATAGTCCAGCATCTCACCAAATACATCTCACACTCTTCATCTGACTCTCTGGAGCCCACTAAGCTCTGTTCCCCCAACACATTCGACTTGCCAATAACTGCTTCTGTCTTTATAATGAATGAGTATCTCCATCTCTCTGCAAATCCTGATTCAGTGCCTCTTCTGAAAGCCTCTCTGAAGATGCCCTCTTGGGCAATCTTTATCATACACTGAATCAGGGTCTTTGTCTTGTCCCACATTTTCACCTGCACCAGTTTCCTCTTGACATCACTCAGGCCCCTCCTGAAGCCTTGAGAGTGATGTCTTTGTGTGGAGGAATGCAAATCTTTTCTTTCTCTTTTTTTTTCTTCCAAGAGGGTGAGGCTTTGGGGCTGGTCATACACACTGCCTTTTCTCTTGAGAGTTAATTGAAATTAAAGAAACGTCTTGCTAGTAAGGCTGGTTCTGGTTAAGGTCTCAGGGGAAAGATGGGTGTATGGTTCCTTCAAGGTCCATGTTGTCTAGCTCAGCTCCACTGGTAGGAAGTCAAATAAAATTGTAAGCAATAGTCCCACATGGGAATATAGAGTGTTCCCGTGGATGGAGAATTCTCTGAGTGTTACCTCTGGGGGAGTCAAGAGTTCAGGGAGTGAGGTGAATGAAGAGGATGCATATATGTCCAAGGTAAGTAAGGGCCCAGCCAACATCTTCTGATTCAGAGACTGTTAGAATGAGCCAGCAGGGACCCTGCCCAACAATCCAATCAATTCCTCTAGTTTAAAGGAGATACTGAGACCAACAGGCATGTGACCTGCCCCTCATATAACAATGTTAGTCAGGGATCATTGTATTGGCCTGATGATGTAGTAACTTTCTAATTCCAATGATAGAGCTAAAGCAATTCCTTTCCTCTGTGAGTAGTAGAGCCTCACAAAGATATAGTCTGGATGAAGGCATGGGTAAATTGCCTCTTCCTACCCCTTGTGAAAATGAGTAGGGAAGGCAGGGAGATTCCCTGGCTAAAGAGGGAGTCCAAGTTGCAGCCTCTCCCTGTTTAAGAAAAGGGAGGACACATACTGAGAGCCAGGAAGAGGGGTGGGCACAGTCCCAACAGGCCCCAGTCCTGAGGATGCTGAGTAGAGGAGGGACTGAGCAAGAACAGCACTCCCTCAGCAGTGACCTCCTGGAGCCTCCCGTTCATAGGGGCAGCTGGGTGTGACTATGAGAAGCGGGGGTTGAGACTGTGGCCATATAGTCCAGGGATGGGCACTCAAATAAAAATTACTCACCCATCCTTTTTTAAGACATAACTAAAAAGCCAATCACATGCTTACATTTCAAACATAGCCTTAGCACCTAAATTTAAAATACACTGCTGCAGTTACATCAACTGGTTTTATATATAAGACCTTTAAATACTCCAGGGAATTGTATGGTGACTAAAGAAAGAACACTTCATTATAAAGAGAGGGTTTTTTTTTCCCCAAATGAGGTTTGTCTCAGGGACCCCTTTATCAAGACAGCCAGAACCATTTCCTCTGCAGTTTTCTGAGACCCATTATTATATGGACTGTTTAGGATTATTCCTAGGAGTTCTCACATGGTTGTTTTATTGTCTCCAATTTGATTAAAAGACCCTTTATGGCAGGAAGTAGGCTCCTTATGTCCTTTGGTTTCTGCATAGTGCACAGCTGAGTGCTGAGCCATGAATACAAGCTCAGGGGCTAATTATTTTGGGGATTGTTGTTCAGCACCATGGACAGAACCTCTCCTCTTCCTTGTCCCAGGCTGTTTTCTATTTTGCTTGTCTCCCTTCTGATTTCTTTCAAGGTGAAGCCTGCAGCTGCCTCACTGAAGACTCAGCTCCACTCAATCCTGGGGGGACTTCACTGGGAGCCAAAAGTCACACCATGACAGGTACGAGAAGACCAAGTAGGAGAAGGACCCTAGTAAGAAGGGGACCACCACACATTTCTTGCTGTGCTTAGAATGAGAAGACCACTTGAATTACATGCCCCATTCAGAGTCACAGCCCCCAAGCATCCCCAAGAGCTGCAGGTACCCTTCCCAATAATGCTTAACATTGTCTATCATCACAGGTTTATTGGCCAGCAGAACACCAGGCCACCTGGATGATGTGGAGATAGGGTCTGGGCTGGTTGGGATTGGGGAGACCCTAGGCTTGGCAGGAGACAAATGAGATGAAGAATGTGTCCAGACTGTAAATTAGAGAATCACAGGCTGAAGATTGGGAGAGCCAACCTCAGTCATACAGAGTCTGCAAAACCCTGGGCAAGAGGCAGGACAAGGGTCCAGCAGCTGAGGTCTGCAGGGAAAATTTAGAGAAGATTCAAAGTGAAAAGAGGTGGTGGTAGGTTCAAGACAAAGGTTGCAAATAATACTATGGGACTGGGAGTTTCCTCCAGCTTTTTTATATTGGCTGTGGGATGGAGATGGATCACCACCTCAAAGAGGGAGTGCCAGTAGCACACACCACATGGCAGGAGCAAGATAGAATTTTCAGTGGGTAATAATCCAGTACCCATTTCAGTGAGTAATAATCAGATAGTATCACTCTAGAGCTGGAATTAGTAAATTTGATTATCCACAATAATTTCAAAAATCCATTTGCTTGCTGTATCTCCACTTTTGTGGATGCTCCGCAGGATGAGATAAAACAATAACAACCAGCACAATACACACAACAATTTCATTAAATGTATTGCCTCTCCTCCTCTTTCCACATTCTGCCTGCCCTTCAAGGCCCACTTGGAATCCTTCCTCATTCAGCAAGACTTTTAGGCTGGAGTTATCCTAGGTACCAAACCCTTGTTTGCTGAATAGATGAATGGCTAGCCCTGGTGATCATCAAATCTGGTAATCCTCAATTTTTTGGTATTGTCTTAACATTATGTTGCTTGGGAAACAGACTCTGAAATGGAGATTTACATGCAGGAAATCTATTGAGTGTCCTTTTGGCATCAACAACTGGGAGTGAGGGCTGGAGAGGAGGGTGAAGGAAGTGGGACTGGGCAGAGAGAGGAGTTGAACTGGGCTGAAGTTTCGACAAAATTCTCAGCCAATTCCACAGGGAGATCAGGAGCTGGGGTGATACTCCTGAGTTGTCCTGTCCTGAGGCAAAAGGGATGGGTATTTACACCCTCACACTCATAGTTAGATGCAGCCTGCCCCAGGAAGCGGGTTGGGGCATGGGGAAGGTGAAGCTGTCATTTCCAGTTCTCAATGACATGAGCCTTAGTGAGATGGCTGTTTTAGCTAAGGGCAAGTAGTGGAGAGGGATTCAGCTGAGCAGCTGGAGGAATGAAGACCTCCATCCTGAAGGATGGATCAGGGTAACACCTATAGTATCTTCTCCCTGGACCAACAATTTGGCCTACATTGGGTAGAGGGCATATATAGAATCCCAGGAGGGGGCAGAACTTAAAAGAGTTGTCCAAGATGGTTCCCTCCGCCCCATAGGCCATCATGATTAAGAATTGCTGACCTAATCCAACCTGCCCTGAGACAAAGGAGGTGATTTGCCCAGGGACATGGAGCAGGTGAGTGGCTAGTGTGAAAAGCACCTATGTATGTGTGGGCCGCTCCCCATCATGATGTGAGCCCTTTTTCCCAAGTGAGCGCCAGGAAAGCAGCACCCATGCCTCACCTGCTACCCATCCCCTGTAATAAACAAAGCCTCGCATCCATCGAGTCCAGAGAAGATGGGCATGTGGTTGGCAGGTGGAGGTGGGAGAGGAGGTGCATATGTCAATACATGCAGGTGGAATTGAACTGGATTTTTTTTAAAGCAGTTATCATGTATAGTTATGACCTTTGTGCTGTGTATACATGACTTAACCGGATGAGCAAATCCTCTGATTCTTAATTAACCTTTTCATTTGAACCCTTTGACCAAGTAGCAAAGAGAGGCTGGTGAATTGGAAATGACAGCCTCACCTCCTCCATGTCCCAACCTTGCCAGCCACCTAGACTGGTAATTACCTCTGCCAAAGCTGGGAATTTTTTACAGGCTGATGAACAAATAATCTCCCACTAATAACTGTGATAACCACGGAGCTGAATCCTCCCCTCCTCTTTCCTGATTACCTTCTGTGAAACCAGAGGGCAGATCGTAATAATACTTTTTTCTCTCTCCCTTCTCCCTCCCCTTTTCCTCCCTCTCTCCTTTTCCCTCCTTTTAATACGAAAGAGACGATTTGGACTGAGGATCAGGAAAAATGGCATAAGGGCGGGAGCCATTTGCCTACAGAAGACTCTCTCCCCCCCACCCCAGGAAAAGCCAGATGCTTCCACCATGTCCTTTCGCAGACCTGGTGAGAAGCTGATATTTATGGAGAGTGAGCCTCGGTGGGTGTCAAAGCTCTTTGGGAGGCTGGCTCTTGGCCCACAGTCACACAGAGTGGGTGGGGAGGTGTCAGCAAGGTCTTTAGCCCCCAGGGTGCCCAGCAGAACTGAGCAAGGAGAAGCAGGAAAGAAACAGAGAAAGCAATGGGTCAAAAAGAGAGAGGAAGAGCAAAGGATGCAGGAGAGGAAGCAACGTTTAAGTACAGGGTATTATAGGGGGGTCTGAGCATAGATAAAAAGTCCTAACAGAAGTGGGTCCCTGCCACTTCCCCATGAGCTGGCTCATCGTTTCTGCCTGGAGTGTCTTCCCTGTCTCACTTACCTCAAAAATCTAATGGTAATGGTAGAATCACGTACAGCATGCCCACTGTGGCCCAGGCCTGCGCTGAGCACCTTATACATGGTATCCCGAGTGAACCTCAAGAAATAATAGAAAGTAGGCACCATTCCTCCTGTTTTACAGATGAAGGCGCTAAAACACAGGTTTAAGAAATTTGCCCAAAATTTTAGTTTCCATTGTAGCTCAGAGGGTTGAGAACCAACATAAGGATGCAGGTTTGATCCCTGGCCTCTCTCAGTGGGTTAGGTATCTGGTGTTGCCATGAGCTGGGGGGGGGGATTGCAGACACGGCTCAAATACAGTGTCATCGTGGCTGTGGCATGGGCTGGCAACTGCAGCTCCAGTTCTGCCCCTAGCCTGGGAACTTCCATGTGCTGCACATGCGGAAGAAGGAAGGAAGGGAAAGAAAGACAAACTTGCCCAAGATTCATACAGTTAGAGATGGATCCAGGCCAGGCAGTCTGATTCTAGAACCTAGCCCTTAACCATTCTGCCCAATTCCACATACCCGAGAGCTCTAGGTACCTTTCCTTTAGGTGCCTGATATAACAGAAACAGCATTGAATTTGAGACGCAGGTCTGCCCCACCCAGCTGTACAAGTGTGAGCTGCAGGCTGGGTACCCAGGTCTTCTCTCTCCAGGTCCACTGTGGCTCCTCCTACTTCGTCCCCACATAACTAGAACTAAGCTTCTTGATTTTATTGTCATGTTCTTTCCATTGTAAAGAACATGAACATTCTTTGGTATCCAAGTATGCACACAGTAGGTGTTCAAGTATATTATATGAAACTCCAAGAAGTCAAGAAATGCATTCGAGTTAGTTTCCCAGGTACATTTAGACCAGGGTTTAACCAACAAGCCTGCAGGCAAATCTGGCCCAGAGTCTGTTTTTGTAAAGCCCATGAGCTAAGAATGGTTTTTACATTTTTAAATAATTATGGAAGCAGAAGAGGAAGAAGAGGGGAAGAGGAAGGAAGATGACAGGAACATGTGACAGAGGCCACAGGTGTCCTGCAAAGCCTAAAATTATGTGGCCATTTACAGGGAAAGTGTGCCGCTCCTGGGCTAATCCATCCTTGTGAAGCTGGATGTTTTATCCACCAGCAGCGCCTTCACCAGCTGTTGTCCCCTGAAAGACAATTCCCAGAGAGCTTGGAGATCCTGCCACAGGGGCCCTGCAGGATTGATCTTGTGCCACACCCTGGATAGAACCCCCAGGGCCTTGCTCACCGTGGCACTACCTCCTTCTGGGCAAATGGGGATGACTTTTCCGCCCCTGTGCCACCACTGCCACCCTAAGACGTGAAAGCTTTTCTGATTCCCTGGTCAAATACTCCAGTTTATTAAAATCCTCCTAAAAAGAATAAGCAAGTCAGCAAACACCCGTGGCTGAGACTGTAAACTAAAGTGTGAAAGCCCCAACAAGCTGAAACCATTACGGGAAAAAACATCCTCTCCAGAGCCTTCCTAGTTCCAAAAATACCAGCCTTCCAGAGGGGAGACTGACTCAGGTTCCCATTTCTAGGACCTCCGACAGCACGTTCCCCATTAGCTCCTTCTGTCATTCCCTCAGTAGATGTTTCAGTGGTTAAGTGAATGGAGTTTGAAGTCAGGCTGATTTTTACCGGCTGTGTGTCCTTAGCTGAAGCACTTAACCTCCCTGAGCCTTGGTTTCCTCATCTGTTTTTTTTTTTTTTTAAAGTGTTCATATTTACCTTGTAGGATATGCAAGCATTCAGCACAGTGCCTAGCCATGAGGTGGTCATTAAATGGAGGGTATATATTTAACATCACACTAACCAGCCCTCACTCTTCCCCCGCCAACTCTCTTCATTTCTCCCTCTTTTTTTTTTTTTTTTTGTCTTTTTGCTATTTCTTGGGCTGCTCCCGCGGCATATGGAGGTTCCCAGGCTAGGGGTCCAATCGGAGCTGTAGCCACCAGCCTATGCCAGAGCCACAGCAACGTGGGATCCGAGCCGCGTCTGCAACCTACACCACAGCTCACAGCAACGCCGGATCCTTAACCCACTGAGCAAGGGCAGGGACCGAACCCGCCACCTTGTGGTTCCTAGTCGGATTCGTTAACCACTGCGCCACGACGGGAACTCCCATTTCTCCCTCTTAATCACTCTTCAATTCCTTGCTAAACCCCATCCTTGAAAGCAGCCCCACCTCTCTAACTTGGCCCTCTCCTTTCCGGCCCTGCCCTTCAGCATGGGCACCAAATCTTCCTTACACTTAACATCCTCGAAGCCTCCTGCCAGGGGTCTTTTCTCCATTCTCCTTTTCCTGCCTCTCCTCCAAGCCAGCTTTCTGCCCTTTGCTGGCACATTAGAAATCTAGAAGCAAAAAAGGAAAAATCCATCTTTCATTTGGTGAGGCGTCTGGAAAAATCAGCCTGTTTTGAGAGCAAGGATGGTGCCTTCCTTACTCAACGTACACCTCCTGAACGGGGCCAGTGGTAGAACTTCAAGGAGCGTTGGCCAGAACCTGGCCGGCAGAGCGAATGATGACCAGCTCATGGCCAGAGTGTCCCAGTCCCATGATCAATGTGAATCCCAAGAACCACTCAGGGACTGGGCCAGACCCAGACAAAGTTGTCCAGTTGGAGGGCTGCTTAATGTAATGGGAAAAGTGCATTTGGAAATGTGTGCCTGGTTTGAATTCTGGCTTCACCTCTGGCTTCCCCAGTGACCTGGGACAAGTTGCTTCACCTCTTTGACCTGTAATTTCCTTACCTGTAAAGTGGGATCAGCCTACAATGAGATACTAATTCATACCCACTAGGATGGCTACAAGAAAAAACAGATAAGGTGTTCCTGCCATAGCACAGTGGGTTTAAGAATCTAACAGCAGTAACTCGGGTCGCTGCAGAGACATGGGTTTGATCCCTGGCCTCAGAACTTCCATATGCTGTGGTTGCGGTCATAAAAAAATAAAAGACTGATAATAACAGCATTGGTGAGGATGTGGAAAAATTGGAACACTTTGGTGAGAACATAAAATTCTTAGGGCAGCCACTTTGAAAAACAATCTGGCAACTGGTCAAAAGTTTAATGCCAGAGCTTTAAAGAGTTACAGGAGCTCCCGTGGTGGCTCAGTGGTTAACGAATCCGACTAGGAACCATGAGGTTGAGGGTTCCATCCTGGCCTTGCTCAGTGGGTTAAGGATACAGCGTTGCTGTGAGCTGTGGTGTAGGTGGCAGATGCCTCTCAGATCCCGAGTTGCTGTGGCTCTGGTGTAGGCCGGCAGCTACAGCTCTGGTTAGACCCCTAGCCTGGGAACCTCCATAGGTCGTGGGAGCAGCCCTAGAAAAGGCAAAAACACACAAAAAAGTTACGATATGACCCAGCAATTCTATTCCTAGGTATATACCCAAAGAATGAAAAACATACAGCAATGCAAAAACTTGTACACAAGTGTTCACTAGCATTATCCATAATAGCCCAAAAATGGAAACAACCCAAATGTCCATCAACTGAAGAATAAACAAAATGGGGTATACCCATGTAATGGAATATCATTTAGCCATAAAAAAGGAATGAAGTACTAATACATGCTACAACATGGATAAGCCTTGAAAACATGCTAAGTGAAAGAATCAGGACACAAAAGACCACATATTGTATGAATATGTGTATGAAATGTCTAGAATAGGCAAGTCCATGGAGACAGATGGTAGAGTCGTGGTCACCAGGGCCTGGGGGAAGGCAGGGGACTAGGAGGTTGCCCTTTTTTGGGGGTGATGCAATGTTCTAAAATTATGTAGTAGTGATGGCGGCACAACTCTGGGAATATGTACACTTCAAAAGGGTGACTTGGTATGGTATGTAAATTTTAGCTCAAGAAAGCTGTTATTTTTTTCAAATGGGGTGGGCAAGCCCTCCCCACCCACTTCACAGGGGCTTGGCGATGCTTGGAGGAGGACACCGTGCATTGTTCTGACATTGTGTCATGTTAGTACAAATAGGAAGGCAGGGGCCATGGCCCTTCATATGGACGGAGCCGTTCTCTGTCCTCCCTTCTTCTCTGCTCTGACTAGAACTCAGCTGCTGAGGAGCGACACTGCCATCGGGCAATGACAAGAGGAGGCTCTCGCCTCCAGCATGTCCATCCACCCAGAGCTGGAGAGGTGAGAAGCGTCTCCTCTCAGAGCTGCAACTTGGGAGGGACCTGACCCTGCCACCACTCCTTTTGTCCCAATACTGCCTCTAGCCTCACTCTGAGAGCCTCAGGGGGCAGCTTCCTGGTGGGGGGGTGGGGGCTGTAATTTCAAGTTTGAGAGTAATTGGAAGTGAGGCAGGGAAGCAGAGAAGGGCTGTGGGTGACCTTTATCTTTTTTTTTTTTTTTGGTCTGTATTTTTATTAGAGTATTGTTGATTGACAACGTTGTGCCAATTTCTGCTGTACAGTAAAGTGACCCAGGCATACATATGTATATATATATACACACACACACATGCTTTTTCTCATATTATCTTCCATCATGTTCTATCCCAAGAGATTGGCTACAACTCCCTGTGCTCTATAGCAGGACCTCATTGCTTATCCACAGACCATACTTTAAAAAAAAAAAGATGGCTTTAGCTCTTTCAAACCTCTAGCAAGCATCAAATTCTAAAATTACAATAATTACGATTGTTAATATTTATCAAGTGAGTATTTGGTAACTGCCAGGTACCATGACAAGCAAATATAAACATAGACATAGATGCAGATATGGGAATTCCCGTCCTGGCTCAATGGAAGCAAATCCAACTAGTATCCACGAGAACGCCAGTTTGATCCCTGGCCTCACTCAGTGGGTTAAGGATCTGGTGTTGCCATGAGCTGTGGTATAGGTTATAGACACGACTCAGATCCCAGCTGTGGCTCTGGTTCAACCTCTATCCTGGGAATTTTCATATGCCTAAAAAGCCAAAAAAAAAAAAAATGCATGTACTTATGCAATCATCATAAAGATCACAAAGACCTGATAAGGCAGGAACATTGTCAAATCCATTTTATAGATGCGAAGATGGAGGCACAGACATTTCAAGTAAATTGCCCAAGTTGCACAGCTGGGAATGACCAAACCAGGATTTGAACCCTGGCAGTCTGACTCCACTGTTTACTCAGCCACTCTGTTAGGCTGTGTCAGTCCTAAAAGCTGCACACATTGGAAGACCAAGGTCATTAACAAGCCTGTTCAATGGCCTCCCTTCAAAGAAGTATGTTTCCAACTTAACTAAGCACCAGAATCATCTGGCAGGTATGTGAAAAATACAGAGTCCTAGGCCCACCCCAGCAAAATCGCTTCTCTGAGCTTGGAAGGTCCAGGAATCTGCATTTGTGACCAGTATCCCAGGTGACCCCAGTGAAAGCGGTTCAGGACATGCTTGGAGACAATTGGCCTCCTTGAATCAGGAGCCCACTTTTGAACCTGGCCAGGGAGATCCACCCCAGGAGGTAGATCCTCATTGCTCAGGCCACATCAAAATTACCCTGACTCCACTGCCCTCATCCAAGTCCCACCCATCTTTAAAGGCCTGGGTGCAGTTCTACATGGCGTCCTAAGCTCTCCACAAGGATAGCAGACCACTCTGCTTCTCCCATTTCTAAACCCCAACCCCTTACAGAGGAACCCATGCTGCTTCAGAACCTCCTTATAAGCTGCCTGGTGGTCCTCCCTCAGCGTCCCATGGCTGCAGGACATTTCTGACTAGTAACCATGAGGACATAGATTCGATCCCAGACCTCACTCAGTGGGTTAAGGATCCAGCGTTGCCGTGAGCTGTGTTGTGGGTCAGATGCGGCACGGATCCCGCTGTGGTGTAGGCCGGCTGCTGCAGCTCCAATTTGACCCCTAGCCTGGGAGCTTCCATGTGCCGCAAGTGCGGTCTTAAAAAAAAAAAAAAAGAAAAGAAAAGGGCAAGGAAAAGAAAATGAATGTAGCCACTTAGCTGTAGTGAGAGGTGAGACCCCCTAGGTCTGCTGCTGTGAAAACACAACAGCGGCATCATCTTAAAAGGCTGATGTCTTCCTTCCCAGAACAATGAACAAGGAATTCCTGCCGTGGCACATGAAGAAAACGGGTTTTGAGGAATGCGTGTGCCTTTCAAAGTTACATAGGAATGAAAACACACTTCAGAGTCATTCTGGAAAAAAGATTTCTGGTAACGTTTGTCTCTTTAAAAACTACTAATAATAACCAGCCGTAGAGGGCCCTGTTGTTTCTTTTAAATGGGTGTTTTCCTGGGCGAGCTCAGTCTTGGCCATCTCATCTCATACCTGTCTTTACCGGTCTCTTTCTCTTGCTCTGGCTTCTCCATCTCTCCTTTTTCACACTGAGTGGGTGTGTGATGTGTGTGTGTGTGTGTTATGTGTGCGTGCTTCTCTTTCTTTGTCTGCATTTTTATGTTTCTTTGAATGTGGATCTGCTGCTCGCATCTCTCTCTCTGAGTTTCAGTATTTCCCTTAGTTCTAGTCACCTGTTTCTGACTCTGCTTCTCTCCCCCTCCCCACTCCTTGAACCTCTTTCTCCTCCTCGGCGTTCAGACTCTCTTGGTAACTGGCCACAGTGTATCAACTGAAATATATTTTTATCACTGGTTGTATTCACTGGATAAAATTACAAGCTCCCCATTCTCGATTTTTAAAAGCAAATGATGGAACTGTTTTCTATGTCTCTCACCCTGAATGAAGCTGCATTTTACTTTCATCTTCATCCATTGATTTATTTTTCTATTCTGTGGGTCATGTCCTTGAAAGAAAAAAACAGTATGTTCTCCACTGTCCTTTTTCTAAATTTCAGAGAAGAGCTGGCCCAAGTGGTATGGGGACACAGAGGTGGTGCTGGGGAGACAGCAGTGAGGCTCTGGTTTGGGGGTACCCAGTGCTCTGCCATCGAGGGCTTTTCTTGGGTAATCTGATTTCATTGGAGTCAAAAGCTGCTTTGAGTTTAACATGCAACTCTGGAGGAATATCTATGGATTCCTGGTTCACCACCACAGATTCCCTCTCCTTTGGTGCTGCCTGTAGTGGCTAGAGAGGGATAGAATATGATTGAAGACTGTCTCAGGGAGCAAATCTTTACATCTTTTTTTTTTTAATTATTTATTATTATTTTTTTCCCCTGTAAATCTTTACATCTTAAAAGGAGAGAGATTTTCAGCCTGGCAGGAATATCGAAATATATCCAGGAACTCTTCAAAACTATGCACTTTCCTATTTGGCTCAGGCCTCTGACAGGTAGGATGCATTTTTTGCTTGGTTATCAGTCTAATGCTCCGACCTCTTGCTGGAGTTGACACTCCATCTTTTTGCCCTGGCCCCCATCCTGCCACTCCTGGGCCCTCGATCCGGGGGTCATTATAAACAGAGCCACAGGATATGGAGCATCAGGAATAGACAGGTTTAGCCTAATTGCCTCACCTGATAAAGGAGAAAGTGGGTCTCAGAGGAGGGTGGAAATGATTTGCCCAAAAAACACAACAGATGCCCCCAGTGCCTCCAGGCCTGTCTGCACATCTAGTCAAGGTAATGCTACCTGGCTGTGGTCTGTGGACTAGATCCCCATATCTGCCGACAGCTCCAGGATCTGGGGCACATGGCCAGCCTGGCAACATGAGTGGGTCCATATGGAAGCCCTTGGGGATGGACCATCCTAAGGCACACATGACACTCATCCCCCCCACCCCAGATGAGCCCCTGCCAAAGGGAAGGGAAGGAAGGAGGAGAAACTCCTGAAGCAGTCACCCCCGAGTCCACATTCAATCTCATTGAATTTAAATTCACATATTGACCTACTAGTATAAGAGAGGCCTTGGCTAGAACTGGGATTCAATAGGAAGCTTAGAGCTTTAGGCTATCACACTGAGGTGTGCATGGGTGACAGAGGGGCAGAGAACCAGTCCTCCCCTACAACTCAGCTGGGGAGGGAGGGTGGGTGCAGAAAGCCTTCCTGGTGGAGGTGATGTCCTGAGAAGTAACTGGATTCGCATTCCATTGGACCCTTGCTCACCAAGCTCCCAGTCAGGGCCCTCTGAGGAATCTACGGCAATAAGAGGCATTTTGATGTATTAGGAATTCAGATCAAAGCACTTAGTGTTTCCATCTCAGCTTCCAGACTCACTCACCAGCTGTGTGGCTACTGGCAAGTCACGTGACCCCCAAAGCTCCCTTGAGTCCGGAGTCAGCATGAGTGTCCAGCAAGATGTGATGTGGGAATACAATTTGCACATTTTAAATTGCTCCAATGTTGTAGGCCATTATAGCCCTTAGGATTCCATTTAAACCCCCTGATCGTAGAGTATAGCTGAAATCAAAGCCATACCGCCTCCCTTGAGGGCACAACCAAGGAGCAAAGAATGAGGGCCTCAAATTCTGTGTCCTCAAGCTCAGCCCAAGCCTCTCTGGGCCTCATTTTCCTCACCTGAGAAATGAAAGGATTGGCCTTTTCTTCCAAGATCCTTCCTGCATGACCGCTCATCAGGCCTGCAGTTTTAGGCCAGAGTCAAATGGGAGATCCCGTTGTGGCTCAGCAGTAACGAACCCAACTAGTATCCATGAGGTCGTGTGTTCAATCCCTGGCCTCACTCAGTGGGTTAAGGATCCAGCATTGCTGCAACCTGCAGGCGCACCTTGGATTCCCCATTGCTGTGGCTGTGGCGTAGGCCGGCAGCTGTAGCTCCAATTCAATCCCTAGCCTAGGAACTTCCATATGCTGTGGGTGTGGCCCTAAAATGCAACAACAACAACAACAAGACAGTAGCCAAGAGGCAGAAGCTGGAGCCTTGGAATGGTCAGTGCTCTAGGGCAGGCGCTGCCTTTGCCTGGCCTAGCTTGCCCCAGGCAGGGGTCTGCACAGCCTGACCCCATCAGCCACCTCACACTAAGCCCCCAGCTCTGCAGCTCTGCTGCACCACCAGCAAAGCAGGGGCCCTGCTCCAGGCAAGAACCAAGATGCTGGAAATGAGCTCCATCCCCAAAAAGAGGGAGCTAAGGAAAAAGAGATCTGCCATCTTACTCAAAATAAAAACAGAGGCAGATGGCTGGGAGGGTTTCCATGGTTAATTAAATATGCTTTAGTCTCTATGTTAATTATGAAATGATTCCTGCAGGGGAAAGCTCTGCTTTGCATGGAGTGGCTTCAGGTAAGCAGCCTGGGGAGGCTTCGGGGGCCTCCTTGCATCTCTCCCTGGCATGAATAAACGATTCTCTTGTCCAGGCCTCAGAGGCAGCAAAGGCCACCAATTCAGGGGGAGCCATTCACTTCCCTGGGGCGTCTGTAAGGAGAGAGTTACCAACAGCAGAGCTGAGACTCCATCGTTTCCTTTCTGAGAATTTCCTTAGAAGAAATTCTTTAGAAGAAATTCTCAGAAACCCAGCTAAAGATTTCCCGGACAAGAATATTCACCGCAGCATCATTTATAATCATGAAAAATAGGGAACTGCCTAGATGCCTGCAAATAGAGAACTAGCTACATCAATTCTGGTACAACCAGACTATGAAATATCATGTAGTCATTAAAATGGCGTTTTTGAAGACTAGATAATGACGTGGGAAAATGCTCGGTTGTGTAAAGTGAAAAAAGCAAGATGGAAAATTGTATATAAAATATCACCTAATTTTCTAAATAGTTGGGCACAGGAAAAAAGACGTGGCTCATTAAATGCTAATAATGATTATTTCTGAGAAGATTCTGTGAGATTTTTCTTCTTTCTATATACCTTTCTGTATTTTCTTAATTCTTTGCAATGAGCTTTATTACTCTCATAATTGGGAAAATAATACAATTATTTACACTCCAGAACCCCTTATAATGGATTTCCAAGTGGGCCTGAACAATTTTTCACACCTTCTTTGAAGTAAATTAATTTACTCATGAGTGTGAGCTTCCAGGATTAATAAAGCTGGGTAGCAGTTTGTTTTCTAGGACTCTCTGAGGAAGGTGCTTTCAATGGGCATATTAAATGCTCACTCCCGCTGGTGGAAGGAATGGGACATGGCATCCTCTGTCAGCTATGACAACTGTACAGGGGCTCGGGAGAGAGAGGAGGTAGGCATTCCTGGAACCACCTAATCTAAGAACCTGATGAGACCTTGGGACTAATGAGATTGACAAGGATACAGCTGAGGTGCTCCGAGGTAGGAGAAACCTCTAAAGTCTGGAGAAGCATAAATAAGGATGACAAAGTCAATGGTGACATCTCAATCTGACCAGGACCTCAAGACTGGACTCTCCTTGGTCTCTAGAACCTCCTTGAAGTCCCCAGAATCATGGAGGGACAATGGCAACCAGGCTGACTTGTAGAAGCTGAGAAGGCATGATTGACTTCACATGCCCACTGGCATGAGAAGAGTAGGGGATGGAAATAGAAAAAACATCCACACATGTTTGCATGATCCAAACAGGCTTGATATTGTAACGCTGCCATCCCTGGTCCATTTAGCAACCCCCCACCACTCACATCCCAGGATTAAAGCATAAGGGCTGGAGTGCCCACCGTGGCTCAGTGGAAATGAATCTGACTAGTATTCATGAGGATGCAGATTCCATCCCTGGCCTCACTCAGTGGGTTAAGGATCTGGTGTTGCTGTGAGCTGTGGTGTAGTTCACAGACGTGGCTCAGATCTAGCATTGCTGTGGCTGTGGCATAAGCCGGTAGCTACAACGTCGATTTGACCCTTAGCTTGGGAAACTCCAATATGCTGTGGGTGTGGCACTAAAAAGAGGAGGGAAAAAAGTAAGCCCCACTCAATTAAATTAAAAAAAAAAAAAAAGAGTAGGGGCCATTACCATGAGAGGGGAAGGAAGGATTTGAGTGTTTCGTCCTCAAGAAGTGCCATCTGGTGATGGTGTCCCCCCGCTGGGGCCCTTGGTTACTTCGATATATAGAGCCATCCCAAGAACATGTCAAAGTCTCCATGGGCATCAGGCTTCTCTCAATGCTCCCTCTCCAACTTCTAGACCCTGGCCAGCAAAGTAAGGAGAATACCAAGATTACATACACCCTGACTGTAAGGAGGATGAAGAACCCCAACTCTATCTAACCAACCACAATTACAAAAGAAGTCAAAGAAAAGTGGGATTAAAAAAAAATGGAGATTTTAGTGAAAGTTATTGGCTATAATGCAAGACTCTCTCCGAGAGAACAAAAGAAGGGAGGGATCCAGGCCACAATGAAGAGGCAGCTTGAGTATCCACTGCTCCCCAAAACTTCTTAAGGAGAGCGCCCAGCAGAACTCCTTGCAATTCCATTTAAGAATCACCTCCTTTTAAGCCTCTGCTACGGGAAGGAACAGCAATTATTAAAAGTACTCTCAAATCTCTCTCCCCACAGTTCAGTATGACATAGCCCTGGCCCCATCACCAAAACTTTTCAAAGCAGTCCATTTTCCTGTAAAGACCATCTTAATTTTATAATGTTTTTTTTTTTTTTTTAATATGTGACTCACGTTATGAATGGTTGCCTTATAGCCAGCTCTCTTGGAACAGGTCTGCTATTAAAGTGAAGGAAGCCTGTCTCCAACTTCATGGTAACAAATTGTCCTTTCCACAAACCAAGCAGGACCTAAACCCAGGAATGTGTCCCAGCCACAGTGGTCTTTGGCTCTTGAACCACTGTCATCATCATACATTGGACTTTGACATTCCTAAATTGATCCCCCCCCCCCAAATTTGTACTTTCGCACATACACTGGCAAACATGTTGAGATGCCATAAGGTGACATAAACCACCAGGCAACCCATTCTTAAAGCATTGCCATTCCTTTTGACCTGTGCCATACAACAAGTTGGTGCAATTGTTTGAATATGTTGTTTACTGATGTAAAAAATAAGCAAAAACAGAAAAATAGAAGTACAAATATTAGTAATAAAAAACCCAAATGTTTTCCCAGACTTAATACAATTGAAACTAAGATGAAAATTCTTAGGATGTCGAAAGCAGCAAATCTTGAGCTTCAGTGAGTGTTCATTTGTCCTGAGCCTGTTGATTGTATTCACTCTTAAGGGAAAGAAAATGAAGTCTTAGAAATAGATTGTCACAGATTGTGTCTTACAGGCAAAATATTATAAAGGAGGCGATCATTCTTTTTAGCTCTCTGAGTAAAAGAACCCACCTTAAAACATACAATATACAGCAATCATGAACACGTATAGTCTGTAAGATTGTTCCAGTGCTTTAAATGTATTAAATCATTTAATTTGCACAAGAACCCTACAAGGTAGTTACTATAATCAGTCTCATTTTCAGAAAACTGAGGTGGAGAGATCTCTTAGCCACACTCCAAGAAGTGGCAGATTTATGCCCATGCCCCCAGGGTCACTGCCCACGTTCTTAACCACCCACCGCACTGCCTCTTGCAGAGGTTAAGAGCGTCATCCAACTTGGGTATATTTACATTCATAGGCACTTTCAGAAATTTGTTACATGTAAAAAAATAAGGTGAAGTAGTAGTGTCGTGGCACAGCAGAAACGAATCTCCATGAGGACGCAGGTTCGATCCCCGGCCTGGCTTAGGGGGTTAAGGATCTAGCATTGCCGTGAGCCGTGGTGTAGGTCGAAGACGATGTGGTTTGAATCCCGTGTGGCTGTGGCTGTGGCTGTGGCATTGGCCAGCTGCTACAGCTCTGATTTGACTCCTAGCCTGGGAACCTCCACGTGCCGAGGGTGCAGCCCTAAAAAGACTGGGGGAAAAAAAAAGATACGGTTAAGTTCTACTGGGACATGGCAATCCTTGAGGAAACCTCCTTCCTTGATGCACTTGACTTTCATGAGTGTGCTGTGATCAGATCTCAAGCTAAAGCAGGGTTAGAAGGAATTGAGAAAAGACCAAGACAAAAGTCATCTCTGCCATTATTCCATGAACAATCCTATTTGTCCTTCATGCTAGGAAGCTGCGTTCAGTTCCAGGAAACATACAAAAACTCCTACACAATGCAGAACCTATGCATTTAAATTAAAATGGTTTAAAAATCCTCTGGGAAGGGGCTGCTCAGATGCAGGACATCTGCCTGGGGCAGAAGACTTTCCTGTCGCTGGGAACACTTCTTGTAGCCTGGGATGTGGCTGTAACACGAGGCAGCCCCCTGGGAGGTGCAGGGAAACCTGTCTGCCTGGGAGGGTGAGAAGGACAGAGGATGCAGCTGCCTGGCAGGTGTGACCACCAAGCTCCCCACAAAGCAGGTTACCTGTTGTTAGGGTTTCAAAGTGAAGAGGTGAGCACTTCAGGGTGAATGCTGACAGCCATTAAACTTAGAAACCAGATTTGCTGGGAGTAAACATCCATGGGGGCCGGGTCTGGATAGCCTGGTACCAAGGTGGCTCCTTTCATGGGTCACAGACCCTTCTGAGAAGCTGCAGACACCCTGGGGGGAAAATGGACATACGCACATACCCATAGGATTTAATATCACCATGCATCCCAGAAGCACCACCCCCTCCCCAGACAAATCCATGTTCCCTCCCCAGATTAAAGAGTCCTTGCAGGGTGAAGGGGCATTTGGGATGTGAGCCGGGAAGGCTGAAAGGGCATAGCAACTTGGGTCACGTGACACCCACTGGTTCAATGCCAGGTCCGTTCAACTAAAGGTCTCCTCACCAGGCCCTGCCCATCAGAGCCCCTCGCAAGCTGTTGTCATTCACACTCTCAGCATCTTGTGAGAGGCATGGGGCGGCGACCTCATTCCTCCTGTGGCCACTCAGGCAAGGGGAAAGCTGGATGCCTTGTCCATCTGTCCTTCCTGGGGCCTGCCCTACCTGCCTGTCTCCACACCTTGCCCCTCAAGCTGTGCAGACACCCCTACCCATCTGCCTTTCCTCTACCCCAAGTGTGGGATGGATGCAGCAGAGTGGGGGTGTCTGCCGAAGGGGCTTCAGCCCTAGGGTGCCTGGGGACTCCTGACTCAAACCGCTTGGAGAGAGGCTGTTGAAGGGGATGGTGCAGTGCATAGCTCAGGGAAGAGTCTGGAGGGCCTGGAATAGCAAGAGGAGAAGCCCATGGGGTTCTTTGGGGGGAGGGGGCAGGGTGCAAGTTGGGCTCCTATCGCACAGGATCTTCCAAGGAATTTAGAAGCTCTGTGTCAGGAACCAGGGGCCAAGAGCAATCTATATTTTTTCTATTATTTCATAACAAGCATTTATTATCCCACAGCTTCTCTGAATCAGATATTCAGAAACAGCTTGGCTGGGTTTTCTGATTCAGGGTCTCTGATGAGGTTACAGACAAAACATTGGCCTGGGCTGTGGTCATCTGAAGGCCTGACTGTGGCTGGTGGCTCTGCTTGTAAATGGCTTATTCATGTGGCTATTGGCCAAAGGCATCTGTTTTTGCTAGCTATTGGCAGGAGGCCTCCGTTTCTCACCGTGTGAGAGTTTCAGACCACCTCTGTTAGGTTGCTTGAGTGTCCACCACCTCCAAGACAGCGAAGGCAACCATGGTGCCTTTTATGACTAGTCTCAGAAGTCACGTCCTGCCATTCCCATTTTCTTCTCTGCGTTAGAAAAAAAGTCACTGGGAGTCCCCTTCGTGGCTCAGCAGTGAACGAACCCAACTAGGATCCATAAGGATACGGCTTTGATCCCTGGCCTCGCTCAGTGGGTTAAGGATCCAGCATTGCTGTGAGCTGTGGTGTAGGTTGCAGATGTCGCCCAGATCCCGAGTTGCCGTGGCTAGGGCGTAGGCCTGGCAGCTGTAGCTCCACTTCGATCCCTAGCCTAGAAACTTCCATATGCTGTGACTACAGCCCTCGAAAGCAAAAGAGAAAGAGAGAAATAAATAAATAAATAAATAAAAAAGAATAAAAGAAATAAAGAGGGAAGGAAGGAAGGAAGAAAGGAAGAAAGAAAGAAAGAAAGAATACAAGAAATAAAGAAAGGGAAGGAAGGAAGGAAGAAAGAAAGGAAGAAAGAAAGGAAAGAAAGAAAGAAAGAAAGAAAGAAGAAAGAAGAAAGAAAAGAAAGAAAGAAAGAAAGAAAGAAAGAAAGAATAAAAGAATAAAAGAAATAAAGAAAGAGGGAAGGAAGGAAAGAAAGAAAGTCACTAAGTCCACCCACACTTGAGGGGAAGGGAGTCAGCTCCACCTCTACAGTGTGGAAGAATTTGCATACACATCCAAAGACCACCACATCTTGAGAGCACTGAATCCTAACCACTAGACCACCAGGGAACCTAACACCCCCACATCTTGAAACAAACATCCCCTCCAAAGCCTTTTGGCTTTTCCTACACAGACCACAAACAATAGGCTAGGGACCTCCAGCAAGTGGGGCCCCTCAGCATCTGGAGGGCTTGGCTGAAGGGAGAAGATATTCATACATCTGAGGACACTTGGGAGGTCACCCATGCTCCTCAGGAAACATTCTGTGGAGGACACAGCAGAACTGGCCGCAGGGGGTGGAGGCCCCACCCCACACCATCCTTCCAGCCCCTTCCCAGTTTCCCGAGTCAGACTGAGAAGGAAATGCTGCTACATGAACAGCAAAGCCCACAATAGTCATCCAAGTTTCAGGGAACAATCATTACAGTTTTGAGCACGGAGAGTTCCCACTGTGGTTCAGCATGTTAATCCAGCTAGCATCCAGGAGGATGCAGGTTCAATCCCTGGCTGCAGCTGTGTCTTAGGCCAGCAGCTATAGCTGCGATTTGACCCCTAGCCCAGGAACTTCCATATGTGGCTTGAAAAAGAAAAAAGACAATTTTGAGCATAGCCGAGGCAGCCAGTCAGGGTTTTGCCCCTAAAATGGGGGCACATCCCTGCCCCCAAGAGGGGTCCCTCTTTGCCAGTATTTCCCATCATCCCTGTTGATGAGAATCACCTGGGCCCCAGCTCAAACCTATTGCATCAGAATTTTCCAAGCAGAGGACTCGTGATCTGTATTGTTGATAAGTGCCCCCAGGTGACTCTTCTCATCAGGGACATTTGGGAAATTATAAGCCAATCCAGGGCCACAGCTAGCGTCAATGACTGAATCTGTAAAATGGGAATACTGGGATTATGTCAATTGCCTAAAGGCAAGCCTGGAACAAATGGTTTCTTGGGGTTCCTTTCAGTTCTGGACTGGAGCAGAGAGGAAGTGAGAGAGATTTTAGCAACTGGAACGAGGAAACTCCCCGGAGGAAAGAGATTGTAGTTAAGGTAGATGAAGCAGGCACGCCCAGCCTTCCCTTGGGTGCTGAGACTCATCTGAGGAGTTGGTGTCACGGGGCCCCCTGCCCCCCCCACCCCCCGGAGCTGCCCACCCACTCGGCAGCTCTGCCAGGGGAAAATCTGTCAGCTGGGTTTGGCAGCTCTCCCAGCCCCAACCCAAGAAGGCTCTGAACAGAAATAACCTGCCTTCTCACTCCGGAGGATGAGCTCCTCTGACGTGAGTCAGCCCCGCACGTGCAAACCCAGAGGACGCTGGCTGGACAGATGGAGGAGAGGTGGGAGGGGGCCCAAACCAGCCTGGGGGGCAAACTGGCAAACCCAGGGGCTGCGGTGGCAGAGAGACCTGGCTTCAAATCCCATCTCAACTACTTCCTGGCTCTGCGACCTTGAGTAAGTTTCATGGCCTCGGTTTCTTCACCTATGAAATGGGAATAATAATATCACCGTGGCTGTTATGAAGAGAGGTAACAGCACAGCAGCCATCAGCTCAGCTCTGGAGCCAGACTTCCTGGGTTGAATGCCAGCTCTCCTACTTCCTACCTGTGTAATCTCGTGCAGGTCACCTAACCTCTTAAGGCCCAGTGCCACTAACTCTAAAATGGGGGTAACGAGATCGTTCCTACCCAGGAGGGTTGCTGTGAGGACATAAGTTAATTTATGTAAAGCAATTAGAGCACAGCCAGGCCCGCAGTAAGTGCCGTGTCAAGGAAGGCTCGGGGATACGTGGAGACACGAGCTTGGGTGGGGAAGGGAACTGAACCGCCTGTGCTAGGTGCTTCCACATCCAAGCCCTCCTCCTGCTGTCACCTCCCTCCTCTTCCGACTGGTATCCATTCCGCGCCTCATGCCCCTCTCCCCTCATGAAGTCATCCCCTCCTCCTGCCCCACTCCTGCCAGAGAGGGCTTAGCCTGACAAATGTGAGCCAACTTCCTGTATCAGGAAGCCCCATGCAGAGTCACCAGGAAGGGCGCCAGGGTGCCAGGGGCTTCGGAGGTAAGACGAAGGAAGAGATCAAAACCCAGATCTCAGGGAGCTCAGGGTGCCCCCCAGAGAGGCAGGTGCGGTAGTAAGCCAGGTGGCAAGCCCGGGACCACACAGAGGGTCACAGTGCTTCAGGGCAGTGCTTCTCCACGCTGGTTGTAACTTAGCCTCAGCTGGGGAGCTTTAAATATGCTGATACTTCTCAGCGGGTAACGAACCTGACTAGTATCTAGGAGGATGCAGGTTCATTCAATCCCTGGCCTTGCTCAGTGGGTTAAGGATCCGGTGTGGCCGCAAGCTGCCGTGTAGAATGCAGACAGCTTGGATCTGGTGTTGCTGTGGCTGTGGTGTAGGCCTGCAGCTGCAGTTCCAAGTCAACCCCTAGTCTGTGAACTTCCATATAGTATGGGTGTGGCCCTAAAAAAGAAAAAAAGAAAAGAAATTGAAAAATGCTGATGCCTGGGCCCCACCCCAGAGGGTCTAATGTGATTGCCCTGGGATGTGCCTGGGCATCAAGAATGTTGAAAGCTCCCCAGGTGATGCTCCCATGCCGCCAGGGCTGGGAGTCTGAGCTCTGGAACAGTGGTTCTTAAACTTCAACACGTATAAAAGTCACAGTTAAAATGCAGACGGATTTCTGGGCTCCACCCCAGAGTTCCTAATTCAGTAGGTCTGAGAACTGGCTTAAGAAGCTGCATTTCTAAAAAGTTTCCAGATGATGCTGATGCTACTGGGACAACATTTTGAAAACCACTATTCTAGGGCAGGGATCAGCAAACTAAGGCCTTTGGGCCAAAACCACCCTGTGGACTGTTTGCTATAAATAAAGTTTTATTGAAAAACAGCCACACCCATTCATTCACATATCGTCTAGGGCTGCTTTCATGATACAGCAGTGCTGAGTATTAAGGACAGACTCCATATGCCTTATATTGCCCCAAATGCTCTCTATCTAGCTTTCTAAAGAAAAATGTGTGCCAATATCAGTTGTTGGGAACCTGTAAAGCCACGGTGACAGGATCTTGGGTCCCTGAGTGACTGCCTAGAAAGGAGCTCTCCTACTAACCTTGAGCTGTTATGTGAGAAAGAAAGAATACCAACCTTCTTAAAGCCACTGTAGGTCGAGGTCTCTTTTTGCAATAGCTCAGCTTCCGCTACATTCTAAATTCTGACTCTAGCACTTCCTGGCTGTTCTGTAACCTCTCTGAGCCTCAGTCTCCTCATCTAAAATATAAATAATAACATTGACCTTATGGATTACTGGTAGGATTACAAATCAAAATCCCTGGCTCATAGTAGGGGTTTAACAGATCTTAGTTTCCTGATCTGCCACCCCGTCTGCTTGGGGAAAGAGGGCCATCATCTGACACGCGGAGAAAGTTGCTAAAACCTCTATGTGCTTGTTTTGCCCTTAAACCCAAACACACTGCATTTCCCCACCCCCTGCTGCGCATGAATAGAGTTTTCTTTTATTTGGAGGCTGGCACAGCTGTTTACTTGCAGAAGTGTTCAATGAGCAGATCTTGGACCTACCTTAAAATAACAGTCTCTCCAGGTGGGGAGCCCTCTGACTGGGCAGGAGGTTGAGGAAACTGGCTTAAATGGCCGCCCACTGCTCAGGAGGGAACACTTCATGCCAAGGTCAGTAATTACACAGTATCTATTTGGTTCCACTTAGTGCCAGCTGTGGGACTGCCTCTGTCACTGGTGATGGGGAGTAAGGTTGGTTAGTTCAAAAACATGGTTTGATCATCTGCCGGATGTTGAATACTGTGCTAAGGAACTGGGGAGGGAGGAAGAGGTGGGGATACAATAAGAAATAGACCAAGAAACCACCACCATCAGCAGCATTTTGCAGGACCCAGCTAGAGACCAAGAAGCAACGAGGTCAGGCTCAGGGCTGCCAGGGGCCCAGATTAAAATCCCTTCTACATTTGGCTGATCACCCCGTCACCTGGGGAGTTGTTAAATATACAGATTCCCAGGTCTACCCAGGCCCAACAAGGCAGAGTCCTTGGGATGAGGACCCAAGACTATTTTTAACACATTCCCTGGGTGATTCTGGTGATGCCAGCATGGCACTGGTCTGAGGATAGATTTTTGAGGAAACACTACACTAAATGTAATAAGAGAAAGGACTTTTATTATTATTTTTTTGTCTTTTGTCTTTTTAGGGCCTCACCCATGGCATGTGGATGTTCCCAGGCTAGGAGGACTAATCGGAGCTATTGCTGCTGGCTTACACCAGAGGCACAGCAACTTGGGATCTGAGCTGCCTCTGCGACCTACACCACAGCTCACGGCAACACCAGATCCTTAACCCACTGAGTGAGGCCAGGGATCGAACCCACAACCTCATGGTTCCTAGTCACATTCGTTTCCACTGTCCCATGATGGGAACTCCAAGAGGAAGGACTTTGATGCTCACAGATCCAGGTTCAAGTTCTGGGTCCAAGACACAAAAAAAGATCAAGCATTAAAAAAAAAAAAAAGCTGAACTCTACGAAACTTTTTACATTTTTTATTAATACTCTTTTGAATTTAAAAATTTTTAAATAGTATCAAAAGATATTATTACAAAAATGAAGAGACAAGCCACAGATAGAAAATATCCACAAAACATATATCTGACAAAGAACTGGTAACTAGAATATAGAAAGAACTCTCAAACTCAACAAGCCAACAAAAACCAACCAACCCAATATACAATAGATTTTTTAAATGGACCAAAAAAATTTCAAATTCACCAAAGAAGAGATAGAAGTGGCAAATAAGCACATGAGAAGATGCTCAACCTGAGGAAAATATAAATTAAAATCACAAGCTACCACCAGAAACCTATTAGAAAGGCTTAACTCTAACTCCAAAAGGCTCTGGCAAAGCCCTTGACCACCCATGCCTTAGTTTACCCAGTTTTAAGATGGGGATCATGACCCCTCTCCAGGGGTTGTTGTCAAAATTTTATGAAATAGTGTATGGAGTCTGGCTGAAGACACTGAGTGTATTTAGTTCCTTCCTTTGCCCCCACATTTTCTCCTGTCCTTCATCCAAAGGACCTGTATCATTTACTCAATTTTTCACTCTTCATTTCTACACAATCTAAATCCTAATTATCTCGTTCCATCTCATAGGAGAAGAGGCTGTGGCAGGTGTGCCCACTGATGGCAGGGAGAAAGGACAATGAAGATATATACTTGATGTATCCACTCATTCGCTCATCCATCTATTCAGCCCAGTTTCCTGAGCACCCGAGGCCTTCAGGCACTGCACTAGGATCTTAAGCGATGGCAGAGACCCCAGGAGTTCATGGACCTCTCACTCCCGTAGAGGACACAGAAGCATTGTACTCTCCAGGCCTCTCCCAGTTACAGGTAACATCAACCCCAATTCATCCCAGCTTCGGGACATTTACTATCTCTGTTACTGGGACGGCTCCTAGCTCCCTGCGCAGAGGAGGAATGACGGGTACCTGAACCTCCTAAGCTCACACTGGGGGCCCAAAATCCCAGTGCTCTCCCAGCCCGCTCATCTCTGTCTCTCGTTTCTTGGGGGGCTGGGGGTTGGGGGGAGGGTCTCGCTCCCTCGCACAGCGGATCAGCTTTCCCCACTGACTGGGCTCCTTCAATGGAAACCTCCCTGTTCTCCCAGGGAAAGGTTCTGATTGGCCCTGTTTAAGTCACATGCCCATCTTTTGGACCAATCACCTTTGCCAGGACAGGTTCTCACGTGCTACCGCGCTTGCTTTTCCTCTAAAGCAGAGCTGGAGAAAACTCGGAGGCAGGTAGTTCATTTGGGAGGTTACTGCAGAAAGCAGGAATGAGGAAAGTGAAATGGGGTCGTGGGGAAGCTAGTGAAGGGTGAGTTGTCAGGCTGGTTAGCATTGGAGCTATGTGGAGTTCACCACAGGATTGACTCTGGAAGGACAGGAAGCTTAAACACTTCTCCCCCATTCTTCTCGCCAGTGGCTGAAGACTGGCCCCCCCTTCCAGGCTGCCCCTATTCCAGGGCTGAGCCAGCTTCAGGGCTCCAAGACCAGATGGCAGCCACTTGAGGTGGACAAAACTATCCAATGGGACTGAGGCTGAATCGGAAATGGGCCAAGGGAATGAGATACAAGGTAGGTAGAAGAATATTTGCTCTTGTGGCCCAGAGCGCAAAGTCTGATCAGTGCAGAAGGGGTGGCAAGGCTTTGGGGGCAGACGCAATCAGTAGCCCCTACATCCTTCCACCAACAGCTGCACTACAATGAATAGAGAATGGTGCAAGGTAGTTGGGGGGGGGGCCTTTGCCTGGGTGCAGGGCTACCCACCCACAGGTTGCTCTTATGGAGCTGCCTAGCCAGGCCAGGATCAGCAGGGCCAAGATAGAGTTCAGATTCTCTCCTCAAAGTCCTGACCCCATATACCCCTCCTCCCACTTGCCCTCTAGCAGCTGCCTGTCTGTCGTATTCTCAGCTTCAGCTGCCAGGCAGGGCAAGAAGCCACATTGCCCTGGCCCCTAGGACCTGAGCCATGCTCTACACATTCTTACAGATAGGAGTGGAAAAGAAACACATCCCAGGCAGATATTGAGCTTTTCTCCTTTCACTTTTCCTGTATCTCCTGGTAGAAGAATTAAGTTCTCTGCCATTGCTAAGAGAAGCAGACACTCAGAACTGTGGTTCTCACAGCAGGGTCAGGGCTGCCCTCAGCCTGGTCCCAAAGGCCATGAAGGGCTATGTCATGTGACTTGAACCCAAGCACATAGGAATGGACTTTAAAGGAATGGGAGCCAGGAAGGAGGGGGTACAGTTTATCTGGTTCTGCCCTTCTGGGCTCCAGAATCTTGGCTCTCAAGTCAGGTAGAGCCTACCTGGTCTAGGGATCCATAACACCTAGAGATACTCTTAAACTTGGACTTCATGAAAAGGACAAAGAATGGATATTTCCACTGACAAAATCCTTTCAGGCTCAGAATGAGAGATCGATACAATTATGCAGAAAACATTTTGATTTTCATTAATGGCCAATACCTCCACAGCATCTGCCAACCCCTCTTCTAAGAGCTTATTTAATCATCACAGCTTCTTGGGGGTAAATACAGTTATTGTCTCCATTTTACAGGTGAGGAAACTAAGTTCCAGCAAGTTTAAGGAACTTGTCTGAGGGTGCACAGCTAGAAAATGGTAGAGCTCCTCACCAGTAATTCACACGGCTTCTCATCTCAAGCATAATTAACAACCAAAGTCACTAATGAGAAATCTATGGTCAGGATTGGCTCAAGGGATATTTTAGTTCTTTCCTTGATTGAAGCAGAACTTGGAACCCCTCAGCGGGGCCCCAAGTGTTTTTCACCTGGGGTTTGGCATTGTCTCCAGTCCTTTGTTACTATTTGCAGATGGTCTCATCTTGTCAGCAGCTGCTCCAAGCTCACCCGAGCAACAGAGTCTTTAGCAACAACATTCCTGAGAGGTTGGTGCCTCCTGAGATAGAATCTGCAGGACACCAGCTCCTGATGGATGCCGAGGCGGCGGCCCCCTTCTTGGTGCCCACACGATGCGGTGTGCCTGTTCTCCTGTCAGCAGTAAGTAAGCGTGGGAGGGGACTGATTGGCTTCTTTGGGCAGCACAAGAATAACCTCCTGATTGAAACAGATCCTCCACTGGACAGAAATGTGAATGTCTCAACCCTTCCTGAGTGTCATCATTAATCATCCCCCAGCTTCAAGAGCCCAAGAACGTCCTTTCTTAGCAAAGGGTTCCACACCTGGTGAGGCAAACCATCAGTCAGAAGGGCAGGGAGGGGTGGGGGTATCAGAATCTTCATCACTGCATGAGGAGCACTCAGCTGGGAGTGGCCCAAGGAGCTAAGCCAAGGAAGCAGGCTGGATAAGAAGGTAATACTGTGGAGGGCAGTTTGGAGCCACGACCTCCAGAACCTTCTCTGAGTCTGGCCCTCTGAAGAGTAGAGAGCAGCACCTGCTCTCTGGTACACTCTTAACCACTAGAACCAAAAGTGGCAACCTCGATGCCCAGAGCCAGGACAAAGATCAGCTTGGTAGTACCTGCTACGGCTTGGGGTGGGGAGCACGGTATTATTAAGTAGGCACCTGGCAGCTTCCTCTTTTAAATAACGATTCTTCCTATCAGGTGTCTTGCTGTGTAGGAGGCATGTCCTGTCATCAGGTAAATGTAGCAACATTTTTCATTACAAAATCTAAAATCATTTTTCCCCAAATGTCACAGTCTCTATATTTGACTGGTCTGGGGAAAAGCTCAGTTGCCTGAGTTCCAACTTTGCCAATTGCTCGCCACGAGAGATGAGTGTTTCCCACTGTGAGCTCTGAGGCCCCTGTCTGTTCTGCCCTGGGCACAAGCATCCCTTGCCATCTCTGAGCCCCCCCTCCCGCCCAGGGCAGCCAGCTGCCTGAGGGCAGGGGTTTTCCTACGCATCTGTGGATCTCGAGACGTAACACAGGGCCTGGCTCAGGGTCAGAGCAGTGACTGAGTAGGGGTCGGGGTGACATCAAGGGGACCACCTGGCTCAGACAGAGCATGAAACAAAATTGTGACCAAGTCATGGGCAGATGCCGCTCAGGGTGGAGAGGTTTGGAGGCTGCACGTGTGAATCAGCCGGAAAGGGAGGCAGAGAAAGACGACAGGGCTTCCCAAATGGCTCCCCTGATTGAGAGCAAAGTCAGGTGCCTCTGGGAGGCAGAAGAGGCCTTGAGGCTCGGTCACACCCATGAGGCTCTCTCCAGAGACAGCCTCAGCCGAGAGTCTCCTCAGAGCACAGCGACAGATGCCTCGTCGAGGAGAGAAATTGCCGAGAAATTACAACCCCTTGTTGTGACTTCTCCCACAGAACTAAAAACAGCACATCAATCCCACGCTCTGTTTCCAGATGGATTCCTAAGCCTCTCCACCCAGAGCGGGACTGGAGATGGGGCGGACACTAGCCTGGGGGAGGGGTCCCTGGGGGAGGACAGACCGGGAAGCTCAGAGAATGAGTGGAACCCCCCCACACACACTGGGTCTGTAGCCTTGAAGGAAAGTCACAGCAGGCTCCCTGTCCTGCCCCCGTGACACCCGATCCCAGGGGAGTACAGGCTTTATTTGGATGGGGCAGGTCAGGCACGTCAGCATCAGCTGAAAGGCCAGCATCTTCCCCAGGTGGCCCACCTGCAAAAAACATCTCTGAGCCCCAGGAAAGTAAGCAGAGAGGCTAAGAGCGTGGCTTGAGAAGCCTAAATGAGAAAGTCATGGGAAAGCATTTTGCCAACTTTATTACAGACGCAAAGGGTGACATAAAGGTTTTGAATGTGGTTGTGGTCACTGGCTCAGGTGGACCCCAAATTGCCTGTAGCCGGCCCCTTCCAGGCCCACTGGCTCTCCCAATGCTGAGACCAGCATGCAAGGACACAGAGGAGGAGGAAGGGACAGGGCTGTCCCTTCCTCCTCCTCACCCCCTCCCTGGGCCATGGGCAGGCTGCCTGGCACTGTCAGGCAGAGTGGCTGCTGTGGGCTCAGACACCTTGGGCCCAGCCTTGGCAGTGAGCAAGGGAATGGATTGCAAGCTCTGGGGGAGGAACTGCTGCATCCAGCACACGTGCTGCACCCAATGACCTTGACCCAGGCCAGGGCTGAGGCACCTCTCCACCCAAAGCACACAGCCTTAGGGGCAAGAGAGGCCCCCTGGGGGCCTCCTGTTTACAAGTCCCAGCTTGGCCAACCGTGGCTTCTTGTTTCTTCCTACATCAGACGGAAGCTCCTTAGGCCTCCCACATGGCCCTCCCTGCCCTGTCTCTCTTACATCCATGTTTATTGGAAGTCACTTTCTTTCCAGCCTCACTGGCTGCACCTACTGTGTGCCATGCAGGGGACTAGGCACCTTGGGGGCTGCCAACATGAATGGTATGCCTGCCCTCACACACAGCCCATTTCCCCAAAGCAAAAGGATGCAATGCAGTGAGAACTCTACCCACAGTGGAACAGAGCCCAGGAGCTGAGATGGGGGAGAGGTTCTGGGAGGCAGAGGCTGGAGGCAGGTTGGGCTGGTGACATCTGAATGGGTCCTTAGAGCCAGATCTCATCACAGCTCAATCACTTCCCCCTGGGGGAGGCAGGGCCTTTCCTCAACCATTCCCTGTGCCTGGAATACCCTCCATCTACCTGTTAGGGTTCCTGCCTGTCACCCCGCTAAGAACACCACACATAATGAAGGCTCAGAAGTGGATCTAATACCAAGATGAACTAAAAATACTGTAATAACTCCTGTTTATTAGCACTAATTCTACGCCAGGAAAAATGCTAAACATTCACAAGCATCATCTCTACTAATCCTTACAACAGCCTCGCAAGGAAGGTATTTTTGGCCCTATCCTATAAATGGAGAAACTGTGTCTCAGAGAGGTAAAGTCACTTGCTCAAAGTCACACAGCTAGTCAGTGGAGTTCGGTTTCCCACTAGAGCCTGCATTTACAATTGCCATCGATATGTCCCTCCTGCAGAGAGCCCTCATGGTGCCCCCAGCATCACATCTTGCACCTAGCAGCTGGGGAGAAAGATGACAGACAGCAGATGCCCTCTTTCTAGCCCCGAGAGGCAGCTCAGATCCCGGCAGAGGGCTGGCTCAGGTCATGGATGGGATCCTAATGCTACTTTGCCACCCTGCTGAGCCTCCAACCCAGACTGATGGTGTGAACTTGGGCCGCTTCTTTCTTCTCCCTGGGCCCTGGTTTCCTGTCGTGGAACATGGTGCCATTGGATGGGGGCAGTGGTTCTCGGGCCAAATTGTCTCCCCTGCCCCTGGTGAGGCCCAGGACAAAGAAAGGTGCTTTGGCCCCCAGGCCCATCTCCCTCCAGCCCCCTCCCCCTCCCGTGTCCTTCACTTGTAGCAGCCCTTTCTGCAAAAGCATGAAAATGGGAGCAGTTCTCTCAGCAAGACAATTTCCCTCAGCAAACCGCCCCCCCCCCCCAATGATTGGAACAGCACGGCAGGGTTTTTCTACACTGAATGTGCTTTCTGAGCCCCCGCTCAGTGGGCAGAATGGGGTTTGGAGAGGAGGCCGCGCCGGAAGTCTGTCCCTTCCCTCATGGGATCAGCAGCTGATAGTTTCCCCCCTCCCACTGGGGACCATGAGAAGCCTGCAGTCTGGCAGGAGGGTGAAGCGCTCCTTTGTAACCACCATCCCTCCGGTGTAAATTCGTAAGAGTTTTTCTTGGAGTTCCCATTGTGTCTCAGCGGAAATGAATCTGACTAGTATCCGTGAGGACGCGGGTTCAATCCCTGGCCTCATTCAGTGGGTTAAGGATCTGGCATTGCTGTGAGCTGTGGTGTAGATCACAGATGAGACGCGGCTTGGATCTGGTGTGGCTGTGGCTGTGGTGTCGGCCGGCAGCTGCAGCTCTGATTTGACCCTAGCCTGGGGACTGCCATATGCCACGGGTGATGGTATCACATAAAACTTAGGTTAGATGAATTTGTGTGCTTTTCTCCTGTTGTTCTGTCTTTGTCAGTTTCATCTTCAGCTTCGGCCAGGGACCCTAAGAGTGTTGAGGAAGACTCCTCCCTCCACAGGCCTGGGGCTGGTGTTCCCACACTCCACGTGGTGCCAGGGAACAGCCTTCACTTCCTGCACACCCTGAGACCCCCAGCCACTCTCCAGGCTTGGGAGGCTTGCTGCCCTAAAGTTGGCTGTACAGTGAATTGCTGTAAATGGAATCTTATTTTCTGCACAAAATCCTTTATAAAGTCGGAGATTATTTCCAAGGATGGTGGAAAAAAATTTAATAAGTTGGTTTCCTATGGTTGCCCATGGTGATGCCCTGGCAGCTTTGTAGGAAGTGGGAGGTTCACTGCTCCTCTCCTTAATCCAGGATCATCCTTCCTTTTCTTTATTTCTTTTTTTCTTCTTTCTTTCTTTTGTGTGTGTGTGTGTGTGTGTGTGTGTGTGGCAATAGCACATGGAAGTTCCTAGGCCAGGGATTGCATCCGAGCCAGATCCTTAATCCAATGTGCCAGGCTGGGCATGGAACCCATGCCTCCACAGAGACTGGAGCCTCTGCATTAAGATTCCTAACCCATTGTGCCACAGCAGGAGCTCACTGTTTCTTTTTTTAAAACACCGTTACTGAGATATAATTCACATACCATACAATTCACCCATTTAAACTGTATACTTCAACAGCCTTTAGTATATTTACAACGTTGTGTACCCAACACCACAATCAATTTTAGAACATTTTTATGTCCCCCAAAAGAAACCCTGCACCTGTTAGCTGTCAACCCCCCAAACTCCCCATCATGCCCCAGCCCTAGGTAACCGCTGACCTATTTTCTGACTCTATTGATTTGCCCATTCTGGACATTTAATATAACATTCCTCCTTTTTGGCCATTGTCTAAATTGTTATCCTCATTAACAGTCTTTTGTAGAACCCTTTGCAATTTACAGAGTCCTTTGGTATATATTATTGTGGTAGACTGCAGAAAAAAGGAAGATAAAAAGCTAGCCCAGGATTTCCTGTCATGGCTCAGTGGAAACTAGTATCCACAAGGAAGCAGGCTCAATCCCTGGCCTCCATCAAAGGGTTCCCCTACATGCCATGAGTGCCGCCCTAACCCATTTCTTCACCCCTTGCTTTGTTATGCAAATAAGCTCCACTGGGGGCAAGGTATTCTCATTCCACCCTTCCCCCTTGTGCTGGCCACCAGCCAGGCTGCTTTTTTTGGCCAGTGGGATGTTAGCCAGCAGGAAGGAAGCAGCGGCTTGAGAAAGTGCTGCCTGCTTCCACTTCCTCTCCTGCTCCTCTGTCACCCTCTAAACATACCCGGGCTGCCCTGTGGAGAAAGCAGGGTACATGGTCCCCATTGCCTCAGCCGAGAACCGGCTAGCCACCAGCCTTGTGAGGGAGCCAGCCTACATCATGAAGACAGAAACTCGTGACCCAGAGAAATGTCTCTTGTGGTATGCCACGGAGGTCTTGTGGTTATCTGTTACTACAGCATTATTGTGGCAATAAATAGCAATTATCTCATTTGTTTCTTACCACAATCCTGTGAGGCTGGTAGACTAGAAAAACAAAATCTAAAATTAAGGCATGAAAATACAGGAAAGGGAGGAAACTAGCATGCATTGAACACCTACTCTGAGCCAAGTCCTGGGTTTGGAATTTTCCCATGTATTATTATCACATTTGATTCTCACAACCCCAAGATCGCTGCGCATTACTGGAAGGAATGCTGTAGCTGTAAGTAGCAGTGTGTTTGCTAATGTCTTATGGGATGAAGCTTCTTCAATAGATCAGAAAAGAAGTCTGAAGGATTCCAGGGTTGATGCAGCAGCTCAACAAAATCACCAAGGACCCAGTCTTCTTCTTTCTTTCTGCACTACCCCCACAGAAAAGCTGTGTTAGCTTTTCTTTCTCAGGCTTATTACTTTGTAGTTGCAGGATGGCTGCCACAGCTCCAAGCATCACATCCACACTCAGCCTCATTCATGACAAGAAGATGGAATTAGAACTTCTTGGAATGTGAAGAAGAAAAATTCTTCCCAGAAGTCCCTCAATAGCCTTCTGTTTATATCTCATTAGCTAAAACTGGGTCATCACATGCCCACCCTTGAACCAATCGATAGCAAAAAGAAAATGACATGACCTTACTTGGATTAGACCAATTGTACTTTATCCACTGAGGTTTCAGGAGGGACCCTCTCCCTGGAGCACGTTCCATCTAAACAAAAATCTAAGGATAGAGGAGAAATTCGCTTTTAGATGGGCAACAAAAGTGACATCCACAGGTATTATTATTTTCCACTTTACAGATAATGAAACTCAGGATTTCAAATACATTGCCCAAGTTCATCCAGGTAAGAATTGGTGGGGCTAAGATTCGAACCCAGCCCTGTCTGGCTGCAAAGCCCTTTGTCCTGCATGGTGATGTTGCAGGAAGGGGGACTTCTTCCAGGGCCCGAGGATGGGCTCTTGTCTAACACTAACAAATGAATTGTCCCAGGAGACACATGTGAAGACAAAGCAAGAGATTTAATTGGGAAGGAGCACCTGGGCGGAGAGCAACAGGTACGGGAACCCAGAAGAACTGCTCTGCTGTGTGGCTTGCAGTCTCAGTTTTTATGGAAATGGGGTTCGTTTCTGGGTTGTCTCTGCCCAGTCGTCTTGCTTGGCCCATACTTGGTCTGGCTCAAGGTCCTTCCTGAAGGTGCTCGCAGCTCTCAGCCAAGATGGATTCCAGCGCCAAGGATTCTGGGAGGTTGGTCATTCCTCCCTCCTACCGGCCCCTCCCAAATCTTCCCCGTTAGTCTTCAGGGCAGCACCGTATTCCTTATTGGGGCCTCCTGTGTGAGACAACTCATGCAACCAGCTATTACTGTGCCTGGCCAAGGTGGGCAGTGTCAGTTAGTGGTCCCCCAACAGTAACTTGGGCCAAATATCCACAGCTAAGGAAAGCCAGGGCAGGGCTGAGTGGGAGCATTATTCTCACCACAGCCACCTGTTTCTCCCTTCCCCGGGGACGCCCTTCACACCAACATTCCTGCCCTACAACTCTTCCTTCTTCCCTTTGAATATTTCCAGTGCCTCCAGAGTGGCCCTGGTACCACAATTTATGGCCAGTCACAGGAGGTGCTCCCACAGTAATACATTCCGGCCTGAGAAGCTTCGAGTCAGGGCTTCAGGGTCTGGAAATGATTTAGAGTCCTACCTCTCTCTCACGGTAAACCCAGATGATGTGCATCACAGTTCCAGGGATAGTTGCATACCTGAGCCCCAACAGACACCCCCCATCTACCCACCTCGCCCCCCTGCCTGTTCCTCTCCAGGAGAAATGACCTTAGCTCCTCCAGTGCAGCCACTTTCTCTGTCTTCCTGGCACTTTTCTGGCTCTCAAAGAAATGTCCCAAGGAGGCTTCTTTTCTATCCAGATGACAGCTCATTAATCATGTGTACTGGTTGCCCTGTACCAATTTCAGTCGTGGGAGGTCAGTTTGATATCCAGAAAACACCCTCATGAGCGGCTCCCTCTCGACCTCCACTTTCACTGTCCCTGGGCCTGGCAATTTGCTGAGCTCATGCAGGCCTGTCACAGGGACTGTGACATGAGTTCCTACTCTTTGCAGATGGCTTCTTCTTGGTATAAAATACGTGTATACTCTCTCTCTCTCTTCCAAACACACACACACACGCCCTGACAGGCTCTTGGTGTCCACTCAACCCTCCTTCCCCCCACCCAGCCTGGAGATGCTCCCCCTGAAAAAAACCAGATCAGTCAACAGGAACAGTGGCCACCACCTACCTCTGTCCTAGAAGAAATACAGATCCTAAGCCCTGAATTTCAGAAGCCCAAGGAAGAACTCAAGGCTGAGTCACACACAGGCTGGATTTGAAAAAATATACAGGGACTGGAGAAATACAGAATATAGAAGACAAAACCAGAATGGGAAGCATCTTCAAGACTATTTAAGCCAGTGATTTTCAAACTACTTTTTAGCAGCAGAATGTCGGTCTGTTTATGTGGAGCCCAGAGACATGAAGGCAAGCAAGGCCTCGCTGATTAAGCTGAGGTGATGGATTGGGAGCCACCTGCCCCTCACAGAACCCTGGGCTCCATGGGACACAGTTTGAAAACCATTGCTACTGTCGGGTCTCTCCCTTATTTTTTTGGTCTTTTTAGGGCCACACCCACAGCATATGGAAGTACCCAGGCGAGGGGTCAAACCAGAGCTACAGCTGCCAGCCTAGACCACAACCACAGCAATGCCAGATCCAAGCCCTGCCTGCGACCTACCCTGCAGCTCATGGCAATGCAGGATCCTTAACCCACTGGGCAAGGCCAGGGGTCGAACCTGCATCCCCATGGATACTAGTCAGATTCGTTTCCCCTGTGCCACAACGGGATCTCCCAGGTCTTTCATTTTACCAATGGAGAAATTAAGGCCCACATAAAGGAAGTGACTGGTTGTGCACAGTGGGCAGCCAAGCTGCCAAATCTAGGAGCCCATGTGTCAGTTGAGGTCTTCAGGCTAGAGTGGGGTCGGGGTTGGGAAGCCTGAGTGGGAACCGAGAGGACCGTGCTGGCCATGGGCTGCCTCGTACAGATCTTCAGTAGAAGACTTTGGAGCCTGGATGAGGGGCCCCTTCCACCCCAGAAAAGCCAGGCTTTCGTTCTTTTTCCCTCACACCAGGCCCTGGGGGCGTATTCCCAGGGCAGTCTTTCACCACACTCAACTCCCATCAGCTATTTAGCACACTGAATAAAACATCAGTCCCTCACTGAGAATAGCTGCAAAGTGGAAAGTCGATTGAAGCTGATCCAAGGCTATGCTGGGGCCTCAATTCTCAGGATGCTGTCAGCCCCCACAAAAGCCCCTCTTGTTTCCAGAGTCAGAACAGGAGTCTCTTGAGTTCCTGTTGTTGCCCAGCAGGTTAAGAACCCGACTAGTGGAGTTCCCGTCCTGCTGCAGTGGAAGCGAATCCCACTAGGAACCACAAGGTTACGGGTTTGATCCCTGGCCTCACTCAGTGGGTTAAGGATCTGGTGTTGCTCTGGGCTGTGGTGTAGGTCGCAGACGTGGCTCGGATCCTGCACTGTGGTGGTGGCTGTGATGTAGGCCAACAGCTGTAGCTCTGATTCGACCCCTAGCCTAGGAACCTCCATATGTCACAGGGACGGCCCTGAAAAGCAAAAAAAAAAAAAAAAAAGAACCTGACTAGTGTCATGAGGATGTGGGTTTGATCCCTGGCCTCACTTATTGAGTTAAGGATCCAGTATTGCCGTGAGCTACCATGTAGGTCATAAGACGCAGCTGGGATATGGTGTTGCCGTGGCTGTGGTGTAGGCTTTTAGCTACAGCTCTAAGTTGACCCCTAGCCTGGGAACCTCCGTATGCCACAAGAGTGGCCCTAAAAAGACCAAAAGAAAAAAAAAAAAAAAAAAAAGAACAGGCGTCTCCGGCAGCACAGGTGGACTGAGGGTCTGAGAACTGAGGAAGGGGAGGAATCACAAGATGGGGCGGCAGAGTTTGAAGTATAATTCAGGTGTAGATGTGTCATTGTTATGCAAATGAGGAAAGGGATGAACAAAGCAGGGACCTCCCAGGGCGACGGTAAGGAGTGGTATCTTATTATTATTATTATTTTTTGGTCTTTTTTTAGCTATTTCTTGGGCCGCTCCCACGGCATATGGAGGTTCCCAGGCTAGGGGTTGAATCAGAGCTGTAGCCACCGGCCTACGCCAGAGCCACAGCAACGCGGGATCCGAGCCACGTCTGCAACCTACACCACAGCTCACGGCAACAACGCCGGATCGTTAACCCACTGAACAAGGGCAGGGACCGAACCTGCAACCTCATGGTTCCTAGTCGGATTCGTTAACCACTGCGCCACGACGGGAACTCCAGGAGTGGTATCTTAAAGCCTAGTCCCAAGAGTGGTCCCAAGAGTGGTCCCCAGGCAGTGGCATCAGCGCCTGCTGGGAATTTGCTAGAAACACACTTTCCAGGGCCGCATCCCAGACCCACTGAATCCGAAACCCTGGGGGTAGGGCCCAGCAGCCTGTGATTTAACAGCCCTCCAGGGGATCCGGATGTTCAAAGTTTGAGAACTGCTGCTTCAGGACCTTGGTCCTGAGTTACCGCAGTGGCTCTTGGGCTGAAGAGACTCCGGGGGTGGGAAGGGGGGCATTTGAGATCAGGTCCTAAAGAGAGCAGAACACGCTGGGGGTGATCCTGAGGGGCCGCTTTTAGGAAAAAGAATCTTGTTTCGAAAATTACCAAAAGCTGGCCAGGATGTGGGGGAATTGGAACCCTTGCGCTTTGCTAGCGGGAGTGTAAAATGGGGCAGCCTCTGTGGGAAACAGTTTGGCAGTTTCTCAAACAGGTAAACCTAGAGTTACCATTTCATCTAGGCAGTCCACGCCCAGGTATATCCCAGAAGGAAGTGAGGCTGGCCGCACGATAGGTGGGAGTCCGGTCCTCACACAGGGCTGCGGTGAGCAGTTTTCTGTCCCCTCAGGCCATGGCACCCTGACTGTGTCTCTCAAGGTCTGAGGCGGACCCTGGAGAGGCCGGGGCCTCCCCGCTCAGGTGCTCCACCTGAGGACACACCAAGTGGCCTGGGTCACTGAGGACAAGGACCGCCGGGAAGGAGAGTGGACTGGATGTGAATCCTGGGGAGCATGTGGACCCCGAGCTTATCACGGTCTGACCTTACCCGGAAGACCCTCACCTGGGATCGTGTGGGTGGTAAATACAGGCTAACTCAGGCCCTCTGCCAGGTCCATCCAGCACCTGCTAGGCTCTGGGGCCTTTTTCTCTGGTCTAGAAAATTGTATTTCTTCCTTTCAGGGGCTTTAGTTTCTTTATCTATAAAACGAGGAGCTAGAAATTCCCATGTGGCTCAACAGTAACGAACCCGAGTAGCATCCATGAAGACAAACGTTCGATCCCTGGCCTCGCTCAGTGGGTTAAGGATCCGGCGTTGCCATGAGCTGTGGTGTAGGTCACAGACATGGCTCAGATCTGGCATTGCTGTGGCTGTGAGGTAGGCTGGCAGCTGTAGCTCCGATTCCACTCCTAGCCAGGGAACTTCCATTATGCTGTGGGTGTGGCCCTAAAAAGCAAAATGATAATAAATTTTATTAAATAAATAAATAAATAAAATGAGCTGAAGGGTTTCCAAGTTCCCTCTTGGCTCTGACCTGGGATTTTCAGGAAAGGGTCATGGTTTATGGGGAGTAGGATGGGGAAGCTTGAGTGATAATGGATAAGAATGAAATGGAACTGAAGGTGGCAGGAAGCCCCGCAGTGAGGGAGCTGACTAAATCACTTTCCTTCTAAAGATCAAATGATCTGGCGAGTGAACCCACACACACCATATGGGGTCTGGCGCATAGGAAGCTCTCAGTCATTGTTACCAACAAGTATTGTTTGTTTGTTTTTTAATTTTTTATTACTCAAATGAACTTATCACATCTGTAGTTGTGTAATGATCATAGCCATCTGATTTCACAGGATTTCCATCCCACAGCCCAGGCACATTCCCCCCACCCCCCAAACTGTCTCCTCCGGAGACCATAAGTTTTTTAATGTCTGTGAGTCAGCATCTGTTCCACAAAGAAGTTCAGTCTGTCCTTTTTTCAGATTCCACATGTCAGTGAAAACATTGGATGTTGCTGTCTCATTGTACGGCTCACTTCACTTAGCATGATAGTTTCTAGGTCCATCCATGTTGCAAAAAATGCTGGTATTTCGTTCATTTTAATGGCTGAGTAATATTCCATTGTGTACCACATCTTCTTGATCCACTCCTCTGTTGATGGACATTGAGGTTGTTTCCATGTCTTGGCAATTGAAAAGAGTGCTGCAATGAACATTGGAGTACATGTGTCTTTGCGAGTTGTGGTTTTCTCTGGGTAGATGCCCAGGAGTGGGATTGTTGGATCAAATGGTAGTTCTATGTTTAGTTTTCTGAGGAATCTCCATACTTTTTTCCACAGTGGTTGCACCAGTTTACAATCCCACCAACAGTGAACTAGGGTTCCTTTTTCTCCACACCCTCTCCAGCACTTAGTGTTTGTAGACTTTGGGATGGTGGCCATTCTGGCTGGTGTAAGGTGGTACCTCAGAGTGGTTTTGATTTGCATCTCTCTAATAATGAGTGATGTTGAACATCTTTTCATACCAACAAGTATTGTGATGGTCAGCAACCTATATCGTAAACAGTCCTCTTCCTTAATCACCAATAGCACAAATGTTTGAATTATGGTAACGCCGAATCAAGAATTGCTGAGTCACTGAATCTGCACGGGACGGGACCATCCAAAGGGAGAGGTCTCCCCAGATCATAGCAGGAAGCATTGCTGAGTCGGTGCAAAGAACCCTCCTGAGCCATGCATCTACCCACGCTGCCCTCGCTTCTCCTGCATCTTTCTAGAAGCCAAAGCCCACCCTAAGACCCAGTCCATGGATGTGCTGTGTGAGCATGGTTGCATTTGACTCTCCCAACAACTTTGTGAATAGTTCTTATATGGTACTGAAAAGGAAACAGGTTCTCAGAGGACACACAGCCTGGACTCACTCCCCAGTTTTTGGGGCTCCGAGGCCCGTGCCCCCCCCACCCGGGGTGACCTTCCAGTCTCCAGACCAAGTGAACATTTCCTCTCTCAGTGCAGCCTGATCTTTCTTTACCTTCCTTCCTTTATTTATTTATGTATTTATTTATTTTTGCTTTTTAGGGCCACACCCGTGGCATGTGGAAGTTCCCAGGCTAGGGGTCGAGTCGGAGCTGTAGGGGCTGGTCTATACCACCACCACAGCAATGTGGGATCCAAGCCACATCTGTGACCTACACAGCAGCTCTCGGCAATGCAGGATCCACAACCCACTGAGTGAGGTCAGGGATTGAACCCACGTCCTCAGGGATGCTAATAAGATTCGTTTCCACTGAGCCATGACAGGAACTCCCTCTTTACCTTCCTTTATAGCGCATGCCACACCGTATTTTCATTTCTCTGGGCATTGAGTCCCCTAGACTTGGGGGTCTCACACAGGCAGACAAGAACTGCATCTAATCTTTCCCAGGTCCCCCGCACCCTGCATAGTGCCAATTTGGGGCTCCAAAAGGGTCCACCCATAGGAGGCTCTTGCTCCTTGCAGAGAGCATGGCTACCACAGGGGCAGACCTCATTAAGGAAGATGCATTCTGAGGCTCGAGTTCCCATCTTCTGTTGGGGACCCAGCTCACTTTAAATTTGGGACTGGCCTATATTTCCCGCCCTCCAGGTGACCCAGCTGCCCACCTTCTCCTGCCCGCAGCATGCTCTGGAGTGAAGGTTTCTGTGCTGGGTCCTGAACCCATTGGAAAATCAGGTGAAAAGTCAGGCCCCTCTTTGCCGAAAAAAATTGAAGCCCAGCTACATGAAAAGTTTCACACCCATGAAATGCTGCATATATCAATGGGTTTGGTGTCTCCCAGAGTCCATCAGTGAAGCCTCAAAGGCATTTGGACCCCAAATTAGAGGTCCACCCAGGAAGTCTGGGAAGCAACTTGTGTACATTGCAGAGAGTAGGGCTCTGGGGTTTCTGGGTAGAAATTGGGGTCACTGTGAAACCTGGAGGGAAACCCAAGCCAGCCGTCCTAGACCTTCTCTGGCCACCCTGCTAGTTCCACCTCTTCCTCTGCCCACCTTCTCCGGCTGAGAAAGCCCCCGTTCTCCCCCTAACAGTCCTCTGCCACAGGTATATCTAACATGAGTGGTTTCGCATTTGCTTCATTAAAAAAGCCTTTTAAAATGCGGTTTCAGGAGTTCCCATCGTGGCTCAGTGGTTAACGAATCTGACTAGGAACCATGAGCTTACAGGTTCGATCCCTGGCCTTGCTCAGTGGGTTGAGGATCCGGCGTTGCCGTGAGCTGTGGTGTAGGTCGCAGATGCGGCTCAGATTCCACGTTGCTGTGGCTCTGGCGTAGGCAGGTGGCTACAGCTCCGATTCGACCCCTAGCCTGGGAACCTCCATATGCCGCTGGAGCGGCCCGAGAAATAGCAAAAAAAAAAAAAAAAAAAAAAATGCAGTTTCAGGTCCGTGTTTAGTACAGTGCATCTCCATGTAAAAAAAAGTTCAGGCAGATCACTTTAAGTTGATTGTTTTGATTCCTTCCATCCAGCCTTACCAGGCCCTGGCTCGATACAAACCACACGAGAACATCATAAACCATAGAGCAAATTCGGGGCTTCCAAGAACCCTACCTGCCCAATTATCTCCACTCTGCCTACCTGACTGAGACCCCTGGCTGGCACGTGTTCAGCTGAACCTCAGGCTAGATGGTGAGATGCCATTGGCCCCTCCCCACCCCAGACCCATACTGACCTTGACCTCAGTGACAAAAATCACCCTTCACTGGGGTCATTTTCTCAATGAGGAGAAAGAGGCCCAGGAAGACAAAAGTGTCCATCAAGGTCACCCAATGAATCCATGGCCCGGTCTTCTGACTAGAGAGGGGGCCTCAGAAATCCCTGGTGGTTTGTGACTTTGTGCTTGTTAAAAACTCTTAAGAGAAAAGAAAACACTTGGAGGTTGTATGCAGGACTTAGTGCTGATCTTGGAGTTTTCCAGACACTGCAGTTCGATCAGCTCAAAAAGGCCCCGACAGTGCCGGGGACAAGGGTTGGGACAGGGCTGACAACTGGGCTCCAGACCAAGTGTCTGAGTGCAGACTGCTGACTTGTGGTGGCCCTCGACTGCGGCCCCGTGAGAGGAGTGATGTGTCTGACAGAGGGGCCCCGGGAAACAGCCAAGCCTTCCAGTCCACAGCAGGCTTCCGAGCTCCCTGTGCAGTTTCTGCGGGAGAACAGCAAGACAGAGAACAGCACAGATTTCTCCTCTGAGCACAGGGGCCTGATGTCCACAAATGACCACCTGTGTCCTCAGGTCACACATAGTCCTGCTCGCCCCCTGGCATTCTGTGCCCATCCTTCTCCTCCTTTGCCCAGATGGCCCTGCACCGACCCAGGAGCATCTCAGGTCAGGACCCTGAGCTGGTGCCCAGCTCAGCCCTGTGATCGAGGCCGGTATTGAAGGGCAGTGCTTTGTACATGATAGGCTTTCAACAACTTTTTTGCCAAGTTTAAGAGCTGGGGAAACAGGAGGTTCTGTGGTGGCTCAGTGGTTAACGAATCCGACTAGAAACCATGAGGTTGCGGGTTTGATCCCTGGCCTCGCTCAGTGGGTTAAGGATCCAGCGTTGCCGTGAGCTATGGTGTAGCTTACAGAGGCTGCTCAGATGCCACGTTGCTGTGAACTGTGGTGTAGGCCGGTGGCTACAGCTCTGATTGGACCCCTAGGCTGGGAACCTCCATATGCCGCAGGAGCAGCCCTAGAAAAAAGGCAAAAAAAAAAAGAAGAAGAGTTGGGGAAACAGAGTTCTCGTTGCAGCTCAGTAGGTTAAGGACTCAACCTTTTCTCTGTGAGGATGCAGGTTCGATCCCTGGCCTCACTTGGTGAGTTAAGGATCTGGTGTTGCCATGATCTGTGGTTTAGGGCTCAGACGCAGTTCAGATGTAGCATTGCTGTGGCTGTGGTGTAGGCCGGCAGCTGCAGCCCTGATTCAGCCCCAGCCTGGGAACTTCCATATGCCACAGGTGTGCCCTAAAAAAAAGAAAAAAGTTCTCCTTATGTCTGGATGCTGCCTCCTTCTTAAATGGAAGGTCATTTCCTCTTTCCAGGCTTTGTGAACCACGTCTCCCCTCCCCCTAAGAATGTTGGCATCTCCCTCCGAAAACCTAGTAGCCAGATGCAGAGGCAATGCAACATCCTTACCACACGGAATTGTCCTCCAGAGCACACAGGAAAGCCACCTTTCCAATCCTCCCTTACAGGAAATTTGGGACCATGGGACAGATTCTGGCCAATGGATATGGGTAGACAGGATATAAACCCCTTCCAGTCTTGGCCCTTATAAACATGTTATTTCCAGCCCTTTCTCCTCTCCCCAGCACCTTGGAAAACCGTGTGTTTCAGATGGTATGGCTACGACATGCATGTTGCCTGGGTCCCTGAGCCACCTCTTGGAGGGAGCAACCAAGGAGGATAAGATGGCAAAATGAGAGAAGACTGAAGCTTTCTGTGTTAAGACCCTGAAATGTCGCCTTTAATTGTTACTGCAGTGTAGCCTGACCTACCCGGATTAATACAATCTTGGTCTCTCCCCCACTCTCCCCTCCACCAAATTTAGGATGCCTCTCCTATAGCAACTTACAACTTCACACCAACACGAAATAGAAGAGTAGGAGAGGTATCGGGGCAGAAACCACTTTAAGGAAAATGAATTCGAATGAATAACTCAAGCATCCCTGAGCCTCCTCTCCCAGTTAAACATCACCGGCACCTTCAAACTGTCCCCTGGAGCCAAAGTCCATCCCCTTGATCATCTTAGGCTCCTTTCTCACGATTTCCCTCAGTTTCCCACATCTTTTTTAAGAACCAGTGACCCAGATTAGAGAGATCACTCTGATAAGAAGAGAGTCCATAGCATATTTAGGATAGCATACAGGAGACCTCCCCGTGTTTCTCCTTATGTCTACAGTGGCAGAAACACAATATAGCGTGGAAAGTCTAGTCCCAGATCTCAGGTTAAACCCGGCAAATTGAGTACATGGATTTATCATTGTTTCTTCCTGACACTCCACTAAAATATGAATTAAAGTATAAAAAAGGCACAAGCCAACAAGAATGACAAGAATGAGAGAGAAAAAAACTAGCAGAAGACAAAAGATGTCCACAGATTTTTGGAAGATGGAAAGCGGGTGGAGGAATTATCAGAGCTGAGAAATCTAATAGCATGTGCCTGCACAGGGGGATGCTAATGAGAACGGAGCCAATTCAAGCTTCGGAAACTTGGCAAGACACAGAGACTGCAGGCACCGACCGGGGACCGTGAAAGACAGGCAGGAGTCGTAGAACTGGAAACCGGGCAGGTTCAGCCTAACTGGAAACTGGGGAATCAGTAGAAAGATGCCCCAAGCCCCCAGGCCCATTTGGTGCAGCCAGGTGACCACTTTTCCCTACCCCAGCGGGAGGTTTATTCAGTGGAGAAATTGAGACTCTAAGCACAGATCAACAGGAACTGGAGAAGAGAGAGGGAAAACAGGACCATTAAAATGAAAGCTTGTCATTAATGGTTGCACCTCCAGTCCCCATCACCACACAGCTCCAAGGCGATTGGCAACTAGATCTGTACCACTCCACCCCACCCTCTCCACCGCCACCTCGGAGAAGAGGTTGTTGGGTTCTTCTCTGGAGAAGGTGAATGGCCCCTGGAAAAGACCTACTGCTATTGACATTTGGGGAACTCCATAGAAATGGTCCCTCACATGACTCCTATGGCGCAGCTCATCAATTAGCAAATGACACCCGTGCACCCGGAGTGTCCAGATGGCTTCTTAATACTTTAGTCTTAAATATTAGTGGACTGCAGAGGAGATAACCAAGAACTTAAGGCACGTCTCCAGCATGAAAGCTGGACATGAAACCAGCTGATCAACAAACAAAGAGAGGAACCTGGAGGAAAGAAAACATCAAAGAAGTGGTTGTGAATATCTTCAGAGAGAAGATGTTTCACCCATGAGACCAGAGCAAAAGATTATACAAGAAGGAATAATCCACACTGAATTGTGGTGATGGTTGCACATCTCTGTAAATTCACCAAAATCAATGAATCATACACTTAAATGGATGAAGTTTATGATATGTAAATTGAACCCCCAAAATACTGTCATAAAAGAAGGAATAATCAGGAGTTCCTGTTGTGGCTCGGCGGTAACGAACCCATGAGGATGAGGGTTTGATCCCTGGCCTCACTCATTGGGTTAAGGATCTAGTGTTGCTATGAGATGTGGTGTAGGTTGCAGACATGTCTCAGAGCTGATGCGGCTGTGGCTGTGGCTGCAGCTCCAATTTGACCCCTAGCCTGGGAACTTCCATATGCTATGGGTATAGCCCTACAAAGCAAAAAAAAAAAAAGGAATAATCAGAAACAAAGGAACAAACCCTTGGATATTAAAAATACAATAACAGAAATAAAATAGTAGAAGAGTTTGGAAGATAAAGGCAAGGAATTCTTTCATAAAGTGGAAAAAAGTAAAAGGCTGGGGAGTTCCCTGGTGGCTCAGCAGGTTAAGGATTCAGCGTGATCACTGCTGTAGTTCTGGTTACTGCTGTGGTGCAAGTTCAGTCCCTGACCCAGGAACTTCCTCATGCTGCAGGTATGGCCAAAAACAGTAACAATGACAGCAACAACAAAAAACTTCAAAATTTTAAGAAGCATGGAAAATAAGAGTGAGAAAAAAAGAGGGAAAGTAGAAAATCCACGTAGGAGGTCCATCAAAAGAAATAGAGAATAGGGAAAATGGAAGGGAATCCATTACCAAAAAAATAATGCCAAAAAAATTTCCCAGGACTGAAGGACCTGAATTTCCAGATTTTAAAAGCCCATTAAGCATCTAACACACGAATGAATGGAGGCCCACATTGCTTTCATGGTAATACAAGTGAAGATAAAAGAAGACATTAAGGAGTTTCCGTCCTGGTACAGTGGAAACAAATCCGACTAGGAACCATGAGGTTGCGGGTTCGATCCCAGGCCTCGCTCAGTGGGTTAAGGATCCATTGTTGCCGTGAGCTGTGGTGTAGGTCACAGACGTGGCTCGGATCTGGCGTGGCTGTGGCTGTGGTGTAGGCCGGCAGCTACAGCTCTGATTTGACCCCTAGCCTGGGAACCTCCATATGCTGAGAGTGCAGCCCTAAAAAGGACAAAAAGACCAAAAAAAGAAGATATTAAGAGTTTCCAGAGGCGGAAAAATATCGGATTGTAAAAAAAGAGATCAGCACTAAGGATGGCATCAGACTTCTCACTGACAACTTTTCATTCTAGAGGTTAGAAAACGAGAAATGTGTCCAAAATTGCTCCCTTTGGGGTCCCCTGGTGGCTCAGTGCGTTTGGGATCCGGCGTGGTCATTGCTGTGGTGTGGGTTCAATCCCTGGTCCAGCTTTGCCAAAAAAAATTTTTTTAACTTCTCCCTTCAATGGTAAAAACAATAACAAACAAATAAAAACAAATTTTAGAAAGCAAGTCTTTGCTGAGATAATGTGTGTGTGTGTGTATCTTTTTTTTTTTTTTTTGTCTTATTGCTATTTCTTTGGGCCGCTCCCGCGGCATATGGAGGTTCCCAGGCTAGGGGTCGAATCAGAGCTGTAGCCACCAGCCTACGCCAGAGCCACAGCAACGCGGGATCCGAGCCGCGTCTGCAACCTACACCACAGCTCACAGCAACGCCAGATCCTTAACCCACTGAGCAAGGGCAGGGATCGAACCCGCAACCTCATGGTTCCTAGTCGGATTCGTTAACCACTGCGCCACGACGGGAACTCCTGTATCTTTTTTTTTTAAGTTGTGTTGGAGTACAGTTGATTTCCCTGGGTGTGTCTGTCGTGCATATGTGTGTTTCTGCGTCCTCTCTCTCGGGGCCCCGCTCCTTTCTTTCACGTCGTTATTTCTGCACACCGGCCTCCTTCCTTCCCCGTCCTGTTCTCTCTTCCTCCTCGTCTTTCTTCCTTCACTGGCATCACGTAGCACAGGAGATTCCTTCCTTCATTCCTTGTCATTTTCTGTTCTCGTTTCTCCATCTTGAGAGCAAACATGTGGAACATTTTCTGATTACAATACCAAAGTTAAACTGATACTTGCTTTTTTTTCCCTGTCTGTGAGCATCTCCCTGGGTTTCTGCCTGGAAAATTGTGTCTCATTTCCGCCTCCGGTGGGTGCATTTCACGTTTTGTGGGTCACCTCAGATGGGAATAAGAGGCTTAGCTCAAACTCGTTGTGTAATTTGGAGACAATTCCAAACAGTTCATTAGGAAAAAAGAACTTAGATTTGGTCCTCAATAGGAAAGCTCCCCCTCATTCCAGGTCCTTCGATCCAGCTGGCCTTCCAAACCCCAACCCCTCACTAAAGCGATTCTGTGGCTCTCGACCAGGCATCAAGCAGGGACTGCATCCTGCCTTATGTCGAGACTGTGCAGAGGTGGATGGTGGCAGCAATGACAAGCCATTCCTTAGCTCACGTCTGTGGAGTGACAACTGCGTGCTTGGTGCTGGGATACAGAGAAAGCTGAGACCTGGTCTTTAGTCTGTGTGGCAGGGGAAGCAAACGCCTAAACCAATAACCACGATTCGCTGTGGCCACTGTGGAAGTCAGAGCAGCGTGAAGGAGGCGAGGATTCCTTCCACCCTGGAGCATTAAAGAAGGCTTCCTGGAGGAGGTGACCCGGGAGGATACAGGAGATGGTGTCAGATAGAGAAGGCTTGAGGTAGAAGAAGGCAGGCTCGGCAGAGGGAACGGCCTGGGCAAAGGCACGGGTGTGTGTAAGAACATTTCTCTGTGACCCTGGGGGACGGGACCTGATGAGGGGAGGGTACCTCATCTCTTCCCTCAGAGCTCCCCAGGCCCCCATGACATGTGTCACCCTGCCTGGGAGAGACAGCAGTGTCTGGTCCTGCATGATTCTGTTGTGTCCTGTGAGTGACAACTGTGTCACTCACAGGGCAGGGGGCACGCTGTCCCTGGATGTCAGCCATCTGCCCCATTCACTCCCAGCCTGACTTCCTCTTCCACTTCATCTCGGGAAGGAAGATCCCCCTTCCCCCAGGATCACCAGCACCCCCTGGAGGCTGAGGGCCATGGCAGCCCTGTCTCTGTGGGAGCTGGGCTGGACCAGTCTTCAGGGCCTGGGAGCCCTGGCTTCATTGCATTGGTGGTTAAGAACAGCATCAGGATGGGCAGGTCACAGCTCTGATTAAGCAGTCGGGTTTGGAGAGTCCTGTCCATGGCTGACCGTGGATTCTACATCTGTGTCCCCAACACCCTCCCTTCCCCAGGGCCTGGCATATGGCAGGCACGTCATACATGTCGGCTGAATGAAAAGTGTGCCATGGAGTTCCCGCTGTGGCACAGTGGGTTAAGGACCTGGTATTGCCACAGCTGTGGCTTAGGTCATAACTGTGGTTTGGATTCGATCCCTGGCCCAGGAACTTCCTGCCTTGAGTGTGGCAAAAAAAAAAAAAAAAAAGTGTGCTAAGAGAGGAGGAAAGCAAGAGAGAGGGAGACAGGGATATTGACTAATTTTTAAATGGGAAAGAAAGAGATGAGACAATCAGTCATAGAGAGGCCCCAGGCACACAGCCATCCCAGATCACAGCTACGGGGACAGGTGTTAAACTCCAGGCCCTGTTGCAAGCACCTGACATGCATTAGCCCAATAGTCCCTCACAAGAACTCCATTTTGCACTTGAGGCAAAATGGGGTTAAGTAACCTGCCCAAGGTCATGCAGCTAGTGCAGCTAGTGACTGGCCATGAACCCAGGGAGTCTGGGCTCAGAACACGTGCTTCTAACTGTGCAGCATGAGAAATACTGCAGCAGAGGTAGGGAGGCACCTTTGTGGGAACAGAGGAGGCGACACCTCTGGGGTGACAGCTCTGTCACTCACAGGGATCACTGATCAGGAGGGTGAGACTGTGCCCAATGCCTCTGGATTTGCTCAGCGCAGGCTCTGGTTCTCAGACCCCGACACAGGCTTCCTGCAGACCAGATCCCACACACACTGGCTCCTGCAGTTTGCTGATCAGAGTGCGGTGGTCTCCAAGGGGCTTTGGCTTCCGATGCTAGTTGTGGATCAAAGGAGCTTGGTTTGCAAAGCTTCTGATACCAGCTATTTTTGTTGTAAAAACAGCTGGCCAGATGGTCAGCTCACTTTGCCCAGTGCCAGAGCCCTGCCAGCAGGGCTGACCCTGGGAGTCAGCTGAGTGAAGGTAGGTTCCCACAGTGGCTTTCACAGGCCACCGAGAAACCCTCCTCTCCAGAACCCCCTGTCACTTCCTTCCCATGGTCCTCCCTTATTAGCTGACCTTGTCTTCTCTCTGGTCTGATGTCCCTGACCCATCACCTCTGCTCCTCATTGAATAGTAATCACCCTCATTTGAATACCACTGTGTGCCTGGCACTCTGCCAAGCTCACTGCATGACTCACCTCCTTTAGTCTCTGTTACTGCATCCTGGAGCGCAGGTATCATTCTCTTCTGTGTGCAGGAGGGACGAGGGGCTTAGGGCATCCTGTGACCACACAATGCTAAGTGGTGGGCTGGGATTCCAACCTGCCATGGTGGAGCCAAGCCCTATCCTTTAGCCTTTGTCTTCTTAATGACGCAGGGGGTCTTGGGGCTCCCCCCTTTTAGCACTGACTTGGATACTGTCTCAAACTGCATAACTTCATCTCAGATGAGAAATGAAGTCAGGACAAGGACGTTTCCAAGAGCAGAGCTGGCAACCTCGTCATAGCGCATGGAGCCCAGAGGAGCCATCTAGGCGCTAAAATGCCCCAAAAGGATGGGATTCACTGCAGGGGTTCACAGGGGTCCAAGGGCAAGGCCAGGCAGGAGAGGCCTGGACAGAGAACACCGGCAATACACATTGTTTCATTCACTGAAAAGGGCAGGAAAGGAGAGATAGAAGATCGTGGGTTTAGCAGGAAACTGCCCCTATGAGAAACCAAAAGTGATGGTGGGAGATGTTTTGTGGGGGCACACACCCAGGACATAGAGGAAGTGGAAACTCGGGGTGGACCCACTGATTGCCACACTCCCAGGTGTAGTCCCACTTGCCAGGGTTTATCGCTAGCAGAATGCTCTGGGCCAGAGCGCCATCTACAGGAGAGCCCTGCATCGACAAGGAAGCTACTGGGGCTGGTCCTGAGAGCTGCTGACAGTGGATGGGCGTCTGGTAATGATTTTGAGCGACAAACCAGCACGCAGACAGTTCTGTAAAGTTTAGGGCAGTCACATAGGTGCCACCCGTTTCCAGTAAACTTCTGAGTGATTTGGGAGGATATTATTGTACCCATTTTATGGATGGAGAAACTGAGCCTCGGAAAGCTCGAATCTAACTAGTTGGCAGTAGAGATGGGCTCTTTGGCAAAAAACTCTGTGTACTACAGCTGTCTCTCCTATTTGCAGAAGAAAGAGAAGAAGCATGGTGGATGGGAGATGAAGTGACAGTCTGCTGGTTGGAGGGGTTGGAGAGCAAGAATTGGTGGCTTTGTTTTGTCACAAGCAGAGAGGCCCTTGAACCTGACAAACTGTACCCAGCCCAGCCAGAGAGAGCCAACATCTCCAGACAGCCCATCCTCCTGGGTCTGTCAGTAGATTAAAACACATGAAGCTGAGCTGTTGAAATGGGATTGTTGAGGCGGGTAAGGTAGACTTTTTTAAATGTCTCAATAACTGGCAAGATAATTGAGAATATTATTATTTTTTTACTCTCTTTGGTGCCTGTCTCCGCAGCAAGTCCTTGTCAGCCAGAATTTGGAGGCTGAGGTTGTCTGCCCTAATGAGGGGAAGACACTTGAGTTGTCTAAAATCACTGATTTTTGTGAAATATGAAACTTATAATTTCCTGAGCCATGTTCTGTTAATGGGCCATCCACATCCTCAAGCTTGTGTTTAAGTGTCATCGACACAAAACGAAGCCACCCAATCAAGTTTATGATGATGGTTGAGATTCCATTAGCCACACGCGGAGCGTTCACTCAGAAGTGGCTCGTGGCGAATGTATTTTTTCCTGGGACAACCTGCTTTTACCACCCAACCAAAAATCCCCAGGAGTGTGTTCCAAGAAGAGAAGGTGAGTGCTATAATATCCCAGACTAATTGCAATATAATCCTGATGGAAGCCTAATTACAAGGAAGAGCTTCTTCAGCAGCCAACGCTGCCTCTTCCCATACCCAAAGCTCATAGAGGTAGGTTCTATGGTTCTAGATAACTTTGTTATTTGATTATCTGCAGTGCAGCTCTCTTTCTTTCTAATTTATATTTTTGAATATTTATATAAATTAGTCAGCAAGTGCTCATTAGCTGCCTTCTGCATGTTCAGCCTCACTGCATTTGCTTTGGGCTGGGAAGTCCTAAAAGAGAGAAACTTGCTCCTTTGGGGGGCTAGTCACTTCTGAGGTCTTTAGTTAGATAAACAAGCAATGTATATTGAGTGGTCTGTGTTTGCAAAACCCTTGCCTGAAAATCCACACACCTGAAAATGGATGCATTGTAGAGAATTTCCAAGGTGGGGGTGGTTAAAGGAGAAAGACCTATAAACGATATTTCCTTGGGACTCTACCCAGCTAGAAGAACAGAAAGAGAGCATTTTGCTTTTTTCATTTTTTGTTCCTTTGCTTTTTTTTTTTTTTCTTTTTAGAGCTGCACTCACAGTACACGGATGTTCCCTGGCTAGGGGTCCAATCGGAGCTACAGCTGCCAGCCTATGCCACAGCCATAGCAACACCAGAGCCGAGCCACGTCTGCAACCTCCACCACAGCTCACAGCAACACCAGATCCTTAACCCACTGATGGAGGGCAGGGATCAAACACAACCTCATGATTCCTAGTTGGATTTGTTTCTGCTGCGCCAAGACGGGAACTCCCTGCTTTGTCTTTTTTTTAGGGCCGCACCTGAGGCATGTGGATATTCCCAACCTAGGGGTCACCTTGGAGTTGTAGCCGCCAGCCTGCACCACAGCTCAGGGCAACACTGGATCCTTTAACCCACTGAGTGAGGCCAGGGAACGAACCCTTGTCCTCATGGATACTAGTTGGGTTCGTTACCCCTGAGGCACAATGGGCACTCCCAAGAGATCACTTTGATTTCATTCATTAAATCACCAAATATTTGCTAAACCCTTACCCAGTGCTGGATCCTGGGAGGGAATTTTACAAAAACATGATCCCTTATCTCAAAGAGTTAACAGCACAGTGAGATGGTTAAATCTTTCCTTTTTTTTTTTTTTTTTTTTTTAATGCAAATCACAGCATGGGACAAGTCAAGAACCAGGACGGGTGAAGAAATTTGGCTCTCAGGAAATCAAAAGACTCATTTGGTTACAAGTAGAGTATCCTGTAAGTTGTCAGCCTCAATCCTCAGCAGGGTGAGAGAGGAGAGAGTTGCTTCTCTGGACTCATTTCTGACCCTTATTGTTGGAAAAAAAAAAAAAAAGAAAAAAGAAATGACTGTGTATTGGGTTCTCTAGAGAAACAGAACCTATAGGGTATATAGCGATAGGTGAGGAGAGATTTATCATGAGAATTGGCTCACATGATCGTGGAGGCTGAGCTGTGTCATGACAGGCTGTCTGGGAGCTGGAAGACCAGGAATGCTGGTGGCATAATTCAATCTGAGGCCAAAGGATGGTCAGCCCAGCGTAAGTCATAGCGTCCAAGGCCAAGCTCCAGGAGCTCTGATTCCAATGTCCAAGGGCAGGAAAGACAGATGTCTCGGTTCAAGAAGAGAACAAATTAGCTCTTCCTCCACCTTTTTGTTCCGTTCTAGCCCTCAGTGGATTGGGCGATGCCTGCCCATATTTACAAGCATGAACCTTTTCTACTCAATCTACAGAGTCAGATGCTAATCTCTTCTGGAAATATCCTCAACAGACATACCCAGAGAAACCATTTTACTAGCCAGCTGGGCTTCCCTTAGCCCAGTCCATTAAAATGAACCCTCACAGGTGAATGGCAGTGTTACAACCCCTGCCCACAATGACTTCCTTTTCTCCGCTCCCTGAACATGCCCAAGCTTCTCGGACTTTAACCTTTGGGCTTCTTCCTCTGCACTGCTGGGACCTAGGTCCCTGATGCTCGGCCTACTTCTTCACCTTCTGCATCCTTCCCTTGGTTAATTTGTAGCTTCTCTCTTCCCTCACAAAGCCAGAGTCAAGACCTTGCCTCAGCCATCCGGCCCCAGGGAACCACACCTCCTGCAGGTCTTGGAAGGCAGAACTTGGTACCTGGATTGTACTGGCCTTAGAGGCAGTACCCACCCACCCAGAAGAAAGTAGAGGCACAGCTTTGCAGCTTTTAAAGAAACCCTCAGGGAGTTCCTGTTGTGGTGCATTGTGATTAGTGTCCATGCGGATCCGGGTTCAATCCCCGGCCTCGTTCAGTGGGTCATGGATCCAGCGTTGCCGTGACTTGTGGTTTAGGTCGCAGACTTGGCTTGGACCACAGGTTGCTGTGGCTGTGGCGTTGGCCGGCAGCTGTAGCTCCAATTCAACCCCTAGCCTGGGAACTTCCATATACCACAGGTGCGGCCCTAAAAAGCAAAAAAAAAAAAAAAAAAAAAAAAAAAAAAAAGAAAGAAGAAGAAGAAAAGAAAGAAAAGGATAAAAAGAAATGCTCAGGGCTGCACACCAGAAGCTCATAACTAAACTCAGATTTTAAGAGCATGTGAATGAGAAAAACTAAAGGACAAATTGCAAGAATGGATAGTTTCAGAAAGTCACTAATGAGATGAACAAGTGTATGACATTTAGCACAGTGCCTAGAACTCAGTAAGTCTTCAATAAATATTAAGTGGTATTCAGATTAGTAGTAGTAGCATTGAATCCCAGAACAGTGAGAGCTTTTAAAAAAATATAAATGTAACAAAAGCAGTCCTTAAAAGCTAGATTTTTTTTTCAGAGTAAGAATAACAAAGCAGATGACACGATGTTCATAAAAGCCTGAACAAAGCTAAAGTGTTATTTCTCCTAATTTTCTTCCATTTCCTTTGTTAAAGAGAATAATATTCCATCTGGAAAGATTAACAAACATGATGATAGGGTAACTGGGACCCAAGATAGACACTGCAACCCTCAATCTGACTCCACCGCTTTGCATGAGCTCTTGATTCCAACTAAATATATCTGAAATGTTTCCAATACAAGTGTAGAACCCCTATTGGTAAATACTGAGAAATCAGGAAGCTAAGAGGAGTAGAATAAACTAGAGATGGGGAAACTTTGCCCAGATTTAGAAGAGAAAATGGATTCCAGAAATTACAGATTGGTATGTCTGATGTTTATCTGCAGTCAACTAGGTTTTAAGCCATCAAAGATGGCAGGTATTATTCATGGCCAGCTTGGATTGTTAAGGTAACTGATCAAATTGACCTCCTTTCCATTACTGATAGATTGGCACATGAAGGCATTGCTATACATATTTTATACTTAATTTTAGCAAAGCACCTGACAGAATCTTCCAGGATTTCTGAGAGGTAAGATGAAGATCAAGGGCTAGATTTAAAGTCTGACTAGCCAAATTGTATATGGCTGAATATCCAAATCTGAAGAATCAAGCAGTGCCCACTCCAGAGCACGTTACAGGTAACCAGTAAATATTCGTTACACGAATGAGTCAAGTTGGAGGGAGGTTTCTGATGGCATGCCCTAGTCTCATTCAATGTCTTATTATCCACTGAGATGGTGATTTGTGAGTCAGGCTATCTAATTTGAAGAAAGCAAAACTTGGAGGGAGAACTGATAGATTCAATGGCAAAATCCAAGATTCGAAATGAAGCCAACATGTTGGGATGAGGGGCCAGGGTCTAGATGAAATGAAGAGACAAACGTCATGCACTAGGTTTCTAAAAGCAGCTGCACAAATGTGGAAGACGGATGTGGCTTCGCCGCAGCCCATAGAAGAGATCTGACAAAGAGGTCTGAAATGGTCAGAAGCTAAGGTGCTTCTTCAGCATGAAGTGGCTGCCAAAACACAGCGGCAAACTTCTGCACAGGAGAATGGAGAGAAAAGGGTCCCAGTGTGCTCTGCCCCAGCAACCACAGCTTGTATTTATTGAATGTTTGTTACCGCAAGGGAGACACTTTCCAGGGCCCAAGCGTGGGCTCTTGTCTAACACTCGGAAATGAACTGTCTGAGACAAAGGTACTGACAAACAGTATCCTACGCCGAAAGCAGTAGGATACGGAAACCCGGGAGGGCCGCTCTCCGGCTGCCAGTCTTCCCTCATGGAGGTGGGGCTAGTTCCGGGTTGTTTCTGGCCAATCAGTCTGCTCTTGCCCGTATTTGGTCCCACCCAGGGCCCTTCCTGGCTGCGCGCGCATCTCTCAATCAAGATGGACTCCCGTGTGAGGGTCTCTCAGAGGTTGGCAGGACACGCAAAGGGTTGGTGTCTCCTTCTTCCTCTTGGCCCCTCCAGAATTCCATTTTCGCAGCACCAGCACCAGCAGCACCATGTTCCTTATCAGGACCTCCTGTTGTGAGACAAGCTCTTGCAAGCGGTTGTCCTCGACCAAGGTGGGTCCTTTCCATCAGAGATTCCCTACCACTCACTGTATGCCGGCACTGTGCTGTGTTTACATGCATGATTTCTTTGTACTTCTTATGTAGTTTTGATGACAAAGGCTGTCTCTTGTGCTGGAAGAGGGAAAGGTCTGTTGGTAGGTAAGACTGAGTGGAAATATAACGTGTGGAATCCGTGATTTGAAGGCAACATCCTAAGAGACCGTGCTAGTGGAAGAATCTGCAGGGTGTTTACATTCCTGGGACCCTCAGGGGGAGGTGAGCGGTGAATCTAGTTAGAATTCAACCAAATGGAATCCCAGGCCTGACTAAGGCTGAATTATGTTGACCCGCCCTAGGTGTTTGCAGCCTGAGGGTCTCTTCCTCAAGTGAATGGATCATAATGGGAAAGGCCTGAAATAACAATAACTGAGAAGCGGAGTCCCCCAGTTAGCCTTGCCTTGGGAATTATTTGGGGGAGGCGTTTGTGCAGTGGATGCAGAATGAGATTCAGAGGACACTCTCTTGGAAAATAATCACATTAAAAAAAAAAAAAAATAGGTGGCCAGGAGTTCCCATCTTGGCTCAGCGGAAATGAATCTGACTTGGGTCCATGAGGATGCAGGTTCGATCCCTGCCCTTGCTCAGTGGGTTAAGGATCCGGCATTGCTGTGAGCTGTGATGTAGTTCACAGACGTGCCTCAGATCTGGCGTGGCTGTGGCTGTGGTGTAGGCCGACAGCTGTGGTTCTGATTCAACCCCTGGCCTGGGAACCTCCATCTGCTGCAGGTGTGGCCCTAAAAAGACCAAAAAAAAAAAAAAAAGAAAGAAAAAGGTGGACAGAGTGCTGTAGATTAAAACAGATTAAAGAATATATTGTCCACATGAAACTAACACGATATTGTAAATCAACTATACTTAAATAAAAAATTTTTTTGAAAACTAACCCCCCCTAAAAAACAGAGATTAAAGAAACATCAACAGGAGTTCCCTTGTGGCTCAGTGGGTTAAGGATCTGGCATTGTCACTGCTGTGGCTTGGGTTCAATCCCTGGCCCAGGAACTTCTGCATGCGATAGGTGCAGCCACCCAAAAATGTAATAGGTAAAAGTTGATTGGATTCCAGTTTGGGGGAAAAAAAAAACTATAAAAGACATTGGTAGACAATGAGGAAATTTAAATATGAAGTGGAAATGAGATATTAGACAGTGAGTACAGATTTCTTAGGTGTAACAGTAATCTTGTGTTTATGTTTAAAATGTCTTCATATTCAGGAGATCTGTGCTAAAATTCATAGGTGTGAAGGGTCATAATGTGTGCATGTCATTTTGAAATGAATGAACCATTGTTGAATGTAGGTGAAGATTTTCTAAATACTGCTTTCAACTTTTGAAAACTTTCAAATAAAATGTTGAGGAAAGAAAAAAGAAGGGAGTTACTTGTGAGTAACTTACTTCTTGGGCCTCTGAGTCTGACAGTCACCTGATGCTGGTAGCCCCGCCCATCACCCCCCCCCCCACCTGGAACAAAGCTCAAGGGGGAGGAAAGCCCTGCAGGCAGAGATGGCAGAGTTCCTTCCCCTGTTAGTTTGTGTGTATCCACTGGGCTGATTAGCAGTTGTCCCAGCTTGCTATTTTGCATTGCTCTCCTTTGCTCTAGCCGTCACCAAGCCAGGCCGAACCCACCTAAAGGAGTCTGAAGGCAGAACTCCTCAGAAGGTGAGAGTCAATACAGTCCTGACAATAACTCAGTCAGAGACATTGAGGCTCAAAAGGTTGATACTTTTAACCATGGTCACACAGCTGGCCTGTAGTGGAACAAGGATTTGAATCCAGAAAGCCTTGACTTTAGGATCCAGTCTGTTAATCATAGTACTGGGCTGGCATCTAGAGAATATTGGGGCCAACATTGGCCCCCACATTTCCAGAAGGGTGCAGACAGAGCAAAGCAAGTATGGCAGACAGCTACCAGGAGAACAGGAGAGGCTGAAAATCTTTTCACATGAAAAAACTTAGGGATTTTTATACAAGATAAAAATGACTTGGGGACTTCCCGTTGTGGCGCAGTGGTTAACGAATCCGACTAGGAACCATGAGGTTGCGGGTTCGGTCCCTGCCCTTGCTCAGTGGGTTAACGATCCGGCGTTGCCGTGAGCTGTGGTGTAGGTCGCAGACGCGGCTCGGATCCCGCGTTGCTGTGGCTCTGGCGTAGGCCGGTGGCTACAGCTCCGATTCAACCCCTAGCCTGGGAACCTCCATATGCCGCGGGAGCGGCCCAAGAAATAGCAACAACAACAACAACAACAACAACAAAAAGACAAAAGACAAAAAAAAATGACTTGGGTGTAGTTCCTGCTGTGGCATGGTTGGTTAGGAATCTGACTGTGGTGGCTCAGGTCACTGTGGAGATGCTGGTTCAATTCCTGGCCTGACACAGGGTTCAAGGATCTGGCATTGCCACAGCTGTGTCTCAGATTCAGTCCTGGCCCTGGGAACTTCCACAGGCTGCACTCCTGTGGGTGCAGGCATTAAAAAAAAAAAAAAAAATGACTTGGGGGAATGCAATGACTGCCCTTGAGCACCGAAAGAGATGGTATATGGCAAAGCAGCAAGGTTTATTCTACACATCAGGCTAAGGACAAGAGAGAGATTTTGAATTTCTAAAGATTAGAGTTATGCTTTTTGAAGTACTGAGCTCCCCAACATTGAAAGCATTCAAGCAGATGCTGGACAGCCATGGGTCAGGTTTTCTACTCCGAGAGGCTACTCTCCCTCTCTTCTCAAAGTGCCTACAGCACTGCTAAGATCTACTAACTCAGCACCTTCATTGCTATTGGTTTCATGATTATATACTTCATGTAGCTTTATTGAGGCAATATTCATAGATCGTACAATTCCCCCATTGTAGACAATTTGATGGTTCTTAGGAAATTTATAGTTATGCAACCATCCATAGTTCTGTTTTAGGACACTGATTATTGCTTTTGCTTTCCAAGAATGTTATCAGCATCCAGGGTAGGTCCAGGTCTCCCCTGCCCTCATAATGCATCTCTGTGCCCTGGCTCTTCCCCTCCATCCATTGCTCATTGCCCAGGTGTGTCAGTTGACACAGTTCTGCACATGATGCTCTGTATCCCTGGTTTGGGGCCCTCCCCAATGTCTCCTCTGGGCACTTTGCTGCCTTCCCTCCCCCTCTGCCAAACTCTGGAGGCCAGAGCCCACAGCAGTAGTATGTGTTGGAAGGACTCATGTCCCTGGTGGCCCAGACCTGCATTTGAATTACGGCCATGGGGCCTCCAGCAAGTCATTTCGTATTCTTGAATGCCGATGTCCCTCTTTGCAATGCAGATATAATATATATGCCGTGCTGGTGGGACAATTAGAGATGATGTATGTAAAGTGCCTAGAACAGTACCCAGTATGCTCAGTAAATACTAGAGATTACTGCTTCGTGATTGCGATTGTTGCTACCGCCTTTATTATTATCGGCACTCAACGAGTCCTGGTGCTCTGGGTGCCTGTCTTGCCTTTCTCTTCCAGGCATACCCCTGGCTGTGGTTTTCTGCGGCACTCTTGGTGTCCAGGAAAGTAGATAGGTGGCTCCTGCTCTTGGAAACCCCTGTGGTCCATCCCAGCCAGGGCTGCGTGTCAGTGGGATGGAGCAGCAGCACCACCTAGTGGCAGTGAGCAGCAGCAAGCTATTTACTGGCCAAATTGGTAGCTGGCCTAAGGATTGGGTGCACTTTGGAGGTCACCTAGTGCAGTGGTCCATCTAGTGCTTGCATGTTGGCCACAGGATCCTCCTAGAAGCCTTTCCATGCCATGTACTAGAGTAAAAGAATAAAAATCAAAATAGGAGGAAAGTGCTTCGTGTGGTACTCCTCAAAGACCACCAGGTGGTGAAGGACAGACCAGTGGTTAGTGGTGTCCTAGGGCTGGGAGGTGTGAAATGGGAGTGACTGCTACAGGCTGCAGGCTTTCTCTTCAGGGTGATGCAAAGGTTCTAAAATTTATTGTAGTGATCTGTCTCACCGTCTGTGAGGATACTAAAACCAGTGAGCTGTGATGGGCGAACTGTATAGGTATGTGAAGTATATCTCAATAAGGCTGCTGCCAAAAAAGGTGAAAAGAATATCAAAAATGTCGAGTGAAAAAAAATGGGTCTCCAGAGCATACTGTCCGATTTTCTGTGTACTGTTTGACAACCTCCACCAGATATCTGTGGACAAAGGACTCAGGTCACCTTAAGGCGTCATGCTTCACCTCACTTGAAACCTACCTCCACAGTAGAAAGTCACTTGTCTTGAGCAACTCACATGCAAATGTCCTCAGCCCTGTTAAGGCGTTATTTTAAAGAGATCAAATTACATGATCTACAATGTATAGGACTGACTTGTGGACCACCCCCCATTACGCTTATATTCTCGGTATTCACAGAGAACTGTACCCAAGGAAATCAAGGGTCAGTTTGAGTCCAGCTGAATCCAGCTAGTGAATGGACAGAGCCCTAATTTCAGCCTTGGCCTTTGATTCCAGATTCAGAGCTCTCACCATTCTGATAGGGTGACTGGGCGACCATTCATCCCCCATTATGCCCCGTGCCCCTGCATATTATTGGAAGCATCCCTTCCCCTCTCAAGGTAATACATTCCAGTCACCTAACTATAGGGCAGTCTTTTTCCTGGGGCTCTGCCTCATCTGTCATCAGGTTGGTGCTTTAGGACTGGGGCAGGCTAATAGCATCTCAGCATTTCCCAAAGCACCTACCAGCTCCCCAGGTCCCTCCTCTGCCCAGAAGAGGCAAATCCATAGAAACAGGAGGTAGATTAGTGGTGGCCAGAGGCCACAGGGGAGTTAGGAATAGGAAATGGATCCAGGGTTTCTTTTGGGGGGTGATGAGCACATCTAAAATGACTAGTGGTGGTTGCACAACTCTGAGTATAGGTTAAAAATCACATTAAAAAAAAAGAAAAAGAAAACAAAGTGAGCATGGGACAGAGTAATGTGCTTTTTAAAATAAGCATCCCTCGGAGTTCCCGTCGTGGCGCAGTGGTTAACGAATCCGACTAGGAACCATGAGGTTGCGGGTTCGGTCCCTGCCCTTGCTCAGTGGGTTAAGGATCCGGCGTTGCTGTGAGCTATGGTGTAGGTTGCAGACGCGGCTTGGATCCCCCATTGCTGTGACTCTGGCGTAGGCTGGCAGCTACAGTTCTGATTAGACCCCTAGCCTGGGAACCTCCATATGCCGCGGGAGCGGCCCAAGAAATGGCAAAAAGAAAAAAAAAAAAAAAGGCATCCCAGCTAGTATTATTAGCATCTCCCATGGTTAGGAAAGGACAGATGATTCAGTAGGATCAGGAGGTAAATAGAGCAGGAAAGATTAAACATAGCCCCCATCTCATCCCACTTCAGTGCTAATTAGTTTGTGGCCAGCATGCTGTTCACGCTTGGACATTTATAAGAGATCCCCAGAAAAACATCGGGTAAGGCATCCAGAGGTCTGAGACATTGAACCTCACAACCCTCTGAATAGCTGTCCCCACTTAACAGCTCAACAAACTGAAGCTCAGAGATATGGAAGCAAAGTGTAACAGGCCTGAGGCCAAGCAGCTGGTGAGGGGCACAGCTGGGATGTGAACACGCTTTCAGGGACCCTAGTCTTTGCTCAAGGCTACTACACTGAAGTACCCCCCAGCCTTTCCCAAATCACCAGCTCCAGAGTCCTAGAAAGGCAGTAGCTGAAGGTGTCCCGTAAGATAAGAGTGGGGAGTACTGCTGATGGCAGAAGGGCCAGCACAGCACCTTTGCAGTTCTTGCCTTTTGCACAAGTGCTGTGGGGGTTCTCAACAGCACGTCGGCTGAGATGGAGAGGGAAAGGGATTTTAAAGTGGCTCAAGACATCCAGAAGCACATGGATGGCTGTCCTCCCCTCTGTCCAAAGCAAGGTCTTTATTGTCCAGCCAATCAACACATGTTCACCCAGGCCTAGTGCTGTACCAGGCACACGGTATTGAGCATAAATACAAAAGTGTAAGACACAGGTCCTGCCAGTCTGAGGTGTACAGTCTAAATGTTTCTCAGGACTTAACCCCATGAGTAAAAATCAAATCTGGACTCTGTAGCCAGGAGTACAATGAGCATTCTTTAAAGTCACTATTTGAAAGAAAAACATTACATCCCACATTTATCATGGCATGAAAGTTCTTCCTAGTTATAGCTACTACATTGCTGTCAATAAACACGGTTTACTTTTGTTAAAATTCACCTAACATGTTCCTCCTTGGCAAAGGAATTTTAAAAGGTAGTAGTGGAAGAGCTTCGGTGCAAATTTGGCCAACAGCTGTCTGGGCAAAAGTGCTCTAGATACCGAGTGACTGAGCTCATTTCCGGGCCATTTCTCCGACTGTTCTGAGGACAACTTAAGACATCTTTCCACCGAAGACATTACTCCCAGCCAGATGAGGGAGTCAGGGCTACGGAGAGTGGTCTGGACGAGACATTCTTCATAGCGAACTTTAGCACCAACCACCTCGGGGACCACACCAGGGGCTGCCGGGAGCTTCACCCCCCCGTGTTGACCACCTGATTCTCTGACAGACGCACAGAACTCACAGGCGTGTGGTTCTGGGAATAGCAGCTCATCCAAACCGAAGGCTGGACTGAGACACTGTACACAGTGACGGTTCCACCCCAGGAGGGAACGTCCAGCTGTGAGCGGAGAACATTCAGCACAAAGCAGACACGTGGGAGCAGCGGTCTCAGGAGCCTGAAGCCCGGGGCGGTGATGCAGGCACACAGGCTCCACCGGCACCTCCTGCCTTAACTGGACCCTGCGCGTGCGGCTGTGGAGCCCGGGGAAGAGCCTTTGCTGCGTGCTGGGGTCACGACCCCAGGGTCTCCATTTGGCAACTAAGAGGCAAAGAAGGAAAGGACTGGATGCTTTTCTAGAGTTTCTAGGTCCTGATACCCTCATGGAAAAAGACCACCGATTCCTTTCAATTAAACCAGGAAATCCAGGTTAGAATATCGCTTCAGGGAAAAGTTCAAATTTGAACTTCTTACCTGCAGGAAGCAAGAGCCTTTTTCTCTTGAGGACCACTTGCTTCAAAGCACTGAAAGGTGAGCTGCTAGCTCTGGCAGTGATGGGAAAAGGATGCCAAAGTCTGAGCGGACCCCAGGTGGGCAGAGACGCCAGACCCAGGATGGCACAAAGGAACTCGGTCCCCGCCCACCCTCCGCCTTCTTCCCATCTCGAGGCCACTCTGGTTGTTGTGCACGGAGCCTCCTGGGCCCCTGCATCCACTGCCAAACTGGCCATCACGGCCATTAAAATGGAAGGTAGCATTTAAAATGTAACACTCGTTGTTCATAACATGTAAGACTGGTTTCCCTAGCACATGTATAAGGCACCATGTGAGAAAGCTGCTCCCACGCCCGGCCACACGCCCACACTCGGCTCCTCACACGCACACACGCACACAGAGAGGCCAGCTGCTTTGGCCATGATGCACAGGGAACGGAGCGCTTCCCGTCACTTCTGGTTTTTGAGCTGGTTGGAGAGCCAGTCCAGGCCTTCGTAAAGCCCATCTCCACTGGTGGCACAAGTAGCCTGAATGTACCAGTTCCTCTGGCGGAGGGAGTGTAAGCCGAGCTTGTCTGTTATCTCTGCTGCATTCATAGCATTGGGAAGATCCTTGAAAGAGAATATTCAAATGTCAGTTTATAAATGTTCCATCCACGTAACAGAGTATGAAGCTTTTCCCCCAAACCTGCTCTTAACCCACAAGCTTATCTCTAGCCTCCCAGTGGCTCAGGCCCTAAACCTTGAAATCATCCCAAATTTTTCTCTCTCTCCTCTCACAACTCCATGCTAGGAAATGCCCCCAGCTCTATCCTCAGATATATTCAGAACCTGCCACTTCTCACCATCTCCATAGCTGTGCCCTGCACCTACCATCGTCTATCATTTCTTCCTTGGGTTAGTGAAATGACCTCTGGTTGGTCCCCCCACTTCCGTTCTTGTTCCCAGGGAGTGTATCCTCACCTCGCAGTCAATGAAAGATCAAAACCCTGCGACAGCTCCATCTCCTGGGGTCCCTTAGGATGTTCTGTGAGGCCTTGGTGACCTAAGCCCCTGTGACCCCTCCTCATTGTCCTGCTTCACTTTTTTAATACAGCACTCACCGCACGTTACTGTATCATAAAACTGACTTCAGTGTGCGTATTCTCTGCCTCCCCTAACAAGAATGCAAGCTTTACTGGGGCAGGGATCTCTATCTTGTTCTCTGATGTATTCCAAGTGCCTAGAACTGTGCCTGGCATGTAGTGAGGTCAGACTGAATTGGAATAAATCAGCATTAAAGAGCAAGGCAGATCTGGCTGCAAGGATATGGAAGGACATCAAAGCTATGCTAGGGGAAGAAGCAGGTTGCAAAGCAATGCAGAATATGATCTCCAGAACTGAAATATGAATATAATCATATAATCGCCGCTTATATAGGCACAGGGAGTTACATCTCTAGAAAGAAGTATGAGAAATTTAACAATGTCTTACCCTGAAGAGTGGGGCTAGAATGTTTCACTTGCTATTCTGAACTGTCTGCGTGTTTATACCATGAGCATGTTCTGTTTTTATAATTGAAAAGCACAAGTGTTATTTTCTTTTAGGAAAGTCTGTTACGTTCAAACTGACATTGATCCTAGTGGTAGGGTCATAGCTGAGTGAGTGAAGATCGACTCTCCCCTGAAAATCGTGCTGACAAAGAGCTAGATGACAAGAGAAAATGCTTTGAATAAATCCGAAGTGACGAACAGGATGCAGCACCACCCGAACAATATGATCTCCCTTATATAACAAACATCGTCACGGAGGAGAAAGTGGAAGGAAACACATCACAACGTGACGGTGGATATCCAGGCTGGAGCAGTCCACAGGATTCTGCCTTCTCGTCCACGCTTGGTTCAGCTTTGAGTCCTAAGGCTGCATGGTTCTACCTCCTCCTCCCGCTCCTTTTTTACTGCTTTATGTTATATTTACACAGTTTCTCCAACGATAGGCCCCATCTGATCCAATCTCATCTTCTCCTTTGCTCCCCCTACTCCCCACTCCATCCCTGCTGCACTGGCTGCCTTGCTGTTCCTAGAACAGCCTGGCTCTCTGCCTGCTGGACTTCGGTCTCTGCTCAGATGTCGTCTTATCAGAGAGGCATTCTGGCCCTTCCTCCAAGAAAACTCCTCCCGGACATATTACATGTTATTTATTGACTGACTCCCTACTAAAATGTAAACTCCATGAACACAGGGATTTTTGTCTGTCTGGTTCACTGCTATATCACCAATACCTAAAATGATGTCTGGATCTTAGTGAAAGTCAGTGGCTATTTGTTGAGCAAGTGAACGAATAGAAAAACAGGAGGTGAAGGGGAGGGTCATGGTAGCAAGTGAAGAGAGGGAGGCAGGCATCTAATTAAATATGCAGAAAGCCAGAGACATACCTGTTTATTTACAAACACCAATAAAACTGCATCTCTGAGCTCATCTTCAGCTAACATTCTGGTTAGTTCTTCTCGGGCTTCATTGACCCGCTCTCTATCGTTACTGTCGACCACAAAAATCAGACCTGGAAAGAAATCGCAAGTGTATTAGTAATCAGAACCTGGGAAGGGCAGCTGTTTACATGTCCTCACAGCTTCTCCCTGCTTACGAGTGTGGTTTCACCCAAAGCAATCAATACAGAAGGATGTATGATCGCTAGAAGTGGGAAGCCTGCTGTACAGGCAACTAGCCTTTTTCAGAGGCATCATAGCCCTTTACCAGATTATCAATAACAAGAACATAGAGAGCAAACAAGAACACAGAAAAGGTTAGGGGTTTTTTTTGGTTGTTGTTGCTGTTGTTTTTTGGCTGCCCTGCGGCATGTGGAGTTACCTGGCCAGGGATCAGATCTGAGCCATGCCAGATCCTTTAATCCACTGTGCCCGGCTAGGGATCGAACCTGCGTCCTGGCACCACAGGGACATCGCCAATTCTGTTGCACCACAGCACGAACTCTTAGGCTCTTTTTTTCTTCCCCCCATCTTTTTAGGGCCCACCCACAGCATATGAAAATTCCCAGGGTAGGGGTCAAATCTGAGGTGTAGCTGCTGGCCTACACCACAGCCACGGCAACGCGGGATCCGAGCCACATCTCTAACCTACACCACAGCTCATGGCAAAACCAGATCCTTAACCCACTGAGCAAGGCCAGGGATCAAACCTGCATCCTCATGGATACTAGTCAGATTTGTTTCCACTGACCAAAATAGGAACTCCTCCTAGGCTCACTTTTAATCACTTCACTTCTACATCATGCCTACATGATGAAGACCCAATAAAAATCTATGGACACCCAAGTTCAGGTAAGTTCCCTCCTGGTTGCCAATGCTCTGTGCACGACACACCGATGCTGGCTGCATGAGAAGACGACACAGGCTTTGGGTGTGGGACCTCAGATCTGTGCATCTCTTCCCTTGGCTGGTTCCTTTGTGTTCTTTTGCTATAACAAAACTGTGATCCTGGGTATAGCATTTTCCTGAGTCCTGTGAGTTGTTTTAATGAATTATTGACCCTGAGGGGATAGTGGGAAGTGCCACACTTGGAGCCAGCTGAAAAAAAAGGGAATGTGGTCTGCAGAGCCCCAAATTTGAGGTAGTATCTGAGAGTCTTGAGCTCTTAAGCTGTGACGTCTGGCCCAACACCAGGTGGTTGGTGTCAGGAGTCTTTGCAGCATCCCACACTACACAGCAGCACAGAAATCCCAGGAAGCAAGAGTAGGTCGAAGAAAGGTACTACCCCAGTTGTCTCTGGGCAAAGGTGGCTGAAACCTGCACAGGCCTGGTCACTGCCACACTGGCTGGAGGAAGAGGTGGGGCTGGACGAGGTGCCCAGGAGTCACTATCCAGACCAGGATGGGGAGGACTCTTAGCAGTGGTCCTCGTGATAGTAACGGTGATGACAGCTTGGTGGTTAGCTGACAACAGGCCCTCTATGAGACAAACCAGGAGGGAGCTGCCAAAAGAACTAATTTGATCTGAGGCTGTATCAACTGGAGTGCTAGCAGTTCAGTTTCTAAAATATGGGCAATAAAAAGCCGACTCTACTGTACATTAGTGAGAGTTAGGTGGTCAGTGGTGGACCCCACGCTCTAAGACACAGGCAAACTGGAGGGATCCAAAGAATGACTAGGATGGCAGAGGAATCAGATACCATGTCACAGGAAAAATAACGTGCATGACTGGGAAAACTTTACTTTGGGAAAATACTCATTGGGGGGACTGAGCTGTTTTCAAATATCTAAAAGCTATGACATAAAGAGAGGTCCAACTTGTTTTATAGAGGAGGTCAAGGTGATAAAGGGTCAACAGAACTGAAGGTGCAGTGGGCTGTCTCAGGAGGCACACCTGTCACTGGAGACATCTGTGTGCAGCTAAGCCGCCACTTGGGACACTGCAAAAGGGACTCTGCTGGCAGGAAAAGGGTAGTGGGTTCCAATGACCTCTGGCTTCCTTCTGACAACGAGATCTCATAAGCAGGCCTAGGAGGGAACACCGGTGCTGGCCCTCTCCTTTGCTGCTCTCCAGGCCCACCCAACAGCTGCCGGAGCAGCTCCCTCCGACAGGCGGGAGCTCCCACGGCTTCTGGATGTTTGGGGCTTACATGAGAGTCAAAAGTCGTGTCTGTTACATCACATGAGACCAAAAAATGCAGAACATTCAAAATTCCCCCCAAAGATTTGAGAGGCTGCCAGTAAGTTCTGGACTCTGATCCTATCTAAGCAAATGAAATCCTCAAATTTGAGGAGATCCTTAGTCTCCAATTCAAAAATAACAGGATGGAAGCTGACCCCTCTGTCATTCCTAATAAAAATAAGGCTTTATAAATATTAGGTCCCATTTTATACTCTTTTTATTTAAATCCTTATGTGAGAAACAAAAGAACCTAGCATCAGACCGACTATGCTTTCGAACTAAGAAAACCTAGAAAAGGCAAATTTACACATGAATAGTGTACCGTAATTTGTTTTTTAAAGTGGGGAGGGATATATATCTACAGCTGTTTGTATATGCACAAAATATCTTTGGACAGATACACAAGGAATAAAGATGGTTGTCTATGGGTGGGGAACTGGGTGGTTAGGAGGCAGGAATGAGATGGTGACTTTTCACTATATACTTTTATTTCTCTTAAAAGTTTTAACCATATAAATATATTGCCATTTAGCAAATTAAAATAACTGAACCTGTAATCAAGGGAGAAAAATCTTTCCACATTAAAACTAATGGACCATTTTATGTGAGAGCTAAGCTTTCATTAATTCTGTCCAACTCAACATACTAGACAGACTGACTGTTGGGAAGTTGGCAGGAAAAATAAGAGCAATGTCAAGATTACTAAGGGCTGAAACATTTGGACCCACCAGACGGCAAATCCAGTCTTCAAACAGTCCCCATTTCCTGATATGAAGAGTCTAAATCCACCCCAGGAGCTCCCGTTGTGGTTCACTGGGTTGAGAACCCGACCAGTATCCATGAAGATGCGGGTTCAATCCTTGGCCTCGCTCAGCATTGCCGTGAGCTGTGGTATAGGTTGCAGATGCGGCTCGGATCTGGTGTGGCTGTGGCATAGGCTGGCAGCTGTAGCTCCAATTGGACCGCTAGCCTGGGCACTTCTATATGCTGCTGGTGTGGCCCTAAAAAGACAAAAAATAAATAAATAAATGACCCACCCCAAGGTCCTAGAATATATAGCCAGTTCCCCACCATCAAAGCAATAGTTACCAAAGTTCAGTAAAATTAGGCTTGTTATAAACAGAATATTGAAAACAAAAAGGCATTTCAATTTGGTGACTTGAGTGTGACAGCTCTTAACAGGATGGGTAAAGGGAACCTTTCTAGGGAATGAGGACATAAAACCTCTACTAATTTGGGCTCTGTGACAGTTAATTTTATGTGTCAGCTTGCTTGGGTCACAGGGTGCCCAGACATTTGGTCAAACAGTCCTTCTGGGTGTGTCCATGAGGGTGTTTCTGGATGAGATTAACATCTGAATCAAGACACTAAGTAGACACCCCTCCCCAAGTGCCCGAACCCAAACCAGTGAAGGTCTGAATAGAACCAAAAAAATTAAGAGAATTCACGCTCTAACTTCCAGCTGGGATATCTGTCTTCCGCCTTTGGACTGGAACTTGCACCATCAGCTCTCCTGGTTCCCCAGCCTGCCAAACACAGATTCTGGGACTTCTCAGCCCCCATAACCATGTAAGCCCATTCCTTATAATAAATCTTTATTATATATATATATAATACTATATATATGATTTATTATATACATATAATATCTATGTATGTATATCCATTCATCCAATTGGTTCTATTTTTCTGAAGAACTTAAACTAATACAGGCTCTTATCTGAGTGCCTACTACTCTCCAACCACAGAACTAAGCATTTTATAAAATCAACCTCATTTAAGCCAAATGATCCAGCACAAGAGGTATCACCTCTATTTTATAGATGAGGAAATTGAGACAGGAAAGATAACCTTCCTAAGGTTTCATAGCAAGGCTGTGGTTCAAATCCACACTTTCTACTTTTATTATTCATCAGGAATTGCAATAGTTTGAACAATATGGCAAGTTGTCAATCCAGATTAAATGGACGCTCTGAGTGTCAAAAGTTGTACTGTCTGCAATGGACTAAAACACAAAGATATAAAAATCTAAGTGTCAGTCATGGAAAGTTGGGTATCACGTTGTTTCTCTGAAAAATCAATGAAGGGAAAGGAAAAATCAATGAAGGGAAACATTGATTTCTTACACAAACTATACTTAAGAGAAACCAAATATCTGATGAAGGAATGCTTTGCTTAGAAGGACTGCAGCTGATAAATGCAGTTGTGATGACAGAAAAAGAAAATGGAGAGATAAACTGTTGTAGATTAAGAGACTAAAGAGACATAACAATGAAACATGGTGTGTAAACTTTGATTCCTGATGCAAACAAACCAAATGTGGAAAGGACATATCTGATACAATTGGGGAAATTTGAATAAGGATCAGGGTACCAGCCATTAAAGAAAGACTATTAATTTTGGAGGTGTGATAATGCATAGAGATTATGTTTTTAAAAAGGCATTATTGGAGTTCCCTTGTGGCATCATGGGTTAAAGATCCAGCGTTGTCACTGCAGGGGCCTGGGTCACTGCTGTGGTACAGGTTCAGTCCCTGGCCCAGGAACTTCCACATGCCATGAACACAGCCCCCCAAAAAGGCATTATCAGTTTGAAATGAACACTAAGGATGTATGCATAAAAGGCATCAAGTCTGGCATTTGCTATAACACACTCTGGGCAGAATGTCAATAACTTGAAGCTGCGTGATGGTTACATGGGGATTCGTTATGTATACTCTTCTGTTTTAAATTTTCCACTAACAAAAGTGAAAAAAATGCGTGATTTTGAGGAAAGGCATGTTAAATCTAGAGAGTGAAGGAATAACTACAAGTAGAGTTAAGGGTTAAGGCAATAGCTAAAATAATGATAAATAATACATAGATAATATAAAGGGACAGTCAGCTTGAGTATTTGGTCTGAAAGAGACTGACAAATACAGGTCTTTACTATGAAACACATGCAATGAAAACACCACGAAATTCTAAAATGACTATGTAGATGCCACATGGGTATGATTTTATATGACAATCAGGGTGTGAAAATTATGTGAACAGCTTATGGGTATCTTGATAGGCAATATCCTTTAAGATACCATTTATCTAAAATATAATCAATGGGAGTTCCCGTCGTGGCACAGTGGTTAACGAATCCGACTAGGAACCATGAGGTTGCGGGTTCGGTCCCTGCCCTGGCTCAGTGGGTTAACGATCTGGCGTTGCCATGAGCTGTGGTGTAGGTTGCAGACGCGGCTTGGATCCCGAGTTGCTGTGGCTCTGGTGTAGGCCGGCAGCTACAGCTCCGATTCGACCCCTAGCCTGGGAACCTCCATATGCCGCGGGAGCGGCCCAAAGAAATAGCAAAAAGACAAAAAATAAATAAATAAATAAAATATAATGTAATCAATGAAAAAAACTCAGGCTAATAGGGGAGTGGGACACATGAAACCCCTGACTTTTCAGAAACCAATGGTAAGGAAATAAGGTAGTGATGTGGGACATTCATGTCTATTCACGCATTAGTAGAATAACAGGGCAGCAGGGAGGGACTGCAGCCACACAGGACGCTGGGATTTGGAGTTCCAGCCATTCCTGTTCTATCTCTTTTCTTGCCATAGGCATGATTTTTAGATATTCTCAACAGGTTTAAAAGAGTTTCAAATTATGAATTCAGACTCTTCCAAAATCGGTACTTTAACCAAGGCACATATAACTTTCGCTGAACTAAAAAGATAAAAGTCATTAAGACAACCACTTTCAAACTGTTCTGGATTAAGAGGCAAGTCCTATGTAAGGCATTAAAGGCCAAGTACTTTTTCAAGGAAGGCAGGGACTGCTTCTCAAAGAGACCTCCCCAGTAAGTATAAGTGGGTCATCAGAGGAGAAGGAGTGACTGACAGTCCAAATAAAGCCTAGCACCACAAGGATTTGCTTCAAGCGTCCAGCTTTAGATGCGCCTAACAGAAATGGTCCCAAGGCTAGAAACCGGGTAACCTTTACCTTGTGTGTTCTGGAAATAATGTCGCCATAAAGGTCTGATTTTGTCTTGGCCACCGACATCCCAGACTGTGAAGCTGATGTTTTTATATTCCACCGTCTCCACATTGAAACCTAAATTGGGAAGAGGCAGAAAACGTTTAATGAAGACTTTTGCTGGTTCAACAATTCAAAGTAATTTCAGCTAACATTTGGACAGTGTTTTTAATTTACAAAGCAACTTGCCAGTCAAAGATCTATAGCTTACAAAACAGACTGTGTTAGTCAGCTTGCTCCCCTATTCATCACGACAGGTGTCTCAAAGCTACTCTTCCCCAATTTCCCACCTCCCCTCTCTTCCTACAGATTTTTTTTTTTTTGCTTCTATTTAGGGCTGCACCTGCAGCATATGGAAGTTCCCAGGCTAGGGGTTGGATCAGAGCTGCAGCTGCAGGCCTACACCACAGTCACAGCAATGTGGGATACAAGCTACATCTGCAGCCTACACCATAGCTTGCGGCAACCAGATCCTTAAAACCCACAGATCGAGGCCGGGGATCAAACCCGCATCCTCATGTATACTATGTTGGGTTCTTAACCCACTGAGCCACAATGGGAACTCTCTCCCTGCAGATCTTATGGCATACCTCAGGGCAAACAGAAGCCACCAGTGGGAATGCTTCCACCTCCCACGACCCAATGGAGAAACCCACCTACCCCTTCACCCATAATTTTCTCCCTCTCGCTTGGAACAATGGAAGGGGGCATCTATCCAGTGCCAGTTCCATCCACACTGGGAGCTTCTACTCTGACTATTTTCAGCCCCTCTCCAAAACTTCCAGCCTGTTCTCCACAGCATGCTTAGGTTGTTTACATCTTTCCAAAAAAACCCTTTCTGGGGAGTTCCCGTTGTGGCCCAGTGGGTTAAGAACCCAACTAGTATCTAGAGGATGTGGGTTCTCTTGGCCAAAGCAAGCCACGTGGCCAGGCTCAGCATCACTGTGGAAGAGGACTGCACAGGGGTGTGGCTACTGAGGGGCATGATTCACTGGGGGCCATGAGTTTAACAATCTACCACAAGATCAGTATTCAGTTCATTCACCAAATATTTACTGGACATCCACTATGTGCCAGGCATTTTGCTAGGTGCTTGGGGAGAGTGGTGAACAAGGCAGACGTGGCGCCGCTCTCATTTACATTTTGGGAAGAGAAACGATGAGAAAGCAATGACAGATGTGCTGAGAGTTACTAAGAGGTTCAGGTTGCTATGGAAACATAACAGGGGAAAACCCATCCAAGGGGTCAGGAAAGGTGCCCCTGTGAAATGATGCTTAAACTGAGACCAAAAGAATGAGCTGGCACTAGCTACGTAAAGGGGGGAGGGAGGGAGGAAGAAGGCAGGAAAGCAGTCAGTCCGCAGAGAGGAAATGACATAGAAAGAGATCCAAACACATTGTCTAAGGCAGAGTAAGCTGGAAAACAACACAAAGATAGTCACCAAAATCACAGTGTTTTTTAATACCTGCTTACATGTCTTTTGATGTATTACATTATGGAAGCACGAATTATTTTTATAATTGGAGAAAACCAAGCAATTACGCTGTTTTCATTATGGACCGTAACATTTTTAAAATTGCGGGTATGAACATTTTCTCCATCTGGTTTCCTCCTTTAAATGTTGCAATCTCTGCAGCTGCTGCCCAAGTTGGAAGTTGATCGGTCCATTCCCATGCCTAATCCAACATTTGGAGCACTACTCACATTCATATGCTATCCTGGGGAGCCTCTTCTCGTCCAAGAGTTTGGCTGGAGGCGATCCATAAGGCAAAGACTAAGTTCTGTCAAAACTGCCCTTGCAAAAGCCTTAAATAGTTGACAAAATACACTGTGGGTTTGCAGGAATAACTACACCGCCAGATTGTCCTCCAGCATTGGAACAAATCAGATCCTTCAGCTGACCACCAGCTCAAGTAGCTGGCACGAGCCAGAGTGAAGAAGGAAAAAAAAAAAAATCACACTACATCTTTATACACTGGGAGCATACTCGGTGTGAAAAGATGCTTCCACTTAGAAAGGCCAGCTGGAAGGAAGACCGAAGAGGAAGCAACCAGTCCTAGCTCCCATCTCACACTTAGGCTGGGACACCTGCTAACTGAGAGGAATGAAGGGCATAACTGCCCGGACTGCTTTCATGACTGTTGTCGTCTTTTTCGCTAAGCGGATAGGTTATGTTTCTTCCAACTAAATGTGTTCATATGACTCCCCTGTAATCCTAGCAATGTGCCAGACGTGCCAGGGAGCAACTGGAAAATTATGTATTACCTGGCTTAAAAGTTTACACTCTTAGACAAGATTTTCAAGAAGAAACATGCCATAAAATAAGACGTGTATAAAAGGTAACGTGTTACAGTGTAAACGGTCCCGTCCCAGGCCGTCAACATACCGATTGTAGGGATGGTTGTCACAATCTCTCCCAGCTTCAACTTATATAAGATGGTGGTCTTCCCAGCGGCATCCAAACCCACCATCAGAATCCGCATCTCTTTTTTCCCAAAGAGACTTTTAAAGAGTTTTTCAAAAACGTTCCCCATTGTAATTGAATTCTGTTACCTGAAGGAAAAGAGAGGCAAATCAAGTAGTTGTTATTTGCAGAAATACAGACATACAAATACAAGGTATATACATGAAATATAAGTTTCTAATAGAGGTGGCGCCTCGTAAAAATGAAACAATTTTAAGTATCGTTTGGCCAATAAAGAGCAGAGTATCTTGTCTTCAAAGGGCAACTCAACTAAGCCTTTTGATGCCCTGCCAAAAATTTCCGTTTTTCCACTGCAGCATCCAAGTGAGATAGGTGGAAGCACAGTCTCAATGGTGGCAGGCTTTAGTTATCTGAAGTACGGAAGCTGTGACACAACAGATACCACTAATACTTCTGAAATGAGAACTTAAGAGCAGAGAACCAGTTTATTTTACACAATGTGAAGCAAAGTCTTTAAGTCAGGGTAAATAGTAACATCTCTTAGAAATTCAGTAGTTGCCTTTGGCTAGCAGACCACATCAATACCCAGAAAAATTTTCAGAGGTGAGGAAATACAGCAATGGGAAACTACACTGCTAACAGAGAAATTAAGTAGGCAAAGAGTTGCAAATATACCATAGCATCCAGTGTTGACCGTTACTCACCTTACTCTTAATTTTTTTTCCCCCTTTGGCTTTGACAGCAGCAGCATTTGGAAATTCCTGGGCCAGAGATCAAACCTGCACCAGGGCAGTGCCCTGAACCACAGCAATGGCCAGAATGGATCTTTAACCTACTACACTACCAGAGAACGCCTTAATCAATTTTTTTAACTTTTTTTGACATATAGATATAGGAGTCCCCACTGTGGCCCAACGGGATCAGTGGTTATCTCTGCAGCACCAGAACACAGGTTCGATCCCCGGCTTGGCACAGCGGGTTAAAGGATCTAGCACTACTGCAGCTTCGGCACAGGTCACAAGTATGGCTTGGATCTGATCCCTGGCCTGGGAACTCCATATGCCTCAGGGCAGCCAAAAAGAGGGGAAAATAATACAATTTACATATAGATATAAACATACATGATAACATTTACTTCAATGAAATGTCATAAACCAAATCAAAAAATGATTTGGTTGTGCCCAGATTTCCTCGTGCCCCTTCCCAGTCATTACTCCCCAAAAGGTGTACTGACATCTAACTGCATAAATGCTCAGTATTTTATTTTTCAGTAGAGTGCATGAAAGATTATATAAAAGAAGCCAATAGCAAAGACAGATTGGCTTTGCTGAAATTTACTCTACATCTTTAATTTTAACGAATCAGCCTATTTGAAGTGTGAGTCACATTCCAATTAAAGACTTAGAAGCAGTACTGAATACAACCCTTGTTTCCCTTTCAACTGCAAACCAAAGGAAAACTTTACTCCTGGGCAGAGCAGGGATAAGATGGAACAAGAACAGTCCATCTCCCATTCATCAGAACCCTAGGGACCTCAGAGGGGAGGTCACCAAATTCGAGGCCCCACCTCTAAAACTGAACCTTGTCCTACAGTAGCTTAACTTCATGGATGATGTCCAAGCACACATCGTTTTATTCTACGACCTGAGAAAAGGGTCGGAAAATTTATCCTGCACATAAATTAGGTATAGGCAAACTACTCTAACCAAAGAATGATGCTCAATGTTTTAATCATTCATACAAGAGCCGCACAGAGTAAGTATATAGAAATACAACGCACTGCAGTACTCAAAAAGCTTGTTGGGCGACAAACTAAAGGGTCTTTGTCTTTGTTTCCGAAAAAGGACAAATCTCATAAATGAGAAAAACAGTGAGGAACATGCTGGGAGAAGGAAGGTTACTTCCCACTTGCATGTCCTATGAAGCAAATACTCGATTCCTCCTCCCAACCGCACACAGTATACACATCCCATGTTCTCCCTCCGGCCTCTCTTTTTTCCTACTCATCTGCTGAGCTGCTGCAGACCCTCTGGAAGACGCTGCCGACCCTGGCGCCTCTTTGGCACGCTCACCCTCCCCTCCCATGAGCACCAACTGTCCATCAGGGAGAATTGCGGGAAGATGTCCAGGACAAGAACCGGAGCAAGTGGCCAAGTGGGCGTGCGCAGCGGGTGAGCAGACGCGCCAGGTCCCCGGGGAAGGCCTCCGAGTGTCCCTTCTGCCTGGCCTCCAGGCCTCTTCCTCTCGAAGTGCGGGCCCTCGGGAGAGCAGAGAGCCCAGCAGAGGATGAGAGCCAAGTCTCTCGATCCCCGCAGCCTGGCCATTCTTCTCATAGGGCAGAAAAGGGACAGGGAACCCAAACGCTTTGTGAAGGCCACCTGCTGCTCTCTAGTTTCCCGACCTCTAAAGGTGCGGAAATCCAGCCAGGCCTTCAGCCATCTCTCCCTCGCCTGTGACTCACCTGCCGCCGAACTAAGCACTGGAACCAATACCGCTGCCTTTAAGAATTCGGATCCCCTCCGCAAAATGGCGATAGGCTCGGGGCGGGAGCAGTAACCAACCAATCACTCCCTGACTCTTGGAGTTTATTTCTACCAGTGAGCTCGAAGTCCGTGAGTGACGACAAGTCTGACCAATGCCAAGGAGAATAAAAGCCTAGGAGGGCGGACACCCGCCCCTGGGGACCTAGGCGACGGCACGAAGCTTTGGAAATACCGGCTTCATTCTCCAATGACAACGTACCGCGTCCCGGCGAGACACGCCCATGTGCCCCGGCCCAGTGCTGCTCGTGACCAATCAAAAAAGTAAAAAAAAAAAAAACTCCGATTTGCTCTGCCAATCAACTAGGAAAATTTCCACGGATTGAACGAACCCAGGGAGTATTCGGACCAACTGGGTGCGGGCATGTGGGCGTGGCCAAGGTCTGGGCGTTATTTAAGGAAATTTGCCTGGGTTGAGCTAAAAGTAGAAACTAGTTTGGGGCGTTGGTCTGTGTGGGAAACACCAAGACGCCGACACCAGAGTTAGACATAAGGAAGGTTTCCTATTTAGTGTGAAGCTAGACAGCCGCCCTGTTTTTGAACAGATTTTCAACAGTTGGGAAAAATGCTAGCAACCTGCACCTTTGTTCAGATGCTCAGGACCACGGTCTTGAGAAGTGTTCTCATTAACTCAACACCTAATGCCAACTTGGTTCACTGAAAAGTTTACAAACGCCCGTAAATGGCATATAACTGTGCATTTTAGGAAAAACTAACATCTGTTAATATGTGCCAGGAAATATGTCGAGAACTTGACCTGCATGATATAACGCTCCGTGAACTGGAATCTACTATTATTCCCATTTTACAAAGAGGAAAATGAAATAGTAGGTCAGAGTTTTAAGCTTAGGTCTGACGCCTTAATCTTTTTAACCAAATACTTTCTTGATCGTGATGACTGTATATGTGTATGTATGTGTGTATATATATATGTATGTGTATATATATATGACAGTAAATACAAGAAAGTATGAGAGGTTTTTCTACACGATTCTTTTAAAATTATAATTTCTCCTAACTATAACAAAGTTATAGTCATTTTTTAAAGTATAATAAAAAAAAAAAAGACACTCCCCACCAGAGAGAGAGACGAAAAAGAGAAAAAAAAAAAAACAACACCCATCATCCTATTATCCAGAGGCAGTCACTGTTACCGTTTTGGTTTATTCCTTTCCAGTCATTTTTCCATGAAATTTTACATAGTTCAGATTATGAATACATACAGTCTTCTTTTCCTCTTAATCTGAGACCTACATCACAGCTCACAGCAAGCTGGATCCTTTAACCACTGAGCTACAACAGGAACTCCAGGGATCAAACCTGTATCCTCATGGATACTAGTTGGATTCATTTCCACTGAGCCACAACAGGAACTCCCTCCTCTTAATATCTTAATGAGTATATTCCAGAGTGTTTAACATTTGTCTTAAACATTTTGGAGGGCCATGCCAATGGCATTTGGAAGTTCCCGGGCCAGGAATGGAACCCAAGTCACAACAGTGACAATGCTGGATCTTTAACTACCAGGCCACCAGGGAATTCTGTGTTTGTTTGTTTGTTTTGTCTTTAACAGTTTTGGTAGCTGTGTGATACCCCATTATATGGATATATCTTGATTTATTTAATCATTTTCATGTAATTGTCAATGAAAAATTAATCAGTTGATGTAAGAAAAAATGGAAAATTTTATTCGAGTCAAATTGAGAATTATAACCTTGGGAACAGCCTCTCAGAGAGCTCCAAGAACTCTGCCCCTTAAAAGTCAAAGCACAGGTACATAAAATTTTTGAGACAGAGGGCTATACATCCAATGACATATTATTGACAGTTTACACAATCCAGTTCTACATGTGCTAAGTGAGGAGTGGGTCATGGGTCATCATGGTCCCTTACAAGATTAAGGAGAAAGGCTATCCTCTAAAGAGTTATCTTGTAGGAGTTCCCGTTGTGGCTCAGTGGTTAGGGAACCCGACTAGGATCCATGATGAGGCAGGTTCGACCCCTGGCCTCGCTCAGTGGGTTAAGGATCCAGCGTTGCTATGAGTTGTGGTGTAGGTCACAGATGAAGCTTGGATCCTAAGTTGCTGTGGCTCTGGCATAGGCCAGCAGCTACAGTTCCAACAGGACCCCTAGCCTGGAAACCTCCATGTGCCGCAGGTGTGGCTCTAAAAGACAAAAAAAAAAAAAAACCAAAGAGTTGTCTTGTAGGTGCTAGGAGAATGTTGCTATTTATAGCTGAGCAGACATTTCCGCTGGTAGGGAGTTTGAGTGGATGCATAATGCATACACAATGCACAGTAGAGGAGAAAGGCCAAAGGGCAGAGAAAAAAAATTTATGTTTAAATTTTCCTTGATTTGCCTTAGAACATGAATTTTTATTTCCTCACATTTCAGTATTTAGGTTGTTTTTAAGTTTTTCTCTTATGAATTATGATGCAGTGAACATCTTTCCCCCCTCTTTACTTCATTCCTTGCTAATAAAAAAAAAAAAAAAGAGAGAGAGAGAGAGGAGTTCCAGTTGTAACTCAGCAGATTACAAACCAGACTAGTATCCATGAGGATTCAGGTTTGATCCCTGGCTTCACTCAGGGGTTAGGGATCCAGCGTTGCCATGAGCTGTGGTGTAGGTCTCAGGTGTGGCTCGGATCTGGTGTGGCTGTGGCTGTGACATAGGCTGGCAGCTGCAGCTCTGCTGCAATCCCTAGCCTGGGAACTTCCATAATGCCACACCTGTAGCACTGAAAAGCAAAAAAAGAAAAAAAAAACTTTCAAAAGTGCAATCCCTGGATCAAAACATTAAGATTTTTAAGGCTCTTGATATGCATTACTTGCCAAACTGTTTTCTAAGTAGATCACACAAATTTACATTCCTATCGACCAAATGAAAGCCATCCTTACTTCATCATTTGATAAGCTGTTCTTTAAAAAAGGATTTTTAGTGTTTTTGTTTTATTTACTAATTTGATAACAAAAATTTCTCATGTTGGTTTAATTTTCAGATCTTTATTTGGTTATTTTCTCCAAATATTTACTAGTATTTTATTTCATGTACTACAGATTCCTAATTGTGTCCTGATGACTTGTAAGAAAAGATATAAACTGGTTTTGCCAGCAACTATGAAGTTTATTTGAATAGAGTCATCATAATCTCAAGAAAAAGTGAAATAGCAAAGATAAGGTTTTTTTTAAAACCTGTCATCATTTGTACCTACAGAGAGAATGTTTAGGTTCATAATAATAAAGGGTTTTTTTGCCTCCAACCCTCACAACCCAAGAATATGCTATATTTTAATAAGAGCTGCCTTATGCCTGAGAATAAAACAATCCTCCAGTCCATAAGGCACTCACTTGCTAAAGGATTACCACCATATAGATACATATATATACATATATATTTATTTTATACATATAAGCAGATGGTCCCCAACTTACAATGGTCTGACTTACAATTTCTCCATTTTATGATGGTGGGAAAGTAGCATGCATTCAGTAGGAACCATACTTTGGATTTTGAATTTTAATCTTTTTCTGGGCCAGTGACGTATCATGTTTAATAGCTCTCATGATCTGTGGGTCAGCAGCATGGTTGAGGGTAATCAGCCATGACCACTCTGTACCCAGACATATGATCACTCTGTACCCAGACAGCCATTCTGTTTTTTCACTTCTGGTACAGTATCCAATAAACTACAGGAGATATTTAACACCTTATTACAAAATAGGCTTTGTGTGGAGTTCCCGTCGTGGCTCAGTGGAAACAAATCTGATTAGCATCCATGAGGATGCAGGTTCAATCCCTGGGCTTGCTCAATGGGTTAAGGATCTGGTGTTGCCGTGAACTGTGGTGCAGTTCACAGACTCGATTCGGATCTCATGTGGCTGTGGCTGTGGTGTAGGCTAGCAGCTGCAGGTCCTGTTTGGCCCCTAGCCTGGAAACCTCCATATGCCCCAGGTGTGGCCCTAAAAAGACCAAAAATAAATAAATAAGTAAATAAAATAGGCTTTGTGTGAAATGATTTTGCCCAAATGTGGACTAACGTAAGTGTTCTGAGCATGTTTGAAGTAGGCTAGGTTAAGCTATAGTGTTCTGTAGGTTAGGTGCATTAAAAGTGTTTTTTTGTTTCTTTGGGGTTTTTTTTGTTTTTTTGTTTTGTTTTGTTTTGTTTTGTTTTGTTTTTTTGCTTTTTAGGGCCACACCCACGGCATATGGAGGTTCCCAGGCTACGGGTCAAATCAGAGCTACAGCTGCTGGCCTACACCACAGCCTTAGCAATGCAGGATCCAAGCCTCATCTGCAACCTACACCACAGCTCATGGCAACGCCAGATCCTTAACACACTGAGAGAGGCCCGGGATCGAACCTGCAAACTCATGATTCCTAGTCAGATTCTTTTCTGTGTGCCATGGCGGGAACTCCTTAAATGCATTTTCAACTTATAATATTTTCAATTTATGAAGGGTTTATTTGGACATAACCTCACTGTTAATCAAGGAAAACCTGTAGTTTTTTTTTTGTTTTGTTTTGTTTTTTTTAAATAAGAATATGGGAGTTCCTGTTGTGGCTCAGTGGTTAATGAAACTAGGAACCATCAGGTTGCAGGCTCGATCCCTGGCCTCGATCAGTGGATTGAGGATCTGGCATTGCTGTGAACTGTGGTGTAGGTCGAAGATTCGGCTTGGATCTGGCGTAGCTGTGGCTCTGGCATAGGCCGGGAGGCAACAGCTTCAAGTAGACCCCTAGCCCGGGAACCTCCATGTGCCACAGGAGCAGCCCTAGAAAAGACAAAAAGGACAAAAAAAATAAAAAAATAATAAGAATATGTATAAGGAATATATGGGGGGAGCCTAGAGGGAAAATAGATCTAATTCACTAGTGATTGTATTCAGGAATTGAGGTGGTTTTTTTTTTTGTTTGGTTTTTGTTTTTAACTGATAGAGAGAAAATGTGCTAACTTTATAATGCAAAACAGCTTTTTTTCTTTTTTGTCTCCACCTGCAGCATGTGGAAGTTCCTGGGCCAGGGATTAAACCCATACCACTGCAGTGACCCAAGCCACAGAGTGACAACACTGGATCCTTAACCCACTGAGCCACCAGGAAACTCTGTCAACTTTTTTTTTTTTAAATATAAAATTTTCGTAATTACGAAGGAAGCTTAATAGAAATCATGATCACTCCTCAGGGGAAATTTAACAAGTACAAACCATGGCAATTCCATAAATATAAATTGTTTATGGTAATATTGGTTGAGTGGGATTTTTTTCCCTTAATGAAAAACACTTCTCATCGCTATAATGTTATGTTTGCAGCACAGAAAGTACAAAGCGCTCTTGGGAGAAGCAGAGAGATAATTTCACCCTGACAAATATCTTATTTGGAGATTGCCCCTCCCCCACCTCTGAGTTCAACTTAAAATTGGTTAATATGAAAATGAAATTCAAATAAAATTGGATAATAGTGTTATTAGTATCAGTTATAGCACTCTTGGTAATGGTAGTATCTGTCTTGTAGCTGCTGGGTCAGGTGCTAAATATATTAGGTGCTCCATGATAATGATCTCATCTAATTCTCACATGGAAACATTTAAGTTTAGAGAATTTAAATGAAACAAAGTATACCAGAATCACCATCTTTCCCCTGTGTTGCTGAACTCATCTCTCTATTCTGGTCATGCTCCTGCTCAAGAGATTTGGCTCCCTCCCTTGGTCTGGCCTGCTGTACATATTCCTTGCCCTAGAAACAAACCTCTCCAGTAAACTCACCCCCAGAAAACACACCTTCGCTTTTTCTCAGCAGAAAATATAGTCATCCCCAATGTGGTTTGTGGGCCTCTAAATGTCCCAAGGTTCTAGGCAACTCAGCCCCTCCCGGGAGACTCTGACTTCCATTTCTTGAGATGCATAAAAGCGCATCAGACCAAATATCTGAATGATTCCTTTTCCAAGAGATGCAGGCAGCTCTCTGGACCCACGATGTTATCTTGCAGGGTTAGGCATCCTGGCAAGTGCACTGGGGCTCACACTAAAGGATCATCTGGTTTCCATAGCAACATTCGTTCCTTTCCACAGAGGATCCTATCTCCTGCCCACTCAGACTCTCCAGAATGAATTGATTTTTGTGACTAAAGGTGTTTGTCCTTGATCCTCCAAAGAGAAGATATATTCATCAAAAATAATAACAACTCAACCAAAAAAAACCTGACTGCAGCTAAAATGCTGCATTGCATCAGCTGGTCTTCCTTTCTTTTAAAAGACATATTCTTTCTCCATTTTGCTCTCTTCTCGAGTCCTATCCATCATGTTGAGAAATAGGGTTCTATGACAAAAAGACAAGCAGATGGCAACTTCATTTCCTAAACTGGCTATGATTGGGCCATAATAGGAAGTTTTCAGCAAGGCTCCCTGAAAGCCTGGGCTGAGGGCATGATTGGCTGAACAGTGGGTTATGATTGGAAGGGCAAGAATAAGGATTGATATCCACATAGAGATGTCTGCCTGAAATTTTGCCCTTAGAGATTTGTTTCTTTATTGCTTTCCGGGCAGTAGTCTCTTAAATTGTATATATTCCTGGAAAGAGTAATATATTAGGTGATGAATGCTGAAAGAACTTGGGAACGAGAGGAGGAGGTGCAGAGGGAAGGGAATCAAAAGATTTATGAAGACCACCTTGGTCTGCTTCACAACGACGTCTTCTGCAAGGGCCTGGTGCAGGGGACACACACACACACACACACACACACACACACACACACCCCGGAGGCTGCCTTCTGACATTCACAATGCAGTGGTGAATTCAATGCAGTGCTCTGCTCTGAAACACCTGCATGCATTCCTGTTGGAAGATCTGTTAAACCCACACCTTGAAGTAACTAAAAACGTCTTTCTGTCCCCAATGACATTTATTTAACCCTAGAATTTCCAAAGACTAAAGGTGATTTTCCTTTGTCTAATGTGGAAATCACCAAAAAGTCACATTGCTTTGTTAAATGAACTGGATCATAGTGAACCAATTCACTTTTTAATGTAGCTTAATATTGCTCTCACTCCTCAAAACACAGACGAGTTATTTCCCATCTCCACTCCCTGCCCAGTCAAGTTGTTAGCGTCACTGTTAAAACCAAAATGTCCCAAAGGTATTCAGCCCTATTCCGATGGAGCACTTATTAAGTGATATTTAATCACTTAATAAGTGATTAAACACTTATTTGAACATAGAATTATATCCTTGGTGTCTTCAAGTCTTTGATTCAGGCCACGACCTATAGATGCTAGTTACCTTTCAAGGAGCAACAGGTGATACCAAATTTCACTACATAAAACCTGGGATCACTTTCTTGTCACTGACAGGAAACATGACATATTAGTCAGGAATTGCCAGAGAAACAGAACCAACAGGATGTGTATATATAGAGAGAAATTTATTTTAAGAAATTGACTCATGTGATTGCGGAGGCTTGGCAAGTCCAAAAATCTGATGGAGGACACTGGCAAGCTGGAGATTTAGGAAAGGGTTGCAGTTCAAATCCAAAGGGAGTCAGCTGGAGAACTCTCTCTCACTCGGGGGAGAATGAGGCCTGATTAGACAAGGCCCACCCACATTACAGAAAGCAATTTGTGTTTCTCAAAGTCCGTAGAGTTAAATGTAAATCTCATCCCAAAATACCCTCGTGGAAACATCCAGAATGATGTTTGACCAAGTCGGTGGGCACCATTGCCCCACCAAATTAACGCATAAAATTAACCATCCCAGTGGGTCACACAGCTGTGTTCAGCAAGAGCTGACCTTGGTCAAACTCTTACCCCTCTCCCCACATGCCTCACTGATGTTTATCCTGGGTACTGCTACCTCCATTTCATCATGTCATCATCTTCTCTCCTCACCTCTAAGGTACCTGGTAGCCCTTTCCTCTTTGAGCCTATCCCTAGTCCCACGTCATCCACCTCCTTGCCCCTGAAAAAGCCCTGTAGACCCTGGAAAATGATCTTAGTCATCTACATTTTGGGTTAAATTTATTTTGTCTTTTGTCTTTTTAGGACCGCACCTGGGGCGAATGAAGTTTCCCAGGCTAGGGGTCAAATCGGAGCTGTAGCTACCAGCCTACACCACAGCCACAGCAACGCAGGATCATCTGCAACCTACACCACAGCTCACGGCAAGGCTGGATCCTTGATTTGGGGTTAAATTTAAATCGTTGTAAGCTATCTTACCTATTTTCTCACTGTGAAAGGAGAGCATACTAAAAGGAGTTCAGGGATCAATGACGAGCTGAGGGAGGGTTTGTTTTCTTTTCTTTTCTTTTCTTTTTTAGGGAAGAATGACTGAGTCACAGACATCAAGACAAAGAGAGACAACCAGAGGTTGCCCAAGACAGAAATCAGGTAAACTCCAGGGGTCTAGATCCATCTAGTGGATGGTCTTTTCAGGATGTCACTGCTGTGGTAAATCAGCTCTTGCGATTTCCTTTCATCCTCAGGATGGCCAAGATTGAAGCTGCTTGGGAAAGGGAGCATCCGACTGACTGTGCCTGGGTTCTGTGATCCCTCCTGGGCCAGGGGAGGGCAGGGTAACTTGTCTGACAATGTGTTCAAGGCTGCATGAACTCGGGGAGCTGTGACCAGAAAAAAGGGGGAATGGATTTGGGGCAGTAAAAATATTTGTTGTCGATCAACTATAACTGCAAGGATGGCTCAGAAGATGATGCCAAATCATTTCCACTCTGTTTCTAAGATGACCTTGAATATTAGAGCAAGGCACAGATGGGAGGTACAGGCATGTGACAACTTGGAGCAATGACTCAGAATCCTTCCCCTCCAACTGCAGGATGCTGCAGGGCAGGAGCTGATGTCTGCCTTTGATTTCTTTGGTAGACCCTGCAGAGGGCTGTGCACATGATTCTAATGAATTTCCTCTACTTGTGAGAGGATACAAAGGGCCCCTTATCCTGGGTAGGTACGCACCTAAGCTGACACAGTGGAACCTCTCCAGCATCCGGCAAATGATCTTTCCTAGAGGATAAACATTCCTCCTGGTTGGAGAGAGTGAAGACATTTTTACTTGGAGTCTAGCGTATCCAGCAAAACAAGAAAACAAAGCAGTCGTCTAGATAAATACACTTGCTTCTTCCCTGGCCTTGAAAATAATATCAGATCATCGCACTGAGAGCCAATGTCATCTTCTGGATCTTGTCATTATTTGGGCAAAATCTCTTTGGTTTATAGATTCAAAGTATCAAAAAAATGTAAGACAACCTGTTAAGCTCATTGAATTATACCTCTCACTTTCCAAATAAGGAAATTGGGGCTCACAGAGGTAGAGGGAGCAACATGTTGAGTGAGTAGCAGAGAGAGGAACAGGGTGAGAATCTAAACCTTCTGACTTCCCAATCTAATTGTTCTTACAGCTTTTCCAAGTTAATAGATCAAATTTCAACTAGTTCCCTGTCTTTCCTGATAAACCCTCTGATCCATTGATGATTTAATTAACATCTGATTTATCCACCAGCACATTCTGGTTCTCCGGTGCAGTGTGAGAGTTTATGAAACTCACTTGATTTTTTTCTTCTGTCCCCGGCCCATCTTCAGGTCACTTGTCTTTATTAGTGCTTCATTGTAAATCACTAAAGCATGCCCAGCTCTTCCACTTCTTTCCTCAAGTTGGAAAAAACTACTTTTTTTCCTAATTAACTCCTAAAAATGAAAGGTAACCCCTATCATCTCTATTTTTTATTTTTTAAATTTGTAATTAATTAATTAATTAATTAATCTTTGCTTTTTAGGGCCGCACCCGCAGCATGTGGAAGTTCCCAGACTAGGGATGGAATTGGAGCTGCAGCTGCCAGCCAACATCACAGCAATGCTAGATCTGAGCCACATCTGCGACCTATACCACAGTTCACGGCAATGCCAGATCCTTAACCCACTGAGGAGGGCCAGGGTTCGAACTAGTATCCTCATGGATACTAGTTGGATTCATTACTGCTGAGCCACAATGGGAACTCCCATTTCTATTTTTCAAATTTTATTTTTATTAAAGTATAGTTGATTTACAGTGTCGAGTCAGTTTCTGCTGCATCCTATCATTTCTTATAGCCTTGTGTAAATATGAAGAGAAATAAAAGATAGTAGGGGCAAACAAGCATTAGGGAGACTATTTGGGAGAAACTTTCTTCTTGTAGTGTGTGGTTATTACTATCAATCGTGAGATCCCAGTGAGGAAATGGTATGGTAGAAGGGAAATAACAAGATTAAAAAAAAAAAAAGAAAAAAAGCTGAATTTAGGGCTTCTGTTTTGGTTATACCCATGGCATACAGAAGTTCCCAGGCCAGGAATAGAACCTGAGCCAGGCAGCCACCAGAGCCACAACAGTAACAACCATGATCCTTAACCTGCTGGGCCACAAGGGAACTCCTAAAGGTCATTGGAGGTACCAGTTACCTTTATAAATACATTTAATAATAAAATAATACAATATGCAGAGATAAAGAACTGTCACAATTTACGAATACACGTTAAGAAATATTAATCTTAACCAGAATTTTCCAGGCTACGCCTAACTTAAATGGGAACGCTGAGGTTGATTATTTAAAGGAGCTAGGAAACAGGTTCCCGTACATAGAAAATCCTGAATTCACGCAGAACTTGAATTCAGAACCAACCACTCATTCCTGATCTCCCCTGGAGAAGGACTGGTACCCACGCTGGGTGCTCTTATGGACATTTTCATATTTAAATGGGCCTGGAAGCATACAGCTAAAAGGCCAATAAAGGGCAAACTGCAGCTGCAAAGAGGTAAGCAAGGGCTCGGTGTTTAAAAGCATCGAAGTCAATGCTACAAAGTTCGGTGAAAACGGCCAGCTGTCATAAGGCCCGCTGGAGAAAGCCGCCAGCGGACCCCTACTCTCTAGAAAGACAGTCACAGCCCCGCCAACGCCGCCGCTCGCGTTCAAAATGGCGCCTCCGCCCCCCGCGCCCCGGCGGCTGTCAAGCCTGCGCGCGCCCTGCGAGGCGGGGGCGTCGGGGACGCGGCCAGGCGCGCGCGCGCAGCTTCAAGACGGCTGCGCGCCTGCGCGAGGGCAGACGGCGGGCGCGCGCGCGGCGGGGGCGGTCTCTGCCGAGTGCCCAGCTGCGGCGGCAGAGCTGGACGCGTCTGCGAAGATGGCGGGCCGGGTGAGTGCCGGCCCGGAGCCGCGGCTCGAGGCGAGGGTGCGGGTTCGCGGGCACCTCGAGGTCCAGACGGCTCCAGGGGGAGGGTGTGAGTCTGAGCAGAGGCGGCGTTGGAGGGGGCGGCGAGCCAGAGAGGGTGGGATGGGGAAGCGGTGGCAGGGGATTAGCCCTGCTCAATAACTCCAGCCCCTTTAGGAGACCCTCGCTACCCGGGTCTCCTGGGTCTCCCTTAATTCTTCCTTTCCATCCCTTGGGGTTTGTCCCCCAGCTTCTCAAGGTAGCCGCAGGGTCATGGCAGTCCCAGCCCGTATTAAAGGCTGGGCGGGGGGGGGGGTCTCTGCACCCCATTTAGAGGGCTAAATAGGTCCCACCTCTGGAATAACTGCGGGGGATCCGTCTGCTGCATTGGGGCGAGGGCTGTGGCAAGGACCATTAGGAGCCCATTTCTGGTTTTTCACAATGAAAGGACTTGGGAAGGAGGAGGGGGTGCAAATGACTTTTAGTGTTAAACCCGGCCGTCTGGGGGACGTGTCACTGCCGGAACAGGCAGCAGTGCCTTGAGCTTGGAGTGGGGATGGATTTGAGGTGTCGCGTTTTGCTTTTATGAATGACAGTCGTTTCGAATACAGCAGGATAGGTTGTAGTTTCAGGCTTTTAAATTTTACTTCCTCCTTTAGCCTCTGAGATCGCGGTGTAGTATGGGTTTGACGAGGGGAGATAGGGTGGTTCTGTGCTGTACTGCAGTGTGCGTGGAGCAAAAACCTCTCTAAGGGATGGATTCTGTCCAGAGATTACACTGGTGGCAAACCAGGGGACATAAACTGCGTCATTAGAGGATAAGCATGTGCTTGACTGATTTATTTCTACTGGTATATTTGAATAAGTTTGCATAGATTATGCATACATGCAAATGTCCTCCCTGAAGGAAATCGCCAGTCATGAGCTTCTAGAGTGAGAAGAGACTTTAAAGGTCGTTTAATGAGGCCTCTTTCTCTTCTTTTCCCCAGGTTAACAATGGCTACTTCCTCCACCTGTGCTTCAGATTCTGCCTTTTCCCACCTTCCAAGGATCCCCACCTGCTCCCTCTTAACAAACTCAAGCTTTTCCCATCTTAAAACACATCCTTCCTCCATCCACACAGCTGTCACCTTTTCTCTTCCCACTTTACAGCCAGAAATCTTGATAGAGTTGTCTCCATGTATCTGTCTCCCAGTTGCTTACCACCCCCCTCAGCCCAGTGCACTCTGATTTCTGACCCTCTCCTCTCACTGAAACATGTCCCTAAACTTAATGACATTTTTCATTCCTTGTCTTCCTGGCTGTCTCAAGAGCATTTGACATCGTTGACGGTTGCCTCCTTCGTGGTAAACGCTCTTCTCATGGCTTCAGCCTCGCTCCTGTTTTTAGTCAGACCTCTCTTTTGCAGACTCACCCTCCTCTCCCCTGTTATCCAATGCAGATATTCCTCTAGGCTCTCTCCTCACTGTTTCTTCCCCAGGCAATCTGGTCTAAGCCCAGTTTCAAGGGCTGTCTATATGGCAACGATTCTCAAGATTTTACTCCCAGTCCAGACCTATTCTTTAAGTTTCAAATCAATAGGTCAAACTGACTGTTCAAAATCAAGGCACCTCAAACTGAACTTGTTCAAATTCAAACCACTGGTCTTAGCCCACCTAATTAGTACTTTCCCTATTTCAATCAGTGGCTCTACAATACATCTGCTTAAATAGGCTGGAAACCTTGGGAATGGGTCATTCTTAATACATCCCTCACCATATCCTCTGCCTCCAAGTGAAATCCATCACTGAGTTCTGTTCCTCCCCTCCCTCAAAAAAAAGGGGGGGAGCTATTAGTAGGGCCATAGAATCTGCCTCGAGCATTGCTGCTTTAAACTATATCCAAATCATCCCTGGACTAGTTACGTGGGTTCTGTCACTGTAACATCCTGAAAATCCCTTCAGTCTGTCCACCTCTCTATAACTTCATTTTCGCCTTTCCCAAACTGCTATCATTTCTGGCCTGGACTCCTGCGGGACCAAGAGGTCCCCTTCTGCCATTCAGTACATTGTTCTCTTCCATGCCCCTTGCTCCTTACACCCTGCACAGTAGCATCTCTTTACTTTTGGGAGATCAGGTCCTTAACTGGGCCTTTAAAATGCTTTGTGGTTCTGCTCCTGCATCTCTACTCACCCGCTTACTCTTTATGCTCAGATTATATAAGCCTTTCTATTCCTTGAACCTCTTACCGCAAGGTCTTTGCATGTGTGTCCTTTCTTTGTGATGTGATGTTCTGCTCATAATCGTTTACCTCCTACGCCTAGATCACTCAGCTACTCAGGGGAAGCCTGTTCGGATCGGCACTAAGTCAGGATCTTGTGTTAATATGCTCTTGAAGAACTATATTCCTTTCCTTAGAGATTTATCTGTCATTTAAAATTTATTAGTGATTGTTTCTCTCTGCGACTAGACTCTACCTTCCATGAAAGCAGAGCCCATGTAGTTTTTCACTATCATCATCTGTGCTTTGCTCCTGCCTGGAATCTAGTTGCTCAATACAGTTTTGTTGAAAATGAATCTACGACCCCTAGCCTGGAAACTTCCATATGCCACAGGTGTAGCCCTAAAACGAAAAAGAATCTAATCTCTGTTTTAATTCTCTAGGGATAGAGGGTGCATTTCTATGAAGCTAGCCCATTTTACTGTGATATTAGAAAAATCTTTTTTATTTGGGGTTCCATGTAACCTTTATACATAGATTTTATTTCTGCTGTTTAAGCTGCATAGAATAAACACAATTTCTCTTCCACATGATAGCTCCCTAGCTGTTAGCAAACAAATTACATGCACTTCCTTTGTAGGCTACGACATGACTATGTGGCATTGTCACTGCTACGGCTCTGAGTTCTGGTACAGTCCCTGGCCCTGGAACTTTCACATGCCATGGGTGCTGCCAATCAATTTGAAAAAAAAGAAAAGGAAAGAGAGAGAAAAAAAAAAAGACAGGTAGCAGGTTATATAGTCACTCAGATTTTCTCTTTTGCAAAGTAAACATCCCTAATTCCTCAAATATCCTATATTCCAGACCCTTCATCATTTAGGCTACCTTCATTTGTAAAGGTTCTATTTTGTCTGTTTCTTCCAAAATGTGCTCAAGAGTCTTAACACAATGCAACGAAGAATATACTTAAACTATTATTCTCTTAAGCTGGACACTGCCATCATTAATATAGGCTTAAACTGCATTTGCTTTTTTCTGCAGTAAATCACATTCTTGACCTGTACTGAGTGTACAGTCATTACAACTCTCATGCTCTTGTAAAGTCAGCCCCTCCCTCTCCTCCCGCACATTCTAGGTATTATGCAATTGTTTTATTGAACGTAAGTGTTCAATAAAAGTGACTTTTCTTAAGTCAGGGCATTTCTGCTACTTGTTGAAGGTTTTCTTGAGTTTTTCATATTATGCAACATAGTAGCTCTCTCTTCCAGTTTTGTTTTATCTGTAGGTTTAATAATCATGGTTTCTGATTCCATTCTAGTCATTAATAAAAGGTAGAATAGGATGGGGTCAGAAACAGACCTTGAGAGTTCCCATCATCACGCAGCGGAAACGAATTCATCTAGGAACCATGAGGTTGCTGATTCGATCCCTGGCCTCACTCAGTGGGTTAAGGATCCTGAATTGTGTAGGCCAGCAGCTGCAGCTCCGTTTGACCCCTAACCTGGGAACCTCCACATGTTGCAGGTGCGGCTCTAAAAAAAAAAAAAAAAAAAAAGACTTCTTAGGGGAGTTCCCATCATGACTCAGCAGTTAGCAAGCCTGACTAACATCCATGAGGCTGTGGGTTCAATCCTTGGCCTTGCTCAGTGATCTAAGGATCTGGCATTGCCTCGAGCTGCGGTGTAGGTCGCAGAGGCGGCTTGGATCCCACATTGCTGTGGCTATAGTGTAGGCCTGCAGCTACAGCTCCGATTGAACCCCTAGCTTGTGAACCTCCATATGCCACGGGTATGGCCCCCAAAAGACAAAAAGACAAAAAAAAAAAAAAGAAAGAAATAGCCCTTGAGCATCCTGCTAGAGAACTTGAGGTCAGTTCACCACCTTAGTTGCAAGGGTATAAAGAAGAGTAGATTTGCCTTAGCTAGAACTTTTTAGAGCTTGCTGTCAAAGTTTAATTTTCAAAAACTACCTTCTACCTTTCAGAAAATCTGAATACCTTTGGCCCATGTCTGATTGTCTTATCATTTCTTCCTATAGCTATAATTATCTAACAACTACCTATCCATGTTTAACAAGTAGATTCAGCCTTGTTGTAATATTATTCTTACAATGGGTTCTGTATTTCCTTTTTGTCGGAGAAAAGCTGTTGTGTGGTTTTAACTGCTTTTGGTGAGTTTAGTTAATTTTGGCATTCTGATATCTTGTAAATATATTTATCTTCACTTTGTCATTGAAGATTTGATGTATCACTGTTGCTGATGGTAGCATTAGTAACCTGCATATCTCGTCTTTTGCTTTTCTTGGCCAAAAAAGAAAGCATTGTATTTAGTCCATTTGGAAAACTAAGGAGTAAAATGTGTGATATTATTTAATATATAGCATCTAGGTCATCAGATCTTGATTAATCCCTAAAATACTTTGAAGCTCCTAATCTTAAAAGTAAAGAACCTAAAAGAAAGTAAATGTCATTATTGTTTCAGTGTATTATATGAGAAAAATATGGGAGTTCCCACTCTGGCACAGTGGGTTAAGAAATATAAGAAAGGGAATGTGTATATATATATATGTGTGTGTGTGTGTGTGTGTGTGTGTGTATGCTTGGGTCACTTTGCTGTACGGTAGAAGCTGGCACAACATTGTAAATTGACTCTACTCTTAATTAAAAAAAAAAAAGGGAATCTTACTGCAATGGCCCAGGTTGGCAGAGGTAGAAATTCCACCTCTGGCCCAGCACAGTGGGTTAAAGGATGTGGCATTGCTACAGCTGCAGCATAGGTCACAGCTGCAGCTCAGATTCAGTCCCTGGCCCAGAAACTTCCATATGTTGCTGATGTGGACATTAAAACAACAACAACAACAAAAACCCACAAAAAACCCCCACACTATTATATATCTATAGATGTATAATAACAAGTTGTATACATTTTATAAGATGGTCAGTAAACATATCTGGTTCCTTTTGGTCTTTCAAAAGATTCATTTAGGTAATAGGTTTTCTCAGCTGTTTTAAGTTTTTGCTAGTAATAAATCACATTCTAAAGTAATAATTCCTATGCTTACATTGACTATAGCCTTAAATTTGCAAATGACTTCCACATACAGATGGCTGCCACTGCCCCAGGCTTCCACCCGGTCTTTCAGAACTCTCAGGCTGCAGCTGCTCTGGAATCATGAAATCAGAAGCAGAGGAAAAAATCTGAAATGTAGCCTTACTAGTTTAGGAGAGCTGACTCTAGGTAGGGAGTAGCTCTTCAGTAAAGCTGCTCTGTTTGGTGTTGCTTCCCAGGCCCCTTATACTGCCACCATCACCCCACTCCCGAAAAAAAAAGGAAAGAGAAGAAGAAAGGTTTTCCACATTACCTGACCTTTTTGGTTCTCTTAGAATTGCCAGAAATCTCACTTACTGGATATTTAGCCATCCCCTTCTGAAAATACACATACATTAATGCAAATTAAACCAATGGATCATTTTCTTCCTAAGGTCTTCGACCTAGTTGAGGTAATTTGTTTTAAGAAATAGGAGTAAGATGATGTTAAATAGGACTCTAAGGGAGGGAACTTTCTTAGGAGTTGAAACATGTTAGAGATAAAATTTACCTAATACGGTGTTTTGACTAGGACAGGCTCGTATATTAAGTGTCACTATACTGAAGAAGTTGTTGTAGCCTAGTCCAGAAACCCAACCATTTAGAACATTTTATGGGTGAATGACATTTTTACCACATAACCAACCTTCAGATAAAGTTTTAGAACACAAGTCTTAAATTGGAAACAGCTCATGGGCAGTACCATAAATCAGAACAAATAATATAAAATGTTTTGTAGGCCCATTTCCTAAAATAGTTTGCTGCCTGAAGCATATCAACTTTCTGCAATCTTGTATGCAGTAGTTGTCTTGTTGTGTATCACTCTAGTAGAGATTTTATTTTATTTTGTTTTTTGTCTTTTTAGGGCCGCACTCTCAGCATATGGAGGTTCCCAGGTTAGGGGTCGAATCGGAGCTGTAGCCTATGCCACGGCCACAGCCTCAGCCACGTGGGATCTGAGCTGAATCTTTGACCCACACCACAGCTTATGGCAATGCCATAACCTTAACCCACTGAGCAAGGCTGTGGATTTGAACCTACATCTTCATGGATACTAGTCAGGTGTGTTAACCACCGAGCCACAATGGGAACTCCTAGTAGAGATTTTATAAAGTATCTTCAAGTGCAATACATTTTAGAAAATAAAATTGAACTCTACAGCACTATTCAAATAGGTTATTCTTTCTGAAACCCAAAAGGTTTTATGATTAAGATGGATGTATTCTTTTTTTCAAGTATTTAAATCAAGCTGCAGAGGTGTAAGGTGAAATTATATTATCTCACTGTTGAAAATTCTTGAAATGGCAGAATAGTGAACCCTTGGCAATATGGTAGTCAGTTGCTGTAATGTTATTCTTTTTTTTTTAATTTTTTTAAATTAAAAAAAATTTTTTTTATTTTTTCTGCTGTACAGCATGGGGACCAAGTTACACTTACATGTGTACATTTTTTTCCCTCCCTTTGTTCTGTTGAGATACAAGTATCTAGACATAGTTCTCAATGCTACACAGCAGGATCTCATTGTAAATCCATTCCAAGAGCAATGGTTTGCATCCAATAGCCCCACGCTCCCGATCCCGCCACTCCCCACCTCCCCCGGCAGCCACAAGTCTACTCTCCAAGTCCATGATTTTCTTTTCTGTGGAAATGTTCATTTGTGCTGTATATTAGATTCCAGTTATAAGTGATATCATATGGTATTTGTCTTTGTCTTTCTGACTTACTTCACTCAGTATGAAAGTCTCTAGTTCATCCATGTTGCTGTAAATGACATTATGTGGTTCTTTTTTATGGCGGAGTAGTAGTAGTATTCCATTGTGTATATATGCCACATCTTCCTCATCCAGTCATCTGTCGATGGACATTTGGGTTGTTTCCATGTCTTGGCTATTGTGAATAGTGCTGCAATGAACATGCAGGTGCATGTGTCTTTTTCAAGGAAACTTTTGTCCGGATATATGCCCAAGAGTGGGATTGCAGGGTCATGTGGAAGGTCTATGTATAGATTTCTTTTTTTTTTTTCTTTCTAATTATTTATTATTATTATTATTATTATTATTTCCCACTGTACAGCAAGGGGGTCAGGTTATCCTTACATGTATACATTACAATTACGTTTTTTCCCCCAGCCTTTCTTCTGTTTATGTATAGATTTCTAGGTATCTCCAAACTGTTCTCCATAGTGGCTATACTAGCTTACATTCCCACCAGCAGTGCAGGAGGGTTCCCTTTTCTCCACAGCCCCTCCAGCACTTGTTCTTTGTGGACATATTAATGATGGCCATTCTGACTGGTGTGAGGTGGTATCTCATGGTAGTTTTGATTTGCATTTCTCTTATAATCAGAGATGTTGAGCATTTTTTCATGTGCTTGTTGGCCGTCTGTATGTCTTCTTTGCAGAACAGTCTATTCAGGTCTTTTGCCCATTTTTCCATTGGGTGATTGGCGTTTTTGCTGTTGAGTTGTATAAGTTGCTTGTATATTCTAGAGATTAAGTCCTTGTCAGTTGCATCGCTTGAAACTATTTTCTCCCATTCTGTAAGTTGTCTTTTTGGTTTTTTTTTTTTTTATGGTTTCCTTTGCTGTGCAAAAGCTTGTCAGTTTGATTAGGTCCCGTTGGTTTATTTTTGTTCTTATTTCTGTTGCCTTGGGAGACTGACCTGAGAAAACATCCATGAGGTTGATGTCAGAGAGTGTTTTGCCTATGTTCTCTTCCAGGAGTTTGATGGTGTCTTGTCTTATATTTTAGTCTTTCAGCCATTTTGAGTTTATTTTTGTGCCTGGTGTGAGCGTGTGTTCTAATTTCATTGCTTTGCATGCAGCTGTCCAGGTTTCCCAGCAATGCTTGCTGAATAGACTTCCTTTTTCCCATATTATACTCTTGCCTCCTTTGTCAGAGATTAATTGACCATAGGTGTCGGGGTTTATTTCTGGGTTCTCTATTCTGTTCCATTGGTCGGTCTGTCTGTTTTGATACCAGTACCACACTGTTTTGATGACTGTGGCTCTGTAATACTGCTTGAAGTCTGGGAGAGTCATGCCTCCTGCTTGGTTTCTGTTTCTTAGGATTGCTTTGGCAATTCTGGGTCTTTTGTGGTTCCAGATAAATTTTTGGATTGTTTGTTCTAGTTCTTTTGTAACATTATTCTTAAAGGTCCATTCTCTGGGTTTGGTGTTTTAGGTAAAGACCTTGTATTGAAGTCTTTTAAATCTCAGTGTTCATGCCCTTCAGTGGGCTTTGAGACCTACCTTACACTGCCTGCAGTTTCCTAGTGATTTAAATTCATCCCTTCCAACTTATTTTTTATGATGAAAACAAAATATTCCTTATATGACTGTAACTATTTTTAGCTCTATAAATTTTAAACAAATATAATTCATACACACCTTAAGAGGTTTCAAGTATGCTGAAAAGTGCACTAAATAATATAACATATGCATATGTCTATGTGCTCACCATCCATATTTAAAAAGTATTACATATTATGATACTTGCTTTATCTCTTTTTAGAGATAAAACATTACAGAGCCAATTTAATTCCCTTCGGGTCCCTTCTTGATGCTGCCAACCTTTCCCAAAAATAACTGCTATCCTTTTGGTATAAATCCATTCGGTTTCCATCTCCATGTTTGTACCCATCACTAACATATCATTTTGTATGTTTTTAAAATGTATATAATGGTGTCATACTGTGATTTCCTTCTGCATCCTGCCTTTTTTTTCATTTAAAATGATGACTTAGATTTAGTCATGTTGATATTATATAAAACCAGTTCATTCTGTTTATCAAGTGATATTCTATTTTGTAAATATACCATAGTTATCTATTTCCTTATCAGAGGACAATTTAGGTGGTTTTCAATTTTATTTTTCCTGTTGCCCACATTCTTGTATATGTCTCCTTATATATGTGTATAAGAGGTTTTTTTTTTTTTAGGTTGTATGTCTAGAGATCTGGGCATATAGCCTTTGTAGAATTGCTGCATGGAATTGCTGGGTGGGAATTCCCTTTGCGGTGCAGTGGAAACGCATCCTACTAGTATCCAGGAGGATGCAGGTTTGATCCCTGGCCTTACCCAGTGGGTTGGGGATCCGGTTGCTGTGGCTGTGGTGTAGACCAGCAGCTATAGCTCTGATTCAACCTCTAGCCTGGAAACTTCCATATGTCTTGGGTGCGCCCCTAAAAAGCAAACAAAAAAGAATTGCTGGGTGGTTGGTTACCTTTATCTTCACCTAATTATAGCAGTTTGCACTCTTACAGCAGTATATGAGTACCTGTCAGTCGTGGCCTCTCCACTTGCTATTGCGGGCATTTAAATTTTTACAATAGAATAGGTATAAAACTATCTTATTGTTTAAATTTGAATTTTTTCCCCTGTTCTTGAAGTTGAGCATTTTTCATATCGGTCACTGGAATTTCCTCTTCTGTGAATTACTTTTGTGTATCCTTTGCCAGTTTTTTTCTCTTGGGCTGTTCAGTGATGATCTTTTCATGTTTATAGAGTTTCAGATTTAAATTTTATTGTAGTTGTAACTACCACTTTTTCTTTTTTTTTTAAACACCATTTTATTTGTTTTTTTTTTGTTTGTTTGTTTGTTTTGTCTTTTTGCCATTTCTTGGGCCGCTACAGTGGCATATGGAGGTTCCCAGGCTAGGGGTCAAATTGGAGCTGTAGCCACCAGCCTACGCCAGAGCCACAGCAACGCGGGATCCGAGCCGCGTCTGTGACCTACACCACAGCTCACGGCAACGCCGGATCGTTAACCCACTGAGCAAGGGCAGGGACCGAACCCGCAACCTCATGGTTCCTAGTCGGATTCGTTAACCACTGTGCCACGACGGGAACTCCTAACTACCACTTTTTCAAACCTCTGCAATTAGTGTGCTTGGATGTTTAAAAGAGATCCTTCTCCACTTTGGTGTTGGATTTTCTTTTATAAGGTATAATATTTTGCTTTTCACATGTTGGTGTTTGATTCATCTGGAATTTATTTTTGTGTTTGGTGTGAATTAGGAAGCTAATTTTATCTTTTCCATATGTATAACCGGTTGTTCCATTGTTCCAGTATCATTTATCGAGTCTATCCTTTTCCCCACTGACTCATAATGCTATCTCTGTTTTATATTCACAGTAAATCTGGACTCTTTTTTAGTGTCGTTATTCTGTTTTCGTGCATCAACACCACTGTTTTAATTACCATAGCTTTAAAATTATCCTTGCTATCTGGTAGAGTTAGCTCCCTCCTTATTTTTCTTCGTTTGGCATTTCTTGGGCCTTTTCCATATGAGTTTTAGGAGCAACTTAATCCCTCCTCCTTTAAAACAATTTTTATCTTTAAATTTATCTTTATTGCCATTGATTTTGACCTACATTTTCCCTTATATTTTATAAGAGGAGATACAAAGATCATCTCAATAAAATTTAGCTGAATTTCTTTAGGGAGCTGATTTCTTTCCCTCCCTCTCTTCCTCTCTTTCTTCTTTCCTGACATTAAGCCAAAAAGTGCTAATAATTTATCACAACTTCGTGCTCTATAAATTTGAAATCAAATGAGTTAGCACCAGCTGTTTATGAGTAATGCATGGTGTTGTGGTCCTTTGCTAAATTTGGAATGAAGTGCTAAAGTTCTGATATTTTGCGCTAGCTATATAGATCTTTGGTAATGGGGAAAATGAGAAAATTATTAAAGTGAGAAATAAGTCGTTTTTGAAATCCAACGTTGACTGATTTTTAAAATCACTAAATAATGAAGAGAACTTTAGAATTTCACTGGTTGGATTTTTTAAAAATTTAAAGTGATTTTAGTGTGATGTGCATATGAACAAACATGCTTTTAGGTTTGACAACCAAATGAAAACAGACATTATTACTAATTCCAGGTCTCCCCAAAAAATCTATGTGAGGAAATTAAAACAATTTAGTTATCCTAGTTACTCTTCTCCTAGAGAATAATACTGACAAAATTTTATGAGATAATATCAGACTTAGATCCCACTGTTTAGAATAGAGCCTGATATGGAGGAATTATTCAGTAAATGATTGTTAAATAGATGAGTGATTGTTTATTTCCAAAGACTTCAATAAATTATCATCATGGACAATGTCTGTGGTTGGAATTTTAATGTTTTGTTCTCTGCCCAGCTATTGAGTCCTATTGTTTATTCTTTTATCTCGGCCACTAATAATAGAGGCCGAGGTATTACTTTAGTTAGACAGCTGCTGGCCTCCAATAGAGTCCTTTATCTCGACCTACACATAGTGAGTCTGATAACTATTTTATGTAGACTTCCAGTCAATTTACTGCTCATCATTGCTTCTCAGTCTTTTGGCTAAGATCAAGTATAGTTATCTGTTCTTACTAGTTTAATATCTGATATGTCCTCTGAGGACAATATATTAAATGGATTTGGGGGAGTTCCCACTGTGGCACAGCAGGTTAAACATCTGGTGCTGTCTCTTGGTGGCTTGGGTCACTGCTGAGACTCGAGTTTGACCCCCAGCCTGGTGCAGTGGGTTAAAGATACTTCCTTGCTGCAGCTGTGGTGTAGGCTGCAGCTGCAGCTTAGATTTGATTCCTGGCCCGGAACTTCCTTATGCTGAAGAAGAAAAAAATCACTGCTTATCAAGCATTGAAATAACCTTAATTATATTTGCCAAGTTAAAGGATGAAATGGACCAAAAACATTATTGAAGCCTCTTTTCTGTATTTTTTCTCATCTGTTGTAGAATGAAATGAACCTGTCATCATTTCTGTTTCTAGGACGTTTCTTAGTACAGTGGTTCTCAAAATGGAGTCTACAGACCAGCCAATCAGCATCACCTGAGAACTTGTTAGAGGTGCAAATTCTCCGGCTCCACCCAGGTTTATGAAGTTAGAACTCTGACGGTGGGGCCCCTGCAGTCTTTTAACAGTTCTCTGGGTGATGCTGATGTATGCTAAAGCTGATTTAAGATTTTGAGCTCTCCAATTTAGTTTCTTACAAATTGTTGACTCTCTTCCCCCTAGATTTCTTTCCATATGTATAATCAGCCTTGTTATTTCTAGACTTCAAGATTATTGTCTTTCCTTTAGTACCTTCTCCTATATCGTTTTCAAACGTTTAAAAAAGCATAGCTATTTCCTGCGAATATAGCAGATTAGGTATTCTGACTGACTTTTCCATAGAAACTATTGGAAATGCTAGATAGCATAGTCATTATCGTTAAAGTATTGTATTCTTAGGAGTTCCCATAGTGGCTCAGCGGAAACAAATCCAATTAGGAACCATGAGGTTGTGGGTTCGATCCCTGGCCCCACTCAGTGGCTTAAGGATCCAGCGTTGCTAGGAGCTGTAGCGTAGGTTGCAGACGCAGTGCGGATTTGACCCCTAGCCTGGGAACCTCCATATGCTGCAGGTACAACCCTAAAAAAAAAAAAAGGACAAAGGACCAAAAAAATTAAAAAATAAAAGTTTTGTGTTCTTAGAGTTCCCTTTGTGGCTTAGTGGTAGTTAACCAGACTAGTAACCATGAGGATACCATTCGATCCCTAGCCTTGCTTAGTAGGTTAAGGATCCAGCATTGCCGTGAGCTGCGGTGTGGCTTGAAGACAAGGCTCGGATTTGGCGTTGCTAAGGCATAGGCTGGCTGCTATAGCTCGAATTCGACCCCTAGCCCGGAACCTTCCATATGCTGTGAGTGCAGCCCTAAAAATAAATAAATAAATAAATAAATGTATTCTTAAAATTTGCTAAGACAGTAAATCTTAAGTGTTACACACACACACACACAGAATGGTAACTCTGTGAGGTGATGGTTATGTTAACTAGCTTGCTTGTAGTAATCGTTACACAAGGTATACTTATATCAAAACACCACTTTGTATACCTTTAGGTAAAATGCGCTAAAGGTGAACATGTGCAAATATGCCTATCACCCAGCAATTCTACTGGAGGGAGTGTGTGTACGTTTGGAGGTATAGATATACAATAGAAATGCCCACATATATTATTCAGAAAACATGTACAAATATGTTCTTAGCAACAGTATTCATAATTAAAAACTAGAAACAACTCATAGCTAAATAAGATGGTGTATTTATGTAATTATATACTATAAAAAGCAAGGAAAATTAATGAACCATTGCTATATGCAACAGTGTGGATGAGTCTCACAATTATAATATTGAAGGGTAGAAGTCAGACACAACATGACACATGCTGTATGATTCCATGTATATAAAGTTTTCAATAGGCTAAACTAATCTGATTTTGATCTTTAGTGGGAAAAACAAAATAGTGGTTATCTGTGGTTGAAGATGAAGGGCTAGTGACTAGGAGGGGATAGTATGGGATGCTGGTTATGTTCTCTCTTTCTCTCCCTTTTTCTTTTTTTTTTTTTTTTTTTGGTCTTTTTAGGGCCGCTCTGAGGCACATGGAGGTTCCAGGCTTGGGGGTCGACTCGGAGCTGTAGCCGCTGGCCTACACCATAGCCATAGGAATGACGGATCCGAGCTGGGTCTGTGACCTACACCACAGCTCACGGCAATGCTGGATCCTTAACCCACTGAGCGAGGCCAGGGATCGAACCTTTGTCTGCACAGATACTAGCCAGATTCATTTCTGCTGAACCACGATAGGAACTCCTGGTGATGTTCTCTTCCTTGAACTGGGTGTGAGTGCCCTAGGTGTGTTCACTCTATAAAGATTCCTTGAGCTGAAAACGTAGAGTGTATGTCCTTTTCTTCAATAAAAAGTTGATTTAAACATTAAAAAAAAAAAACAGTTAAAAAATGAGTACAAGATCTAAAGGGATACTTCTCCAAAGAAGACATACAGATGGCCAAAAAGCACATGAAAAGATGCTCAACATTGCTAATTACTCGAGAAATGCAAATCAGAACTACAGTGAGGTATCACCTCACACTGGTCAGAATGGCCATGATCAAAAAGTCTATAACATTAAGTGCTGGAGAGGGTGTGGAGAAAAGGGAATCTTCCTGCACTGTTGGTAGGAATGTAAATTGGTTCAATCACCATGGAAAACAGTGTGGAGGTTCCTCAAAAAACTAAAAATAGAACTACCATATGATCCAGCAAACATCTGGAGAAAACCATAATTTGAAAAGATACATGCACCCAGTGTTCATCGCAGTTTACAAAAGCCAAGACGTGGAAGCACCCTAAATGTCAATCAACAGATAAAAAAGATGTGGTACATATATACAATGGAATATTACTCAGCCATAAAAAAGAATGAAATAATGCTATTTGCAGCAACGTGGATGGACCTAGAGAAGGTCTAAGTGAAGTCAGAGAAAGACAAATGTCATATATCACTTATATGTACAATCTAAAAAAGTGATGCAAATGAACTTACAAAGCAGAAACAGAGACTTTGAAAACAAACTTAACGCTTTCCAAAGAGGATGGGAAGGAGAGATGGACTGGGATTGAGGATGGCATATATACACTATTGTGTATGGAATGGATGGTCAGTGGGGACCTCCTGTATAGCACAGGAAACTACTCAATATTCTGTGATAGCCTATAAGGGAGTGGATATGTGTATATGGATAACTGAATCTCTTTGCTGTACAGTAGAAATTAACATTGTAAATCAACTATACTTCAAAAAAATTTTTTTAGAAAGTTGATTTAAAGAAGTGGAAGTGTTCTTTTTCTTAAACTAGGTTATAGGCACATGGTATTTCATGGTGTTTTATATCTTAATTTTAAAATAAATATTCATTATCCAAAAAATTTAAAAAGTAGCCACTTCTTCATTGTTAATTGAGCATCTGCATGGAGCATAGTGTGTGGGACATGATAGATATTCTTTAGGTATTTGTTCCATTGAACAAGTGACTGGTGACTTCTTTTTGCTTGCTAACAGCCTATTTTGACTCAATTATTTATAATTATTTCTAAATAAAAATGTAAATAATACCATTATATATGCTTATGCTTATCTTCTAGGTTGAATTTATTAAATGAGAAATCTCTCAGTATAGGAAGCACTTGCATCATTAATTATTAGTGTGTTTAGGGAGTTCTCGCTGTGGTGCAGTGGAAATGAATCTGACTAGTACCCATGAGGATGTGGGTTTGATTCCTGGTCTCGCTCAGTGGGTTGGGGATCTGGTGTTGCCATAAGCTGTGCTGTAGGTCACAGATGGGGCTTGGATCTGGTATTGCTGTGGTGTAGGCCAGCAGCTGTAGCTCTGATTTAACACCTAGCCTGGGAACTTCCATATGTATGCTGTGAGTGCAGCCCCCCCCCCAAAAAAAAGAAAAAAAGAAGAAAAGAACAGAATTATTAGCATGTTTAATTTTTTTTTTGTCTTTTTACCTTTTCTAGGGCCGCTCCCGTGGCATATGGAGGTTCCCAGGCTAGGGGTCTAATCAGAGCTGTAGCCACCGGTCTGCACCAGAGCCACTGCAACTCAGGATCCGAGCCGCGTCTGAGACCTACACCACAGCTCACGGCAATGCCGGATCCTTAACCCACTGAGCAAGGCCAGGGATCGAACCCGCAACCTCGTGGTTCCTAGTCGGATTCGTTAACTACTGCGCCACGACGGGAACTCCTAGCATGTTTAATTATAGTGACTCAGATTAACATCAGTTTTGAAGGTGTGATATCTATTAGACCTCATATTTTCAGGTGTCTCACTTTTTTTCATTGCATCTGAATTGGTATCATAGCTAACTTTTTCCACTAAAACTTGTGTTCTTTGTTGTGTACCATGGTGCTTCTTGCATCTCTACTTTCCTGAATGCCCTGTGTCTTGGTAGGGGAAGAGTCCATCGGTGTGAGACTTAGGGATTGGTACTGGGGAGAGGCTCTAGGCCTGGGATCTTTGTTCTGGTTCCCTCTCCAAAGAGTCTTCTCTCTTCACCCTTCACAAGAGCATAGGTGCCAAACTTCCATCAGGATATTGGGACTTTAAAAAAAAAAAAAAAAAAAAAAAGCTTCACAAACATTGTGCTGATTTCTTTAAGAATGTTTGGAGTAAACTTTTCAGAGTAAGAGCGCTAAGTTACTAAATAAGAATACCTTAAATTAAATGGTATTTTACAGTTTTGAAAACACCTTCACAGATCTTTTTTTGTTAGGTTCTCAGAGCAGCCTTATGAGTTGGCACTCTGAAAATTCAGTTCAACAATTAAATTTCAACTAACACAAAAGCCCTCAGCTGACTTACTGGTGAACACTGAAAGCTTTCTGCTCTAAGATCAGTAAAAGGTAAGGATGTCTGCTCTTACCTATTCAACACTGTTTTAGAGGTTCTAGGTAGGACAGTTAAGCAAGAAAACAGAAAAAAAGCCATTCAAACTGGAAAGAAAGAAATAAAATTATTTCTATATACAGATGGCGTGATCTTAAAAAATTTTTTTATTAAGGTGTAGTTGATTTTCAATGTTCTGTCAGTTTCTACTGTACAGTAGCATGATCTTATATATAGAAAGTTCTAAAATATTTACAAGGAAAAGCTTAGAGCTAATAAATGAATCCCATAAAGTTGTAAGATACAAGATCAAGGTAAAAAAAATCACTTGCATTTCTATACACTAGCAATGAACAGTCTGAAAATAAAATTAGGAAAAAATTCTGTTTAGCATCAAAAGAACAAAATACCTATGACTAAGTTTAACTAAAGACTTATAAGATTTGTACACTGAAAACTGCAAAACATGTTAAAGAAATTAAAGATCAAATAATTGGAAGGACACCTTGGAAGGAAACTTACATGAAAATCTGTTCATGAATTGGAAGACAATTCTATTAACATAGAGAGTTACTGCAGTGGTGCAGTGGGTTAAGGATCTGGCATTTCTCTGCAGCAGCTTGGGTCACTGCTGAGGCTTGGTCTCTGCAGCAGCTTGGGTCACTGCTGAGGCTTGGGTTTGATCCCTGGCCTGGTATAGTGGTTAAGGATCCAGCATTGCTGCAGCTATGGTGTAGGTTGCAGCTGCAGCTCAGATTTGATCCCTGGCCCAGGAACATCCATATGCCACAGGTGTGGCCAATAAATAATTTAAGAATTCTGTTAATACAGCAATACTCCCCAAATTGATCTATAAATTCAGTGTAACTCAACCCCTATCAAAATTTGAACTGCTTTTTTTCCCCCTGGAAATGGACAAGCTGGTGCTAAAATTCATGTGGAATTGCAAAGCCATTTTTTTAACCACAACAATTTGAAAAAGAAGAATATAGTTGGAGGAACACACTTGCTGATTTCAAAACTTACTATAAAACTACAGTAATCAAGATGATGTAGCAGTGGCAGAAGGAGTCATATAAACCAATGGACTAGAATTAAGAGTCCAGGAAAAAGTCCATACATTTATGGTTAATTGATTTTCAACAGGGTGCCAAGACCATTCAGTGGGGGAAAGAGTAGTCTTTCTCACAAATGACGTGGGGACAACTGGATAGAATGAATTTGGATCTCCTCCTCACACCATATATTAAAAAAAAAAATGAACTCAGAATGGATGAAAGAGGAGGTATGTGGTGGCCCAGCAGGTTAAGGATCCAGCATAGTCACTATTGTGGCTCTGGTTACTGCTGTGGCATAGATTCGATCCCTAGCCCGGGAATTTCTGTACGTGCATGATCTTGGATTAAATAGTGATTTAAAAAAAAAAAAAGATACGATACAAAAAGCACAAGTAACTGAAGAAAAATATAGATAAATTGGACTTCATCAGATTAAAAATGTTCGTGCATCAAGGGACACCGTCAAGAAAGTGAAGAGACAACCCACAGAATGGGAGAAAATACTTACAAATCATATGTCTGATAATGGTCTAGTACCCAGGATATATAAAAAACCCTTGCAACTCAGCAATGGAAGAAAAAAAAACCTATTTTTTTTAAATGGGCAGAGAATTTGAATAGATATTTTCCAGAAATGATGTGCACATGACCAATAAGCACATGAAAAGATATTCACCTTCATAGTCATTAGAGAAATGCAAATCAAAACCACAATGAGATACTATTTCACATCCACTAGGAAGGCTGTAGTTTAAGAAAAAGCTTTGACTATGATGTAGAGAATTTGGGACGCTCGTACACTGATGGTAGGAATGTAAAATGGTGCAGTCGTTGTGGGATACAGTTTGGCAGTTCCTAAAAAGTTAAACAGAATGAATCTGCCATTCTCCTGGTTATATAACCAAGTAGCTTGAAAATATATGTTCATACATAAACTTGTACTTGACCGTTCATAGCTGCATTTTTCGTAATAGCCAAAAGTGGAAATAGCCCAGTGGTCTTCAGCTAGTGAATAGATAAAGCAAATGTGGGTTTTCCATACAATGTAATGTGATCCAGCCACTGTCACATGCTACAACATAGATGATCTTGAAAACATTATGCTAAGTGAAAGAGCCAGTCACAAAGATGACAGATTGTATGATGCTATTTATATCAAATGTTCAGAATAGGCAAATCCATAGAGATAGAAAGTAGATTAGTGGAGTTCTCGTCGTGGCGCAGTGGTTAACGAATCTGACTAGGAACCATGAGGTTGCGGGTTCGGTCCCTGCCCTTGCTCAGTGGGTTAACGATCCTGCGTTGCCATGAGCTGTGGTGTAGGTTGCAGACGCGGCTCGGATCCCGAGTAGCTGTGGCTCTGGCGTAGGCCGGTGGCTACAGCTCCGATTCGACCCCTAGCCTGGGAACCTCCATATGCCGCGGGAGCGGCCCAAAGAAATAGCAAAAAAGACAAAAAAAAAAAAGTAGATTAGTGATTCCCATGAGATGAGGGAGAGGAGAACTGGGACTGACGGATAGTAAGTAGGTACAAGATTTCTTTATTTTTTTGCTTTTTAGTGCCACACCTGCAGCATATGGAAGTCCCCAGGCTAGGGGTTGAATCAGAGCTGTAGCTGCCAGCTTACACCACAGCAGTGCATGATCTGAGCTGTGTCCGCGACCCACACCACAGCTCACAGCAGCTCTGGATCCTTTACCCACTGAGGGAGGCCAAAGATCGAACCGATGTTGCTCTCAGTTGGGTCTGTTACCGCTGAGCCGCAATGGGAACTCCTGGTGCAGTTTCTTTTTGAAGGGCTGGAAGTGTTCTGGAACTAGATAATAGTGATGATTGCACAAATAGTGTACTAAAACCACTGAAATGTACACTTTAAAATGATGAATTTTGTGCTATATGAAGTTGTGTTATTCTGTTTGGGCTGCTATAACAAAATACCCGACTGGATAGCTTATAAACCACAATTTACTTCTCACAGTTTTGGAGGCTAAAAGTCCAAGATCGGGGTGCCAGCACGTCAAGTGAGGGCCCTCTTCCAGGTCACAGACCTCTCACATGCTAGAAGGGGTAAGCTAGCTCTCTGGGCCCTCTTTCTACGAAGGCATTGACTTTGTTGATGAGGGTTCTGCCCTCATGACTTCATCACCTCCCAAAGGTCTCACCTTTTAGTACCTTCACCTTGGGCATTGGGTTTTCAACATAGGAATTTTGTGTGTGTGTGTGTGTGTCTTTTTGCTATTTCTTTGGGCCGCTCCTGTGGCATATGGAGGTTCCCAGGCTAGGGGTCGAATCAGAGCTGTAGCCACTGGCCTATGCCAGAGCCACAGCAACGCGGGATCCGAGCTGCGTCTGTCTGCAACCTACACCACAGCTCACGGCAATGCCGGATTGTTAACCCACTGAGCAAGGGCAGGGACCGAACCCCAACCTCATGGTTCCTAGTCGGATTCGTTAACCACTGTGCCACGACAGGAACTCCAACATGGGAATTTTTTAAAGTGATTGTTATTTTTTCCATTATAGCTGGTTTACAGTGTTCTGTCAATTTTCTGCTGTACAGCAAAGTGACCCAGTCACACATACATATATACATTTTCTTTTTTTCACATTATCCTCCATCGTGCACCATCACAAGTGACTAGATATAGTTCCCAGTGCTATACAGCAATATCTCATTGCTTATCCATTCCAAAGGCAATAGTTTTTGTCTATTAACCCCAGATTCCCAGTCCCTCCTACTCCCTCCCCCTCCCCCTTGGCAACCACAAGTCTGTTCTCTAAGTCCATGAGTTTCTTTTCTGTGGAAAGGTTCATTTGTGCCAATATTTGATTCCAGATATGTGATATGGTATTTGTCTTTCTCTTTCTGACCTGACTTCACTTAGTATGAGAGCCTCTAGTTCCATGCATGTTGCTGCAAATGGCATTATTTGTTCTTTTTTAAGTATTCCATTGTGTATATATAACACATCTTCTTAATCCACTCATCTGTCAATGAACATTTAGGTTGTTTCCATGTCTTGGCTATTGTGAATAGTGCTCCAAAGAACATACAGGTGCATGTGTCTTTTTTAAGAAAGTTTTGTCCAGATATATGCCCAAGAGTGGGATTGCTGTGTGGTATGGTAGTTCTATATTTAGTTTTTTGAGGAACCTCCATACTGTTTTCTATAGTGGTTGTACCAATTTACATTTCTACCAACAGTGTAGGAGGGTTCCCTTTTCTCCACACCTTCTCCAGAATTTGTTATTTGTGGACTTCTTAATGAGGGCCATTCTGACTGGTGTGAGGTGGTATGTCATAGTAGTTTTGATTTGCATTTCCCTAATAATTAGTAATGTTGAGCATTTTTTCATGTGTTTGTTGGCCACCTGTATATCTTTCAACATGAATTTTGAGAAGATAAATATTCAGACCAGAGTGGAAGAATATCTCAAAAAATACTAATAAACACTTCAGCTAACATGTTGCATACACTGGGTGGCACAGGCATGCCAGAGCTTAGAATCATGGTCCTCAACTAAATAGTTTAAGGCAGCTGGTGATAAGTAGTGGTAAGACTACTGAAGAAGCACAGGAGTTCCCTGGTGGCCTAGTGGTTAAGGACTTGGCATTGTCACTGCTGTGACTTGGATTCCATCCCTGGCTGGGGAACTTCTGCATGCTCTGGGCTTGGGGGAAAAAAAAAACTGTTGAAGAAGCACAGATATGGAGATATTCAGTCTTACTAGGAACCAGGGAGTTTCATAAACTTGGCTTTGCAAGATAGGTAAGATTTCCATAGGTGGAAGGGGTTTGGAATAGGGAATTCAAGCAAAAGGGATAGTGTAAACAAAGACATGGAGTTAGGAGTATGATGTACATGGGGCCGGCGTGGCAGGTGTTACTGAAATAGTGGTCATAAATGGTCATGAGTATAAAGGCAAGGAGTTTGGGCTTTATTATTTAGCGATCACATTTTTAGTTGTAGGTCATGTCTGGTGGCAGAGGGAAGACTGAATTGGAGAAGGGAAAGTAGAGTCAGGGAAACCAGTTAGGTTATTGCAGTTTTCTTTAGGAGAGAGGTGATGTGGGCTGAGTTAGATCAGCCTTTGCGAGGATGAAGGGAGAAATCACTTGCAAGTGACAGTGCAGAAGTAGAAGTAATAGGTCTTGGCTCCAGTGTGTGTGTGTGTGTGTGTGTGTTAGATGGTGAAGGGAAGAGTGACTTTGAAATTGTGAGCTTGAATGAATTGAAAGGATAATGATGGTGTTAACAGAGGTGAAGACAGCCCAAGAAACAAATAAAAGTGAGTACTGAGGAGAGGGAAATACCATTGATTTTGGCAATTAGAAAGTCATTGGTGACGTGGAAGACAGCTGTTACAGTAAAGTGGTTGCTGGAGAGGATTTTAAAGAAGATGGCCATAGGATGAGAAAATGAGAGGCGAGGAAGGGAGACTTGAGAAGTTTGGTTATAAAGTGAAGAGAGAAAAGGTTGACAATTTGAGGTAAGAGAGTTAAGAAACTTTTGCTTTTTAAATCACTGTGAGAGGTGTGGACCTGTCTCCGGAAGGAGAGAGGCTTACTGGCAGGGACCCAAGAGGTGAAAGAGCAAAAGCTGGATAGGCAGGTTGGGATCAAACCTACGGGTGATCGAACCTTCCTATGCATTTGAGGTATGCGCCTTAAGATGCTTCTGTAAGGTTAAGAATAAAATGCTGTGATCCGTGAATGGGATCAAATGGAGCCACACTGTGCTTCAATGAAATTAGAGTTAGCTATAGGATTAAAACACAACCTTTAGTTTATTCACCTTAAAATGAGATTTTTTTTTTCTTTTCTGAGTGTACAGAATTCAGAATGTGTCATGTTTAAAAAATCATTTAGAGGGAAGTAATTTTCTTGTGTTATGAGAAAACAAAAATGTTAGCTAGGGTGAGGCAAATAATGTTATTTAGATTTTGGCAGTAGGAAAGAGAATTGTGGGCTGGGATGCTTGCAGGTGTGTAAAGCTCTTAAAACGGGCCTGGCATATAATAGGCTCTCAAAACCCTTTAGCTCTTATTATTAATACCTACACCCCAGCCTCCAAGTGGATAGTCAGTTGTCTTAATGCCATTTATTGGAATAGTTCAGCTTTTCCCCACTGATTCTAAATCTCAGGTGTGAAGTTCTCACATGGTTCTTTTTCTGGGTGTTTTTCTTTTTACTCCACTGAACTATTTCTCTGCTAACACTACATTGTTTTAATTATTGTATACAGCATATTTTGTTATCTCTTGGGCCAGTTTCCTTCATTCTTTCTGAAATTTTTCTTGAAAGAATTTTTAATTCTTTCCAAAATGAAAAAAAAAAAATTTCCCCTTTCATTTTGCGTATTGCATTTACTTTGCCAGTTACAGTTTAGTCCTCTTGGGATTTTGCTTATAATTACATTAAATTTATAGGTTAATTTGGAGTTGCTGATACCCTTATAATATTGAGTCATACATCTCTACATTTAGTTGGATATTCTTTTATGTGCTTCTGTTGATTTTTTTCATATGGGTCTTCCACATTTTTGCTAAAGTTTTTTCTATACTTAAGAATTTTCTGTTCCTGGGAGTTCCCGTCGTGACTCAGTGGTTAACGAATCCAACCATGAGGCTGTGGGTTTGATCCCTGACCTTGCTCAGTGGATTAAGGATCCGGCGTTGCCGTGAGCTGTGGTGTAGGTTGCAGACGCAGCTCGGATCCCTTGTTGCTGTGGCTCTGGCATAGGCCGGCGGCTACAGCTCCGATTAGACCCCTAGCCTGGGAACCTCCATATGCTGGGGGAGAGGCCCTAGAAAAGGCAAAAAGACAAAAAAAAAAAATTCTGTTTCTGTTGTAAAGGGAATCTGTTGTCTGTTAGTTATAGCAAGGTTTTTGATTATAGTTGATCCTTAAACAACATGGGATTTGAACTGCACTGCTTGGGTTCCCTTACATGCAAGTTGTGGACTTCTTTTCCTTTCTTTTTTGGCTGCCCCCCTGGCATATGGAAGTTCCTGAGCCAGGGAATAAATCTGAGCCAGATCTGTGATCTACTCCACAGCTGCAGCAAAGCTGCCTCTAACCTACAGTGCCAGGCTGGGGATTGCACTGGTGGCTCCATAGAGACAAGCCAATAAATATGAAAAAAGTGTTAAACTGTGGTTTCTTTTTTTTGCTTTTTAGGGCTGCACTTGTGGCATATGGAAGTTCCCAGACCAAGGGTCAAATCAGAGCTACAGCTGCTGGCCTACGCCACAGCTATGGCAACACAGGATTCCCGCCACATCTGCAGACAACAGCACATCTCAGGGAGACACTGGATCCTTAACCCACTGAGCAAGGCCTGGGATTGAACACACATTCTCATGGATACTAGTTGGATTCATTTCCCCTGTGCCATGAAGGGAACTCCCAAACTGAGGTTTCCACTGGGGTAGAGTCGGTGCCCCTAACCCCGATGTTGTTCAAGGGTCAACTACATACGTACTTATCTGTTGATAGAGACATTAATTTTCTTCAACTTTCTAGATATAATTCTCCAAAAAATTTTAAATTCAACGAATATTTATTGAGTGCCTATTATGTGTTAAATATTGTTCCAGGTACTTCTCCAAACTTTAAAGTAATTTATTTAAATTACTTTGCATTGATGAACTATCCCAAATTAATGCAGTATTGGAGAGGAAATTATACCGAGAAAGGACTCAGTTAACTGGCTTATGATTTACTGTTCATTTTGATGCTGAGTCATTGGTTAATCTGCCAAGTATAAATAAATTTTAACTCTTTGTATATTTATCAAAAGGTTCTGTGCTTCAGACTGTCATATTTTGTAATTTCTTACTGAATGGAGTTCTGATCCCTGGCCTCACTCAGTGGGTTAAGTATCCAGTGTTGCCATGAGCTGTGGTGGAGGTTGCAGATATGGCTTGGATCTGGTGTTGCTGTGGCTGTGGCGTAGGCCAGCAGCTGCAGCTCCACGTCGACCCCTAGCCTGGGAACTTCCATATGCAGAGAGTGCAGCACCCCCCCCCCCAAAAAAAAAACTTACTCTACATACTATTTTATATCTTTTTTAAAACCTAGCACTGTATTTTGGATGTTTTCCTTTGTCAGTACATACAGAGATACCTTGACCTTTTAAAGACTGCATGAGTGGTAGTTTTAAACATATTCCTATATTTATGGCATTTATTTAGCTTTGGTTTGTGATTCTTTTGGGGGGCTATTACAAATAATTCTTTATTGAATATCTCTATGATAGTCATAAGAACAGCTGAGATCTATTGAGTATTTACTCTGTATCAATAAGAATGATCTTATTTAGTCCTCCTACGTAGGTGTGGCTGGGTATGCATTTCTTCCTGTGTCCTCATGTTTCCATTCTTGGCTGTATGGAGAGTAGAATTTTAGGTAAATTTCCTTGCCTCCTAATGGAAAAATTATTACAGGGAAGAACAATTTTACTCTTCTTGGGAAGAAGACTTGCCAATCTGGCGGTTAGTATAGAACATTTGTGACAGGAGCTGTAGGTTCTTTTCCATACTGTGCCCAGGCCTAGCAGGCCAATATGGTCAGCAACCTACAGTTGGCCTTTAGAGGTAGATCTGGCCATTTTCTTATTGCTGCAGCTAGATGAGGACTGTTTGGGGAGTGAACCGAGTCTGTTCAGCAGGCTTAGTTATCTCTCTCTTCTAGTGGGCATACCTGAGTATGGACTTAGGAAAGTCTAGGCCTTTGTTGCATGGATGTTAAGGCCCCATTTTGACCATCTACCTAAACTGTATTTTCTAGTTTGAACATTTATCCTATGATTGCAATGGGACTTATTGGAGATTGCCCAGCCATTAAAAAATCAGAACATTTCTTAACTTTCTTGAGGTATAACCTATATACAATAAAATATAATTAAGATATAGAACATTTCTATTATCTCATGAAATTACTTCAAGCTTTTTTGCTGTCCGTTTAGCTCCTACCATAGGCACTCATTGATTTTTTTTTTTTTTTGGAATTGTTACTCTAGATTAATTTTGACTCTTCTAGGATTTCATCTAATTTCAAGATGAGGCTCATATATGATGAATTCCTTGTCACATCTGGCTTAGCATTATATTTTTGAGGTTTACTCATGTTGCATGTGTAAGTAGGTAGTTTCTTTTTAATTGCTGGGTAGTATTCCATTGTATGCTATGCCACAATTTATCCACTCAACTGTTGATGTATCTTTGTATAATTTCAGTTTTTGACTATTATGAATAAAGCTTCTATGAGCATTTGTGTACAAGTCTTTATGTGTATATGTTTTCATTTCTTTTGACTAGAAACGTGGTGGTAGACTTGCTTGGTCACATTAACCTTATAAGAAACTGCATTACATCTCTGCCAGTATTTAGCATTGTCAGCCTTTTATGTTTTTCTTTGTATTTTTTTCCTCCCAAACAACCAAAAGGGGAACTCATTTTTTGTCTTTTTAAATATAAATTTGTAAAGGAATTTTAAGGCCCTAAGGGATGTCAGGAGGTTCATCTATGTGAATAGTTATTGGTCTGAAATGACCATGTGAAGGGTATCCCTACAGATTAGACTCTTTGAGAGATTAGTCTAGGACTTGAAGGTTTAACTTATTTCCACCGATTACTTCTAATCCCACAGGACTTCAGAATTTTAACAGAAATTATTTTGGGAGTTTATAGCACAGAGTAATTCCATATGCCTGGAGACAGTAATTCCCTATTACTGATGTTCTTTCTCCCACTGTTAGGGGCTAGCACCTGAAGTGAAACGTTCTGCAGTGATAACTGTAAGCCACATGTGACACTCAGAATGTGACTAGTGCAGCTGAAGAACTGAATTTTTATTTTTAATTTTTTTTGGTCTTTTGTCTTTATAGGGCCGCACCGCGGCATTTGGAAGTTCCCAGGCTAGGGGTTGAAACGGAGCTGTTGCTGCCGGCCTACGCCAGAGCCACAGCAATGCCTGATCCAAGCCATGCCTGTGACCTACACCACAGCTCTTGGCAATGCCAGATCCTTAACCCACTGAGCGAGGCCAGGGATCAAACCCTCAACCTCATGGTTCCTAGTCGGATTTGTTTCCACTGCGCCACGATGGGAACTCCTCTAAGAACTGAATTTTTAAATTTTAATTAGCTTTAATTTTAATAGTCATATGTGTCTAGTGGTTACTTTATTGAACAGTGCAGTTTTAAAATATTATTTTTGAGGAAAGACATACTTGAGTGAGCCTTGTCAGCTGAGCTGGGTCTTGGGCAAGTTCATATTTTCTGTGCTACTTCCCTTTCCTGTGGGGGAATTCGTGTCTCAAGGGAGTTGTAACCTAGGCCTAAAGCAGCACGCAGAAGACCGTTGGATTCATGAGTGTCACAGTTTTCCGTAGTGAGGTCTTTCAGTCAGGTCTTAAGTGTTTTGGGTTCTTTTGTTCTTGTTACTTGTTTTGGCCTGCTGAATTCTTTGGTAAACAAGAAAATGTATGCTTAAAAACCCTGGAGTTCCCTTTGTGGCACAGTGGAAATGAACCCAAATAGTATCCATGAGGATGTGGGTGTGATCCCTGGCCTCCCTCAGTGGGCCAAGAATTCAGTGTTGCCATGAGCTGTGGTGTAGGTTGCAGACACAGCTCAGATCCTGCATTGCTGTGACTATGGTGTAGGCTGACAGCTGTTGCTCCAATGCAACCCCTAGAGTGGAAACTTCCATATGCTGCAGGTGCAGCCCTGAAAAACAAAACAAAACAACAAAAAAAACAAAAGCCCCCAAGTTTTAAAGTGGACCTTTGGATGAAAATATGTTACTTAAATTTGAAAACTGTGCATTGTTGACCCAGAGAAATCCTGGTTACCTGCCCTGCCTTATCTCCAATTCTCTTACTCTACTTTAAAAGGCTCTCACATAAGTAATGATATAATTACTTTCGCTGAAGTTTCCATTTAAAGGTTTGAGATTTTCATTCTTTTGAGAGGCAATGAGTTAATAATTTTTTACATTTCAAGTTGTTAATGAAAACATTTTATAGTCTTCAGACAGTCAAATGTTCTAGTAACTCAGATAACTAAACATAATAAAATTTACCTATCAATTTTGTATTTTCATTTCATAATAGCTATGTTTCATTTCATAAAAGCTGTGGCTGGGCTTTTTATCATTGTTTCCTAGAGGCAAGGTCGATGTTAGAAAAATTGCAGAATTTTCCCTTGGCATTATTGTAGTAAGTAAACAGCTACTATTTATAGGGACTTATATTCTGATGAGAAAATGAGATACCCTGCTTGGCTTGCCATGAAAACAGATGCTTCTAGATTCCAGTAGGGAGGCCTTTTGCTCACAGCATCTGTTTTAGTTGCCCAGCCAGATGACTTCTACAGATTTTTTCACTCTTTTTTAAAGGACACCAACTCTTTGACAATAAACAGGTTTATAAATGAAAAGGTTAACTTAGCATTTTGTAAATTTTTAAATAACTTTGGCTACATCAATTCTGTATAATTTTAAACTACTAGATAAATTATATCATTTCCTAAGTAACCTTGAAGTGTCTCTTGTGTACATGTTCTTAGAATTGTTTATTCTGCAGTTGAGAGATTTTTTTTTTGTCTTTTTGTCTTTTTTTTTTAGCGCAGCACCCGAGGCACATGGAGGTTCTCAGGCTAGGGATCGAATGGGAGCTGCAGCTGCTGGTCTACACCACAGCCACAGCAATACTGGGTCCCAGCCGTGTCTGTGACTTACACCACAGCTCACAGCAACACTGAATCCTTAACCCACTGAGCGATGCCAGGGATCAAACCCGCAACCTCATGGTTCCTAGTTGGATTCATTTCTGCTGTGCCACGACGGAAATTCTGAGAGAGATTGTTAAAATAACCTTGAAATGTCCTTTGTGTACATGTTCTTGGAATTGTTTATTCTGCAGTTGAGATAGATTGTATTGATCCATAAGTTCATTTATTCAACACATGTTTGATGAGCACTTACTGTGCCAGGCCCTGTCTTAACTCTGGGAACCATGGATGCAAGCAAGATACAGTCTCAGTCCTTGAGAAGCTCCTGCCTTTTGCACAGTGTAAACAGACAGTATCAATACAGTTGAGTTCTTCCATTTCACCTCCATTATCTGGAGGTGAAGGTGTCTAAGAAGGCCTTCTAGAAAATGTAATGTCTGAGCTGAGAAATTGTAGAATTGAGTAGAAGTTGGCTAGGCAAGGGGCTCAGAGTTACAGAAAAGAGACTCTAAAAAAAAGAAACTTGTAGGTGAAAGAGATCCCAGGGTAAGTTGCGAAACACAGTTCCGTACATTTTGGTCAGGCGGTTGGCCAGACTGTGACTGTGGGCAAAAATACCTCTTATTCAGAAGGCAAACTTATGACCTTGACCTTATTTGTGTCATGTTCTAGATTAGTGATTTCCATGGAGTTCCAGTTGTGGCTCAGCAGTTTAAGAACCTGACATAGTGTCCATGAGGATGTGGGTTTGATCCCTGGACTCACTCAGCATGTTGAGGATCTGGTGTTGCCACAAGCTGCAGTGTGGGTCACATATGTGGCTTGCATCCAGTGCCGCCATGGCCGTGGTGAAGACTGCTGCTGCAGCTCTGATTCACACCCTAGCCTGGAACTTCCATATGCCACAGGAGCTGCCCTAAAAGTAAAAATAAATTAAATAGTGATTTCCAGACATTCTATCATAAATTCCTCAAGTAAAAAATGTTTTCATCTTGTATCCTCAATATATATACCTGTTTATTTATAAGTGGTACACTTAATAGTTTATATACGTAGTAAAACATTCACAAAAAAGGAAAAGGATGAGTGTAAGGTGAACTGTAGGAAATTCTCCTAATTTATTAATAATACAGAAAGCAAAGCGATGCTTTACTGTTCTTTGAAATCTTAGATTAATATTTTGTGGTAAAAATCTTCAGAAGTCTCTTTCTAAATTCAGGGGTTTTTCAGTATTTGATTTTAATGGCCATCAAAGCATAAATAAAAATGGGAATTTAGCTGTACTTTTGAAATCATGGTATCCTCCCCCTGCCCCCAGATTTATCTCCCATTTATGGAAATCTTTTATTGAAATGTGTGAAACGGGTTGGTGAATTTCCGTCTCTCGGTTTTTCTTGAAGACTAGTCAGAATGTATTGTACTTTTATAGTACTAATAAATGGGTTAAAAAATCACTGGAATATCATTTGGATGATTTTTTTTTTAAAGATTAGAAAATTCTGTTTGTAACTTTTTAAAGCATGCTGATATAAGAGGGTTTGTTTTGTTTTGTTTTTAGGTAATAAACACACATTTTTTTTCCATAGCAGAAATGTTTCTTATTAACCATTTTTGAAATACTCTCTTCATTAGCACAAAGGATTTTTTTTTTTTTTTTTACTTTTTGTTCATTTTTATCTTATAGGAGCCAAGTGAATTTTTAGATTTTTAACTATCTTCTTGGTAGCTCTTTACCTTTTGGTAAGCAGTGAATCCCCATGTGGTTAAACATTTTTTTGATGCTGCTTCCTAGGCTTTTATGGAGTGTCGGAAAGATTCTATGTGGTAGGGCCTTGTTTTGATAAAGCTGACCTCAGTGACATCCTGAAGCACATTGTGCACGACGCCTCTGGCTCGGACTTGTACACAGCGGTAGCTTGCCTGTGAATGAAGCAGTAAACGACTTTGACGTAAGATGCTGTCTTTGTAACTTTATTCTGGAGTTAGTCTTTTTATTCCAGTCAGAACATCCAAGGCATCACTGGTTACAGTTTGACTATAAAGCATGTTGTTTCACTTACAATTTATACTGTATCCTTTTCAGTACATCTTTCCATTAGTGACTCACAAAATTGAAGTTCTTGGTGTGTTTTGCAAATTACCCAGCAAATCCTCTAAGGTGAAAGAAATATATATATTTTGATCCAACTATATAGCAAACCTCCCACCCTCTGTGAGAATGTGCCCTCCCCGATACCTTCAGCTCTTCAGGGTTTTCTAAGAGATTTTGCTTGTATTTAGCAATGAAAGAATGCCAATTTGTCATTTTATTTTCCATAATCTCATTTCAGCCATTTTAACTGCGGGCCATGGCTACTTGTCTTTTCTCTCAGGAAACTTCAGCAGTTTCAACTCTTTAATTTTAATTTAGTGTTGTGAATTGCTAGATTCAGTAGGATGTGACTTTAAACATAGGTGTAAAAATTATAGAAATTTTTCTCTTACTGTGAATACTTAATTTTTAAAAGTCTGGCAGATTGTAAAGACCTTATTAGTGTTATTAGGTTATACCTTGAGGCAGAATATACACTCAGCATGGGATTCATCTTTAATAAAAATGGGTGTAAGATAAATATAAATAGAAGTACTAATATCCTTATACTCCAAAGGATTATACTGCAAACCCTTTAGATGCACATATCCAACTTTAGAGACCACTGCTCTGAACAACTAAGGTAGCTATGTTGAAACTAACCTTTTAGTTAAAACAAAAGCAAGGCAAGGAGTAATTTATTTTCCTTTATAGATTTGTATTTGGGAGACAAATTTAAGAAGAACCAGCTTTGGGTTGAGGTTTAAAGAATGAGCACTCGCTTTATTTTATTTAGTTAATTAATTTATTAGTTGTTTTTTTAGGGCCACACCCTCAGAATATGGAAATTCCCAGGCTAGGGGATGAATCGAAGCTGTAGCTGGAAGCCTACGCCACAGCCACAGCAACGTCAGATCCGAGCCGTGTCTGTGACCTACCTACACCACAGCTCACAGCAAAGCCATATCCTTAACCCACTGAGCAAGGCCAGGGATTGAACCCGTGTCCTCATGGATAATAGCGGGTTTATTACCACTGTGCCACAATGGGAACTCCAAGAATGAGCACTTTAGTCATGAACAGACTATGAGACATATTTCACTAACTGGGAAACTCTAGAGGTTGGTGAAATGATTTCTGCTTAAATACATTATATGAAGGAATATTGGGTTTTTTCCAATGAGGGCAGTTTAATTCCTATTAGGTTACTATGGCAACAGATACTATCTCCATGTCACACAATCCTCTTGAACAGCTTTATCCATCCTTTCATTCATTCATTGAACCACTAGGTTTTTTTGTTTGTTTTTGTTTTTAATTGTAGTTGATCTACATGAAGGAATGTTTTGCTGGTAGCTGTTGATCAAAAAGACTGTTAATTGCTGTTTTATTTTAAATATACCTTGTAATTATTTTTGTTGGGAGGTATTTGGAAGATAGCTTTCCTTATTAATCTGTAGGAGCTATGGTCCATAGCCTTTTAATATCTTTTTTTTTTTTTTTTCACTTTTGGCTTTTTAGGGCTGCACCTTGACATATGGAAATTCCCAGGCTAAGGGTTGAATCAGAGCTGCAGCTGCCAGCCTATGCCACAGTCATAGCAATGCTAGATCTGAGCTGTGTCTTCAACCTACACCACAGCTCACAGCAACACCGGATCATTAACCCACTGAGTGAGGCCAGGGATGGAACCCACGTTCTCATGGATCCTAAGGTTTGTTACCACTGAGCCATGATAGGAACTCCAAGATCTCTCTCTCTCTTTTTTTTTTTTTTTTTTTTTGTCCTTTGTCTTTTTAGGGCAACACCGTGGCATATGGATGTTCCCAGGCTAGGGGTCTAATCAGAGCTGTTGCTGCCAGCCTTCACCACAGCCACATCAACACCAGATCCAAGCCAAGTCTTCAGCCTACACCACAGCTCACGGCAACACCGGATCCTTAACCCACTGTGCAAAGCCAGGGATCGAACCCGAAACCTCATGGTTCCTAGTCGGATTCGTTTCCGCTGGACCACGGTAGGAACTCCCAAGATCTTTTATAAAAAGATACTTTTTCATGATACAGTGCATCAGATTTATTGAGCTTACACCATTGCATTTTTATTCAGTCAGAATCCTTTTTGGGGGGAAGAAATGGAAAGCCAACTCAAATAAGCTTGAGCAAAAAAGAATTTACTGACTCAGCCAGCTTTCAGAACTGATCTCAAGGGCTTTAACTCCATTTTCAGGTCTGAGTTTCAAGGTGTCTGTCTGTGTCTCTGTCGCCTTTGCTTTCTCTGTGGTAGTTTTACTCTTTTAGAGCAGAAAGTCTTCCTTTGTGTGGTGGTGGCGCAAGAGAGAGTGCCTTTCTTCTAGTGCCTGTCTATATAAAATGCTCTGGATGGAATAGGACTCTGTTCTGTGATTGGCAGTCCTGCAAAAGCACATGGATTGGGGAAGGAACAGCTTCTGAAAGGCAGGGTTTGCTTTTACCATAGAGGAAGGGGTGCTGGGAGTCCAAAACAGAAAGTATTTACTACAGGTGATGGGGAATAGAGGACAGGAAGGTATAAAGTGTGTTCTTAAGAAAATAAATGATGACTTAATATTATTTTCCTAATGATTGCTTCCTATAGAGTATGCAAGCTGCAAGATGTCCTACAGATGAATTATCTTTATCTAACTGTGCTGTTGTGAATGAAAAGGATTTCCAATCTGGCCAGTGAGTATCTGACTTGTTTTCTTTTAACATGCTAAGTGGTATTTTAGAAACTTCTAGAGTCCGCTTTTTTTTTTTTTAATTTTAAATATATTCGTGGGTAATTTTTTTTCAATTTTTATTTATTTATTTTTTTTTGTCTTTTTAGGCCTGCACCGGAAGCATAAGGAGGTTCCCAGGCTAGGGGTCAAATCAGAGCTGTAGCTGCCAGCCTACACCACAGCTCACAGCAACGTGGGGTCCCAGCCACATCTGCGACCTACACCACAGCTCATAGCAATGCTGGATCCTTAACCCACCAAGCAAGGCCAGGGATCAGACCTGCGTCCTCACTGATACTAGTCGTGTTCGTTAACCACTGAGCCACGGACGGGAACTCCATATTTTTAAAATTACTATGTTCTAAAAGATAATTTTTAAAAAAGTGCTATTGTAACAGAGTTTGAAGCCTCTATCTCACACATAGTCCTTGATAGTTTCTTGGTAGAGGAGATTATCATGAAATAACTATATTTCATCTATTTACAGATAACCTTCTGAGCAGGGTGAGTTGGTAGAAAATGCTTTGAAATAGTAGATACTGATATCTATATGAAAGCTTATATATTTTGTGAAAGTTTTTTATTTTTACCACCTTTTTAATTTTATAGGATATTATTATTTCAACCTGTTGTGGGAATCTGCAAAGAGATTTAATGAGTCGTCCTAAAAACTAACTTGTTTTGGACTGCTATATCCTGGCTCCTCTGTCTTTGGTTCACCTTCCTTTAGTCTAGTCAGGAAGTAAAATAATTTTCAGGAGAAGAAATTCAGCAAATTTTTGCTTAATATCAAGGACTCTAGATTACTGCCTTCAGTTTTTTTCCTTTTTTTTTAGGGCCGCACCCGTGGCATATGGAGGTTCCTAGGCTAGGGGTCCGCTGACTTCAGTTTTGGAACTGTACCGGGGTTGATATTTTGGATGGTATGTACTCTCTTGAACTTGGTCCTGATTCTGCTTGATGTCCATTTGGCCCAAGGTGGTCCTTATGACTGGAAGACATTTTGAATTGCTGGGCAATTTGGGGGAATGAAACTTGTGATCCTGTTTCTTCCAGACTTGTATAATGTCATGTTTCCACCTGGTGCTCATCAAGCATCAGTTGCTGGAAATGAACACCTTTAGAGCTGGTGTTCTTTCTTTCCTTCGGCGTGGAGTATTGACTGGATTTCCGTCTTTTAGGCATGTGGTCGTGAGGACCTCCCCCAACCACAGGTACACATTCACACTGAGGACCCACCCGTCTGTGGTTCCAGGGAGCATTGCGTTCAGCTTACCTCAGGTAACGCACACACGCATTCCTTCTCTTCTGTTCTCAAAAGTCGTAGCGGAATCAATTCAGTTAAAGAAAGCTGTCCTCACCCTACAAGTGTATGGAATCATATTGAGGAAACCATCCAGGTGTTGTTTAAGGAATGTAAAGATATATCTTAATTGCCAATTTTTACTATGTCTGCTTTTTATCGCCCTGATTTCCACCCGCCCCCCCCCCGCCCCGTTTTAAAATATTCTGCAGTGATGTCAGTTAGCTGTTAGATAAAGTGTCAGGTTATTTTAACATTAGCAGGGTAACAAAATATATAAAAATAACATTTACTTGTGAAATTGACATCTAATAGTAGCAGTACTAAAATACAGTAATATTATCTGCCTCCTTAGTGCAGTAGGCAGCATGTCATAAAATGCAATGATGTTAGACTAAAGAACACGATATGGGTAGTTGTTATGTGAAATTATACCAGACTTGTTGGGCTTCGGTAAAAAGTGGAAGGACAATGATTATATTTATAACTGTTGGATTCTGTGGAGGGGAAATTGCCTAGCACTGTCGCAGGCACATAATATGTAATGTAGGAGCATTGCAAGTACTAGTGTGTATTCTTTCCTTCCTTGTCGTCTAACTCATGCTGCTGGCCCCCAGTCCTAAACTAAGCAAGTGCAACCCCCACCTCCTTGAGGTATGCTTAAAGCATTGATTTCTGCCCTCCCACCCCTGGAGCTTTAGGGAAGGAGCTCAAACACTTGTTAGGGAGCTATTAAAAATCTCTTAAATCCCTCAAAAATTATGGGAAATCTCCACTTACTGCCACTCTTCTCTATTTGGTGCCTCTCCAATATCAGGACTATTTTTCACATTTGTTTCTAGAGATGAAAGATTTGGGCTGCTCTAGAGTTTGCCAGCTTTTATAGAGCTATATTTGGGATTCTAGTGGTCAGAAATGGGGTCTCTGACTATTTCTCCTTGTCTCTCTGCTTAAAAAAAAAATTTCGGGGATTCCCTTTGTGGCTCAGTGAAAATGAATCTGACCAGTATCCATGAGGATGTAGGTTCAGTCCCTGGCCTTGCTGAGTGGGTTAAGGATCTGGCATTTCCATGAGCTGTGGTATAGGTCGCAGGTGCAGCTCGGATCCTGCGTTGCTGTGGCTGTAGTGTAGGCCAGTGGCTACAGCTCTGATTCAACCCGAGGCTAGAAACCTCCATGTGTTGCAGATGTGGTCCTAAAAACAAACAAACAAAAATTTCCCTGACATTTTTCTATAGCCCAGGTGCTATTCCTTTTTTTTTTTTTTTTCCCACTGTACAGCAAGGAGGTCAGGTTATCCTTACATGTATACATTACAATTACATTTTCCCCCCAGCCTTTCTTCTGTTGCAACATGACCAGGTGCTATTCTGAGTACTTTTGTATGTGTTTGTTTGTTTAATTCTCACAACAACCCCAAGTGATAGATACTGATATTATCATCTTTAGGATTGAAGTGCAGAACCTAAATGTGGCTGCTTTTTGACTCAAAGCCTGGGCTTAACCAGTATGCTACTAAATGTTCTGTTGGCTGGAAGGGGGATGGCGTTTTACAGAAGAGAGAGGTGAAGGGCAGAAAGGAGGGAGAAGTGGTGACCTGTGGTGAGAAAGCTGGAAGGGAGAGCACTTATTGTACGTACTCAAAGCACAGCATCTTCTTAAGTTCCCACCACAAAATCCACACAGTTCGGATGAATAGATAAACTATTGATTTTCAGCCCAAAGTTATTTTTCTCGCTGTTCTTTGGAGTATTATCAGTATAATTACGAATTTTGAATCTAAACCTAGCCAGTCCTGAATTCCTGCCTAAACACAATTCATCCTGCCTCCGTACATTCTTGCCATTGTAACTGATTGGGACCTGAGGAGAAGTAAGGTCTCGTTGCAGGTGCCTGACACTCTTGGCTCTGCACCCAGAGAGTAGTCATGATCATCTAATGATTTGAATCCCCTGCTTGGGTTTCCGTATGGATTATCTGATGAGTTTTAAATGAGTTTTCATGAAGCGAACCTCTTTTTGTGATACTGTACCAACAGTATAACTAACCACAATACATGTATAGCACTGATACTACAGAGGCCTTCCGGAGCATTATATCATGTGCAGGAGCTTCTTGCTCAGAGGCGCCAGCTTAACTGTAAAAAGGCAAGCTTTATATGCTTTTGGAATAGATGTTCAGATATAAACTATAGCATATGTTTCCTAGGGTTGCTGTAACAAAGTACCACAAACTGGGTGGCTTAATACAACAGACATTTATTCTCTCACAGTTCTGGAGGCTGGAAGTCTGAAATCGAGGTGTCAGCTGGTCCATGCGCTCTCTGAAGGCACTAAGGAAAATCTATTCCGTGCTTAGCTTCTGGTGTTGCACAGAGTCCTTCATGTTCATTGACTGGTAGATGTATCACTTCAGTCTCTGCCTTCATTGTCACATGACTCCCCCTGTGTGGCTGCCTCTTTTCTTAGAAGGAAGCCAGTCATACTGGCTCAGGGTCTACACTAATGATGTGACTCAACTTGATATCATCTCTGAGGACCCCCTTTCCAAATGTCACATTCACAGGTGCCAGGGGCTAAGACCTCCTATCTTTTTGTGGGACACAATTTAATACTTAACAACATGCCCACCATGTGTTGGACTTGGGGTATGTTTCTAAAATTCAGAGAAATCCTCTTCTCCTTTCTCTAATTTAGTCGATTTGGTGTTAAGTGGCTTTTTTGTTGTTGTTGTTCTATTTTACAGCGAAAATGGGCTGGACTTTCTATTGGGCAAGAAATAGAAGGTAGGTATATATATATTTTTTTAGCTACCCGTGGTAGATTTTCTTTATGATTTTCTCATAGTTGGGAGGATGTGTACAATTTTTTGTGACTGGTTGTGAGGCCATTGAACTTTCATCCCTATTACCGGTTAGATCTATGAGAATGGAGAGTAAATAGTTGTACCTACCTGTTTATCTACTGGTTATTCTGCCTAGAAATTACAGTCATGTGGGGAAAGGAATATCCATATGTTCGTAGGTCACAAAAAATGTACAAGGTAAGTTTGTGCACAGATATTACCATTAGGAACTCCGTAAAAGTGCTGAGATAGAACAGGAGGGGATGGATTGATTGGAGACTGGAAAATTAGAGAATTCTTTCAAGGCACTGGAGTTCTGAGCGTGATGAAGTAGGGGAAAAACATGATACATAGAGACAAGAAAGGCTTTTAAAATGAGAAGTGAATAAATAAAAGGCATTGAGATGGGAGCAAGCACATTGTAGGCAGTGCTCAGGCAGCATGTTTATCTGATTGAAAGGATTGGGCTGATTGGATTGTATTAAGTGGTGAAAGTAGTATGCGGTTAGTAGAAAGCCTGGAAGTACATCCTGACATTTTTGGATTTTACACAAAGACACTTAGAGCTCCCAAGAATTTCTGAATAAGCCCATCAGAATCCTATCTTTAGAAAAGAACTCCAGTGTCATCATGGAGCATAGTGAGGAGTGGGCAGAATTCAGGAATGAAGGAAAATAGATTGGAGATTATTTGTTTTGGCCTAAAACTAAGCTGAAGAGTACTTTGTGAAATTACAGCTACTGAAAAATTTTTCTATCTAAGTTATGTTGAAGAGGAATTGTTGGTATTACTTGGTGATTCTCTTTTACTGCATAAAATATGTTTCCTTCTGTGCTTGGTTGGAGAGATAAATCAGATTTAGGGTAAGGAGAAGAAAGGGTGGAATTCCCATTGTGGCGCAGCAGAAACGAATCTGAATGGTATCCATGAGGATGCGACCTGGATCCCTGACCTCGCTTGGAGGGTTGGGGATCTGGCATTGCCTTAAGCTGTGGTGCAGGTTGCAGATGCAGCTCTGATCCAGTGTTGTTGTGGCTGTGGTGTAGGCCAGCAGCTGTAGTTCCCATTTGACGCCTAGCCTGGGAACCTCCATATGCTGCAGGTGCAGCCCTAGAAAAGACAAAAAAAATAATAAAATGAAAAAATAAAATGAACTGTATTTAAAACAACCAAGGGAAGGGCATGGAAAGTGATTTATGATTTAAGGGGAAAAAATAAGACTAAGCCATTTGTGGATTATAAACCAAGGAGCTAATAAGTAAAAATAGCATTGTGTTTAGTCAGTGTGACAAAATAGGGAAAATGGAGTATGAATCTTTTCATTCAACTTCATGGATGCTATAGGAGGAAAAAAGAAAGTGCAAGTGTAATTGAGTCAGCATCTTTTCTGCTTGCTTTTAAAACTTAAAAATTACATTTATGGAAAAATTATAGAAATAATACAGAGAATTCCTATGTACTGCTTTTATCCAGAGCTCATCAAATTTCATTTTTAAAAATCATTTTCTCTCTTTCTCACTCTACCCACACACACACACACACACACACACACACACTTTTCTGAATCATTTGAGATTAAGTTGCAGAAATCATTCCTCTTTACCACTAATGCTTTAGAGTGTATTTCTTAAGAACAAAGATGTACTTTTTTTTTTTTGCTTTTTAGGGTTGCACCTAAGGCATATGAAGTTCCCAGGCTAGGGGTCAAATTGGAGCTGTAGCTGTCTGCCTACCCACAGCAACCACAGCAACCACAGCCACAGCAACGTGGGATCCGAGCTGTGTCTGCAACCTACACCACAGCTCATGCAACACCAAATTCCTGACCCACTGATTGAGGCCAGGGATCGAACCCACACCTCATGGATACTAGTCGGATTCGTTTCTGCTGTGCCACAACAGGAACCCCCCTCCTGTTCTTTACTTAGGAAATGGCAACTTATGCTTTTTCCCCAAGTTAAAGGGAACTTAAATATTGGGATTACCTTTATTTGGCCTTTTCTTTGTGGAAGTAGGATGAGAGAGAAAAGTTTTTTGACGGGGGTGAAAACAAAGGAGATTAGATATGGGTAGCTGGTAGATAAGGTTGCATAATTAGTGCTTTCCAAACTTGCCTCAAAGAAACACCTGAGGAGTTTGTTTGTTTTAAGAAAAACATTCCCAGGCCCCTCTCTTAGGGAGTCTGACTCATGAATCTGTGTTTTTAACTATCACCCTTAAGTAGTTCTTACCAGCCATATTTTTGGAAACACTGACATAAGTGAGTCCCTTAACTATCACTTCTTCACCTGAAGCATAGTGAGAAGCAGAGACAGTGGAGGGGTTTGGCACCAAAGGGAAGTAGGTTAGTGGATGAAGCCAGGGTTCCCTATTTGTAGACACTGGCAGAAATAAAAATGAACACTTGTTAAATCTAATGAGAAAATTGATGTGTATGTAGCTTAGTTTCTAATTTTCTTTTCTTTTTTTTTTTTTCCGTCTTTTGTCTTTTTTAGGGCCGCACCCACAGCATACGGAGGTTCCCAGGCTAGGGGTCCAGTCAGAGCTACAGCTGCTGGCCTACGCCACAGCTACAGCAATGCCAGATCCTTAACCCATTGAGCAAGGCTAGGGATCGAACCCACAACCTCATGTTTCCTAGTCGGATTCGTTAACCATTGAGCCACGACAGGAACTCCTAAAGAGGTTTTTTTTTATTTTTTTTTTTATTTTATGGCTGCACCCACAGCACATAGAAGCTCCTGGGCCAGGGATTAAATCCAAGCCCCGGTTGTGGCAACGCCAGATCCTTTAACCCACTTTGCCAGGCCAGGGACTGAACCTCTATCTCTGCAGCAACCCAAGCCACTGCGGTAGGATTCTTAACCCACTGCACCATGGCGGGAACTCCTAAATTTAACCCCCCCCCAACTTTTTAAAGAGTTTTATTGAAGTATAGTTGATTTACAATGTTGTGGTAATTTGTTCTCTACAACAAAGTGATTTAGTTACACATGTATGCACATCCATTCTCTTTCAGATCCTTTTCCCACATAGATTATCACAGCCAAATTTAACTTTTAATGTAGATAAATTCTGTTGTAAAAAAGTGAAAATTCAAGATTATAAATCTTGATGAAATGAGAAGCGTGTTTTGTGGCTTAAGTTATGTTTAAAGCAATCTCCCACCACCAGAAAAGCTTATCTTGAAGGTAAAGTCACTTCTTTAAAAGGCAAATCAGACAGACCCATGGCAAAATTATAAAACTCAGTATTCAGGTGGTGGTAAGGTAGAGTAAGCTTGAGTCAAGGAAGGGCTTGGGGGCCTGATTGATGCCATGATGTAGCCATAAGGTAGAAAGCTGGTTCTTTGTAAGTAGAGATATAGGCAAAGAGAGGATAGGAAGTTTTTGGTCTGAAGGGGAGTGCTAATTCAAGGATTGTGGAACAAGAGTTCTGTCTGTAAGGGGAGAATTCTTTAGTGAAGTCAGTGATTTTAGTCTGAGGGAATCTAGAGGAATCATTTGGTCTTCTCTCCATCTTGAATGTCATACTAAATATTGCAGATGGTTCAATTAACATGTTTTTGACCATTACGTGTCTTTTTGTCATATCTGTTTATGCAAAGCATTGGCTATAATTTTTTTGTTTATAAAATAGTTTTAAGTGTTTGATATTAAATTGATATTAGTCATAAAACAAACAAAAACAACTCTTCTCCACCTTCTGGCCTTTTACTCCTGGTTGAAGCCCTCAGGGCCTGTGTCCCTTTGGGGCTGATGATGGAGCTGACCATGGTGCTGCCTGGGAAACTGTCCATGGTGCTGCCTGAGCATTTGCAGTTGTAACAGCCTGGTCTTTTCTGCTGTGGCACATTGACCTTAAAATGCATTTGAAAACTATAGTCAGTAATGATGATATTTTAATACATTTATTCAGATTTCCTTTTTTTTAATTAAAAAAATTTTTTTTGTCTTTTCTAGGGCCGCTCCCTCAGCGTATGGAGGTTCCCAGGCTAGGGGTCTAATCGGAGCTATAGCTGCTGGCCTGTGTCAGAGCCACAGCAACACCAGATCCAAGCCACATCTGCAGCCTACACCACAGCTCACAGCAACACCAGATCCTTAACCCACTGATCGAGGCCAGAGATCGCACCTGCAACCTCGTGGTTCCTAGTTGGATTCGTTAACCACTGAGCCACAACGGGAACTCCCCTTATTCATATTTCTTGATATAAAGATAGTTCACACATAGACACGCACACACACACGCATATATATAATATACACACATATACATATGCCGACCTGTATATGCATTATGACGTTACGGAATTGTTTGAGGCTTTAATACACGAAATGTTGTCATACTCTGCAGATCTTTTGGAAGTGTACTTTTTTCACTCAATATTATGTTCTAATGGCTCATTCATCTTTATTAAATATGCATCAGGTTTTAATTTTAATTGCTGCACATTATTCCACATTATAAATATACCACATTTTATTCATTATTTCCCTACTGATCAGCATTTTTTAAAATGTCTGACTATTAGAAATAATGCTGTGGTGAATCTCCCTATAAATCTCTTTTTCAGGCAAATGTTCCAAGAGTCTTTCTGGGACAGACACCTGTTAATGAAATTGCTGAATCAATGTATTCATTTTCACATCAATATTTCATCCTATAAATATCTTCATTATATGGAGAAACAACTAAGCTCTCTTGCTTATAGAAGTTACTCAGAATGTAACCTCTACTTTCTAGGGAATGTTAGACAGAACACCCAGAAGTGGAGGCAGGAGTGTATTCTGAAACTTTCAGACAAGATTTGAACTTATTTTTCAGTCTTCAGTGAATTTTCCAGCCCTCACCCTGCTTTCTTTTTTTCTTTTTTCTTTTTGTCTTTTTTTTGCCATTTCTTGGGCCGCTCCAGCGGCATATGGTGGTTCCCAGGCTAGGGGTCGAATCGGAGCTGTAGCCGCTGGCCTACGCCAGAGCCACAGCAACACGGGATCTGAGCCGCGTCTGCAACCTCCACCACAGCTCACGGCAACGCTGGATCGTTAACCCACTGAGCAAATGCAGGGACCGAACCCGCAACCTCATGGTTCCTAGTCGGATTCGTTAACCACTGCGCCACGACAGGAACTCCCTTTCTTTGTTATTTTGCTTTTGATAGTGTTTATCTTTAAAATATGTGTGTCCCCTTTATAATGGCAAACCAAAATATAAAAATATGATTACTCAAGCAATTTCATTCAAAGGATTTTTAGAAAATCCTTGTATATAACTCAAGTGGTTAGACTGTAAGAAGTAAGTTTAGAACAGAAATTGAGTATGCAAAGACCATGAAGATTTATCTAGCTCCGAGTCTTATTTTACAGATGTGACAAATCCAGGTACAGAGAGCTAGCTGATTTACTTAGATTCTTCTAGTTACTAACAGAATCTCTTGAAACACAGACTCCAGAGTCCCTATGTCTTGCTCACTTTGTTATTAGCCTGAAGACTGTAGGTGTTTGGCTGCTGTTGTTTCATTTAAACAGTTCATGAATATATAAGGCATCCTACAGACACTGTTAATACCAGGATGAGCTAAAAACCTGGTCTTTGTCCTATTATGCATGTAGAGCTTACTATAGTTCCCTGGACATCATAGATCCTCAGTAAATATTCTGGTAGTATTAAAAAAGAAATGTCAAACTCTGAGTTCCCCTGGGGGAAATCCCCTCCTAGTAAACACTTTTTTTCTCAAGTGTTTTTTCTTTGTTTGTTGGTTGGTTGGTCCTGCCTGCGTTCTAGTTTGTTAGGACAAAAGAGTCCACACATCTCTCATCTTAGCTCTTTCTTGTGTCAAGCGAAAATCTTGTTTGGAAGCAGCATGTTATGCTAACTCCACTGGGACTTCCTTCCCCCTACTGTCATTTGTCTTCTGTTTAATAAAAGGGGAGAAGATGTAGAGGCTGTGTGAGGAGGGCTGTAACTTTCCCAGAAAAGTTAGGTGAGGGGTAAAAGTACAGGAGAGTGCTGTTCAATAGTGTTCTAATTAATTCAGGGAAAAGAAATCTCCAGTGGTTGTTATTATTATTGTCTTTTTGCTATTTCTTTGTTATTATTTTAAAAAATTTGTTCCTATGTGTCCTTCCACCGAAGGCCATGATCAAGTTCTGTAATAATTCATTTATGCGAAAGTTTTAGTTAACTTTATTTGGTGTTTCTCTGCTTTAAGAAATGCTTCTTTTCCCCCCAGTGTCCTCTTATACATTTGACAAAGCCAAACAATGTATTGGCACAATGACCATGGAGATTGATTTCCTGCAGAAAAAGAGTATTGACTCCAACCCTTATGATACTGACAAGATGGCTGCAGAATTTATTCAGCAGTTCAACAACCAGGCGTTCTCAGTGGCACAACAGGTAGTTTTTTCTTTCATTTCCTTCATTTACAGGCATTCTAATCTCTGCAGTTGTCCAAAATCAGTTCTACATTTAAAATTCTGAAACAAGCTTTGCATATAAACAGCTATTTCTAAGATGAATGATTAAAAAGTGAGGGAAACATATATGCAGAACCTCCAGCAGTCTGCTCAGAAAAATTCTACAGTAGCTTTTATTTCTTTATTTTAAAATTTTTTTTTTTGTCTTTTGTCTTTATAGGGCTGCACCTGCATCATATAGAGGTTCCCAGGCTAGGGGTCTCATTGGAGCTGTTGCTGCCAGCCTACGCCAGAGCCACAGCAATGCCAGATCCGAGCCGAGTCTGCAGTCTACACCACAGCTCACGGCAACACTGGATCTTTAACCCACTGAGCGAGGCCTGGGATCGAACCTGAAACCATTTGGTTCCTAGTCGGATTTGTTTCCGCTGCACCACGACAGGAACTCCTCTAAGGTAGCTTTAGGTTACAGTGTCACATATAATTACAGCAGCTTTTCCCTCTGTAAATTTGAAAACACTGTAGACATGTATGTCCCTAATTTCTTACTTGTTTTCTTCTAGTGGGACATTTGTTTTGTCTCTGAATGTCTTTCTCTTTTACTGATACATTTCTGTAGAAAAGTAATTCTCTTTTCCCTCTTTTTTATGGCTTGCATCCATGGCATGCAGAAGTTCCTAGGCCATAGATTGTACCTGCCACACCAGTGACCAGAGCCATAGTCGTGACAATGCCAGATCTTTAACTTGCTAGGCCACTAGAGAACTCCAGGAAGATAATTCTTAACTTTTGGTTATGGATTTCTATGAGAAACTCTTAAGGAAGTTTTGTGTGTGGGTATGTGTATGGGTATACACGTGCATGTTCAGCTTTTATCATGGAGGTTTTTTTTTGTTTGTTTGTTTTTTGTCTTTTTGCCATTTCTTGGGCCGCTTCCTCAACATATGGAGGTTCTCAGGCTAGGGGTTGAATTGGAGCTGTAGCTACCAGCCTATACCAGAGCCACAGCAATGCGGGATCTGAGCTGCATCTGCAACCTACACCACAGCTCACGGCAATGCCGAATCCTTAACCCACTGAGCAAGGCCGGGGATCGAACCTGCAACCTCATGGTTCCTAGTCGGATTCATTAACCACTGAGACATGACGGGAACTCCTATCATGGAATTTTTGATGCTCAAATTTTCTCTTCTTGAAAATGACCTTGTTTACATCACTCCTTTTTTTGGACTTTAGTTAATAACGTATTGTTTAACCCCCTAGGAAGAAATTCTGTTCTTTTAAAATTTTACTTAGGAGTTCTCTGATAGCCTAGCAGTGTTGTCCTACTGTGGCTTGGGTTCATTTCCTGGCTTGGAAACTTGCACATGCCATGGGTGCAGGAAAAAAAAAAAAATCTAAAATGAAAATAAAGTAAAAATTTTACTTAATGTATAAGTTGATAAATTGCTCATTGTACACATAAATCATTTTTCTCATTACATTTGGTCTCTTTTCCTGTGATTTTCTTAATCATTCCTAACTCCTTCCTCCTACCATAGCTCTATAGCAGCTGTTCTCAAATGGTGGTCCTGATGGAACTCCTTGAGAATTTTTTAAATAAAATAAAGGTATGGGGAGTTCCCATTGTGGCTCAGTGGTTAATGAATCCGACTAGGAACCATGAGATTTTGGGTTCGATTCCCGGCCTTGCTCAGTGGGTTAAGGATCCGGCATTGCCGTGAGCTGTGGTATAGGTTGCAGACTCGGCTCGGATCCCACGTTGCTGTGGCTGTGGCGTAGGCCAGCAGCTACAGCTCCAGTGAGACCCTTAGCCTGGGAACGTCCATGTGCCGAGGGAGCGGCCCTAGAAAAGACAAAAAAAAAAGACATAGAAAATAAAAAAAATAAAGGTATGTTATTTGTGTTAACAATAATGTATTTATTACTTTTTTAATTAATTAAATTTCTTGTTCTAATTTCTACTACGGTGAATATCAACAGATACAATCTGGAGTTCCCGTCGTGGCGCAGTGGTTAACGAATCTGACTAGGAACCATGAGGTTGTGGGTTCGGTCCCTGCCCTTGCTCAGTGGGTTAACAATCCGGCGTTGCTGTGAGCTGTGGTGTAGGTTGCAGACGCGGGTCGGATCCCGCGTTGCTGTGGCTCTGGCGTAGGCCGGTGGCTACAGCTCCGATTCGACCCCTAGCCTGGGAACCTCCATATGCCGCGGGAGCGGCCCAAGAAATAGCAACAACAACAACAAAAAAGACAAAAGACAAAAAAAAAAAACCAGATACAATCTGTATACACAAAATTTTGGGCGTCCTCAAAAATGTTTAGACATAGTCAAGGGACCCTAAGACCAAAGAGTTTGAGAGTCCCAGCTCATAGCCTTCTGATTTCTAATGAGTTCCATAGACTGTTCATGTGTCTCTCATGTGGGAAGGTCTGTAAGATGGGGAATGAGAGAAGTGGTGAAAGACCTGTGGGAGTGCATGGAGCGTCACTGTCCGGAAGAAGAAGACTCGAAGGATCTGGATAACCCATGCATCATAATATCAAACTTTCCCAAGTGGAAGCTGCGTGAATTACTGATACACAGGACAGAAAAAGATGCTGTGTATTGGTTAATGTTTTCAAGAGTACTAGAATTGGAATGAACCTCAGAGATTATCTTTTCTAACCTCCTCATTTTGCGAACGAAGGATTTTAGGTCCAGAGAAGGTCCATCACATGCCCAGGCTTCACAGCCAGGGGTGTAGCTGAGACAAGAACCCATTAGTCAGTTGATGAATTAAATATTTATTGAACACCTAGCACATGTTCAGTAAATACTATTTTAGGCCCTGGGGATCTGCAGTTCACAAAACAGACACAATTCCTACCCTCGTAGAGCTTACTTTCTAGTTGAAGAGAAAGAAATGCCATGTGTGTTCCGTACTTTGAGGTCAGTAAAGTGCGCTGCTGCTTTGGATTAGACACTTTGAGGAGGCTCCCCAGGAAGACAGTCAGCTGATGATTTGTTGACCTGTTGGGCTTTACTGTAGTCATTCTGGATTCTGGCACTTTTTGACGATAGTTGTGCTCTAATTGCCTGGCTAAACTTCATTGTTTATACTTTTGGCCTTGCAGTTTAATAGAAAATGCTTGGGAATTTGTACTAATTTTAAGCCCAGTGGCATGCAGATGGCTCCAAACCTATGAAAGAAAATCCTCTGTCATACAGAGAAGAAATACATATCTTACTCCAAGTCACTTTTCTTAGAATTTATTCTCATTTGCAGTAATTGGTAGTGGCAGGGTTGACAGTCAGCTTCGCCTATTCTGTTTACTGTTATACCCCAGTTGCTAGAAGAAGACCTGGCTTGTAGAAGGTACTCAGCATTTGGGGGAGTGTTGGGCCCTCAGAAGCTCTCTCTGCACTTGTATGGCAGGCGTTTTGTATTGGTTGTGGAAAAGCACGACTTTCGAGTCACACACCCAGGCATGTATCCTGGCTCTGCTATTGACTGTGACTATAGGATCTTAGTTTCCCTACTAGTAAAACAGGAATAATTTGTTTCCAAGAGCGTTTGTGAGTATTAAACACAGAACCTCCTGTAGTGTTTGTTTGGTTCATAGCGAATACTCAGTAAATGTTCATTCCTTTTCCTCTCTTTGACTGTCTGGGTAGTTTGCCTGTGGGGAGGATTTAGGAGGGAATATACCAGGGAAAGCTGCTTGCCTGCATTCGGTAAACACTGGCGATGATGTGAGAATCAAGCCATTATGTCATGAAGTGATTCTTCTCCCCATACTTGTTTTCTATATAGCTCGTGTTCAGCTTCAATGAAAAGCTTTTTGGCTTACTGGTAAAGGACATTGAAGCCATGGATCCAAGCATTCTGAAGGGAGAGCCTGGGACGGGTAAAAGGCAGAAGGTATGCCTTGGTTCTAGTAATCTTTATGATGTGCATTGTGCAAATTAATATAAATTTCCTGGTGATTCTCTTCCTTGGGGATTTCTTTCATATTATATATTTTTTCTTTTCAGATAGTAGGGAGAAAAATGGCTTTGAAAGCCAGCATTGTTATTGAAATATAGTGTAAAATATACTTATTTGCAGATCTAATAGTAACTTGAAATTTGTATATGTACTTGTAATCCTGGTTGAATGAACGTGATATTTATTGTAAATAAATGATGACAGGTGGTATCAAAAGAAATATGCATTGAAATAAAATAGGAATAGTAGAAGGCAATTGACAAAAGTAAATGTAACTTAGATGATAATTTGGACGATTTTCTTTGCTCAGAGAGACCTCTTTCCTCTTTGTTTTTTGCTTTGCTTTGAGAAGTGCAGAAATCTGCTCTTGATTACTAATTATTGTCTTTCTATACAGATTGAAGTAGGATTGGTTGTTGGAAATAGTCAAGTTGCATTTGAAAAAGCAGAAAATTCATCACTCAATCTTATTGGTAAGCGTTTTTAGAAGATTCTGAATAAAGTGGGACTGTCTCTGTTATAATATGCGACTGGACTGTCGTGATTTTTAAGTGGGGAGGGGGAATGGGGACATTCTCTTTAGAAAGCTTATCACAGGGGAGTTCCCGTCGTGGCGCAGTGGTTAACGACTCCGACTAGGAACCATGAAGTTGCGGGTTCGATCCCTGGCCTTGCTCATTGGGTTAAGGATCTGGCATTGCCGTGAGCTGTGGTGTAGGTCGCAGATGCGTGGCCGGGATCCCGTGTTGCTGTGGCTCTGGCGTGGGCTGGCAGCAATAGCTCCGATTAGACCCCTAGCCTGGGAACCTCCATATGCCACGGGAGCGGCCCAAGAAATGGTTAAAAAAAAAAAAAAGAAAAGAAAGAAAGAAAAAGAAAGCTTATCACAAAATCACAGAGCATTTCATATTGTCAGATGCGCTGATGTAGAAAGAAATTTAAAACCTTCACTAGATCAGCATTATCCAATAGAAATATGATGTGAACCACATGTCATTTTTAATTTCCTAGTAACACCACTAAAAATAAGGGGGAAGACACAGATAAAGTTAATTTTTAAATATTTAATATTGAAATAAATTCGGGCTTACAGAAGGTTTATAAAAAAAAAATTGTTCAGAAAGTTTCTGTATACCCTGGACCAGCTTCCTCTGATGTTGCATCTTAAATAACCGTAGTACAGTTACCAAAACTAAACTAACATGGTTCCATTGCTGTTATCTAAACTACATACTTTATTTTGATTTCACCAGTCTTTTCATATGTCCTTTTTCTGTTCCAGGATCTAATTCAGGACCCCCCATTGCCTTTAGTGGTTTAGTCTCTGTAGCCTTCTCCCATGTCTGACATTTCCTTAGCACTAGTCACGATAGCCAAGACGTGGAAACAATACTTAGACTTTCATTGTCTTTCACAACCATGAGAGCTGGTCAGTTATTTTGTAGCATGTCCCTCAGCTGGTTGTGTGTTAAATGTGGTACTAGCATCACTTGTATTAGTGATGAGTTAAATGATGAATGTGCAGGTAAAGAGTCTTTCCAATAACTTTATAGTTCGGTCTGACTCTTACATGTTAGCCCTACTTTAATTATATTAAAGTAACGCAGATTGGTCTTTAAAATCAGTAAATCACCAGAATAATGATGCCAAAATAACTATATAGTAATTCTTTTTAAAATTATTATTATTATTCTTTTTCGTGGCCACACATGCAGCATATGGCAGTTCCCAGACCAAGGACTGAATCCGAGCTGCAGCTGTGATCTATGCTGGATCCTTTAACCCAATGCGCTGGTCTGGGGATCAAACCCATGCCTCTGCAGTGACCTGAGACACTGCAGTTAGATTCTTAACCCACTGTCCCACAGTGGAAACTTTAGTAATTCTTATTTTTGGTTGACTTAACTATGTTTATGTCTACTCCAGTACAAAGTAGAGGATTTTCATTGGTTTACATACTATCATATCCAAAATTATTTAACTTCAAATGCGTGGCTTTTTTTCTTGACCCATAAATTATCATTCCTCCTCATCATTTTTTCTTAATTCTAAAAATATTTCATAAAATATGGATAGGCACTCATTCAAAAACAACTCACCTTAAAATTTTTAAATTTGATATTTTCATACTGTTTTATAATTTTTTTGCTTTACATATTTCAATCATCTTAATAAATACACTTCTGCAGTATAATTTTTAATGACTATATATGTTTTATGGATGTAGGATATCTCATAATCTCCCATTATTGATTCAACACATTTCTGAAGTGATTTCTTTGTGTATTTTTTTTTTAAGGGCCTCACCTGCAGCATATGGAAGTCCTCAGGCTAGGGGTGGAATAGGAGCTACAGATGCCCACCTATACCACAGCCACAGCAACACCAGATCCAAGCCATGTCTGTGACCTACACCACAGCTTATGGCAACACCAGATCACCAACCCACTGAATGAGGCCAGGGATTGAACCCGCATCCTCTAGGATTCTAGTGAGATTCATTTCCGCTGAGCCACAACGGGAACTCCTGTATATTATGTTTTGTACACATTTTGTTGAAGTATATTATCCAAGAGAACTGCATGACTTTCATACAATATAGGTGTTTCTAAGTCATTCATGCAGAGTTGTGATTGATAAGTTTTCCCCCTCTTTGGAAAATCAAATTGTATATTGATTTATCATGCAGTATGTTTAGCCACAAGAGGGCAGTAGAGTGTAAGAAAAAATATTTGAGAGCTTCACAGAGGAAATGTTATGTCTACAAAACTCTGACAAAATTACCATCTAGGATAAACTTTTTCTATGTGACCTTTTCTTCTCTAATTAAAAAAACTATAGTATTACTTTCTTGTTTTGTTTATAGTAGAATGTACTAAGGCACTTTTATTCTTTTGTGTTTGAGATGGTTAACATGGTTCTCTTGAGTTACTTTAGGGGGCACTATGACATTTAAGGTAGATAATTTGTATCTGCAAAAGAATTTAAACACATGAATTTTGAAATCATTAAAATCTTTAGGATGATTTTAGCCTTTTGTGTGCAAATGACAAAGAAGCAAATAAGACCTCAAACTTAGTGCATCTTTTCAGGTTGAGGAGTGGTATTTCTAGTTATAAACTTAATCTAGATAAATACATATATTTTTAAATTTTGCTTTAGGAGCCTCGAGGGACTCCTCGATTTTAGTCATATTTCTGGCACCTGGTGTTTTCTTCATCAGATATGCATATGATGTTTCTTCCAATTGACCCAGTTAGTTAACTTAGTTAGGATTAGCAGTTAATAAGGCCAAACTCCATGAACTGATTACAGCATGAACCTCACTAATCATTTTATTAGTGTTTTACCCTAAATGGGGACCAGATGAAGTAGTGAATATAGCAAAACTCGTCCTTATTAGAAAATCAGCTAAGAGCATGTTGTTCATCTTTGTATAAGGGTAGCTTCTCTTTATTCACCGAGGCTGCCCAGGGAGCTCTGTCTTTTTATACTTAGTGATGAAGTTCTTGTCTCACATTTGATTATCTTTGTTTGACATAGGCAAAGCTAAAACCAAGGAAAATCGCCAGTCTATCATCAATCCTGACTGGAACTTTGAAAAAATGGGAATAGGAGGTCTGGACAAGGAATTTTCAGATATTTTTCGACGAGCATTTGCTTCCCGAGTATTTCCCCCCGAGATTGTGGAGCAGATGGGTGAGTTTAAAAAGGAAAATTTGATAAAAATCTTGTATTTTTTTTTAATGAATATGACGAAGTCTCTTTTCAGTAATGTTTTGAAATTATTTTTCAGTCCTAACAAGTATTTTATTTTTGACTTCTTCAAAAAAAGTTTTTTTAAAAAGTCTTTGAAATATTAGAATTCTTGAATTACATTTTAATTTTATGGGGAAGTCATAGAAATATTTGTGGTTGCTCCATTTATTCATTCAAGTATGTTTTTTTTAAAGGACATACTTAGATATTTCATTTTACTTGTACATTTATGAGTTTTTTGGTAGGACATATTTAGAAATTTCACCTGACTCTAAAGATTCACTGTGGATCAAATTTACCCTGCTGAGTAGTCATTATCTGGTAGACTGTGGGCATTGTTCTAATATTAGCTGTTGCTTCTTTTTATTGCACTGTTATATAACCCAGTTAGTACATCTTCTAGTAAATGGATACTTGGCATGTTTTAAATTTGTCCAGAAGGACAAATGTAGGATATACATAGCAATTTCCCTATTGCATACAAAGAAATGCACTAGTCACTTATCACTTTTTTTCTTGAAGGTTTATTTAATTTATCTGTGTGTGAAATGGTTTTACTTGCGCTAGTGGCAGTGCTGCCATGACTGTTCTCATATCCATATCATAGGTTGGATTGGAATGTGAGCCGCAGAATATCTGAGAAAGGAATTTATAACATAACAGCTTCTGGCAGGCTATTGGTATTAAAAACAGTATCCAAAAAGAAAAAAAAAAACCTAAAGGAATACAATACTCCCCTCACCTCCATCATTCTTTATCTTTAAATTGCTACTGGGAGATAAAAGTATATTCATCATGGTGGGGATAAGAACTACTTTCTAGGCACTAAGTGCTAGGTTCTATCAGCCTCCTATTGTTGGTCGTTTTTCAGCCTGGTCGTTCACCCTGAAAAATTACAGGCACAGCACACACCTGTTCACTGGCTAAAGGTCGAGTTTGGAATTGGATTAAGAGAAAATGACAGAGACCCTCATCACCTGAGTTTTAGACACCTTGAAACGGCAGTAAGGCAGTAACCTACTTTTTTATCTGAGAGCTACAAAGGCCAAGTCCATAAAAAACAGAATTTTAATTTGGAAAATCGTAAAAAAAAAAATGTAATTCACGATCTTGGTACTGTGTATTTTGAGGCACAATAAATCCATAAAGATTTTAATCAAGACATGGAAATATCGTTTAAGTGTATTTTGGTTTAAGCAGCGATTGAAGGGTGATCCGAATGTTCTCAGTTATTCTTGTGGAATATTTTTGCTGGTTTTAAAGCCTGGCCCCAAACAGAAATCTAATGATTTTGTTTCTTTAAACGTACATACTTAGCCAACAAATGGAAAAATAACTGCTTCTGTAAGTTTTATCTTTTAATTATATTATAAATATTTTCTCATGGTTTGGGACTTTCTGAGGATTCGGTTATTCAGGAAATAGTTTCCTGGTTGTGCATTATCAAACCCTACTCATTAGGGCCTCTGTCTGAGGTTGAAAAGATAATGCATAAAGGAGCAAACTCGTGTGGGTCGATTTGTGACTTTGCCAGCTGTTGAAGAGTTTAAAATTAAAACAGATTTGGAATTGTTGAGTGAATTTAATCTGTCTCTGCAGTCCATGTTGAAATTAGTTGAATTATATGTAGTGTGCTTTCTGTTGTTGTTAGTGTGTGTGTGTGTGTGTGTTTTTTAACTAGGGACTTTGAATTTCAATTTTGTGAGTACTACTATCCAGAACCTTTTCTATGGATTTATTTTTCTAATATTTTTACACTAATTTAGTTAGGCATAAATGAGTTATTTACTTTTTAAAAAGTAGTGTTTTCTTTTTCTTTGTGGCTTTTTGCCATCAAGAAGCATGTGTTACCAGTTTGATTTAAAAGACAACGAGTCTCAAGGTATTTTGGCTTCAATTAGGGTTGAATTGAAAGACATTTTTTTCTTTATTTTGGACGAAGACTCTCAGTGTCCTTATGCTACTTTTTTATGGTAAAATGGCAGAGAAATAATTCTCCTATATGCATGTGTCTTTCCTTATTTTCCAATAGAGGCTTCTTTTTTACTTTGAATATTGGGGGAAGTACAGAGTAGAATACTTCATTGCCCTCTATAGTATGGTTATAAAATTCTTATTAGGCTTTGATAAAGGTATTTAAAGTACAAACTGCTGCATTGAGTAGAATATAAAATAACCTTACATGGGTCCTTTTTTAAAAAAAATATTTTTGGCTGCACCCACAGCATATAAAAGTTCCCAAGCCAGGGATCAAACCTGAGCCACAGCAGTAACAATGCAGGATCTTCAACCCACTAGGTCACCTGGGAACTCCAGATAGATCCTTTTTATAGATACCCTGTGTTTTACCCTGCCATGTGGGAACGAAATTGGCTGATTTTTTTTTTTTCTTCCCTTGCTCTTTGTTAACTAAATAGTTAAACTGAATGGTTGTGGAATCTTATTGAATGCTTGAATATGATTGGTTAAATCACACGAAATGGAAAAAAATAGTGATTAGAAAAGAATAATTGATGTAGGTTATGGGACTATTTTGTTTTAAGCAGAGAACATTTTTACTTTTGGCTTGAGACCAAATCATTGTCTTTTACCATGGAGTCTAGAGTTATGTCTACTTTGTAAACAGGAATCTTAACTAAATGGATCTTTTTGCCTATATATCAAAGTTTCAAGTTCACAAAGTGATAAATTTAGAATTCTCTTCTGTCATTGTGTTTATGAGACTGATAATTATGCTTCTAGGGAATATAGTTCTTTCCTTTTGCTTGTAAAATTTCATGTTACTTTTCAGAATTGGAAATATAGCTGAGATGCATACAGAATGTTACCAATGAGATAGAGAGACTAGAGGACTAACCAGAGGGGCACAAGTATGCAGAAAAAATAGGGATCAGATGAGGTAATATATGTGACATAAGTGTCTAGAGTTTTCAATTTGTTAATTTCTCTCTTGAAACACTTTCAAGTACATAGTAGATACACCATCCTGTTTTTGTCATAATATTTTTACAGAATTAAAGTCAAGGAAGGCCTTGAAGGGGGGAAAAAGTTACATATAGCAGTGGAAGAAAGATCATATGTGGAAGGAGGCAAAGAGATTACTTTGGGGAAAATCGGTTTCGATTTTTGTTGTTCTTGTTCTTCTGAACACGTTATGAAGTAACTCTTCACTTTGTCCTCATCTCTAACGGTTGGACTTACCCACACCCACAGCAGGCAGCTCTTCCTTGAAAGCATTAGCAAGGAAACCCATGCCTCGTGGATACCCGACAGCTCTTTAGTTAGAAGCCCTCTAAACACCCACAATGACAGCCGTTTAGTTAGGAGAGACCTGAAGTTTTTGCCTTGCGAGACAATAGAAGCACTTTTGTGTCCCAGGATGGAAATGTGGGCATCCAAAAGCAGCATTTGTAGGTATCAGTGAATAAACTCGGCGGTCTTTGAGGGCGTTCAGGTGTCAACCGAAACACATATACTTCTGTTCAGACATTTACCGCGCTCACTCCCTTGCGTGCCGTTTTGTGGAGAGTGCTCTGGATAAATAATGAATTGATTTCCTCAATTCTCACTATAGCTCTTTTGTTGGAAAAGATAGTTTCTACAAAGAAACTTCATTTTTCTGCATCCTTGGCAATTCTCTCTAAACTGTAAATATCAGCTCAAAAGCAACAATAAATCCTTTTCCAAGAACAGTGGAGTAATTGTTAAAGAATTACCGTCTCCTGATGTAATATTAGGACTAGGTTCACATGTATCCTGAGGAAAAGGGGGCTCTGGCAGGAACTGCCTGCTTTAGAACTAGAAGGGGAAGCTGTAGAGACTTAGGGCCTTGAGCCTCATTCTGTCTTTGGGTGGACCTATTCCTCGTAGGCAGGCAGGGCACCCCGTGGGGAGCAAAGCCACTGTTTATGGTCTTGCACCCCCTTTCTTTGAAACTGATGCTGTGCTCTTTTTGGCCACCTTTTCTGTGCCTCCCTCTCTAAGCCCATTTTCATTCTGTATTTTTAAGGTTTCTTTTGGAATTCTAGAGGAAATATCACAAGTGAAACTGCAGTTACTCTGTGAGGTAGAGAAGATAAGGAGCCTTTCGATCACGTGCAGACACCTTTCACATGCTAGGAACAGTGCAAGTAAAACACAGTGGAAGAAAGGGCGCTAAGGTTTTGTACATGCCCTATTTGGGAGAGAGGGAGTTCTTGCTAAGATTAACATAAACACTGACACTGTTAAAATGCATTTTCACACCCCCACTCATGAGGAGAGATTGCAATTTAAATGGGGGTTAAGACATCTCGCCAAACTCCAGGGCTCTGTAAAAGGAACCCTAAGGCTAAAGAGCTTATCTGAAATTTGAAAAAAAAAAAAAAAAAAAAAAGAAGCTTTCTGACATTCATCTTTTTTCCTTGTATTAGTCATAACTTGCTTTTCAGCTATATTTTAGGTTTTGAATGCCAACCTGACATCTGTTCAAGTCTGCCTGTAATTTATTACGAAAGGAAAAGAAAGCAATTGCTCACTAGTTAGAGATGCAAAACTTCCCCCTTCTGCTTTTCCACAAAGTGCTTGTAGATGGTACTCAAATATCAAGAAATAATAATTTAATAATTTACTAATTCTAACTTCAGTTTGGAGAATTTTCTTTTAAATTAGAAGAAGAAAATGTCTTCCGACTATGATTTCTAAAATCTCTAGAGCAGAATTCAGAGATAGAGCAGACACCCTACAAGAAAAACTATAGGTGCCTTTTTATAAACTGCAAGATCTAACCTTGAATTAATTTTTCCATTGATTTAAATTTTTCAAGTTAAACTTACTTACATTGAATAGAAAGAGTGTAATTATGCTTATATTTCAGAGTCAAATATATGTAAATTCAGTTGGCATTTTTAATTTATAAACAGACTTTTTATAATTATTTATGTCAGGGAGGCAGAGCTGACTGTAGAGTCACCAATGGATTAGATTTGCTGACAACTACAATTGAGTTACTTATGAATCAATGGTTGGGTCGCTCTAAAGTTGAAGTCTAAGTCTGAACCTAAGCGTTTACCAGGAAGGAAATGACTAAATAAACAGTGCTGCATCCTTCCATCCTCATTGTGGATACAGTGAAGCAGATCTTAAAATGATACATCTTTAAATGCACAGATATGTTTTAATTTTGAAAAAACCCGAAAGTAAATGCATTACAAAAGTCTCTATGGACATGCATTAAATTGGAAAAAAAAATTGTTTTCTTCTGTGAAAGGGAAGCTACAATGGAATAGAGAGAGAGGGAGATTTTTCTTCTTTTACTCTGTGTACCTCTGTCTCTGCATGTTTAACTGTGATACTGTATTTCTACTCGTGTAATTAAAAAACAAACAAAAAGATACTATCACAGGCTGCGGTGGCTCTCCTGTCGGCATAGCCAGGGAGCAGGGGAACAGGTATGCCTCACCCCCTTCGGGAAGTTTCTGTGGAAAAGAGCTCAGGGGTAAGGCCTGAATCCGAGGGCTTTGGTGGCAGCTCCTTACAGAGCATAGGCACATGTGCCTGTCCTTTTCTCCTGAAAGATAAAAACAGTTTCCCCATTATGATACAAACTACTTCCTTCCATTACCTTTTGCATTATAGCAATGGATAAAAGTAGTTTGTATTCCCTCCAAACCCTTAGAAGAGCATTTGCATCCCAGCCTTCAAGCAGCCGTGGAAGCATTGGAGGGAAGAGTGGGAGAAGGGGGACTTGAGGGAGAACAGAGTTTCTGACACATGGGTAACTGCGCTTGAATTTGTTCAGTCTTCAGAACCTTTTCACTGAGGAATCTAACTCATGCAACTCCTAAAGGGAAATGGTTGGTGTTTTTGTTTTTTTGTTTTTCATTTTACTGCCATATTTAGGTTGGTGATGATGACGTTAGCTAATACTTATATGGGGCCAGGCAGGCACTGTCTGTCCGTCCTTCCGTCTTCCCTCACTCCCTCCCTTTCTTCTTTTCTTTCTTTCCCACTCTAGTGGCATGTGGAAATTCCCAGGCCAGGGACTGAACCTGTGCCTCAGCTGTAACCAGAGCCACAGCAGTGACACGCCAGATCCTTAAACTGCTGAGCCACCAGAGAACTCCAACCAAGCACTGTTCTAAATGCTTTACACGTATTATTTAATCCTCCACAACAGCCTTATGAGGTACTGTATTGTCCCCATTGTACGGAGTCTTGGAAAGGTTGAGTAATTGGTCCAAGCTAGTAAGTGGCGGAGTCAGATTTGAACCCAGGCAATCTGGCCTCAAAGTCCGTGGCATTAACTTTTTATATTATTCTATTCTTCTTTCATGAAAGCCCATCATATAAAACCACTAAAGTGGGCTTTCTCACACTTCTTGGGGACCTCGGAGGTGGTCTTTGAGGGACTTAGAGCCAAGGATTTTTCAACTCTGTCACCATTGACATTTGGACTGGGATAATTATTGGGCGTGGGGCACTGGCTGCATTGTAGGATGTTCAGCAGCATCGCAGGCCTCTACCCACTAGATGCCAAGTAGAACTTCTCATTTCACCCCTAGTGGTAACAACCAGAAATACCTCCAGACACTGTCAAATGTCCCCGAGAGCAAAGTCGTCCTTGGTTGGGAACCACTGATCTAGCACAGTTCCCTGGCTCTTTCTCTTGACAGGTGTAGAAACTATGGCCCAAGGTCACTAAGAAAGTCACATAAAGAACTAGGACTAGAACTTGGTTCAGGAGCCTTTAAAGGAGAAGGAAACGTCTAAGTTTGTACAACTAGTAAGTGGCAGAGCTGAGGTTCAGAATCAGGAAATCTGGTTGCAGAGTCTGCATTCTGAACTGCCTCTCTGAATATTGATGAGATGAAGCTGAGACTCAAGTAGTCAATAAACCTTGAATTTTGTCAGAGAATATCTTATGCGTACATAGGTTCCATTTTTGCCTTTCTTCCTGAATTAATTCTCAAATTTACAAAGCTTTCCACATATATAAAGGTTGTGATAACAAAGATATAATAGGTTTTGGGGGGTGAAGACTAAGAGAGGAATTATTAAAACACTGAAGAGTTACAGATCTGGCTTACCTTCTACCATTTCCTATATGCACTTGTAAGTGACAGCCTTGGTATTCAGAAATTACTCAGGACTTTAGTGATTTGGTAGAATTCTACATATTGAGTATAGTACAGAAATCTGACTTGCATTTAGATACCAGACAACTATTTAAACTTTTCTGGCCTCTCTTCCTCTGTTAAAGAGTTAAACTAGGAGTTCCCATCATGGCTTAGTGGTTAACGAACCTAACTAGTGAAAAAACCTGGCCTCGCTCAGTAGGTTAAGGATCTGGCATTGCCGTGAGCTGTGGTGTAGGTCTCGGATTTTGTCTTGGATCCCGTGTTGCTGTGACTGTGGCGTAGGCCAGTGGCTACAGCTGCAATTAGATCCCTAGCCTGGGAACCTCCATATGCGATAGGTGAGGCCCTAAAAAGCAAAAAAAAAAACATAATAATAATAAATAAATAAGACAGAGTTAAACTACCTCCTCCTCTTGCTTCCTCCTCATCCTCCTCCTCTTTATCTCCTTCTCCTGTCTTTCTCATCTTTCTTCTTCCCTCCTGCTCCTTCCCCCTCCTCCTCCTCCTTCCCTCTTTCTTCTTCTTCCCTTCCTTCTTTTTACTGTCTCAATTGCGTTTCCTTAATTTTCTCATTTGTGGTAAATTTTTTTGGAACTCGAATGCGGCCGAGTTCTGTGGACTTATCTTGGCCTCGATTAAGAAATGTGAGTGTGGAGTGTGTGAGAGTGAATGAACTAAGACATTTAAGATTCATCAATAAAGTACTTTTCTAGTAACCTGATGGATTCAAATTGCCATGAGCTCAAAAGACATGAAGAGCTGGTAGGACTATGATGTCTAATACCTAATTACTCTGCTTTCTTCATGTGTTTTTTGTCACCTTTTGTAGCATAATACAGGGAGGTAGTAGTTGCTATGCGTATAGCATTTTTTTTTAATTAAAGTGTAGTTGATTTACAATGTTTCTTCAGTTTCTGTTGTACAACAGAGGGACCCAGTCACACACAGTTCCCTGTGCTGTACGGTGGGGCCCCATTGCTCATCCATTCCAAATATAACATTTGCTTCCAAAAACCCCGAACCGCCCGTCGAAATTGTCTCAAGTGAACTGTCAACTTAGAGATGGCACATAAATTTAAAACTCAAAGAATCCTTTAGAAGTTAAACAACATCACCTAACAAATAATATCAAAAGCTGTTATGTGATAAAGTGCTAAATGAGCGGTATAGATGGTAAGTCCTTCAGGAATTTTAAGAGAGGATCACAGAAGACTTGCTGGAGGAGTCAGAGCTTGAGGGAGGACTTAAATGCTGAGTGATTTTGGACAGGAGGCGAGGAGGGGATGGTTGTCCATATCCTGGGAAGAGCAACAGACTAAATAAGGTGTAGAATTCACAGCTTTGACCAGTCTAGCAGAATGGGAAGGAGCAGGCAATTAGATTTAAAAGTTAGGTTGGGAAGTTCCTGCTATGGCGCAGTGGGATCGATCAGCAGTGTCTTGGGAGCACTGGGACTCAGATTCGATCCCTGGCCCAGCACAGCTGGTTAAGGACCCAACATTGCCACAGCTGTGGCTTCGGTCTCGACTCTGGCTCGGGTCTGATCCCTGGCCTGGAAACTCCATGTGCTGTGGGGCAGCCAAAAAAAAAGTTCGGTTGGAGTTAGGTTGTGGAAAGCTATGAATCAGGAGATGAGGACTTTCTTTGGTAAGTACTGTCCCTTACTTTCCAGACAGACTCAGGTGCTTCTCTTATGTTTCCCCTGCACCTTGTATATACTTAGAATATAGCTCTGTTCGTTTGTTTTTAAAATTTTATTGAAATGTAGTTGGTTTACAATGTTGTGTTAATTTTTGCCATACAGCAAAGTGACTCACTTATACATATATTCTTTTTCATAGTCATTTCCATTATGATTTATCACAGGGTATCAAATATAATTCCCTGTGCTATACAGTAGGACCATATCCATCCTATATATAGTAGTTTGCCTCTGCTAATCCCAAACTCCCAATCCTTCCCTCCCCCTTGGCAACCACAGGTCTGTTCTCTATATCGGTGTGTTTTACAGATAATGTTGATTTGTGTCATATTTTAGATTCCATATATAAGTGATATCATATGGTATTTGTCTTTCTGACTTACTTCACTTAGTATGATAATCTCTAGGTCCATCCATGTTGCTGCAAATGGCATTATTTCATTCTTTTTAATGCTGAGTAATATTCCACTGTGTGTGTGTATACATACAAACAAACATACATACATACATACACACACACATACCATATCTTCTTTATCCATTTATCTGTCATTGGACATTTAGGTTGTTTCCATGTCTTCTTGGCTATTGTAAATAGTGCTGCTGTGAACATAGGGGTGCACGTATCTTTTCAGTTTTGTCCGGGTGTATGCACAGGAGTGGGATTGCTGAATCATATGGCGACTCTATTTTCAGTTTTTTAAGGCACCTCTGTACTGTTTTCCATAGTGACTATGCTAGTTTACATCCTCATCAACAGTGTAAGTGGGTTCCCCTTTCTCCACACCCTCTCCAGCATTTATTATTTGTAGACTTTTTAATGATGGTCATTCTGACTGGTGTGAGATTGTAGTTTTGATTTGCACTTCTCTGATAATTAGCCATGTTGAGCATCTTTTCAAATGCGTATTGGCCATCTATATGTCTTCTTTGGAAAACCGTCTAGTTAGATCTGCCAGGTTTTCAATCGGGTAGTTTATTTTTTTGTTGAACTGTATGAGCTGTTTGTATATTTTGGAAATTAAGCCCTTGTCAGTCACATCATTTGCAAATATTTTCTTTCATTCTGTGGTTGTCTTCTGGTTTTGTTTATGGTTTCCTTTGCTGTGCAAAAGCTTATAAGTTTGATTAGGTCCCATTTGTTTATTTTTGCTTTTATTTCTACTGCCTTGGGAGACTGACCTGAGGAACACCATCGGCGCATTTTATGTCAGAGAATGTTTCGCCTATGTTCCCTTCTGGGAGTTTTATGGGTAGCATATCCTGTACTTAAGTCTTGAAGCCATTTTGAGTTTATGTTTGTGTATGGTATGAGGGAGTGTTCTAACTTCATTGATTTACATATGGCTGTCCAGCTTTCCCAATACCACTTCCTCAAGAGACTTTGTATATTCTTGCCTCCTCTGTCAAAGATTAATTGTCCCAGAGTTCCCATTGTGGCTCAGTGGGTTAAGGACCCGACATAGTCTTTGTGAGGATGTGAGTTCGATCCCTGGCTTCACCCAGTTGGTTAAGGACCGAGCTTTGCCACAAATGTGGCATAGGTTACAGATGTGGCTCAGATCCTGTGTTGCTGTGGCTGTAGGATAGGCCTGCAGCTGCAGCTAGGCTTCAGCCCATAGACTGGGAATTTCCGTATGTTGCAGGTTTGGCCATAAAAAGAAACAAAAGAAAAAGATTAATTGTCCCATAGGTGTATGGGTTTATTTCGGAGCCTTCTATTCTCTTCCATTGATCTCTATGTCTGGTTTTGTGCCAGTACCACTGTCTGAGATTGGGGAGGGTTATGCTTCCCGCTTTGTTCTTCTTCCTCAAGATTGCTTTGGCAACTCTGGGGCTTAAATGGTTCTGTATAAACTTTAGAATTAATTAATCTAGTTCTGTGAAAAATGGCATGGGTAATTTGACAGGGATCGCATTAAATCTGTAGATTGCTTTGGGTAGTATGGCCTTCTTAACAATATTAACTCCTCTAATCCAAAACTCTGGGTTTGTTTGTTTGTTTTCTTTTTTGGCCTCCTGCAACATATGAAGTTCCTGGGTCAGGGATCAGATTTGAGTCACAGTTCCAACCTACTTTGCACCTGTGGCAATGCCAGATCCTTTAACCCGTGGCACCAGGCCAGGGGTTGACCCATGTCCTGGCACTGCAGAGATGCTCCCGATCCTGTTGTGCCGCAGCCGAAACTCCTCAAAGTTCTGTTCTTGATGTCATCCAGTTACTCATCTGCAGTATACTCGTAAGGCAGGGTTTCTCAGCTATGGTGCTTTTGACATTTTAGGTTGGATAATTCCTTTTTGGGGGTGAGGGGGCCTTTCCTGTTCATTGTAGGATGTTTAGTAGCATCTCTGGCCTCTGTCCACTCAATGCCAGTAGTTCCCTCCTTCCTACTGTGTGATAATCAAAAATGTCTCCCCTGAATAGCAAAATCGCCCTGCATTGAACGCACCACTGTAATGTCTTTTCATCCATGTATTGTCAATACTGGGGCTGTTTAGACTGTGGTCTACAGATTATTGCTGGACCATGAACTGTTGTTACCAAACCATGACAAGATTAAATATTAAAGTTGAGAGTGAGAATTTAGAAACTTTTTTTTTAGTAATTTAATATTACCATGACTTTTTAAATTGTATTTTACGAAAATGTTGGCCTGTAATTGATTGAAAACTTAGAAGAAGAAGAGGAAAAAAAAAAAAACCCTGGACTATAGCATAGATAGTTTGAGAAGCACAGCTCTCCATTAACACTGGCTAAATGAATGAAATTTTTGAACAATTATATAATGGGTTGTGTTTTTTTGGGCAGTGAAATAAAACAAAGTTAATATTTTAGATAATTAATATGGTTATTCTGTGTGAAAAGTATTGCCCTAGAGAAGACGTGAAAGAGGAGATAGTGGGAGACCAGTAGACCATACTGTCCAGTTGTGTTGTACTTGGGCCCTGGATTAGGAAGGTGGCAATGGAAACGGAAAGGGATGAAAAGATGTGAAGGCAGTTACGAAGACGGAACTGGCAGAGGTTGGGGGTTAGTTATTGAGGTGACAGAATTGGTGAGACTCAGGTCTCAGGGAGAAAATGTTAGAAATAAGTAAATCAAGAGGACTTCTTTTGGAGGGAGTGGAGAATAAGCATTGCATTTGTTTTCATCGCCACAAAAAGAAACTGAAAGCTGAAGTGAGGATAGAGAATGAACTGCTGATGTTTTTATTTCCTGAAGGTGAGCTTCAGTCAGTCTACACGCATTTGCGAAGCACACTGTGGACCACTCTCTCAGAATAACCTCTTGAGTTGTTTTCTGTAAATCCAAGGATTTTGGGTCTTCCTTTTAGCTCTCTGGCTGTCCCTTCTCAGTCTCTTTTGTGTCCTTTACCATGAGGTTCCTCAGGAGTCTGTCTTAGACCTACTGTTTTCCTCTCCTCATTCTGGGATTGTTTTCCCTCAAATTGATCACATTCGTTTCCATAGGTTCACTTAGTATCTTGATGCCATTAACTCTCAAATATGCATATTCCATCATGGTCTTAAATTAGAGCTCTGGATTTTTAGCACCATAGCCTCTTGGCTATCTCATAATCATACAGCAAATTCTGAATAAACTCATTCAGCTGCCCCCTCCATCCTCCCTAAACCTACTTCTGTTTCCCGTCTCAGGTGATGCTGCTGTAGCTGAGAATCTGCGCACCTTCAACTCGTCTCCTCCCCTCCCCTCTTCCTTCCCGTCAGGGCTTCAGTCTCCGCAGTATCTCAAATCTGGCCAGTTCTCCCATCTCCCCCGCCACTGCTTTCCTTCAGGACACCATTATCTCTTGCCTGAATTGCTCCCTAAGCCTTTAGCCTTGCCCTTCTCTAATCCATTCTCCACACTGTAACTGGAGCGATTTTTATAAAAAGGCAAGTCTGATCCTGTCACTCCACTGGTTAAAACTCTTTAGTAGCTCTCCTTAACTCCTTCCACAGCTTACAAGCCCTATGTGGTCTCTGGCCCCTGCCAGACTTTCCCGCCTCTTCTCTCAGCCTGTGCCCCCTCCCTCATGCTCTGGGTTCCAGCCAACCTGTGCTATTTTCAGTTCCTCTAATTTGCCATGCTACTGTCTCTTACCTCTATGTCCCAGGGTACTTTTTCACCATCTTTTTATCCAACTCCTGTTCATCCTTTAAGCCTCAGCTTTGATCTCATTTTTTTTTTTTTTTCAGGAAAAAAAACTTTGACTTCAGTGCTCTTCCTAGGTGTTCCAGTAATTCCATGTTCTTTTATGCATAATTACATTTAGCAAAATTGCTTATTACAAATATTCCATCCCTCTTCCCACCCCATATCCCTACTCTCCATGAGCATAATATAAATTCAGTAAGGAAGAGACCTTATTTATTTGGTTACTAGTGTATGTTCTGCTTCTCTGATGGTGCCTGGCTCAGAGTGTAAGTTTTCAGGAAACAAATAAATGTCAAGAATTTGATCACTTTCAGTTGTAGAACACCACATCCTTCCCTCAACATGCTTACAGTGTATTTGGGAATTATTTGCACATCCGAGAGCGGTATTGTGTCAAGTAAGTTACATTGTAAGGTATACTGGGAACCAAATTAGCAACGTGGGCAATGTGGGGAAGCAGCAGATGCATTGAAGGAGGAAGGACCCCAGCCATTGTCGTTTAAAAATCACTAAATCTGTGTTGATCCTCTTAGATTCCTTCTCAATCTAGGGAAGACCTCTTGTATTGGCCCCAAGCGGAACTAGACTATAGAAATAAGAAGGGAGGGAGGGTTTTGCTTAGGCACTTATCACCTATCATCCACTTCATTGAGAAATGCCGTTCTTATGTAGAATTGAAAGTGCTGTCACAAGTGTTCAGATTTAAGGACATCAGGTCAAATTGTGTGTACACACACAAATATGTGCATTTTCTGTTTTACAAATTATAAGAGTGATGGATCCTCATAAAACAACACAGGAAGAGTAAAAGTGAAATCTCCTTTCATGTTACTCCCTCTAATTTTGCTTTCTTTCCTAGAGCTAGTCACTGTGCAGAAGAGATTGGTGTGAATCTTTTCCTTAGCATCTATACACACATATATTTTTGACTGAGTGTAGTCATTGTATAGATTTATTTTTCTGTGTGAATAGAATCATCCTAGTCTGTGTTCTGTGACTTTTTTTTCTCAATAGTATATCGTGGGCTTTTTTTTTTTTTTTTTCTCCCAAGGACAGAACGCATGGATACTGTTTTGTTTTGTTTTGCTTTCTTAGATAAATAGTATTAGCGAAGATGTATCCAGATAAGCCCTGTACTGGTACATTAGCATCTCTTCCTTGGCAGTAAAAGGCACACCAAAACAAGGCTGGCTTTGAGTCTGCCATTATCACGTATCACTCACATGGCCCTGGGCCTCTTAATACTTAAGGGCCCTGGGTCCTAAACTCTCTGAGGCGTGGCACCTTCATCTGCAAAATTACTTACTTTGTAAGTTTATTGTCGGTATGGCATTCATGTGTGTAAATTTTCTAACATAATACCTTGCTCCCTGTGAAGCACTATGTAGATGGTAGTCGGTATGAATATATTGCCAAACGTTATTTTTACAAAGGACAGAAATCTTTAATCCATTACTCTTAATCAAATGTTTAGATATGTATCTCCTTATCTTAAACTTCTGTTGCTATTGAAAATAGTTTACGCCTTAGATTATCCTCTTTTGTAATCGCCCATTTTGAACAGTGTTTGTTGATAAGGTAGTCAAGGGGACACCTAGAAATATGTTTTCATTGTTTGTGAACTCATGCTTTGGTTGATTTATACTTATTGCATTCCATCAGAGAAGAGCTGATAAATGCTCTATCACTTCCTTCTACAAATCTTGTCAGTTTCTTATATATGTGATATACTAACCAGGAAAAACAACCATCTTGATAGACGCAGTAGAAAATAGGATTTTGTAGGATGGGAAGTGGAAGAATTAGCAAAAAACTGCCCAGAATGTTAAACATTGCTGTTTAGTAGAGTACTTCTGCCATGATTCAAACAAGGCTTTTCTTAGGTAATTTGTTACTTGGAGCAATCTACTATTTTTTTCTTTTTTCTCTTTATGGCCACACCTATGGCATATGGAAGTTCCTGGTTTAGGTAGTGAATTGGAGCTGCAACTGCCAGCCTACACCACAGCCACAGCAACGTGGGTTCCAAGCTGTTTCTGTGACTTATGCTGCAGCTCACAGCAATGCCGGATCCTTAACCCACTGAACAAGGCCAGGGATTGAACCCACATCCTCATGGATACTAGTTGCGTTTCTCAACCCGTCGAGCCACAGTGGGAATTTCAGGAACAATCTTCTTTTGATAATATGTTCATAATTAAAAAAAAAAAAACCTGCAAGAAATTTGAATTTTGCTTTTAAAATAATTAACATGGTGTTCTTTCAAGTTTTTCAAAGAATTAGCGTAAATCCCTCTGTGTACCATTTTACTAATAATGTAAAATTTGACATTGAAAGTTATTGTAGATAATGGATCCAACACTAAAAAGATTTATTTGTGACTTTGAGTTCCTTACTAATACCTCTAGCTTTAATACAGTATCTTTTTTCTGGGCAAGTAATAATTTGAGTCCTGTTCTTATTCCACAGTGACTGAAAACTGATATATAAAGGTACACACATCTGTAGCTTCGAATTCCTATATTATTTATACATGTATTTACTCAAATTTATCCACAATGATATAATTTTTTAAAGTGCTTCGATTTTTTAAAATCTACCTAGGATCCTGTCATGAGGGAGAAAACTTAGCAAGACTTAAGAGACTTTTGATAATGAGTGGTTACTATAGGATAAACCTATAATTAATATGCTGCTAATCCACACATTAGATATATTTAGTCAAATCTCACATATAAGTAGGAGAATTATCCAAATTGCAGATTATTAGTGCATTCCAGGGACACTTCCATGGTGACCCACAACTACGATTTTTTTGCCTGACACTCTTCCTGTGTTGCTGGACTTTTACAGAACGTCTCCTTATTGGTTCGTCTTGCTTTTCTCTCTGCTCCCTGATCACTTTGGCTTCCTCTGTAACTCTTCATTTGGGCAACAACTGTAGCTGTGATGAGCTTAGAACAAGGGAGGTAGGAAGGCCCACTTTACTGAGTTACCAATTCTCTGTACTCTGATCTTTCTTTATCTGGCTGTGGAAGGCTGACCATACGTCGTAGTAAATGACATAGAACTCAGCTGTTCAAATTCACGTTCATCTTACATGTAGTAATGGCTCCACGTGGGATACTGTGTGTAACATAAAGACAGGCAGATGATAGTTTATTGCCACAGTCAGAAGACTGATTCTGGGAGTTCCCGTCATGGCTCAGCAGTAATGAACCCGACTAGTATCCATGAGGATGTGGGTTCGGATCCCTGACCTTGTTCAGTGTGTTAAGGATCGGGTGTTGCGGTGAGCTGTGGTCTAGGTTGCAGGTGTGGCTCAGATCCTGCGTTGGCTATGGTGTAGGCATAGGTGGTGGCTGCAGCTCCCAGCCCCTTAGCCTGGGATCTTACATGCGCCGGGTGAGGCCCTAAAAAGAACCCCCCCCCCAAAAAAGATTCCTTTTCATCATTTTGCCTAAAAATGAATTTTTAAAAAATCAAATGGGTTGAACTTGCGGCCTCATTCTATTTTTAGCAACTCATCTGAGCATTGGAGGAAAAGATCATTTAGAAGTATAGACAGAGATAAAGATACTAGTTATATTTATTGCTTTAATTATTCAGTCCTTTCCTGGTTTTTGCTTATCTTGCTATTAGACCCTTTGGTTTCTTCTCTCAATTGCTGATGTCAAGGTATTAAATTTTCTCAAAAGGATTGTCACTCATTTTGTGTTATTTAATACTCCTCTCTCTGAGATAATCAAAAGTAGATGGTATATTTGTGGATACATTAGATTCCACTACATTAAGGTAGCTGTGTATTTGAATCAGAATTAGACTGCGTCAGAGGAGGAGACCATAGGAATTATCTAGTCTGACACTTTTCAAATTTACGGAAACTTACTTAACAAACATATTTACATAAAGATATGCCTAGTTAAGGAAAAGCTTATTTAAAAGTTTGTCATTCTTAATTTATAGCTGAGGATGTTGAGGTCCCAGAAGGATAAAGGATTTAAACTAGAATCCCAGCAGCGGCTAGGATCCAGGCTGTCTTACTCCCAGTCTGGTGCTCATTTAGGCTTATTGGTTCAGCATTTTAAATAAATTGATTTATTATTGGATTTTTTATTTTAAATTTCACAGCTTAGATGTAAAGCCGCACTACCCATAAGCTTCACTGTTTTCTGGAGGCTGATTCCTTTTATCCAATCACTTGGAGGTGATTTTTAGGTCACCTTTACTGTGTACAATGTATGCCTGTATCTCCAGGCGCTTTCACCATCTCCCATTAGAATTCTTACTGAAATGAATTCTCGAAACGTTCAAAACTTTGGTACATTTATTAAACATTTTTTTCCATCCCACAAATAGTTATCTCTTCCCAACCACCTTTATTTTCTAGGTCTTTGGTGTCCTGTTTTCTTCCCTTTTTCCTTTGCTTTGCATGCTTTTTTTTTCTTTTACTTTTTATTAATTTTTCTACTTTTAAATACAATTTGTAAAGGCTACTTTCCACTTAGAATTATTACAAAGTGTTGGCTGTATTCCCCATGTCGTACAATACATTCTTGAGCCTATCTTATACCCAGGAGTTCATACCCCCACTCCCCCATCCTTATAGTGCTCCCCCACTGGTAATCACTAATTTGTTCTTTGTATCTGTGAGGCTGCTTCATTTGCATTATATTGTAATTTTTAGATTCTGCATATAAGTGACATCATACCGTATTTGTCTTTCTCTGTCTGGCTTATTTCATAACTTATAGCATAATGCCCTCCAAGTCCAACCATGTTGCTGCAAATGGCAAAATTTAGTTCTTTTTCTGGCTAACTAGTTTTCCAATGTATATGTGTATGTGTGTTCGTGTCTTTAGCCATTCATCTGTTAAATGGACACTTAGGTTGCTTATATGTCTTGGCAATTGTAAATAATGCTGCTATGAATATTGGGGTGCATGTATCTTTTCAAATTAGTGTTTTTGCGGGGGTTTTTTTCAGTTCTATACTCAGGAATTGAGTTGTACACTCCTACCAACAGTGTACAAGAGTTCCCTTTTCTTCACATCCTCGCCAACACATTTGTGTTCCTTTTGATGATAGCCATTCTGATAGATATGAGGTGATATCTCTGTGATTCTAATTTGTCTTTCCCTGATGGTTAGTGATGTTGAGCATCTTTTCATGTGCCTCTTGGTCATCTGCATTTCTTCTTTGGAAAAATGTTCAGTTCTTCTGCCCATTTTTCAGTCTGGTTGTCTGTTTCTTTGATGTTGAGTTGTATGAGCTGTTTATATATGTTGGATATTAATCCCTTGTTGGTCATGTCATGTGTGCTTTACATGCATTTTTAATTGATTTTTCTTTTAGAGAAGTTTTAGGCTCATAGGAAAATTGAGTAGGCAGTACAGAGATTTTCCCTTATAACCCCTGTTCCTGCACACGCACAGCCTCCCTATTAGCAACATCTCCACCAGAGTGGTGCCTTTATTATAACTGATGAACCCACTTTCACACATGATCACATATAGTTTATTTTACATTACAGTTTACTCTTGGTGTTGTACATCCTCTGGGTCTGGACAAATGTATGATGACATGTATCCATCATTGTGGTATCATACAGAGTATTTTCTGTGCCCTAAAAGTCCTCTGTGCCATCCCCTCCTATCCCTGGCAACCACTGATCTTTTTACCATCTCTATAGTTTTGTATTTTCCAGAATGTAAATATGCACTTAGAGTTTCTCCATGTCTTTTTATCAATTGATAGCTTATTTCTTTTTAGTCCTGAATAATATCCCACTGTCTGGATGTACCACAGTTTATTTATTCATTCACCTGCTGAAGGATATCATGGTTGCTTCCAAGTTTTGCAATTATGAATAAAGCTCCTGTAGACATTTGTACATAGGTTTTAGTGTAGACATAAGTTTTCAACACCTTTGGGTAAATACCAAGGAGTGCAATTGCTAGATTGAATGGAATGAGTAGGTTTAGGTTTGTATGAAGCTGCCAAATTGTCTTCCCAAGTGCCTGTACTGTTTTGCTTTCCCACAAAATGAATGAATGAGAATGCTATGTTCCTTATCCTTACCAGCGTTTGGTATTGTCAGTCTTCTGGGTTTTGGCCATTCTAGTAGGTGTGTAGTGATATCACTTTTGTTTTAATTTACATTTCTCTGAGGACATGTTATGCAGAGCATCTTTTCACAGCTTATTTGCCGTCTGTATATCTTACTTGGTAAACTGTCTGTTGAGGTCTTTGGCCCATTTTTTTAATTGGATTGTTTTCTCATTGTTGAGTTTAAAGAGTTCTTTTACTTTTTGGATAATAATGCTTTGTCAAATGTGTCTTTTGCAGATATTTTCTCCCAGTCTCTGGCTGTGTTCTCATTCTCTTGACATTGCCTTTAACAGAGAAGTTGTTTTTAATTTTAATGAAGTCCAATTTATCAACTCTTCCTTTCAGGGGTCATGCCTTTGGAATTATATCTAAAAAGCTACCACCATACCTAAGGTCATCTAGGTTTTTGCTTGTGTTATCTTCTAGGAGTTTTATAATTCTGTTTTACATTTAGGTTTATGATCCATTTTGTGTTAATTTTTGTGAAGGGTGCAACGTCTGTGTCTAAATCAAAATTTTTTTGCATGTCGATGTCCAGTTGTTCCAGCACCATTTTTTTGAACGACTATTTTTGCTCCATTGTATTGCCTTTGATTCTTTATCAAAGGTTCAGTTGGATATATTTATGTACGCATGCATTTTTTTCAAATTCATTATTGATTACTCCTAATTTTGTTTCTGCTTTGCTTTTTTGGATTATTCCTCTTATCTTTTTCATAGCTTCAGTAAATTATACCTGAACGATAGCAATAGCCTCTTCTTAAATTTAAAAAAAATTTTTAATTGAAGTATAGTTGATTTACAATGTTGTTATTTTCTGGTGTACAAAAAAGTGATCCATTTACACATATATAACTATTCTTTTCTATGTTCTTTTCCATTATAGGTTATTATAAGACATTGAATATATAGTTCCTTGTGCTACATAGTAGAACTTGTTTATCTGTTTTATATACAGTACTTTGAATTTGCTAGTTTCAAACTCCAATTTATCCCTCCCCAACCCTTTCCCCTTTAGTAACCATCAGTTTGTTTTCTGTCTTACTGTTTTGTAAATAAGTTCATCTGATTCATATTTTAAATTCTACATATAAATGATACCATGTGATAGTTGTCTTTCTCTGTCTTACTTAGTATGAAAATCTCTAGGTCCATCCATATTGCTGTAAATGGCATTATTTCATTCTTTTTAATGGCTGAGTAATATTCCATTACACACACACACCCCCACACACACCCCACATTTTCTTTATCCATTCATTTGTTGATGAACATTTAGGTTGCTTCCATGTCTTGCCTATTATAAATAGTGCTGCTATGAATATTAGGGTTCCTGTACCTTTTCAAATTAGAATTTTCTCTGGATATATACCCAGGAGTGGGATTGTTGGATCGTATGGCAACTCTATTTTTAGATTTTTAAGTATCCTCCATACTGTTTTCCATAGTGACTGCACCAGTTTACATCCCCACCAACAGTATAAGAGGGTTCCCTTTTCTCCATACCCTCTTCGGCATTTATTATTTGTAGACATTTTAATGATGGTTATTCTGACTGGTGTGAGATGGTACCTCATTGTAGTTTTGATTTGTGTTTCTCTGATAATTAGCACTGTTGTGCATCTTTTCATGGACTTACTGGCCATCTGTAAGTCTTCTTTTGAGAAATGTCTAATTAGGGCTTCTGTCCATTTTTTGAGTGGGTTGTTTGGGTTTTGTTGTTGTTGTGGTATGAGCTGTTTGTATATTTTGGAAATTAAGCCCTTGTCAGTCTCCTCATTTGCAGATGTTTTCTCCCATTCTGTAGGTTGACCTTTGGTTTTGTGGTTTCCTTTGCTGTTAAAAACTTTATACGTTTGATTAGGTACCGTTTGTCTATTTTTGCTTTTATTTCTGTTGCCTTGGGAGATCTAAGAAAACATTGACATAATTTATATCAGAGAATGTTTTGCCTATGTTCTCTTCTAGGAGTTTTATGGTGTCATGGTGTCATGTCCTATATTTAAGCCATTAAGCCCTGTTGAGTTTATTTTTGTGTATGGTTTGAGGGAGTGTTCTAACTTCATTGATTTACATGTGGCTGTCCAATTTTCCCAATACCACTTGCTAAAGAGACTGGCTTTTCTCCATTGTATATTGTTGCTTCCTTTATCAAAGATTGTCACATAAGTGTGTGGGTTTATTTCTGGGCTTTTTCTGTTCCCTTGATTCGTATGTCTGGTTTGTGCCAATGCCACACTATTTTGATTGCTATAGATTTGTAGTATTGTCTAAAGTCAGGGAGGGTTATGCTTCCTGCTTTGTTCTTTTTCCTCAGGATTGCTTTGGCAATTCTAGGTCTTTAATGGTTCCGTGAAAATTTTAGGATTATTTGTTCTAGTTCTGTGAAAAATGACACGGGTGATTTGATAGGGATCACATTGAATCTGTAGATTGCTTTGGGTAGTATGGCCATTTTAACAATTTAAATCTTCCAATCCAAGAACATGGGATGTCTTTCCACAGCAATAGCCTCTTTGTTATCTTTCTAGCCTCTGGTCTTTTTCTTTGTTCCCATCCTGGAATGTTTATTTCATCAGAGCTCACTGTCTGCAAAACTAGTTGGTTCTATCAGAGAATATCAAAGGAATTATAGAATCTCAGCATTGCAAGGGATCTTAAGAGTAATTTAATTTACATACTTGTCTTTAGTTTGAATTTTCTCTCCAGTTTTGCTGAATAACTTTTGCCAAGTTCCTTAGGCTAAGCTCGAATTCCTTCAGGGATGGGAAACTCATTCTCTCTGAACACTGCATTCCCTTTTTTGGACAGCTGTTGGTTTGAGTCTTCCTTTGAGTTAAGGTGAGATGTGTATCCTTGTAGCTTCTGCTGCAAACTCTAGTTCTCCCCCTCAGACTATTCAGAATAAGGATGATCCTACCTTCCTAGGAAAGCTATTTAAGTATGTGAAGAAAGCTATTCTGTCCAGACCTGAACTCTCCCCAGATTCATGTTCTCTCATGAATAAAACTCTCAGCTTGATTGGTTCTTCCAGTCAGTCCTTTTATAACTAGATTTCTAGGCCTCTACCATCCAATTCTCATTTGTCTGAACTTTACATTTGTTTATATTTGCCTTAAGTTGTGAAACTCAGAAATCAGTGGAGTCCTTGGAGTACTGCAAGTATGGTCCATGTTATATAATAGACCAGAAGGGTTCGTCCTTTGTTCAGAACATCAGTCTTCTTTTAATGCAGGTTGAAATTGCATTAACATTTTTGACATCCACATTCTGTCTTGACTCGTATTCAATTTATTGTTAGGTAAAACCCCCACATCTTCTCTCACAAAAGCATATCTCCACCAGCTGTACTCAAGTACAGAAATCTTCCCTTATTCTTGATGAATTTTGTCCTGCTAGAGTAGCTCTTTGCTCTTCTACAGCTACAACTTGTCAGAGAGTAGAGTATCCTTATTAGCTTATGATTTAATTGAGGCTATGGAACATATATACTAAAAACCTAAGAACTCTTAGAAGGCAGCTTAATGTAGTATGAGCTTTAACTATTAATGATGTTTCTCAAAGCGTCCTCTAGCCTGCATTAGAATCACGATGAGAGCGGGAGTTGCTTGTTAAATAGCTTCCCTAGCTCCACTCCAGACTTAATGAATTCAAATTTCTGGGAGTAGTGCTTGGAAATCTGCATTTTAACGAGCTCCATTGGAGGTTGGTGTATGACAGCTGCTACTGTAAGTATTGAAGACCAGAACCCAAAGCTGTGGCCAGAACTAGGTGGTATCAACAGACTTAGATACCAACAGAGTTAGGACGGCAGTCATTTAAGAGGTGGCTTCTGAGGAAGAGAAGAACATGAATGATACAGCTAGAAGTTCCAGGTGTAGGAGAATAGTTAGAAGTTATCTATCTGCTAGAGAAAACAAGGTATTTGCTAGTCTGAAGTAGAGGCCTTATAGAATAGCAAGTAAAATGAGTTTAAGGGACAGAGGGCAAAAGAAGAAAGGAAAAGACATAAAATTCTGAAACTAATAAAAAGATACATGCTGCCAGATAGCAGCAAGGCAGGACCTGCTATAGCAGAAGCATGATCTTTGTCCTCAAGAATTCATGAAATACCAGGCCACACCCTCTTAGGGAGTATAAGAGGGTGGGGAAGTGAGCAAAGATTAGTTTGGAGAGATGCTGAACATACCCCATCTTTAGTTCTAGGCTATCTAAGGCGAGGATCTATACGACTCTCAGGTGACTAACCTGGATGTTGACCGATCAGGTGGTAGACATCCAGCACAGCTGCTTGGTGCTCAGGGCACAGGCTGTTTTCACTCTATCTTAATGGAACTCAAAGTGCTCTTGGCATTCTAAAGTTGATGGGGCAACAGCATGTCTCTACCAGACAAAATGAAACCCAGAGAATGGATGATCAAAGACCTGACTGCTCAAATAGGGGTCAGAAGTTGTATTTTTCAGTCTTAAGTATTTCCTTTCCTTTTCTTTTGTTTTTTGTTTGTTTGTTTGTTTGGCTACACCCACAGCATGTGGAAGTTCTGGGGCCAGGCATCAAACCCGTGCCACAGCAGCGACCCAAGCCCCTGCAGTGACAACACCAGATCCTTAACCCACTGTGCCACCAGAGAATTCCTAGTATTTCCTTTTTCTTAAAGATTTGATAAGTGCACAGGGAAGCAAAGGTAGATAACTTGTTTTAGAGGCTGATTGACAGTCTTTGAAACAAACAAGAATAAAATATCCTCCTACATTATGAGCTGATGGAAGTTATGGTCCAAGTCCTCACTGCATGGCTGGAAAATTCAAAACTACTTCGTAGCATAATAATCATATTCTGTTACCAAAGGATAAGTTGAATAGAACTAAGAAAATGCTCAGAATTCTAGGAGAAGTTGGAATTATGCAAACTTGGAAACAAAAGATCAAATATAAATACTGATTTGTGATCAATGTTTTCTGCAAGTCCACGAGCTATTAAAAAATAAGCATTCAAATCTGATTTGCATAACTGCAGAGGGAGGCTTGCAAGACTTGTGACTATGTCCTGACTTGCCCCTAGTCTGTCGATAGCCTCCCTCTCTGGCAAACACCTAGAATCTGTCTGCATCTGAATTGGAAACTGCTTGGGATTCCCCTTTAAACCTCACAGCCCACTTGACTCTTCTCTCTCTCTCTCTATAGACTGTGTCTCCCACAAAATAAATTAAACACTCCTTATCCTAATGCTGTTTTGACAGGGATCGCTCCTAATTTATTATTATTCTGCTTACTCTTGTGCAAAATTAGTGTTTGGCAAAGCTTTTTTCTTCTTTTGGTTACCTAAAAGTTGACGGACAGTTTTTCCTCCATGCACCGTGCCTCTGATACTATCTCAGGAAAACAAAGAAAATTCACTGTTGTTTAAAATTGAAGCAATTAGCAAATATAAATTTGTTACATTTATGGATAATATTTGAAAGATTGTAAATGGTAACATTACTATTTATTCATTTTATTCCAGAAATAAGGCTGCATATTTTTCATTGAGCTATTTTAAGAAAAGAGATTATAATTAGTATATTACATTCTTATGTGTATTTTCATGTATCATTTTCTTCAGAGGGCCTACATAAATCTTATTCTAGTGGATAAGGTCTTATTCTATTTGGACATTTAGATCAGAAATAATTTCAAGCTATGCACCCACCTTAAAGCCTCCCTACCAAAATGGATATTATAATCACTGAATATTAACACCTAGGGTTCAAACAGTATTCCAGAATTTGTCTCTTGGTGGAGAATTCAACTGAGAGAGTGGTAGTTAAGGTGAGAAGCATAGATCATATTAATCTGCCTTCAGTTAAGAGGCGAAGAATGGGCATTGGTCATGTACATTGCAGATGCCCTTTCAGGTGAAGCAGCCGAAACAGCCCCAGTTCCTCTCAGTAGAAGCACGTCATCCCAGGGGAGTGCTGGCAGAGTGAGGTGTGTGTCCCCTAAGAAAGAGGAGGAGGCAGCTTCCTAATATCTGGTAGTTAAAGACTCTGAGAATGGGTGCAGTTGAGAAGATAGAGGCAACTTTGGAAAAGAAACATCCTTAGAGAAAGATGATAGAAGGATGTGGACATGTGGAACCGATGGTCACGGTCGCTTGGTTTTTATGGATGAACTACATACTGGCCCTAAATGAGGTTGTAAGGCTTGAGAAGTAGGTATGGATTGATTCTGCCTCGGGCATAAGAAAAGCATTCAGGATTGACCATGATGTAATCTACCTGGAAGACAGATTTAAACTATGGAGAATCCTGACCTACTGAACACTGGTAAAGTCTTTGTGAAACTACTGTGTTACAACTTGTTTACTACGGCATTGATTTGGAGTTTAGGTTCGTCAAGGAACAGGTACTATAACTTGCGATGTTCACATGACAGTGGTGTTTAGTGTTTAAGGGACCAAAGGGTCACAATAGTCAGGAAGAATTTCACAAGCAAGACGGTCATTTCTTCTCTTTCTCCTTTTTTTTTTTTGTCTTTTGAGGGCCGTACCCATGGTATATGTAGATTCCCAAGCTAGGGGTCCAGTCGGAGCTGTGGCTTCTGGCCTATGCCAGAGCCACAGCAATGCCAGATCTGAGCCGCACCTGCGACCTACACCACAGCTCATGGCAACACTGGATCCTTAACCCACTGAGCAAGGCCAGGGATCAAACTCACAACCTCATGATTCCTAGTCGGATTCGTTTCTGCTGCACCACAACGGGAACTCTGATAGTGATTTATTTTCAAGCTTTACAGTCACCTAACAATGATCTGATTCTCACATAACAGTTGAGAGTCTAGTTCTATTTCATCACTCCTCTATAGCAAGATGATAAAAATAAGCTAATATTAATTAAGCCAATATTTATGAGCTCTTTGTTCCAGGAAGTATTCTGAGTTCCTTATGGGACTTAATCTTGCTAATAATCTTCCTAATAGCCACTGCAGGGAAACAACCTAAATGTCCATTGACAGATGAATGGCTAAAGAAGAATGAAATAAAGCTATTTGCAGCTACATGGAAGGACCTAGAGATTATCATTCTAAACAAAGTAAGTCAGAAAGAGAAAGACAAATACCATATGATATCGCTTATCTGTGGAATCTAAAATATGACACAAATGAACTTACGTACAAAATAGACATTGAGGGAGTGCCCATTGTGGCTCAGTGGTAACAAACCCGACTAGTATCCATGGGGTTGCAGGTTTGATCCCTGGCCTGACTCAGTGGGTTAAGGATCCAGCATTGCCATGAGCTGCAGTTTCGGTCAGATGCAGCTTGGATCCTGAGCTGCAGCTCTGATTCGACACCTAGCCTGGAAACCATATGCTGCAGGTGCAGCCCTAAAAAGAAAAAAATTATAATAATCTTCTGAGGTACTTGCTATTATTATTTCAGCTAGTTAGTGAAAGAGCCAGGACTTGAATCTAGGCAAGCTAACTCCAGAGCCCTCACTTTTGAGTATTTATACAGAAAACTGTTCTTTAGTCTGAGATTATGTCTGTCCTACGTTTTCATATATATTTTTCTTTCTTTCTTTCTTTCTTTCTTTCTTTCTTTCTTTTTCTTTCTTTCTTTTCTTTCTTTTCTTTTCTTTCTTTCTTTCCTTCTTTTCTTTCTTTCTTTTCTTTCTTTTCTTTCTTCTTTTCTTTCTTCTTTTCTTTCTTCTTCTTCTTTCTTTCTTCCTTCCGTTCTTCTTTCTTTCTTTTCTTCTTTCTTTCTTTCTTTTTCTTCTTCCTTTCTTCCTTTCTTCCTTTTTCTTCCTTTCTTCCTTTCTTTCCTTTCTTTCCTTTCTTCCTTTCTTCCTTTCTTTCCTTTCTTCCTTTTCTTTCCTTTCTTTCCTTTCTTTCATCTTTTTGCCTTTTCTAAGACCACTCTCGCAGCATATGGAGGTTCCCAGACTAGGCTAGGGGTCGAATCGGAGCTGTAGCCGCTGGCCCACGCCACAGCCACAGCAACACAGGATCTGAGCCACATCTGTGACCTACACCACAGCTCATAGTAACAACAGATCCTTAACCCACTGAGCAAGGCCAGGGATTGAATCTGCAACTTCATGGTTCCTAGTCGGATTCATTAACCACTGAGCCATGATGGGAACTCTTCATATATATTCTTATATGAAATAGTGGTGATAGAAGATGTCAGGTTTGATTTGATTTTTTTTTTTTCTTCACTGGATTTCTTTTTTTTTTTTAATTTTCCCACTGTACAGCAAGGGGGTCAGGTTATCCTTACATGTATACATTACAATTACATTTTTCCCCCACCCTTTCTTCTGTTGCAACATGAGTATCTAGACAAAGTTCTCAATGCTATTCAGCAGGATCTCCTTGTAAATCTATTCTAAGTTGTGTCTGATAAGCCCAAGCTCCTGATCCCTCCCACTCCCTCCCCCTCCCATCAGGCAGCCACAAGTCTCTTCTCCAAGTCCATGATTTTCTTTTCTGAGGAGATGTTCATTTGTGCTGGATATTAGATTCCAGTTATGAGTGATATCATATGGTATTTGTCTTTGTCTTTCTGGCTCATTTCACTTAGTATGAGATTCTCTAGTTCCATCCATGTTGCTGTAAATGGCATTATGTCATTCTTTTTATGGCTGAGTAGTATTCCATTGCGTATATATACCACGTCTTCTGAATCCAATCCTCTGTCGATGGACATTTGGGTTGTTTCCATGTCCTGGCTATGTGAATAGTGCTGCAATGAACATGCAGGTGCACGTGTCTCTTTTAAGTAGAGTTTTGTCCGGATAGATGCCCAAGAGTGGGATTGCGGGGTCATGTGGAAGTTCTATGTATAGATTTCTAAGGTATCTCCAAACTGTTCTCCATAGTGGCTGTACCAGTTTCCATTCCCACCAACAGTGCAGGAGGGTTCCCTTTTCTCCACAGCCCCTCCAGCACTTGTTATTTGTGGATTTATTAATGAGGGCCATTCTGACTGGTGTGAGGTGATATCTCATGGTAGTTTTGATTTGCATTTCTCTTATAACCAGTGATGTTGAGCATTTCTTCATGTGTTTGTTGGCCATCTGTATATGATTTGATTTTGTTGTTGTTGTTTAAAAAATCTTTACTCTGCAAAATAAGCAATCCAGGAGTTCCCACTGTGATGCAGTGGTTTTAGGATCTGAAACTGTCTCTGTGGTGGCTCAGGTTCAATCCTGAGCCTGGCACAGTAGGTTAAGGATCCAGCATTGCCGTGGCTATGGTGTACGTCACAGCTGCACCTCAGATTCAGTACCTGCCCTGGGAACTTCCATATGCCACAAGTGTGGCAAAAAAAAAAAAAAAAAAAAAAAGGCAACCTAATGATAGCACTAATCTCCAGTTTAAAAAAAAAATTCTTTAGCTAGTTTTAGAAATCTAAGTCTGAGAATCACCAGTCAGAAAAATGGGACTTTTAGTAGCCTTTTTTTTTTTTTTTTTTTGCTTTTTAGAACCATATGCATGGCAAATCAGAGCTGCAGCTCTGGCCTATGCCACAGCCACAGCAGGGGTCAAATCAGAGCTGCAGCTGCTGGCCTATGCCACAGCCACAGCAACACCAGATCCAAGTCCTGTCTGCAACCTACATCGCAGTTCATGGGAACGCTGCATCCTCAACCCACTGAACAAGGCCAGGGATTGAACCTACATCCTCATGGACACTAGTTAGGTTTCTAACCTGCTGAGCCACAACAGGAACTCCCGGACTCTTCGTAATTTTTAGTGTTTTCTAGAAGATTTTTTTGTTTTTTGTCTTTTGTCTTTTTAGGGCCACACCCATAGCACATGGAGGTTCCCAGGCCAGGGGTTGAATTGGAGCTACAGCTGCTGGCCACAGCCACAGCCACAGCCACAGCAATGCGAGATCCAAGTTGTGTCTGTGACCCACACCACAGCTCACAGCAACGCCGGATCCTTAACTCGCTGAGCAAGGCTAGGGTTCGAACCCGTGACCTCATGAGTCCTAGTTGGGTTCATTAACCACTGAGCCATAATGGGAACTCCTCTAGAGGTTTTTCACTTGATTTATTTCCTAATACACTTAATCCAGTCAGTCCTCACCTATCTGGCACCTGACCACAAGTCATACTTTCATCCTTTTGACAGATATCTATTGTGAAATATAATTGAAATGCAGCTTTGTGGTTCATATTTTAGGAAATCATTTAAAATACCTGATGACAAGGGCTCTAGAATGAGAGACAAACAAGCCTTCTGCTAAAATTATTTACAGACTGTAGTCTTATAGTGAGGTTCCAATGTCATGTTCACTTAAATCCTTAGTAAACTATTGCATTACCACTTTCTGTGTTTATTTCTTTAGCTTTTAATGTTATTTATACCTTTATTAATAGCTGTTACATAATGATTCAGTAATAGATATGAATACTTTTCATTGTTCCTAACACAGAGAACAAAATGGAAGCGAATAAGAGTAACCCTGCTAGAGAGCATTGAACAGGGGATCCAGATAAAGAAGTTGTCCGGTGTACTTACCCATGTAACTCTAATCTTCATTGTTTCATTTATCTCTGTTTCACTGGTGACTTTAGTATCCTGGTTGGTGATTTGCTCAACAATCTACCTTCCCAGTTCTTTGGAGTTCCCATTTCCATTTAACTTTTCTTTCACTCCATCCTAGCCACTCACTCTTTGGTCATACTCGAGACTTTGCCATTACCAGTAACAACCACTTTGGGGATCTCAGTTTTAAGCATCTTGCTCTGTAGCTCTCTCTCTTTTTTCCTTGCTTTCTCCCAACACCACCCTCCCTGCCCCAACTCCAGCAAGTATGATCCCACGAGATCAAATTAATTTACTCTCTCACTTCCCAGCCGTTTTGTCGTCTTTACCGAGGTTAGAGTCCATGGTCTACCACCTTTACCCTCCTCACCTCCTCCCTTAACAGCCTTGCTCCTTCTCTTCTCTGTGTGTCGTGTTTCTCAGCTATCTGCTTACTCTGTATCAGGACCCAGACCCTTCACTGTAGCTTAAGAAAAATACAAAAGCATGGTGTTTGATGTCTCTTTAAATTTAAGAGCCACATCTCAAGCAAGCCCTCAGTAGTTCTTGGATTCGGTATTTCCTGGCATTCTTTTTTTTTTTTTTTGTCTTTTGTCTTTTTTGTTGTTGTTGTTGTTGTTGCTATTTCATGGGCTGCTCCCGAGGCATATGGAGGTTCCCAGGCCAGGGGTCGAATCGGAGCTGTAGCCACTGGCCTACGCCAGAGCCACAGCAACTCGGGATCCGAGCCGCGTCTGCAACCTACACCACAGCTCACGGCAATGCCGGATCGTTAACCCACTGAGCAAGGTCAGGGACCGAACCCGCAACCTCATGGTTCCTAGTCGGATTCGTTAACTACTGCGCCACGACGGGAACTCCTCCTGGCATTCTTTTTCTATGTCCTTAGGCTACACTTGATTTTAGCAAGAGGGCTGAGAAGCGATTTTTTCCTTCAGTCAGTCTGTTTCCTCCCCTGCTCTCTGAGATGACCAGTTTACCTCCATTCTCCTTGGACCTCCAACACCACCTCGTCCCTTTCTCCATTCTGACACTCCCCACTGATGATCTGGAATCTTTATTTCACTCAGGAAATAGAAATAATCAGGAGAGAACTGCCTCATGTTCCCACCTCCAACTGTAGCATTTGTTGAACGAATGAAAGAATATGACATCCCAGACCTTCATTTACTCCTATAGTCAAATAAAATTAGCAACTTAAATTTGAAAACCAAATATATTAAAGCCATTTTTGGCCATTTTGAATTATGCTTTTCACTACTACTTATTTTCCTTTATGTTACTGTAACTCAGAGTAGTTATAGTTGTACCTCATTCAGATAAAAATTAGATATTTTTAAGAAGATGATTAACAGGAGCACTTAATAAAGATAAGCAGTTAAGTAACTGAATACAGGAAATGACAAGAAGAAATGCCTTGGCACTATATTTGATTAGCCCACGCTAGCTATTACTTATAAGTTATGGAGGAAGGAGAAAAGATGCAAATGCCTTAGAAATGGAGACTAAAGCCTCAAACTTTGTGGAAAGTGGAGGGAAAATGTGATAGTTTTGGATCCTTTTGGATAGAAAATTAGGTGATGGAATCAAGCTATAAATATGTTGACTTCAAATTAAATTGATACTATTATTTACTTCATGTGTCTAGACTTTAAGATTGAATTTTGAAAAAAAGAGTTGGTTAAAACAAACGAAAATCAAGATGCTTAATGGCAGCTTTGATGAGCTTACATTTATAGAATTGAGTAAGAACCTGCAGCTTACCTAACACTGTAAATTGCTATATAATTACAGTAGTCCCTCGGTGACCTGGATTTCATCTGCTGAGTTTGCTTACCTGATGGCATCTGTCTGCTCAGGCCCATTTCCCCCACATATTTTCCCAATTCCCCACATCTTTCCAAACCTTTATCATGTTTCCCAATATCATCTCCACACCCCACAGTAGATGACCTGAGCCCCTACTTCACACAGTAAACAGAACTCTACAGATGTAACCTCAGCTCACTTCCTCTTCTCTCCTTTAACTAGTCTCAGAAGAAGAGATTTCCTTGTAGCTATCTCCTTAAATCCCTTCTCTTTGTTGCCATAGTTCCTGAAAGTATGATCTCAGTCTGTTCCTACTTATACTGCTTCACTTCCTTCTCCTACCTCAACTCCAAATGATCTGACCCAGATCAGCATAAACTTCCTGGTTTTTAAATCCAATGTTCTCTTTCCCAGCCTCATCCTCTGTCTCTGGAGCCTTTATCCCTATTGTGACATTCCTCTGCTTAAAGTTTTTTGAGGCTTTTCATTTGCCCAGAGCAGGCATTCAAAAATATTGAACCAATAGTTCTTATACTATTTTTTCTGAGCTTTCAACAACTATTTATTATTATTGTTTTCTTCTTTTTATAGTCACATCTGCAGCATATGGAAGTTCCCAGGCCAAGGGGTCAAATTGGAGCTGCAGCTGTGGCCTATACCACAGCCACAGCAATGCCAGATCTGAGTCACATCCATGAGTTATTATGCTGCAGCTTGCAGCAATGTCAGATCCCTAACCCACTGAGCGAGGCCAGGGATCAAACCCTCATCCTCATAGAGACAATGTCAGGTCCTTAACCCGCTGAGCCACAACTGGAACTCCTTAACAAGTATTTTTTAATGGGCATTACTGCCTGATACCATAAAGCCAAAAGCGAAGTTATGATTCTCTCTACTTTCCTCTTGCTAACTTCTTGGTTATTTTCTGAGATTACAGTCATTTTCCCCATGTTTTCAGACTAAATGCCTTAGATCTAGATCATTGACTCCTCTTTCTCTTATTTTTCTTTTGGTTTCTATTATCTCACATGTCTTCCTTTCTTTTCCTACTGTTTCTTACGATCTACTGTATCTTTCCATTCTTGGTCTCTTGTCTGGATTATTTTAGTAATACATTCAGGGATTGGCGGGGGCGGGGGGGGGGGTTGTTTGTTTTTGTTTTTGGCAGCATGCAGAACACCTGCAGCATGTAGAAGTTCCCCGGGCTGGGGATCGAACTCATGCCACAGCAGTGACCCAAGACACTGCAGTGACAATGTTAGATCCTTAACCCCCTGTGCCGCAAGAGAACTCTACATTCAGGGAATTTTAGTTTGAATTCCATGATTGGACCTCTAAGAATGTTCTCAAAATTGCATGCAAATTTTTTGTACACGGACATTTTTCCAGGGAGGTCCATCAGACTATTCCACGGGAAAGAAAATAAGAGATAGAATGAGAGAATATGACAATTTAAACAAGTCAGTTCCACTTATTTCTCCTCCTTCTGTGCCTGCCCTTTGCTGTTTAGTTCCCTAACCCAGGGACCTGATCTCTAAATAGTGAGGGGGCATGTAAGACATAAAGAAAAAAAAAAACATAATGGCAATCAGTACAGTTCGGCAATCAGACAGTCCAGCAGCCAGAGATCAGAGGCTCCCCAGCATCAGAGCTAGGCCTTAATGTCCTGGCAAAGCTTGGGGGAAAGATGGGACATCAGTAGGAGGGCCTTCTGTGGCCTCTGGACCCAGTTGTTCTGTGCTTCCAAAGAAATCGGAGGGATATGAAAGCTTAATTGGCAACAATCCAGAGCCAGCCAGTGAGACGATGTGCCCAGAAAAAGGTTAAGAACATTCCTCCAACTCCACTTCCACCCTGCGATCTTGGTTCTCCAGTCCTTCCTCTGCTCTGCCGCCAGCGTTAGTTTTTAAACACATCCCTCTTTATCCTCTTGATTAAAAACCTCGGGATTTTTACAAAACAAATTAAAAACTCCTGGGCATGATGTCAAGTGCCTCTTCCTCAAGTACTCACCTCCAAGGCTCCCAGCCACAGTCAGTGACTACTGGCTGTTTTGAGGGGACAGCTTCTACACCCACATATCTATGCCTTTGATCACGCCAGTCTCTCTCTTTAGGGCCCTGTTTCCCCTCTCTTTCTCATCCAGGAGCCTCTACCTGTCCTTCGAGGCCCAGACTGAATGTTATTCCCTCCCCTGTCCATGGCTAATTTTCTGCCATCACCCTGGCAGAATCAGTCTCTCTCGGCTAGGTTCCACAATCATTTCGTACATATCTCTGATAATATCATATCATATTGTAGATAACCTATTTTTATTTCTGTCTTTCCTGCTAACTCAGAAATGCCCTGCAGGTAGGGACTGTCTTTTTCATGTTTGTGTCCCGAACACCTAGTTGCATGCCTAGTCCAAACAGGAGATTAGTACACTTTTGTTGAATGGAATTACTTATGAAGAGTTTTTATGACTCATTTAAAATTAGAGGCCAACGCTTATTTAGTAAGTCAGAAGAGACTATGATAATAATAGTAATAACAAAGTCCCATTTCCACTGCTTATTCAAGTAACTGCTTCCTTTATAGAGGTGGGTTTTGAAAATCTTCACATCAATGTGTATTTTTGATGTGCTTTCTTGAGATCCTGAAGTAATTATGGTTTTAATGCAGACTAGAGCTTCTAGGGCAATCCTGTTGATGTTGTATGGAGTAGATTCTGTAATTTCAGAGATCTGTATTGTGTGTAAATTCCATGGATATGCTCTTTATCTCTTTCTCTCAAATTTAATGGTAATGTTTTGTAAGTTATAAGATCTGAGTCTTATAAAGTGGTCAAAAGACATTAAATCAAGCATTTCTCACCTATAAAAACAGTTACAGAGTTAAGATTCTAGTACTTATATATTATGTAGTTTGTCTTGCCAAATTTGTAAAGTCTGAGCCAGTATTTGGGGGGGTATTTAAATAATTCGGCCATGAAAGTAAATACTTCATAAATTAAGAGCCTCAAATAATTTTTTATAAACCGTCTTCTCATTTTCTATGAGTTTTGTAGGAAAAGAATCAACAATTTCCTTATTCAGCCATTTATTTATTTATTTACTTACTTACTTACTTATTTTTGTCTTTTTTGTTGTTGTTGTTGTTGTTGTTGTTGCTATTTCTTGGGCCGCTCCCGCGGCATATGGAGGTTCCCAGGCTAGGGGTTGAATCGGAGCTGTAGCCACCGGCCTACGCCAGAGCCACAGCAACGCAGTATCCGAGCCGCGTCTGCAACCTACACCACAGCTCACGGCAACGCCGGATCCTTAACCCACTGAGCAAGGGCAGGGACCGAACCCGCAACCTCATGGTTCCTAGTCGGATTCGTTAACCACTGCGCCACGACGGGAACTCCTCAGCCATTTATTGAGTGTATATTACGTGCTGGGCATTAGGCTGGGTGTTTGTAATTCAGGATTGAGGAGACAGTCCCTGCCTTTGAGGTTGTTCACAGTCTAATGGAGAGGAAGGTATATAAACAAATAGTTACAATTTAAACCTTGGAAAAGAGGAAGGAAAACCCTCCTTTGAGAATTAATGCTGAGGTTGAGAATGGAGAGGTCTGCAGATAAATTTGTAGATAAAGAAGCTGGGAGCTGAAGGGAGTTCACGCCCGGTAGTTCCTTTTTTAAAAAAAAAAAATAGGTGAAGTAGGAATCTAGATCATCTCTAAGAACTGTGGTGTGGGATAGCACTTGAGAACAGTGATGATCCTGGATAGTTACTACGGAGAAGAGAAACAAGTAGGTGGCATGCAGTATTGAGAAAGCAGTGAGGGTAGAATTGAAATTGGATAGCCTGAGCCTGTTAGGCTGTCAGTCGGCACAGTGGTGTAATTTTCTCCAGTCATGCTCTGTGGCCAATGTGTAGGTGCAATAAAGCTATATTGTGTTCAGGGCTCATGGGGTAGGTTTAACAGAACTATAAGAAGGCCAAGGAGTTGTGAGTCTTTGAAAGAAAGTATGGCTTGATATGGAAGGAAGTGTGATTGGAAGGTTGATAAACTTGGAAAAGGTTAGGAGACTGGGGGGGTCTAAGGCCTGGTACTTCGTAGGTACTCATTAAGTCTTCATTTTCTCCTTTCTGGCTCTCTTCTCCTTGTGCCTGTTTCCCCACCACCTGCTTCTGCTATGATTTATATGAACAGTTTTGAATCATAATAGTAGCTGGAGAGGAAGATTAGGAGCCAGGGTCCAAAGTCCTCCTCAGGTAGGACCCAGTGGCTTGAATGCTGACAGTGCTCGGTGGTGGTGGCCTCTAGGAGAAGCTCGAGGATTATGCTCATTACCCCTCATGTTCCAAGGGTGGGAAAGGGACAGAGACATGTTATGAGCCACAGCTCGTAGGACAAGAATTTACTCTGTAATGAGAAAGGTTAAGACTCTAAGCCTTGGGGTTCCTGTCATGGCTCAACAGTCAATGAATCTGACTAGCATCCATGAGGATGCAGGTTCGATCCCTGGTCTTGCTCAGTGGGTTAAGGATCTGGTGTTGCTGGAGCTTTGGCGTAGGCCAGCAGCTACGTTAAGTTCCCCTTGTCACTACAAACCTAATCATAAGCACGGATCTCATTACTTTCAAGGATTTAAAAGGGAGGCTTTTTTGGTTTGTTTTTGTTTTTTGGAAATAAAGACAGAAGTGATGGTGGTACTGGCAACCCAAGGGTCTCCCTCCTCAGAATCTAAAATTCCCAGTAGTGTCGATTGCATCTTTTAAGATTTCCTTTATGTGAGTCATTGAATGTATTGTCATAATTTTTTCGTAAAGGTGTAATTTTTAAGGCTTTCATTCCAAATGAGGACATTTTCCATGAAAACATACTATTTTCCATTTCCAGAAATTTTCTTTTTCACCTGTAGTTGTTGTTTTTTTGTTTTTTTGTCTTTTTGCCTTTTCTAGGGCCGCTCTTGCGGCATATGGAGGTTCCCAGGCTAGGGGTCGAATCGGAGCTATAGCTGCCAGCCTACACCAGAGCCACAGCAACACGGGATCTGAGCCGCGTCTGCAACCTACACCACAGCTCACGGCAACGCCGGATCGTTAACCCACTGAGCGAGGGCAGGGATCCAACCCGAAGCCTCATGGTTCCTAGTCGGATTCGTTAACCACTGAGCCACGACGGGAACTCCGCACCTGTAGTTTTGAGTGTAAAACTCGAAATCTAGGAAATCATTATTTCGCAGAATGCTTTTTCAGTGATGCATCTTAAATGTGAAACTGTTAGATAAGAATTCCTAGAGTGAGTAAACAGAAACCAGCGTTCATCCTAATCTGAAGAAATAGAGTACATGCTTCTGTAGAATGGGCTAAAGAAATCCTGAGGAGTCTAAATCATCAGTTTTGCTATTTTGCTGGGTTTTTTTTTTTTTTTTTTTTTTTTGGCCACACCCACAGCATATGAAGGTTCTCAGGCTAGGGGTCGAATCAGAGCTACAGCGGCCAGCCTATGCCACAGCCACAGCAGTGTGGGATACCCAACCCACTGAGTGAGGCCTGGGAACCCTCATCCTCATGGATACTAGTCGGATTTGTTTCCACTGTGCCACAACAGGAACTCCTATTTTGCTATTGTTAATGATACTTTTAAGGCACCTAGCAATGCTTTCCTAGAAGAAGAACTGAATGCTATTCTTTTGAAGCTTCATTTTCATCCATGTGGCTCTAAGAAAGCATGTGCCCTGCTTGGCGTGAAATAGGACATTCAGCTTTATCTACAAAGTCAGTAATATCCATCTGCATCCGATGGATTGTACTATACCCACCCAACTCAGACATGTCTGCTCTTTCTTCAAGTGCTTGTATTGACAGGTAGACCTGTAATTTCTGTGACTAAGACATAGTTTCCATAGCCTGTTGTATCATAATAGATTTGCATTGGGTTAAATTTGCCTAAAAACAGATCTCTTTTTTTTTCCCCCCTTACTTTAAAGGATAATGAAAAAATAAGTAATAGTTCCTAATTAGGTATTTAGGTCAAAGAGACATTTTCAGAGTTAAAAGTATTTGTACTAAATGATAGTTCAAATATACTTTTCCAAAGACCTTTAATTGGCAGCTTTCCCCTTCAGCTATCGGTACTCGTGTAGGAATTTTCTTCTGGATTTTCTATTTAAAAAAGAGTTCAGTTCTGTTTATGGCACCTGAATATTAATATATGTTAATGCCGTTGCTCTATTTTTCCTAACATGCTTATGAAGAAGAAAGAAGAAAGAAAACTTTGATATCTTTCTTGGATTTTAGTACCTGATGTTTGTCTGTTTTCTTTTCCTTTTTAGGTTGCAAACATGTTAAAGGCATCCTGTTATATGGGCCTCCAGGTTGTGGTAAGACGCTGTTGGCTCGACAGATTGGCAAGATGTTGAATGCAAGAGAACCCAAAGTGGTCAATGGGCCAGAAATCCTCAACAAATATGTGGGAGAATCAGAGGCTAATATTCGTAAACTGTTTGCTGATGCTGAAGAGGAGCAGAGGAGGGTAATGCTAATATAATTTTGTCAAAGTTTGTTATTGTTATCACTTACAGGATGAATGAAACCCAGAGTTTGGTGGAAAGCTTGTTACTGTGATCTATATTTTGAAAAAAGTTTCAGGTAAAATTTATTTTGAACTGAGTTCCGCCACCAAACTATGATTATGGGAGATTTACTTGCTGTGAGCAGATGTCAGTACCCACATGTTCATAATATAAACACAGATGATGACTATATAAGCCAAAGGTTTTGCAGAACAGATCATGAATGTATTTTAAGTGACACTTTTTTTCCCATAATAATTCTAGAGACTTGAATTCATTTATCCTAAAAGAAAGAAATTAAGTCCATAAAGTGATTTACAGAATTATATGTATGTAAGGTTTATGTGAAGAAAGCTAGCTGACTTACCACCAAGTCAGCTCAGCTATAGAGTGACAGGTATAAGTTGTTAGGTCTTAAAGGAAAGCTTGACTTGGGTCTTAGAAAAAAGTAAGGTTAATTAAAAACCAAACCAGAGTTTACTAATTGTGATGGTTAATTATATGTGTTAATATGACTGGGCCTAAGGGTGCCCAGATGTTTGGTTAAATATTATTCTGGGTAGGTTGTGTTTACCTTTTGAATTTATAGGCTGAGTAAAATGATTGTCTTTCCTAATATACCATCCAATCAGTTGAAAGCCTGAATAGAACACAAAGGCTTACCCTCCCTTGCATAAGAGGGAATTTCCAACTGCCTTGACTGCCTTAAACTGGGACATCAGTTTTTTCCTGTGTTGAGACTCAAACTGAAACACTCACTCTTCCTGGCTTTCAAACTTACAGGCCTTTGGACTGGAACCTCACCATTGGCTCTCCTTGTTTCTACCTTGTCAACTTCAGATCTTGGGACTTGTCAGCCCCCATAATTGTGTTAGCCAGTCCCTTACAATTAATTTCCAGATAGATACATGGATAGATCTCTATATTTTTTCAGGCACCAGGAGAATAGAGCTATAAGTCTTTTGATTCTCTTTCTCTGGAAAACCTTGACTAATACCCTAGTATTACCATATTTGTTTCATTAAAGGAAAGTTTACAAACAGTGACCTGGGATTTCTGGTTCTGGCAATAGAGTAGACTCAGTAACCTGAAAAAAACCTTCCTTCCTTCTACAAACATCCCCAAATGCTGAGTAAAATATGACTAAAATAGTTTTAAATGCACAAGTGAGCTCTCAGGAAAGAAAAGGAAGTCTTCAGAAATAAAAAATAAAAACCTAAAAATTAGAGTGATAAAAATAGAAAGCTTTAGCTCTTGGTTCTGGTAGTGTATGCATTTGGGTTTTAGCTTCCACTAGGGGGCATAAAATGAGTCCATGAACTTACTGAAGGTGTGGTCTAGGAACTGGAAACTTCAAAATGGCTGTATCATCAATGAAAAGAATGACTAGAAAATATCTCCCTACCAGCACAGAGAAATAACAGAACCGTTTAACTATATGTCTGGGTTTTGGACTGGGAACTGAGGAATCTCCCGTGGGAATTCTAAACCATGGATTATTGACTCATGCTTAGCATTTGGAAAAAAAATATGCACATACACACACTGCATCAATGTAGTCTGGGGCACCCCAACTGAGAAATTAATTTTAAAAGGAATTCTAGGCTAATGATAACACATAGGGTTGTTAGAGATAAGCAAACCCCAAGGGATATTTTAACAAACCCAGGCCACAAAGGATTCTCACAGGGGAAGCTAAAATAACTTCAATAAATGGAAAATGTCATCATCAAAATTTAAAATTCAGCAACTAGGTTAAACATAAGCAGTAGTTCCAGTTGGAGAGAAGTGATAAACAGAAGCGTAGATCTAAAGAAATCACCCAGAATGTGGCACAGAGAGATAGAGATAGGAAACGTGAGAGAGAAATTGAGATAACAGAGTTAAAATGAGAAGTCCAAATAGAAATAGTGTAGAGGCAGTAATCAAAGATAGGATGGCTGAGAGTGTTCTAGAATTGATTTTTAAAAACCCATGAATACTCAGATGCATGTAGCACCATGAACCCAAATGAGATAAATAGAAATTTGGAGTTGCCTTGTGGCTCAGCAGGTCAGGGATCTGGCATTGTCACTGATATGGCTCTGGTTATAGCTGTGGCAGGGGTTCGATCCCAGGCCCAGGAACTTCTCCATTTTGGGGGGTGCAGTCAAAAAAAAATTATTTCCAGACCCATTGTAGTGAAACTGGAATGCCAAAGAAAAACATCTTAACATCAACGAAAAAGAAATGGTGATGACATCCAAAAGGATTTCCATTATGTTGATAGTAAAGTTCAACAACAGCAAAAGAGAGCAGAAAACAGTGAAAGAATATCTTCATAGAGCTAAGCGAAAATAACTATGAGGAGTTCCTGTCGTGGCTCAGTGGTTAACAAACCTGACAAGGAAACCTGACAAGGATCGAGCTTGCAGGTTCGATCCCTGGCCTTGCTCAGTGGGTTAAGGATCCGGCGTTGCCATGAGCTGTGGTGTAGGTCGCAGACTTGGCTCAGATCCTGTGTTGCTGTGGCTGTGGTGAGGCCGGCAGCTATAGCTCTGATTAGACCCCTAGTCTGGGAACCTCCATATACTGCGGGTACAGCCCTAGAAAATGCAAAAAGACAAAAAAAAAAGAAAGAAAGAAAATAACTGTCAACTTAAAATTTTATACCCAACTTAATTCTCATTCAGAAGTAAGATGAAATGAAGGTATTTTTTCAGGCAAAGTCTAATAGAATTAACTAGTCACAGAAGCTTGTTGGAAGAATGTGAAGCAGGATGTACTTGAGACTGAAGGAAATTGAACCCAAAAGGAAATAGTGGATGTAAGAAACAATGGTGAATAATGAAATTTGTAAATATGTAAATAAAATCTGAAAATTCTACATCTGGCAGTGGCAGATAGGTAATTTGAATCATGCCTGCCACTGAAGATTACCAGAAAATCTCAGTAAGTATTTTTTTTTTTTGCTTGGAGGTGCCAAAGAGTTTATAAGATCTAGGGAGAGAATGGAATGGAGGCCCAGAGAAAAAAGGTCCCAGTATATGGGGTCACTGTTCCTCTGGCGATATTAGCCATTTTTGGAGGGAGCTGCTAAACAGCTCTGCAGCCCTTTTGACAGGCTAGTTGGAGTAAGGAGGACAGAAATTAAAGCCCATGGCACCCAAAGAGAGGACACCTGATGAACATGCCTCATTTTGAGTTGGGACCCTGAAGGGCTGTACCATAGAAGCAAGGGTTAACCAGAACCAGACATGCTCGTAACAGAGGCTGCAGAGCAGTTTTGAATCATTTTTAAAAATTAGGTTGAGGGTTCCTAAATTGCTAGCGGTCCTAGGCAGAATTGTAGCTCCTTCCTGGAGGAAGGTAGTATCATGTAAGGCCATTGACTGTTTCTGTAGTTTGCAAATGCAATGCCTGGCATATAATCAAAAGCAATCAGATACATAAAGACATAAACAACACAAAAAGAGAAACAAAAGATGATAGAAATTGGGCCTCCAGGAGTTCCCATCGTGGCTCAGAGAAAACAAATCTGATTAGCAGGTTCAATCCCTGGCCTCCCTCAGTGGGTTAAAGATCAGGCCTTGCCTTGATCTGTGGTGTAGGTCACAGACACGGCTTGAATCCGGTCTTGCTGTGGCTGTGGTGTAAGCCAGCGGCTACAGCTCCTATTTGACCCCTAGCCTGGGAACCTCCATGTGCTATGGGTGTGGCCCTAAAAAAAAAGAAAAAAGAAATTGGGCATCCAGATATTGAAGTTCTCAGACATAGACTTTTTTTTATTACTCAAATGAATTTATCACATCTGTAGTTGTATAATGATCATAACAATCTGATTTCACAGGATTTCCATCCCACAGCCCAAGCGCATCCCCCCACCCCCCCCAAACTGTGTCCTCCAGAGACCATAAGTTTTTCAATGTCTGTGAGTTAGCATCTGTTCTGCAAAGAAGTTCGGTCTGTCCTTTTTTCAGATTCCACATGTCAGTGAAAGCATCGGATGTTGGTGTCTCATTGTATGGCTGACTTCACTTAGCATGATAATTTCTAGGTCCATCCATGTTGCTAAAAATGCCGGTATTTCATTCTTTTTAATGGCTGAGTAATATTCCACTGTGTGTATGTACCACATCTTCTTGATCTACTCCTCTGTTGATGGACATTTAGGTTGTTTCCATGTTTTGGCTGTTGTAAATAGTGCTGCAATGAACATCAGAGTACAAGATAAAAATGACTTGGGGAGTTCCCGTTGTGGCGCAGTGGTTAACGAATCCGACTAGGAACCATGAGGTTGCGGGTTCGGTCCCTGCCCTTGCTCAGTGGGTTAACGATCCGGCGTTGCCGTGAGCTGTGGTGTAGGTTGCAGATGCGGCTCGGATCCTGCGTTGCTGTGGCTCTGGCATAGGCCGGTGGCTACAGCTCTGATTGGACCCCTAGCCTGGGAACCTCCATATGGTGCGGGAGCAGCCCAAAGAAATAGCAAAAAAGACAAAAAAAAAAAACTTTGTAAAACTAATGAAGAACATTCATCTATGGATTCCAGAAGTGATGTGAACCTCAAGCAAGAGAAATACCAAAGAATCCTATACTTAGAGATAATCCTTGATAAACAGTTGAAAACACAACAAAACAAACAAAAAAAGAGAGAGAAATCTTCACAACACCTGGAGAAAAAAAGATTATCTTCTAAGAAGCAACAGTTAGCTGGCAGCTGTCTTTTCAACAGATATGATGAAAACCAGAAATCGGTTGAATGCCATTTTTAAGGAGCCAAAAGAGAATAACTGTCAACCTAGAATTTACATGGTCATGTAAATATATGATAAAGTACTGCATTGTAATAAAAATAAACAGACTATGGCCATATACAGTTGTGAAATTCACAAATAAATGTTGGGCAAAAAGAAACCAGATAAGAAAGGATCTTACATACCATATGACTCCATTTATATAAAGCTCAACTAAAATGTAGTTAGTGTTTAATGATACATGCTTCTCAGTTGGTAAAGCTATAAAGGAAAGTAAGATATAATTACCATAAAAATCAGATTGTGGTTGCTTTGGGGCCACAGCGGGGACGGGTGTTGGGAAGGGTAGGAGGAGGCACTGCCAGGATGCTGGTACTGTTCTGCTTCTCGTTATGGTTGCATGGAAGTTCATTTTGTAACAGTTCCTGGAGGTGTACATTCACGTATGGGGAACTTTCCCTCTATGTATGCCGTATTTTGCAATAAACAAACAATTTTAAAGAGGTGAATTTAATAAGCATTCACTGTACAAAATAACAATAGTATTTTTTTAAGGTAGAACTAAAATGTGGAACAAAACATGGGAAGTGGGTTGAATCCGTGTAAGACCCTTGTATTATTTGGGAAGAAGATAGTAATGTTAACATAAAACTTTAAGTCAAATGTTTATGTAAAAAGTGTATATAGTTCTCGAGCTTTTCTAAGGCATGGGGAGGAGCTGTGGAAGGAATGAAAAACCTCAAGTACTTTAGAAGGCAAAAAAGGAATAACAAGACTCAAAATGTGAAGACACTGAAATGTAACTTTTTAAAAAAAAATTTCACTTACAATAGCAGTTAGAATGATAAGGTACCTAGAATTAAATATAACAGGAAAGTTAAAGGAGAAAATTATAAACATTTTTGAAAATCTTTTTTTTAAAGCTAATAAATAATAAGATAGAACATGTTCGCACAGGAATACCAACATGATGAAAATGACAGTTCTGCCCGTACTAATCTATAATTCATTGCTTTTCCAATCAAGTCTAACCGGAATTTTATGGAATTTGACAACCTTTTTTTTTTTTATGCTCGAAGAGTCGTGAAAATTTTGGAGAATAATGAAAACTTACTTCATCAGCGATCAAGACTTGCTGGAAAGCTGTACTAATTGAGACAATTTTATATATTCATGTAAAAACAGAACAAGGAAAGAGTAGAGCACAGGAAGAACTCGTTATCCGAAAACTGACATCACAAATCAGAGGGGAAATAATATGCTGTTCCATGAATGGGGCTGAGATCATTGGCTCTCTGTTCAGAAAAAGATTAAATGCAGGGCCTATCTCACTTTGTACAGAATTACAAAATGGATTTGCAAAAAACAAAACTAAAACTTTTAGAAAAAAAAATTTTAGAAAAAGGTAAAAGCCTTTAAGATTTGAAGCCAGGGAAGAATTTCTTTATTAATATATAAAAATCAAACCCATGAAAGGAAAAAAAATGTTAATTCAGCTACATTAATATAAAGAAAATTCTCTCAGACAAGTTACACTAAACACAAATGCCTCAAACTAGAGCAGATATTTGCAGTGCATATAATCCACAAGGAATCGGCACCTTCTATAGTAAATTCTACGTAGTAACTGCTGAATAATAAGAAACAGACAAACACTGCAATTTTTTAAAAAACTGGGTAAGGGTGCGAACAGGCAGTTCTCAGAGGAAGAACCCAGGTAAAGATAAGCAATTGAAACAGTGCTCAGGGAGATGCATAGTGAAAGAGAAATCATCTTATAAACAGCCTGATAAAATATACAAAGGCTAGTAAACACTAAAAGTTGGTGAGGTTGTGGAGAAATGGGGCCTAATATGTATTACTAGTCATGGTATAAATTAGAAAAATATACCAAGTGGGCAATGTCTTGCAGATTAATTTGATAACATCTTACAAAAATTAACGTGCACAAAGCCCATGAGTTTTACTTCAAGACAGCTACCCTAGAGAAACACTCTTGTACTTGTGCACAAAATGACATGTACTAGAATATTGATTGTTCCACTTTGGGGGGAAAAGTTCTGATTCTTCTCAGTAGGAAATGGAATATCATCTTAGACATTAAAATGAATAACAGGAGTTCCTGCTGTGGTTCTGTGGGTTGAGAATCCCACTGCAGGAGTTCCCATTGTAGCTCAGTGGTAACGAGCCCGACTAGTATCCATGAGGATGCAGGTTCAATCCCTGGCCTTGCTCAGTGGATTAAGGATCCGGCGTTGCTGTGAGCTGTGGTGTAGGTCACAGACACTGCTCAGATCTGGCATTGCTATGGCTGTGGTGTAGGCCGGCAGCTACAGTTCTATTTCAACCCCTAGCCTGGGAACTTCTACATGCCAAGGATGCAGCCCTAAAAAAGAAAAAAAAAAAAAAAAAAAACTCAGTGCGGTGGCTCAAGTCACTGAGGGAGACACAAGTTTGAAACCTGCAGTGGGCTTAAAGGACCTGGCATAGCCACAGCTGTGGTTTAGATCACAGCTGCAGCTCGGATTCAAACTGCCGCTCAATTCAATCCCTGGCCCAGGAACTACCATAGGCCATAAAAATAAATAAAATAAAATAAATAGTAGGTTTATGTGGATCAATACGAATAACACCCAGAAGTACAATATCTATTTTTTTAATCTAGTAAATTTTATTTAATCTACCTTGTCATTTCTTACTTTTTCTTATTTTTGTTGATGGTAAAAATAAATGTTAAACATTGCCTTTATAACAATCCTTCTACTGCAAATCTACTTGTCACGAGCTTTATCATTTTAGTTCAACACAAAGGGGTTTTCTCCCCTGCTTCCCTACATCCCATTAAGTTCTTGTTCATACTCAGACCTTTAGCCACCTCAGCTCCACTGGGCCCTGGTAGCTTAGTGCTAGTCTAATAACTAATCACAACTCTTCAGACAGTCCCAGAACCAATTCAGTTTTACAGTTCATCCCTAGTTCTACATTGTTTTTTGCTTCAAATATCTTTTTACCACTCAGCATACCAAGAAAAGGTAATTACTAACCGTTTACTATCTGGGTCGAAAGAACTCCTTGGTAAATATTACTTTTAAGTTGATTTACAAATCATTTACAAAAGTATTTAATAAGAGCTTAAATATGGCAAACCAAATTTTTATTCCGTATTTTCCTGGGTTCGAAGCTATCTATCAATTGATCTATCAGTCAATAGATATATACCCAAAATGGGCAGGAGCCTCTGAATGTATAACTGTTCATCAGTTGTCATGCATGAACTTGTATGTACCAATTCTAAATTTCAAATACATCCATAATACTTTCCAGCCTATTATTACTTCTGCTGCTTCTATTTGCGTCATCAAGACAATATTTTGAAAATTTTTCTTTAAAAAAATCTTTGGCTTATAATTTTGTTAAGATGGCCATCAGACACTCCATAATTACAAAATATTTTCAGTTTTAGATTTGTTCACATCTTTTAGAATGTCCAATCTGATTTTTTTTTAATGTCTATATCACCTGTTGCCTTTAACATCTGCCTTCAACATCTGTTGACTAGATACTATATCAGGGAAATTCTGATGCATAGATAAAATAAAAGATAAAAAATATTGTCTTCTTCTTTAGAAAAATGAGATAGCCTAGCTGGTCAATTTTTTTTTTTTTTTTTTGCTTTTTAAGGCCACACTAGCCACATATGGAGATTCCTAGGCTAGAGGCTGAATCAGAGCTACAGCTGCTGGCTTTACGCCACAGCTGCAGAAACATTAGATCCAAGCCATGTCTGCGACCTACACCACAGCCCGTGGCAGTGCCGGATCCTTAACCCACTGAGCAAGGCCAGGGATCGAACCCGCCACCTCATGGTTCCTAGTTAGATTCATTTCCACTGTGCCACAACGGGAACTCCTCAAAAAATATTGCACAATGAAGACTTTCCGTTGAATAAGTAACTAGATGAAAACTCTATATTTTTTCTTTGTCCTTAGAAACATATTACTCAATCATTTTTGAGTTTGAGAAAATTCAAATATGGTACCGACATCTGAAGGCACATAGTCTGAGATTTTTCTTATAGAGATCCAGTTCACCATCTTCATTGGTTTCAAATGCCACTATCTCTTTGCATTCATTTTTGGATTCACCTAATAATTGTGAAATATTCTCTGTTGATAGTCTTTTCTTTGCCATTATGGCCAAGGAGCAAAGAAAATCTAAATTCTCACCTGTGTTCAGTTAAAACTAAAATTGGACAACAAAGATGATGTATGGTATCTCTAGACTTCTTTTATACCTTCTTGAGAGAAGATGCAATACTTTGGGTAAAACAATAAGAAAACTGACAGGTGATGTCATGTAATATTTATTTCACTATTGCATCATTCTCCAGAGCAATTCCACCATTCTTCCATTTTTTTTATTTTGCTAATCTTTTTTAGCCTAGTTAGGAATAACTGAGTAATGTTGACATAATTTCTAGACTGTCGAAATGGTATAATATTTAGATTTATAAAAAGATCCAGTGGACCCACATAGTGGTTGCAAGATAGAATGAATTTTATTTTATTTTTAAAAAATATGTTTTCCTTTTTGTTCCTGTGAAAGACTTCTAAGAAAAAATCATGAGATACCAGTCTTTATAAATAGCTGAAACTGCTTAACAAAATTAAAAACTGGAATTGTATTTCTAATAGACCCTGATGGTATACTGAGGATTAAACATTAGGTGCAGATGAGAAGCATTTTATAAAATCTGTGGTGATTGTTTCCACATGGCTGCATCGGTATCTTTGGTACTGTTTTTAAACTTGCAGACAGTTTAAGTATGACACTATTAATAATAAAACTGAGTTGGCAAAGAATTTCTAGGTAGATATTAATCATAGCCAGCTTTTTCTGATATACTTTTTTCAGTCCTTACATCTAGAAATGGCTCGGTATAGTCAGCTAATGACCCCATGGAGAGTATATGTGTGTTACATAATACAGAAAAGCATTGCTTCTGTGGTTCTGGACAGTCCAGGCTGACAAAGATGAACACTTGCATATAGGTCAAACTAGTTAAATATAGAACAGCCATTTTCTGAGGCTGTTGCCAGGGGCTCCACAGCATCAGCTCTGTTTCTATAGGGAAAAACTTTGCAGATGGTAAGAGCAGAGCTAGAAGTCAGTGAGTTGAAGAGGATTGATTGTGGAACTTTAAACTCTTTGGTAAAGGGTTTATTGATGATTCAGCGTTATTAATCCATGAACATTAATCTTGACATCTTACTCACCTGATTCTTAATTTATTGCAGTAAGAACTTGCCTTTATTTAAGTAACACACCTGTAGAAATTGGTGTTATTGTACTCACTAGATTGGGGGAAGGGACCTGATGACAGGTCCCAAGATTAGCAGGGTTCTGAAAAGGTCAGAATTGTACTGAATTATGTTTAGGGAAGATTGCTTCTGTGATCATTAAATCAAGCACAGAGTTCTTATTGTCCGTGGCTTCCCATCCACCTAGATGATTTTGGAGGTTGGACTGAGGAGGAAGTCATGGTTCCAGTGGCAACATAAGGCACATTGACAGCGAAATTCATACATTATAATAACTTTTTGTTTTATGCTATATTGACAGACAACCTTGAATAAAAATAATATAGCATCTCAATAGGTTTTCAGTCACAAACAGGAATGTCCTTGTTTTTCACTGAAGATGGCAAGAATTAATACTCTACTATGTAGAAATGTTTGGCAAGGGAGTTCCCGCTATGGTGCATTGGGTTAAGAATCTGACTCAGGGAGTTCCCATCGTGGCGCAGTGGAAACGAATCTGACTAGGAGCCATGAGGTTTCGGGTTCGATCCCTGGTCTTGCTCAGTGGGTTGAGGATCCGGCGTTGCCATGAGCTGTGGTGTAGGTTGCAGACGCGGCTCGGATCCCACATTGCTGTGGCTGTGGTGTAGGCCAGCAGCTCTGTAGCTCCAATTAGACTCCTAGCCTGGGAACCTCCATATGCCGCAGGTGCAGCCCTCAAAAGCCAAAAAAAAAAGGTTTGGCAAAGCTAAGGTTGTACTTCCAATTCCTCACCTCTATCTTTTCCACAGATGGTAAGGTGCATAGTTTTTGGTGTTGAATTTTTATAAGCAGCAAGCTATTGTCATCAGACATCTGTTCAATAAATATGATAATATTGAGACTTTTTCAGATTTTAATTTAGTTTTAAAACCTTTGAGAAAGAGCAATTTGTAAGTTATGTTCAGGAAAAATTGCAGTGAAATCTAGTTAAATATTGGAAACCTTGATACACATGACTGTCATCTTGCATGGGAATGCGTTAAAGAATGAACATTATTCCAAGTAGTAAGTAATAGAAGTGTTGTAAGATACAGTATCTGTCTTTTATTTATTATTATGAAGGAGAACTGACTTTTGTGGTGTACAGTTTTATGAATTTTAACATACGTGTAGTTTCATGTAACCACCACCAAAATCTAGATGCAGAATGTTCACATCCCCTCCCCAAGTTCCCTCATCCTGTCCCTTTGCTGATAACTCCTAGTAACTACTCATCTGTTTTCCATCCCTAGAGTTTTGTCTTTCGAATGTCATATTAATTGGATCATAGTATGGGACCTTTTGAGACTGGCTCAGCATATTGCCTTTGAGATTCATCCAAGTTGTCATATGTATCAAATGTCCCTTTTTACTGTTGAATAGTATCCTATGACATGGATGTACCACAGTTTTATCTCCTCACCCACTAGAGGGCATTTGACATTTGTTCTAGTTCGGGGCAATTATGAGCAGAACTGCTATAAATCAAGGAGTGGAATTAGTTGATCATACAGTGTTTTATCTGTATTTTTTTTAATTTAAAAAACCTTATATATTTAGATGACTTTAGATCAAATCCAGTTTCCTTCATGTACTTTTTAGAACCATTTTTCTTCCTACTTCATCTTTTGTCTTTGTCCTGTTTTCTTGATCCCCTTTTCTTTGGGTGGCCTTTATTGGCGTCATCTTCTGTTATTGTAGCACAGAATCTGTCTTGCTTTTGTATTCTTCCCGCTTAATGATGTGAGTCATCTTCCTACAGAATTTTGTTTGCTACAGTTTGTAAATGTTTAGTTTCTTTACTGTTTGTAAATGATTTTCAGATCTATGTTTCTGTCCTTTTTTTGTCCAGTTGTTTATATCTTGTTCTCTGGAGGACATTTCTAATTAGATTAGATGCCCTATTAACACTTTAATCTCATGGCAGAAACTTATAAAAAAAATTTCCATTCTGTCTTTTCCCTTCTGCAGCTTTCTTACCATGACTACAAATACATTTCTTATCTTTGTTGTAACTTCCCCTTTCCACTTGCAGGCTGTAATCAAACCTAGGACTTTGTTTTTTATTCATCAGCACCTCCATCACCAAAACTTTCTTACAGATTCTGTTTACCTCATTTATATACTATTGTTTCTCACTGACCTTCCAGCTACACATTTCTTTTTCCATCCTAAAGTCAGGGTTAAAATCATCTTATATAAAGAACATTCTCCTTTTGCAACTTTTATGTGTGTGGTTTTTCTCTGTTTCGGTAGAAAGGCCTACTTCTGGATTTCGGTCCCTGTCATGACAGTACTATAAATTTTGTTTCTCATCTTAGGTAAATTTTCTCATTTTTTTTTTTATAGGGCCTGAATTGCCTCTTGGCCTTTTGCTGAAGTGGCTTTTCATGCTTCTGAATTCTTATCTTTTAGGCCCTCTCTTTCTCCTTCTATATGTCTTTATTTGGGAATAATATCTCATACCCCAAAACAATTATACCTGTTATTTAAGAGGACACAAAGTTGTATTGTAGACGATATGACTGTCTATATAGAAAATTCAAAGGAATCAACTAAAAAAACATTGATGTTTGAAATGAGAGTAAAGTAGCCAGTTATAAAATAAATATACAGAAATTAATATCATTTCTTCATCTGTATGGTTTCTGAACTATAATGGAAAAGTCTAATTTACAGCTGCAATGAAAAAACAAATAATTAGGAATCTTTTTTTTTTTTGTCTTTTTAGGGCCACACCTACAGCATATGGAGGTTCCCAGACTAGGGGTCGACTCAAGCTGTAGCTGCTGACCTACACCACAGCCACAGCAACGCGGGATCCAAGCCGAATCTGCGACCTACACCACAGCTCACAGCAATGCCAGATCCTTAACCCACTGAGTGAGGCCAGGGATTGAACCCGAGTCCTCATGGATACTAGTCGGGTTCGTTAGCCACTGAGCCACGATGAGAACTCCCAGCAATCTTTTTTTTTTGGTCTTTTCTAGGGCCGCTCCCGCGGCATATGGAGGTTCCCAGGCTAGGGGTCTAATCGGAGCTGTAGCCACTAGCCTACGCCAGAGCCACAGCAACGCGGGATCCGAGCCGCGTCTGCAACCTACACCACAGCTCACGGCAACGCCGGATCGTTAACCCACTGAGCAAGGGCAGGGACTGAACCCGCAACCTCATGGTTCCTAGTCGGATTCGTTAACTACTGCGCCACGACGGGAACTCCCAGCAATCTTTATAAAGGAATTCATATGACAAAATGACAAAACTATTGGGGACACAAGAGACTTGAATAACTGGAGAGACATAGTCTTCCTAAGAACTGAATATGCTATAAAGATGTTAGTACTTCCTAAACTAATTTAGAGATTGAATGTCATCCCAATCAAACTTGGCTTTTTTGTTTGTTTTTTACTTTTATTTTTTTGTTTGTTTTTAATTGGGAAGGTTGTTTTTACTTTAGTAGAATGATTCTAATAATCACCCAGAAGTAAACATGGTTGAAAGTAGCCAAGACAGTTATATAAAAGGAGACCGTGTAGCGGGAAGAACTTGCCCAGACCACGACTGTGGTCCGTAGTGTAGTCATCTAGCGTATGTGACAGTGTAAAGCCTGAAGAAATGGCATCTCAATGAAGAAAGGATTGTTTAGTCAACAGTGTTGAATCAGTTATCTTTTTGAAGAACTGCTTGGATTCTTGCTTCACTTATACCATATACAGAAATAAAACTCAAGATAGAATAAAGAATTTTGTGTAAAGTAAAAACTGACAAGAGGAGAAAATCTGGGTGACTGCCAGTGTCTATAATGGGGGAGGATTTTAAGGGTAAAAGTAATGGAAAACATCATAAAAATAAAAGTCGATCATGTTAGCTATTTAAATAGTAAAAATATGTTTTCTTTTCTTTCTTTTTTTTGGGGGGGTGGGGGGAGCCATACCCATGGCATATGGAGGTTCGTAGGCTAGGGGTTGAATCAGAGCTATAGCTGCTGGCCTACACCACAGCCACAGCAATGCTGGATCCGAGCTGCATCTGCAGCCTACACCACAGCTCTTGGCAATGCCAGATCCTTAACCCACTGAGCGAGGCCAGAGATTGAACCTGCGTCCTCATGGATGCTAGTTGGATTCATTTCCGCTGAACAGAGAGAGAGAAGGGAGGGAGGGAGGGAGGAAAAGAAAGAGAAAGAGAGAGAGAGAGAAAGAGAAAGAAAGAGGAAGAAAGAAAAGAGAGAGGAAGAAAGAAAAGAGAGAAAGAAAGAGAGAGGAAGAAAGAAAAGAGAGGAAGAAAGAAAAGAGAGGAAGAAAGAAGAGAGAGAAAGAAAAGAGAGAGAGGAAGAAAGAAGGAAAGAAATACAAACAGACAGGCCTGCTTGACTGTGTTATACTTTTTTCTTTTTGGCCTCACCCATGGCATGTAGAAGTTCCTGGGCCAGAAATTGAACCCATCCCATAGCAGTGACTCGAGCTGCAGCATTGACAATGCCAGATCCTTAACCTGCTGAGCTGCAGGGTAACTACGAATGTGGTTGGGGGATTTTTTGGTGTTTTTGTTTTTTGTTTTGCTTCTTAGGGCCAAACCTGTGGCATATGGAAGTTCCCAGGCTAGGAATCAAATTGGAGCTGCAGCTGCTGGCCCATGCCATAGCCACAGCAACTTGGGATCCAAGCCTCGTCTGACCTACCCTACAGCTCACAGCAATGCCTATTCCCCAACACACTGAGCGAGGCCAGGGATTGAACCTGTATCCTCATGAATACTGGTCATATTTGTAACCCACTGAGCCATAACAGGAACTCCACTGACTATGTTTTTTTTTTGTTTTTTTGTTTTTTTTTTTGTTTTTTTTTTTTTTTGCCATTTCTTGGGCTGCTCCCGCAGCATATGGAGGTTCCCAGACTAGGGGTCTAATCAGAGTCGTAGCTGCCAGCTTATGCCAGAGCCATAGCAGTGCGGGATCCGAGCCGCGTCTGCAACCTACACCACAGCTCATGGCAACGCCAGATCGTTAACCCACTGAGCAAGGGCAGGGATCGAACCCGCAACCTCATGGTTCCTTGTCGGATTCGTTAACCATTGCGCCACTACGGGAACTCCCTATGTTCTTTTTATAAGTTGTGTCTGTTCTTATTTTACTCTTCAGAAGAAGTGATCTGTTTTCATATAGTATAACTGAATATGAATCAAGTTCAGTACCTTCTCCTGTTTGCCCAATACCCAGTCCACCTCTGGGTGGGGTTACTCTTTAGCTGTATAATAGGCCAAACATTAATCCTACCATTTTTGGGGCCATACGCTCACCCAAACTCAAGGAAAATGGGAAGGAGTTGCCATTCATTGACTTAAATGCTTAAGAATTGTATCAAAGAGTGTTATAGGAAATGTGTGTGAATGAGTAGTCAGTTATGATGAACTGTTCTCTTTTATCAGCATATGATGTGTATTTTTGTTTTGTGTGTATTAAATATGAAGCTCTAGAATGCCTCTTCAGTTTGTAGGATTCTGAGACTGGCTTCCAACATCTTTGGGAGAGCAACAACCATGATTATTCTTGATATATTTATTAGTCAAATGGAGTGAGAGATTTGTTTAGCTTTTTTGGTTAGTTTAATAATATATTCAAATTATGACCTTTAATGTAATTTCTTCCCTTATTAGCTTGGTGCTAATAGTGGTTTGCACATCATCATCTTTGATGAAATTGATGCCATCTGCAAGCAGAGAGGGAGCATGGCTGGCAGCACGGGAGTTCATGATACCGTCGTCAACCAGTTGCTGTCCAAAATTGATGGGGTAGAGCAGCTGAACAACATCTTAGTCATTGGTATGTTTGCTTAATTTAAAAAGTACTGTGATTTCAAAAACATTAGATGCATAGGTTCTGAGTTAAGGTTTGTGTAGCTTGTAATTATTTTATTTGCCAGTGTTTCCAAACTAGAATCAAGTGATATTGAAGAGTTTCACTATTTTAATGTCTAGTCTTAATAGGACAAATGAGTTCCCACTGTGGCTCAGTGGTAATGAACCTGACTAGTATCCATGAGAACAGGGGTTGGATCCCTGGCCCCGCTCAGTGGGTTAAGGATCCAGTGTTGCCATGAGCTGTGATGTGGGTCACAGATGCAGCTTGGATCTGGCGTTGCTCTGGCTGTGGCGTAGGCTGGCAGCTGCAGCTCCAATTCAATACCTAACCTCAGAACTTCCATATGTCTTGGGTATGGCCCCAAAAAGAAAAACAAATAGGACAAATGAAAGATGGGTTTTAGTGACTCATGGCTTTAATAATCTTAGAGCTCACAGATGAAAAAGGTAGCACAGTGTAATGCAGTGGTTTTCAAACTGAGTCCTGTAGGCCTCCAGAGGTCCTCAGAGGTGCTTGAGGGCTGTGTAGGCCTAGGATTGAGCTTCAGATCATGCATCCCTATTATAACTTCTTTTTTTTTTTTCACGGCTTTATGTGCTCAAGTCTTTTTTAAGATGGGCTTTTTTTTTTTTTGGCCTTCAAGCCGCGTCTGTGACTGACACCACAGCTCACGGCAACGCCGGATCCTTAACCCACTGAGCGAGGCCAGGGATCGAACACCCTCATGGTTCCTAGTCGGATTCATTAACCACTGAGCCACGACGGGAACTCCTGACGGGAACGCTTATTTTTGAACTCATCATTTGTCTGTTGTTTTAACGCCTGTGCTCAGGAATGACCAACCGACCAGATCTGATAGATGAGGCTCTTCTTCGACCTGGAAGACTGGAAGTTAAAATGGAAATAGGTAAGTATATCACGAGAAGCAGATATTTACATGCTTGAGGACGTACCAGAAAAATACTAGGATTATACTGCTCTGTATTTTATGTTCAATTTTATCAGGCTTACCAGATGAGAAAGGTCGGCTGCAGATCCTTCACATCCACACGGCAAGGAATGAGAGGGCATCAGTTACTCTCTGCTGACGTAGACATTAAAGAACTGGCTGTGGAGACCAAGAACTTCAGCGGCGCTGAACTGGAGGGTCTGGTGCGAGCAGCACAGTCCACTGCCATGAACAGACACATAAAGGTCAGTGAAATCAACTAACAGATTAGACGTCTCCAGCCCTATAAATGCCATGCCAGGATTCCTTCTCTTTCCTTTCCGACTTTCAAAGGCTAGGGTAATAGTCGTGGTTAAAGGTACAGGGATTCATTGTCAACTGCTAAATCTTCAGAGTAGCTGGAGAAGAGATAACGGTAGCATCTGCTCCCTGGTGACCACCGACCCGCTTACCTTGGGTTGATGCTGTTTGATACAGACATGTGAAGACGAAGATTTTGAAAAGGTTTTTTTGTTTGTTTGTTTTTGTTTTGTTTTTTGTCTTTTTATCTTTTCTAGGGCCACACCCAGGGCATATGGAGGTTCCCAGACTAGGGGTCCAATTGGAGCTGTAGCTGCCAGCCTACATCAGAGCCACAACAACATGGGATCTGAGCCGCGTCTGCAACCTACACCACAGCTCACAGCAATGCTGGATCCTTAACCCACTGAGCAATACCAGGGATCAAACACCCTCACGGTTCCTAGTCAGATTCGTTAACCACTGAGCCACGACAGGAACTCCGGAAGAGTTTTTTAAACACTTGTGCTGTGTTGACGTGCAACATGTCATAGGAAGCTGGATTTTCTGCATGCTAGCATTATAGGGGCTGCTTCATTAAGAACATATACTGAATACCTGCTGTTTTCAAGGTATTAAGCTGGAGACATGAAGATAATAAAGCATGACCTCTTCCCACAAGGAGTGCAGAGTCAGAGAAATGGACATGTTTGCAAATTAGTACAATAATGTGTTGATACTTTGGTAGAAATACATACCAGGGCACTTTTTTTTTTTTTTTTTTTAAGTAAACCAAGTATTTTATTCAGTCACAGATTTGAAGTGGGGTTGGTACTTTTGCTTTAGATGTGGCTGGATCCAGGAACTCAGAGGATGTCACCATGTGGCTTTCTTCATCTTTCATTCATTCACCTGCATGGGCTGCATCTAGGCATATGCCACTCAATTGTGCTAAGGTGGCCACTGGCTGCTCCAGGTCAACACCATAATGTCTCAGCAACAGCAGGAAAGAGAGAATACATCTGCAGTTACTCCAGCTGAAAGCTGAGAATTGGCTTTTATTAATTCTGATTGGGTCACATGACCATATCTGAGCCAGTCATTATGCTTATGGAATATAAATTTTTTTCTTTTTTAAAAAATGGAATTCCTGTCGTGGCGCAATAGGAACCATGAGGTTGCGGGTTCAGTCCCTGCCCTTGCTCCGTGGGTTAACAATCCGGCATTGCCGTGAGCTGTGGTGTAGGTTGCAGACGAGGCTCGGATCCCGAGTTGCTGTGGCTCTGGTGTAGGCCGGTGGCTACAGCTCCGATTGGACCCCTAGCCTGGGAATCTCCATATGCCGTGGGAGCGGCCCAAGAAATAGCAAAAAGACAAAAATAAATAAATAAATAAAGTAAAAAAAAAAAACAACCAAGGTACTTTTATTTTGGTAGATGTTTGATAAAGTTCATTTGATCCTTCACCATGCCTTCTCTTCAGGTTTTAGTTACCACCTATAGATAGATGACTCACAGATTTATGGCTCATCTCTTAAATGTATCTTTCTCCCACTTTTTGATTTATATACCACATATCTCTCCCTGGTCTCAAAAATTCATATTCCAAAACCAAATTCACTTAAAAAAATAAAAATAAAAATAAAAAAACTACTTTCTTTCCTGTCCCTACTTCTTTGTTCACCTCAATCTCCCAGGCTTAAAACTCCAAAATTATCTTTGATTTTTACCACTCTACTGTGTCTTATATCAAGCTCTTTGCCAAATTTTTTCAATTCTGTCTCGTCCGTAGTTTTCAGTTCTAATTGCTACTACCTGTCTTCTGTTTTATTAATCTTCCTGTTTCCTCCCATTCTATTCTTCAGACACTTGCTGTGACTCACCAGGCTCTATAGGTCTGACCCTAAACTGACCTTTCCAGGTATTCTCCATACACGTTAGCCAAACTGTCATCAGATAGTAACATATTTTTCTGCTTCTCTGCTGTTGCTGTTTTTTTTCTTCACCCACAAACTTTAACCCTCCATGTTTACTTATCTTGTCAATGCCTGGCTCATGTACCAACACTTTATTTAAATTTCTTCTGTTTCTCCCTTTCAAGAATGATGTATTCTTTTTCTTCTTGAAATAGTAATATATCATTTATGATCCTGCTGTTGACTTTGGTTCAGTAGATTTATTTAGCACATACTCTATGCTAGACAGTATGCCAGGGCACAGAGCCTACCCTTGAGCAACTCCCAATCTGATCCTCCATGTGCAGTACAAGCAAGGTAAGGAAGTGCAAAGGTGTCAAGTATAATCAACTTGTGTGGCGAGAGGAGCCTTCATGGAGGAATTTCTGGGTGGATGAGTCTCCTCGTGGGGTCAGGCATTTTAGGCAGAAAGAACAACATATGCAAAGGAGCAGAGACACGCAGTAGCGTGGTATGTTAGGGCAATTCAGTATTGCTTCAGCATAAAATGTAGGGAAGGGGAGGTAGAGATGTGGGGATAAGTCAGGAGACTAAAGCAGGGGGTGGAGCACAAAGAGCCTTTTTTGCAACACTAAGAAGTATGGCCCTCTTTTCTGTGAGTAGTGCTGAGCCATTGAAGAGGTTCAGGAATGGCAGTGACGTAGTGTTAAAACATAAGCTCATGCTGGCAGCTGTGTCAAGTGCAGTATTTAGGGGAGTGAAGTTGGTGACACAAGGCAAGAGAGGGGAACGTGTATGACAATTCATGCAGGAAATAATAACAGCCTGAACAGTCGGGTTGAGTATGTTTTATTTGGATACAGCCTGTCAATGGCTCTAAGCCAAGGATCGGGAAACTGTGGCCTGTTTTTGTAAATAAAGTTTTTTGGAACACACTCACACCCATTCATTTATGTATTGTCTGTGGCTGCTTTCATGCTACAATGGCAGAGTTGAGTATTTGTAACAGAGACTGCGTGGCCCACAAAGCCTAAAATATTTCAAATTAGTAAACTTATATGTGTATTCTGAATCAAACCATCTCTAAGTCAGAATTTCACCATATAAAATTGACTTTGATCTTGCTTAAGAATGTCATACTGGAAGAGGCCACTTTAGACAAGGGGGTAAACCTCTTTAAAATACTGGAGACCCAGTGGAAGGAGGATACTAGTACTACTGCAGGGGGGAAGAAGAATGCCAAAGATCTGGATAGTGTGGGAAATATGGCATTGGATCCTTTATAGGGTGGATCCACTCTTGTCGTTCAGCCATTCTTTCTCCATGCCATAAAGTGTCTTAGTGAGAAGTGATGGTGAGAGCTCCCCTTGTGGCTCAGTGGGTGAAGAACCTGACATAATGTCCATGAGGATACAGTTCGATCCCTGGCCTCACTCAGTGGATTAAGGATCTGGCGTTGCCGCAAGCTGCTGCATGGGTTGCAGGTGTGGCTGGGATCCGTCTTTGCTGTGGCTGTGGCGTAGGCCTGGCAGCTGCAGCTCCAATTCGGCCCCTAGCTTGGGAACTCCCACCTGCCACAGGTGCGACCATGAAAAGAAAAAAAGTGATGGTGACTTCAAGAAATATTATATAAATGATGTGAAAATTATTCTCCACCATACCTATCTTTTACCTCAGACCACATCAGTGCTTCTTGATACTATAATCCACAACAACTAGTTTATTAGTTACCAGATTTTTCATGTGCATTGGGCACTGGATTTTTCTCTTATTTAGTCATTTGTTATTTTTATCACAATAATCTTACCCCCAAAATATCTCTAAGCCACTGTCTCACTAGGAAACATGCTTTCTTTAAGCATGTGCTAGATTTATATACACATGAGGCAGTATGGAACAGTGGAACAATCACAGATTTTTGTAGTTAGAAGGTGTGGATATGCATTACAGTTCCTTCTGTTTTCTTTTTATCTGATCTGTCAGGGGGAAATAACTACCTGTTTCATTGGGTTTTGGGGAAAATGAAATCAAATACTATTTATGGAAGTGCCTTCCAAACTATATAAATGTTTATTGTTATTGTGATTTTATTATTATTGGCTGATTTAAGATATCATATACATCCTTTTCTGAGTTTTCTGATCTCTATTGATTATTTCCAGTTATAATTTTCCTAATTTAAAGCTAAAATGTTGGATTTCCTTTGTGGCCCAGAGGGTTAAGGATCCGCTATTGTCACTGCAGTGGCTTCGGTTTGATCCTTGGCCCAGAAATTTGCACATGCCGTGGGTGTGGCCAAAAAAAAAAAAAAAGCTAAAATGTTCATTACCACTGTACAGAGTATATTATCCTTTAGATTTGCAAGTAAGAAGTGGTACAAATAGTGGACATTATTTCCCTCACTTTTTCCATGTGGTTATCTTTAAACTTCAGGTGATGCATGCGGCCTTGTGATCAACACCTTTTGTCCCAAACAGCTTTTAATTTTTTTAGAGTATCTATGGAATGTCTAATGCAAGGGGACTTTGCGGGAAGAGAAAGATGTCTAAGATACTAATAACCTCACTGCCAAAAAAAAAAAAAAGAGAGAAAGAATACTAACATTGACTTTCTTTTCTGTATTTTAAAAAAACCTGCATTGGCTAGGTCTTTAAATACTGTTTTCCCTGCAAGACTCTTCCTCAGATGAACAAAAGGCACACAGTTTTGGTAGTCTCGTTGCTGTACATGTTCATAACTTTATTAGTAGTGATTGCTGAATAAGTATTTGATTTGAAACGTATGATTTTAAATCGGTATAGAACCTGTACACACATTCATGTGTTTGTTATGATGCTCTCTCTCTGTACTATAAAAAGCCATTATAGTGATGTTTTGCTTTTCAAAAGAAATTAAAGTCAGGTGGGATAAGTTAAACAAGTCTTCCCCCTTTAACTGTTTTTTCAGGTTTTCTGAAACAAGGGGAAAAATCCACTCATAAACACCTGATGTCCAAGTCATTTGTGCTTGAACAACCATGTTTGTGGTCAATCAAAATTCATATGACATTTGGGTGTTTTTATCTTGAAAGCGATTTATGCTTCAGGTAAAGAAGATTCATGACCCAAATTTCTTCTGCTCTAATTTGTTATAAGGAAATAAATTGAGGACACACACACGCACACGTTACAGTCGAATCAAAGTTGATTTGTGTTTGTAGAATTTCAATAAGATTGTTTCTTATTTTCAGTAGAATTTTGATTGATTAAGGTCATTCTACCCTTAATTTGAGAGGAATGATAAGAACTTTGAAAGGTCAGATTTAAAAGGTTATGAAATTTAAGGGTGACCACTGGATATTTGCTGGTGTTGAAATACAAGTTTATTAGTTTCTGCAGGTATAAGCTGAAAGATGTTGCCTCTTCTATATTGATTAGCTGCTATAAATAAAATGTGGGAACAAATTGCACTAATTTAGGCAAGTAAGTAAAAGTTTTCTGAAGAAGTAAAAATTCAGCATTAGGTATTTTTAAAATAAGATTTTATGATCTTGATAAAATTGTAAAAGTTAACTAAGAGAAGTCAGAAAACTTATTTTAATGAATACACAGGACATTTTTATAATTTTAATATTGATTATTTACAATTAGGTAACTTTGAAAATTTCTGGAGTGTCCGAAAAAACTTACTCTAAAAAAATTATCCCCTAGCCATCTTAGTTCACTTTAATTCATTGAGTGAGTCCTTTTTTAGTAGTTAAAAAAAAAAAGTTTCATACCAGCTTCAGTCCTGAAATCTATCATAATTTTTGATAAATGTTGAAAGGTAGACAAGATTTCCCCTTCATTTGCTATGTTTCTATCATTTGAATTCAGCTTCACTCTAAGAGAAAGTCATAGTAGTATTTCATAACACTCTTAGGAAAATGCTTGCCTGTGCCTCCCTGTGTACATACGAGAATCCTTTTCTGTGGTAGATAGCCAGAAGTATTTTTGAAGACATGGTTACAGGTTACATTGTCTTCTAGTTTCTGGTGTTTATTCTGGTTCCTTTGCAGGTGACCTGTTTTTGCCTGTCAAAAAGATTCTAAAAATTTCTCTTCACCTTCTGTACTCTGATAGTTTACAGCAGTGTGTCTAGGCAGATATGGGTTTCTTTGCATTGACCCTGACCACTCACTGAAACCTTTAAATTGCAGAGATACACCTTTCTTCAACTGTAGAAAAATGTTTTTCTTCTTTTCTTGTTTTTTTCTCCAGATGACTTTAAAACTTCCAGGTATATGTTCCATGCTTTTTAGCCTTTTTCTCTCACTTTCTATCATTTCATGGGGAGCAGGAAGGGAGATAAATGTGTCTGTTTGCCATCTTTATCCAGTTTTCTGACCGAGTTCTTTTTATCTCATAAGGCAAGACTGACTTTTTCCAAAATGTCTGTCATTTTATTTGTCTCAGCAGTCAGTTCCTAAAGGAACATGACTCATATTTTATAATAATCTTTGGAAGGTTGATATTGCTTAACACACTTTTGTTTTATAGTCAGATTTTTTGGAAGATATGTTTTTTAAAAACCTGTAGTACCATTTTAAAAATTAGACTCACTTGCCTGATGCTATTGGGAGAGAGCCCAATCGCATTAAAAAGTGCGTTGGTATCTCAATCACTCATCAGGTCCAGGCAGCTCCAGGTGCTGATAAAGGCCTTGATGCTTCTCCAGATGTCTCTTCTAAGTGTTAGCTCCAGGTGCAGTAAGCAGAATATTTGGAGCGGGCACATAGATTCTCAAGCACACAATATGAGTAAAAATCAAAGTTGTAGGTCTTTGGTCCCCTAGAATAATGGTTTACGAATCTGGTTGAGCATTAGAAGCACCTGTTCACTTAACAAAACTATAAATGCCTGGACCCTCTGTTGGACCTGTTTAATCAAAATCCTGAAGGGTGGGGCTGAGCACCTGTATGTATCCGTAAAGACTCTAGAGGTTATTCTGATATGTAGTCAAGGATGAGAACCACTGTTCTTAGAGACCTTCTCCATATATTTTCTCTGCCAAGTGCCTCATTTTGAAAAAAAAAATGGCTATCCAGTGTTTTTTGGTAAAGATGTGTTGTAATTTACCTAACTGGTTCTCTTTTCATGGACATTGCAGTCTTCTGCTATTACACATTACTGTAGTAGATACCCTAGTTCTACTTTGTACACATTCGTGAATGTATTCATGGAATAAACACCTGAAAGTGGAATCGTTCAGGCAAAGAGTATGTGTGTGACTATGAGGCTTTTTTTAATCTGTGGAAATATGCTTTTTAAATCCTCAGGTGTTACATTCTTAGGCTGAAAATATTCTTAAATCTTGAAAGTCCTTGCATTTTGTTTCCATTTCTAATTAGGCCAGTACTAAAGTAGAAGTGGACATGGAGAAAGCAGAGAGCCTACAGGTGACAAGAGGAGACTTCCTTGCTTCTTTGGAAAACGATATCAAACCAGTGAGTATGAATATTGAGTCATGTATAAGCCAAAAAAATTATAATAATTTGGGAGGAAAAGAAGTGCCATTTTGGAGTTCCTGTCGTGGCTCAGTGGAAAAGACTCTTAACTAGCATCAATGAGGACGAAGGTTCAATCCCTGGCCTCGCTCAGTGGGTTAAGGATCTAGCGTTGCCGTGAACTGTGGTGTAGGTGGCAGACACGGCTCGGATCCTGTGTTGCTGTGGCTGTGGTGTAGGCCAGCAGCCACTGCTCCGATTTGGCCCCTAGCCTGGGAACCCCCATATGTCACCCAGCATTTTGAAAGGTTAGACCATATGTAGTTTTAAAAAATCAGAAATGTTAGTACAAGAAGTGTACTCAATACAGGAAACTGTGCAGTGACTCCAATAACTGGGTAATTAACCAGTACTTACTGAAATACTTCTCATGATAGGGAGCTCATCATCTTATAGAAGGCAGACCATTCAATTTTGAGACTTTCTAATTATTCTTAAATTATTTTGAACTAGAATTAGTTTTCTCATTGGCTCTTAGACCTTTTGAAGCTACAGAAACCTAATTCATCCAGCCTTCTTATGTTAGTTATTACAATATTTACAGTTAACTCAGTCTCCTTTTTCTCTGCCTTTCCCCAACCTCCTCCAAGACATCCTCTTTTCTTTCTCAGTACCTCTAGTTCCTCTAACTGCTATAGTTTCTAAAACTTTTCACCATCCCCTGTGCCCTTTTTTCTAAAAAGTATCGGTTTTCTTAAAACGTACTCAGAACCCCAACAGTCATAGTTGGCGTTTTAGAATAAAGTATAAGATCATTAACCCATTTTCCTATAAAACAACCACTCATATTTGAGTAACCATTGTTTGGAGTCCTATATTAGTACAAAAATAAATTGTAGAAAGGCCTCTTAAAAAGGTATGTGTGTTTGCTTTTCTTTCTTAATGGACCTTGAGTGCACAGAATTGGATTATTCTTAATCTTTAATTCATGACATACTGTCATCAGTTTACAGTGTGTAAAAATAAAATATGGTATATATTAGAGTTCCCTGGTGGTCTAGTGGTTAGGACTTGGCACTTTCACTGCTGCAGCCTGGGTTCAATCCCTGGTCTGGGAACTGAAGTCCCACACTAAGCGCACTGCTTACTGCAGCCAAAAAAAAAATAAAAATAAAATAAAATATGATATATATATTAATTTTCTGAGACTTGCTATTTTATTACATATTTTATTATCAAGAGTCATCTATATGATTTCCTGTAGCTATAGCATATTTATTTTCATTGCTGGATAGCATACTACTGTGTGACCACCACAATTTATCTATTTTCCTGACAGTTAGAATGTTCCCAGTTTTCTGTTGTTACAGACAAGTGCTGCTATAGCATTCTTGAATGAGTTTTTCCTAGAATGAAATTTTACTTAGGAATAAAATTGCTGGGTTGTTGGGTTTATGAATGTCCAATTTTAAACTTCAAACTAAAGAATTTCAAACCATTTTCCAATGGTTGAAGCAATAAACACTGCCCCCAATAATCTTAAAGAGACCTTTTTCTCTACATCCTCTCCAACACTTGGCATGGTCAGACTTAATTTTTGCCATTCCATTGGATATAAAATGGGATCTCCTTTTGGTCTTGATTTGCCATGTCACTGATTACCTGTGAAATTAAGCATTTATCCATATGTTTATTGGCCATATGAGTATCTTCTATGAAATGCTGTTCATATCTTTGGCCTATTTTTCTGTTGTATTGTTTATTTTTATATGATCTGTATAAGTTCCTTCTATACCCATGACAATAATTATTTGTTGCATTTCCTTTAAACACAAAAATCAACTTGTTTTAGCCCTGTTTGCTTTTTTATGACTATTGTGACTTTTAAACATACAATAGTTATACTTTTTCCAAAGTGACTTGGCGGTGGAAATGGTTTAATCTTTTGCTGTTATTTGTAATAGTTACCAAAAATACTAGAGCCTAGCCTAACCAATCTCTTTAAAAAAAATTTAGTGACCAATAACTTGGCTACAAGGAAGGAGCAACTAAGGTAACTTAGTTAAGTAAGCAGTAACTTATTTTTATTTATTCTAAGGGTCTGGGAGATAAAACAAAAAAAATGAGATGACAGGACAAGTAAGGATGACTCGTACATATTATGTAGCTTGGGAGGGTCACTGTTTTCTGGTTCAGGTATCTTAGCTGCTGTTGTGAAGCCTGAAGTTTATATAACTGGGATAATTAAAGACCAAAACCAGCCGGTCTACATATTTCCTACAATAGCCTTTCAACCATTATCTGTTAGGCTTTTCCTTTATAACTTTTTATAGGGCCACTGAATTTATCATATCTAGACCAGGGAATAAGGATTTTACTCTGTCCTCAAGAATGAATCAAAGCACTAGTGTATGCAGGGACTAAAGAGTGGTCTGAAAAATGATTTGGTGGCAAAGTAATATAGACTGATGAGACCACTGTGTATTGTTTAGAGATGGTGTTACTAAGGATGACTTTCTGTGAGGTCCAGGTTCTAAAGAACTGTTCAAATCATTCCACACATTGGGGAATGGACAATTAACTTGAGGGATGTGGCGATTTTTTAAAGTTTGAAATTCTCAAGATACAGACCTTTACATTATGTCGGGTCACGTTTTCCTACTCATTTTTCTCCTGTTTAACCTTCTAAAATGCAGTTCAATTAAGTACTAAAGTTTCTGACTACTTTTGGTGGCTGGTTTGATGGGAGTTACAATTTGAGATTAGACATTGAAAATGAAGAGGGATGTGATTTAAGCCCTAATATATGGTACAAATGAAGTTATTATACATGGCAATTACTTTTCTTTCCTTTTCCTAACCGTTCATTACCTCAGCTCATTTCTCCCTCATTCTAAATCCTGCATTTACACACACACACTTTGGTGCAATTCAGTTTATAGTCCCTTCCACGAAGCTAACGTGAACAAGATCTCCTTATTACCATTGCGTAGTCCCATTTTAATCCCTGACACCTACAGTCAGTGTCAGGGTAGTATCTTTGTGTGCTGAGCCAACAGCTTCTGATTTCTAAATCCATATTTTCTTTTTCCCTTTTGTTCTTAACAGAAGGCCACAACCCATGTCCCCTTACAGAAACAAGCACATTGGAACATAGCTTTTCTCAGGGATTACGAGAGCATGGGCTCTCTTAGAATCTGAGCCTAGAATCCATTATTTTGTTCCATTAAGTCACATAAAGCAGTTTTTCTCCCCATTGGGTAAAAAGTTAAGTGAGAAATTACAAAACAGTTTTGGTTTTGCTTAATATGGGATATTGCTACAGCACTCATGTGTAGGAATTATTACTCATCTTTTATATCTTTAAATATTTGATTTAATACTAATGCTCAAAATGCTTTTTTGTTCTTTCTATCATTAAAGTATAGTTGATTTACAGTGTTGTGCTAATTTCTGCTGTACAGCAAAGTGACTTAGTTATACACATATATACATTCTTTTTTAAAAAAATATTTCTTCCCTTTATGGTTTATCTCAAGGGATCTAATATAGTTCCCTGTGCTATTCAGTAAGACCTTGTTGTCTGTCTCAAAATGCTTTAAACCATTTTTTTTCCCTTCATAGGCATTTGGCACAAACCAAGAGGATTATGCAAGTTACATAATGAATGGTATCATCAAATGGGGTGATCCAGTTACTCGAGTTCTAGAAGATGGGGAGCTACTGGTTCAACAGACTAAAAACAGTGACCGCACACCATTGGTCAGCGTCCTTTTAGAAGGTGAGAAAAAATGATGAGATGGCATCAAAAGTTAAAAAAGAGAGCACTTTTATAAAAGCATTTAGCACATTCCAGAAGAATGAACAATTTTCAGTTCTAAACCTGTTCATGCACTGAAAATAGTAATCCAGCCAATGTTCTAATATTGCGTACAAATTTAAATTTTCTTGGAGTAGAATGTTACTGATGAATGATAGCAACTAGTTTTCTTGTAGGATTGTATCTAAATTTCTATGTTACATAAAAGACTATGATACGAGGTAGTACTCAGTTCAATTAAATAAATATTCACTGAATGCTTACTATGTTTTAGGCATTGAACTGATTGCTAGAGATACAAAGACATTCACAGAGTTCGGTCTGTTCATGGAAAAAGACATGTAAACAAATACCTAACTACCGTGTGTATGTGTAAGGGTATGTGAATGCAAGTCATTGTGCCCAGGGGTGGTCAGGAAATCTGGAGGTGATGTTCAATTTCAACTTTGAAGGATCAGTTAGGATTTTACCAAGTAGACAAAAGAAGGACATTCTGTTCACTAGCTGTTTATTCTGTTATAATTAGTAGAACAACAGCAAAATTTAATGAATCCCTGTAGTTCCTGTTGTGGCTCAGTGGAAACAAATCTGACTAGTATCCATGAGGACCCAGGTTCATTCCCTGGCCTTGCTCAGTGGGTTAAGGATCTGGTATTGCCGTGAGCTGTGGTGTAGCTCGCAGACTTGGCTCGGGTCTGGCATTCCTATGGCTAGGTAGGCTGGTGGCTACAACTCCAGTTCAACCCCTAGCCTGGGAACTTCCATGTGCTGCGAGTGAGACCCTAAAAAAAAAGAAAAGACAAAAAAAAGTAATGAATCCATATGACAAAGGAATCCAACCCTTTCCAAAGGTCTGTGGGTGGGGGGCTCCCTGAGAGGAACACATTAAGCCAAGACCTGAAGGATGAGGAAAAGCTGGTTGGGCAGAGTAGCCAGGGATGATGTTCCAGGCAGAGGAACCAACATGTGAACGAGCCTTGGGAAGGAAGGAGACTGAACCAGAAAGGGAGATAGGCTAAAACGTGAGACTGAAGAAGTAGGTGGGAGCCAGTCATGCAAAGCCTTGTAGACCATGTTAATGGTTTAAACTCTTATTTGAGGGGCAATGAGGAGCCCATTTGTAGGGTTTAAGCAGTGAAGTGACATGATCAGATTTATATCTTCAAAACATCACGATTGTTTTGTGATCTGCCTTCCTGGTCACCATCTGCTATGCTAGAGACACATATTTCAGTGTTATAGCTTGGAGATCCAGGACCATACAGTGGTTCACCATTTTGAGAATTAAGAAGGGGCGAGGGAGTAAGACTCTAGCCGTAAAAACAGCTGTAGGTATAATGTATATTTCCAGAGAATTGTATGTAACTATTGTTTTCATATACTTAGTTAAATTTGCTCTCAGTGGATTTGTTAAGTAAAACTGGATACTTACTTGCAAATTGCTGTAGCTTTTAATGAACTTTTAAATGTCTTATTGATATCTTCATAGACTCTATTTTCTTAAGCAATGTGTAGATAAATTGCTGATACTGAGAATGTGTCAAGTTTGTAAACCTGACTTTTAAAATGCCAGATTCAGAAGTTCCCTTGTGGCTCAGCGGGTTAAGGATTTGGTGTTGCTGCAGCTGTGGCACAGATTGTACCTTGCACCTATGGTGCATGTTCAGTCACTGATCTGGGAACTTCTGCATGCCAACAGTGTGGCCAAAAAAAAAAAAAAAAGGCCAGATTCTCTTTTGATTAAATGTTTCAGAATTCTGAACCAAAAAAGAATTGGAGTGGCAAATATATACAGGAGAAGCCAATGGTGAGAAACAGTTGCATTAGTCTTAACGAGAGCTGGTTATCGTTTGAAGTAACATAGTAGAGATGCACTAAGTAGACCATTTTGAGGGATATTTAGGAGGTAGAATTAAAGACACTTTATAATTATTATAATAATTTTTTACATTAATTATTAAGCATAATTAAGACAACATTTTTTGAACTCTTAACTGTTTGCCAGTCACTCGACTGGCACTTTATATATACTATCTTATTTAAACTTCACTTCAGTCCTGTGAAGGTAGATGCTGCTGTTATACTTATTTTGTAGATAAGGAAGCTGAAACTTAGTAAGTAACTAGATTGAATGGTGGGGGGGGGGGGGTATCAAACAAACAGGATCCCCAGTTTTCTAGTATTCACAGCTGGTAAATGGTATTATTGACTAAGATTGGGAGCACTAGTGCAGAAGTACATTTCAGGAAGAAAGATCATGAATTCACTTTTAGACATGTTAAGTTTAAGGTTCCTATAGGATAATCAAACTGGAAGTGTTGAATAGCCCTTTGGATATGTGGGTCTGGTGCTCAGAAGAGAGGTCTAGCTGGCCCTATGCAGTCATGAGTTGTCGGTGTGTAGGCTGTTGTTGAATCCTTGGGTATGGATGAGGTCACTTACAGAAAGGGTAGGTTGAAAAGAAATGGGGGCCTAGAACTGACCTCTGAGGTATGTCAACATTTAAGGACTAAGTAGAGCAGGAGGAGTTGACAAAGGAGATTGAGCAAGAGTAACCAGAGAGGTGAGAGTTGAGAGAAACAGAAGGTGCTGTCACAAAGCCAAGAAAAGTACTTTTTAAAGAAAGGAGAGTTGTCAATGATCAAATACTCCCAAGAGGCTAGCACATAAACTGTTGGATTTGGTGACCCCAATGGGAGCCTATTGCATGTAATGGGAATGGAAGCCATAGGGTTTGCTTGAGGATGGGTGGAAGGTGAGGAGTAAAGGAAGCCAGCATAGATGATTATTTAAAGAAGTTCCATTTTGGAGAGAAGACAGAGTAGTGTTGAGGGGTGTGAAGTCCAGCAAGAGTTTTTTTGTTTGTTTTGTTTATTAAACTCTCAGTAGATTAGAGCATGTTTAAATGCTATTGAAGTAGCTTCAGGGAAGAGGTGGATCATATGGAGAAGAGGATACAATCAGTAATGTTAGGTTCCTGGAGTTCTCATTCTGGCTCAGTGGTAACGAACCCAACTACTATCCATGAGGACTCAGGTTCGATCCCTGGCTGCACTCTGTGGGTTAAGGATCTGGCGTTGCCGTGAGTTTGGTGTAGGTCACAGGCATGGCTCAGATTTGGCATTGCTGTGGTGTAGGCCTGCCTGGAAGCTTCCATATGCCACAGGTGTGGCTGTAAAAAAGACCTAATAATAATAATAATAATAATGTTAGGTTCCTGAGAAGCTCGGAAGTAATTGGTTGGCTTACAGGTGGAAGACAGGCACATCTTTATTACACAGAAGGGAAGGAGGAGATGTCTAAATACAGGTACGTTTGTAGATTTGATTTCCTTCATGAGAAGGTCTGGGTCTTTAGTATTCCAGCTTTCTTGTCTTTTTAGGGCCACACCTGCGGCTTATGGAAGTTTCCAGTCTAGGAGTGGAATCAGAACTGCAGCTGCCAGACTACCCCATAGCCACAGCAACTCAGGATCCAAGCCATGTCTTCGACGTACACCACAGCTCACAGCAATGCCAGATCCTTAACCCACTGAGCGAGGCCAGGGATTGAACCTACATGCTCATGGATATTGGTCGGATTCTTAATCCGCTGAGCCACAATGGGAACTCCTAGTATTCCAGCTTTCTAAATCACATTTGTTTCTATGAGGCAGTTTCCACTGCCCCCAATATCATCTCCTAAGAAGATTGTATTTTTTTTGTCAGACAAATGATTTGATAGAACTAATAAGTACTGATATACATTTGAATGCCTTTTCTTTTTTTAAAGAAGCAGAACCCTTGCACTTTTTTCTTTTTTTAATTAATGAATCTTATTACATTTATAGGTGTACAACACTCATCACAATCAAATTTAATTTTACAGCATTTCCATCCCAAACCCTCAGTGCATACCCCAACCCCCAACCTGTCTCATTTGGAAACCATAAGTTTTTCAAAGTCTGTGAGTCAGTATCTGCAGAGCCCTTGCATTGTATATATTTAGCCAGAAGTTTGAAAAATTAAGGTTATGTGAGAAATAAGAAGGAATGTATTTCATCATACTTTTGAGAAATGCTAATCAGTTCATTAAATTTAGTTGCTAATAAATAAGAGAAAACATGTCTGCCATGAAATTGTGTCAGGAAATGTTAATGAGCAACTAGTTGGGACTTCAGTACCTTGTGGATAAAAGTTTGAACTTGTCTTATTCCCTTCTGCTTAGGTTGGCTTTTTTCCCCTGACTTGCTCGTATCGTTATGCAGGCCCTCCTCACAGTGGGAAGACTGCTTTAGCTGCAAGGATTGCAGAGGAATCCAACTTCCCCTTCATTAAGATCTGTTCTCCTGATAAGATGATTGGCTTTTCTGAGACAGCCAAGTGTCAGGCCATGAAGAAGGTATCGAGATTTTTACTTTCATTTTAATTTCCTATCTCTTAGATGTACGCATGCGCGTGTTTGTGGGTGTCGGTACGTATCTTTACACACGTGTATATGTCCGTGTGTGTATTATAAGAGCCTTTGCGATTATGCTCTTCACAAATAGAATTATCAGCAGAATTTGGGGGAAGACAGCACCTGTTTTAGATATAGTATTTAACTTTGTAATATATTTTTATTAGAGTACCTTTATCTTCCAAACGGTGCTGTGTTTAGTGTGATTATGTAATATATTATGTACATATTAATATATAATATATATTATTTAATATATTATTAATTTATAATATGTTATTTAATATATTAATTTTCATTTCTTCCATTTGTATTGTCTTGGTTGAAGGAAAATCACAGTTAAAAGTGTTTGAGTAGGGAGTTCCATTTGTCGCGTAGTGGAAACAGATCAGAGTAGTGTCTACGAGGATGTGGGTTCGATCCCTGGCTTTGCTCAGTGGGTCAGGGATCTGGCGTTGTCGTGAGCTCTGGTATAGGTCAAAGATGCAGCTCTGACTTGACCCCTAGCTTGAGAACTTCCATATGCCGTGGGCACAGCCTTAAAAAGCAAAACAAAACAAAACAAACAATGTGTGAATAGAGTGGAGCAAATTCATTTGGGGTTTTTTAAGTTCTTTCATCAGTGTACAAAGTCAGACTGTTGGGGGGGGTCAATTAAGTTGACTGTATAGTTGGGGAAAGAACAGAGGTATATCATTGGAAAGATATTCTTAAACCCCCAACAAAAAGACGGTGGCATATTAAATATTAATCAGAGTCTGCTTGGCAATTTAGTGCAGCCCTCGTCTTTCTGCCTCTTTCTGAAGTACCATTTGTCACTTTTTTTTTTTCTTTTTGGCCACCCTGCCAACCAACTATGGAATTCTTGGGCCAGGATCAGATCCAAGCCGCTGTTGTGACCTGTGCCACCATTGCATCGAGGCTGGATCCTTAACCCACTATGCCAGGCCAGGGATTGAACCTGTGTCCCTGTGCTCCAGAGATGCTGCCAATCCCATTGTGTCACAGCCGGAACTCCATGTCACTTTCTTAATAAGACTACTTTGAACTCTCGGTGAAAGTTAGAACAACATAGAATAGAATTCTAGCACTGAAAGGACTCAGAGCATCTGATCATCACTCTTACATTCAAGCCAGTATGTAAGGCATCTAGTATAGTAGGTGGTTGCTTATTAAAAACAACAGTAAAAAATCAATGATGAACACTCTGAATGGCTGTTTCACTTGAGTGTTTTCATAGATATTCTGATTTTGTATACTCCCAGACAGTGAAGAAAGATTATTTTTATATATCTAGTTTGAAGTATTCCTATTACTTAAAGGAATACTTTACTTAAAGCATACTTTTTTATGCTTGATCTTTTATGCATAAAAACCAACTGTAAGTTAAAAAGATCCTAGAAAATCAGGATAAGAGGAAAGACTCTTGAGAATTGAATTGCTCTCTAGTAAAGACAGATCAGGTATTCTTTTACCTTACTCTAGACCCTCACTTTATGAAGATGTAGGATGAAGTTACCTCAGTTTCTCTTTGGGGAAGAGATCAAGGAGAAAAAGACACTTTTTTAAAAAGCACACACCAGGAGTTCCCATTATGGCTCAGTGAAAACGAATCTGACTAGGAACCATGAGGTCGCAGGTTCAATCCCTAGCCACACTCAGTGGGTTAAGGATCCGATGTTGCCGAGAGCTGTGGTGTAGGTTGCAGACAAGGATCGAATCTGGCGTTGCTGTGGCTGCGGTGTAGGCTGGCAGCTGTATTTCCAATTCGACCCCTAGCCTGGGAACCTCCACATTGCTGAGGGTGTGGCCCTAAAAAGCAAAAAAAAAAAAAAAGAGAGAGAGAGAGAGAGATCATGGTACATCAACTGTACTTCAATAAAATAAATTAAAAAAAAAATAAAATTAAAAGGCACACACCAAAAAAAAAAAATGTTAAGTTTGAGAAGTTAGTCTTATGTTTATGCAGGTAGCAGAAAATTATGTAGGGTGCTTGAAATGGATGGAGGAGGCAGGGCTTGGAGCAGGATTACAGCCTTGCACAAACATCAAGGTAAATATTCTATATAAGGATCTTTGAAATTGAGTGTGAAAGAGAGAGAAATGTTGTCAGACACAAAAAGAACTTAAATATCACAGTCGGTTTATTCTGTGTCTCAGGTGAAACCAGTAGTAATCTCTCCTTCCCTGGAAACTTTGGACAGAATCACGAGGACCAGTAACCTCCCCAATGTAGATTAGAGGTTGCTTTTCTTTGTTTTTTCTATTTTTTCCTCTGAAGGGAGTCGTTCAATCATTTCCTCTGGTGAAAATTTAAATAATAGCCCTTGGAATCTGTGGCCATTGGACTTACCATTTAACTGAACAGCTGATTCTATTTGTGTTTTTCTAACTCCATCTATTGCTTATGCTTGTTCAAAAGTAGTAAGTAGTCTTCTGTGCAGGTGGTAAATTACTCCATTGCTTTTCACCAGCTGCCAGCTTCTACCTCAGATGTACTCTGAGTTGTGGGTGGATGGTCTTAGTTTTTCTATAAAGTTTTTTGAAAGTGTTTTAGGCTCCTGCACATCAAAGCTGCTTTATAAGTGTGAGATATTATCATTTTTATTATTTCAATCTCTTGCAAATTGACTTGAGGGGGGAAGGTAATATGTGCTGATTTTAGAGGCTTAAATGGTTAAATTAATGGTTTAATAACTTATGATTTAATCTTTAAATTGTTGAAGGCTTTCAAGGTAGGGTTTTAGATGAGTGGAAGGCTAAGGAATATAAAAATAAGTGTCTACAACAAGCTTACTTAAAATTAGTTGGATTCATGAATCACTGTCTGGATCATCCATGCACCCTTAAAGTTACAAAAATTATTTCTGCTTCAGCAGCATAATAAATTCGTAATAAGACTTTTTAAGTTTTCCTCGGGGAAAAATATTATTCCCTGTGACTATAGAACAGAACAAAGAATGAAGCACAGGTTGTCTTAGAAATATATTAGAAATACTGCAAAATCTTTCCCTGCAAATAGTTTTCACATTGTTGCCTAATGATAGCTTGACAAAAGCCTGAGGGCTCAAACCCATCTAAAGGTGCTAACTCTCAGTTTGCTTTTGAAAATGAAATATAAATGTCATTCTTTAGTGGTTCTAGTCTACCTCCCACCATTATTCTCTTCCCTTCGTTTGTTTGTTTGTTTTTAGGGCGGCACCTGCAGCATATGGAAGTTCCCAGGCTAGAGGTCAAATTGGAGATACAGTTGCTGGCCTACACCATAGCCGCAGTAACACAGGATCCGAGCTGCATCTATGACCTACACCACAGCTCGTGGCAACACAGGATCCTTAACCTCCTGAACAAGGCCAGAGACTGGACCCGAATCCTCATGAACAAGGCCAGAGACTGGACCCGAATCCACATGGATACTCCTTGCTACCACTGAGCCACAACAGGAACTTCCCACTTCTTGGTTTTGTTTGTTTGTTTGTTGTTTAGTGTGAGGGTGGGAGGATTTTTTTTTTTCCCCAATGAACAAGTAATTTATAATTTTTTTATTATTTTGGAAAAGACATTTCTTTGAGTTCTTCCCTCCCACCCTCAAAATGTAGCTTTTCCTAATTTCAAAAATTACTTAGAAAATGCAGAAAAGAACACAGAAGAAAGTCCGTATTTGTCCTTCAGTGTTCTTCTCGACTCAGACACACATACACACGTTATGTATTGAGGATCACAATGGACATACTCCTTTAAACCTGCTTTTTTCACTTAATATATTATGAAAATTTTTCATTGTCATTAAAATGTATCTCAATATTATGTTAAAGTAATAGCTGTATAATATCCATTTCAACATTCTCTTTTTATTGAACATTTAGGTTGTTTCCAGTTTTTTTTTTCACAATTATAAACAATATTCAGCAGAACTGCCAATTACTGCCGCCATTTTCTTATTATGTTTTTCTTAAAGTAGCATCACGAATTACTGAGAATTTGGACTTGACTTTCAAAAAGATCTGAATTTGAATCCCTTAACTTGTAAGCCTCTGTTTTCTCATCTATAAAATGAAAAGAATGTTAATACCGGAGTTCCCGTCGTGGCGCAGTGGTTAACGAATCCGACTAGGAACCATGAGGTTGTAGGTTCGATCCCTGGCCTGGCTCAGTGGGTTAAGGATCTGGTGTTGCCGTGAGCTGTGGTGTAGGTTGCAGATCCCGCGTTGCTGTGGCTGTGGTGTGCAGTGGCTACAGCTCTGATTAGACCCCTAGCTTGGGAACCTCCATATGCCACGAGAGCAGCCCAAGAAATGGCAAAAAGACAAAATATATATATGTATTAATACCAATTAAATGAGATGGTGATTTATGTACAATAAATCTTGGGATATAATATGTGCTCAATAATGTATAGTGGTTATTTTTACCGATCATTATTATTGTACATACATTTCTAATTATTCCCTTAGGATAAATTCCCAGAACTGAGATTGCTAAGGTACAAATATTAATGGTTTAAAAATCTTTTAGAGGCGTCCCCACTGTGGCACAGTGGGCTAATGATCCATCTTGTTTGATCCCTGGCCCAAGAACTTCCATATACCATGTGTGCAGCTGAAAAAGAAAAAAAAATTATAAATATGAAAAGTTGTGCCAGTTTACACTTGCAGTCCCATTATATAGGACTGCTTCCTTGGACTCTCACCCACACTTGATGTTGTTAAGATATTTTTTGTAGGAGTTCCCGTCGTGGCACAGTGGTTAATGAATCCGACTAGGAACCATGAGGTTGCAGGTTCGATCCCTGCCCTTGCTCGGTGGGTCAAGGTTCCGGCGTTGCCCTGAGCTGTGGTGTAGGTCGCAGACGTGGCTCGGATCCTGCATTGCTGTGGCTCTGGTGTAGGCTGGCAGCTACAGCTCCGATTCAACCCCTAGCCCGGGAACCTCCGTATGCCGCGGGAGCGGCCCAAGAAATGGCAAAAAGACAAAAAAAAAATATTTTTTGCAAACTTGGTAGGTAAAAGATGGGCATTTAATTATTTCTTCAGCTGCATTTTTTTTTTTTTTTTTAAGGCCGCACTTGCAGCATATGGAGGTTCCCAGGCTAGGGGTCCAATCGGAGCTGTAGCCGCCGGCCTACACCACAGCCACAGCCGCACTGGATCCGAGCCATGTCTGCCACCTACACCACAGCTCACAGCAACGCCAGATCCTTAATCCACTGAGCCAGGCCAGGGATCAAACCTGAGTCCTCATGGATACCAGTCAGGTTTGTTAACCACTGAGCCACAACAGAAACTCCTTCTTCAGCTACTTTTTTTTTTTTGTCTTTTTGCCATTTCTTGGGCCGCTCCCGCGGCATATGGAGGTTCCCGGGCTAGGGGTCGAATCGGAGCTGTAGCTGCCAGCCTACGCCAGAGCCACAGCAACGCTGGATCTGAGCCGAGTCTGCGACCTACACCACAGCTCACTGCAACGCCAGATCGTTAACCCACTGAGCAAGGGCAGGGACCGAACCCGCAACCTCGTGGTTCCTAGTCGGATTCGTTAACCACTGCACCACGATGGGAACTCCTTCAGCTACATTTTAATAACTAAATGCTCAGGTTTAAAGATTTTTCAAAATACTTTGAAATGGCAGTAGTTTGTGGAACTCAGAAATATTATAACATTAAATTTTGGTAAAAGAAAGGTGGTCTGAATAGTTAATTTCATAAAATATCTTTATATACCATTTTATTACTTAAACCAAGAGAGAAGAGTTTTTGTCAGTAGAGAGAGACATAGGCTTGCTTTAATAAGTATCTGAGATTTAATTATAATTAAGCTGTTGCCTCTTATTCACATAGAGATAATGCTAATATATATGAAAGTAGTTTATTCAATTAATTTAAAATTTACTTTGTACTTCTCTTAATTTGTTCAATAAATCCTTTCTCCATAGATAAACTCCTCAACACCACCAAAGTCTGTATGAGGTATTATTCTTACATTCTGGGAGGCATACCATGTGTTCCATTAAGATATTTGAATATCCACAGAGCTTCCTCTTCTCCCCCATTTTATTTTTTGTAACCCTGACTTTATCCTATTTGAAAATTTTAATTCCTTTATCTATTTTTGCATCGATAGGTTTAAAAAAAAAACTATTTCACTATTTCTATTAATGGAATTAAATGAACAAAAGAACAAAGCAGTAGAATTCGATTTTAACTAATTACCTTGTCTTGGTGCTTTCTGAGTATACAGTCAGTACAGAGATGAAATAGAACAATCTGATGCAACGACCTTGTTTGAACAAAATTAAGTAAAAATATCAATGATTTATAAAAATACACCCATTAATAATATAATATAGTTTTTAAAGGACTGAAAATTAATGGAAGAAATTTTCCTTTCCACTAGCTTTGCAAGAAAGAAATAATCTTCTTTGAATATCCTCCTGTAAATCCCACTGCAAATTGTAGTCTGCACAGAACAGAATCATGGTGCCTAATCCTCCTCTTTTCATGGTTTAGTCCATACAAAGAGCAGAGCTGGAAATTGGATCTTTTGACAGCAGTTACTAAGCAACAGAATTTGGATGTTTTTGGTTAACATCCTAATATATCATGTAGTTGATTTGTTGAAGATGGTGCATTTATTAACTGAGAAAAGTGGACACCCCGGAAGTGACCACAAGCCCCTGTACTGCTGGGGCCGGGGGTGGGGGGGTGAGCACTTGTTTTTATTTAATACACTTTATCTTTTGACATTTGTATCTGTTTGGCACACAAAGGAGAATGGTGCAGATCTTTAGTAGAACTTTTAGACTTTTGAGATTTTTTATATTATTAAAAATACCCCATTCTGTGGCTCATGTTACATGAAAATGTAAGAATTTTTCCTGAAAAGTAGGGAGAACAAATAAGGGATATTAAGGTCATTCCAGGAAGCTTTAGGGTTTTGCCAAAAGTTGAGGTCCACTTCCCGAGGCAGTTTCACTAGAAGACGGCTAATGTTGGCTTGGTCTACTCCCAAGCTATTTTTAGAAACTCGAGATTATTACTGATAGCACCAACTTGAATTTGTTCATTTACGTTTTTATATGCTACCAAATATGATTAGAGTATGCTTTCAACTAATTGCTGACAGATTAACTACATTAGGGATTTTCTAAGTCATCACATTCCTCTTGTCATCAGATTCCTACTAACTAGGTACCTCATGCCAGCCCCTTCAGAACAGAGATGAACTCTTTCAGCCCCAAAAGAACCAGAGAATTCTGCTTCACTTATCTCATAGCACTAAAGAGGTGCTAGAAAATGGAGGACAGGATCTACTTAGAACACACGTTGCTGTGGTTTGTGATTCTGAAAGGCTGGGATTAACGTGGAGCTAATGCTGGCCTGTACCCACGTGTATTCATGTAGGCTCCAGAGTCTGCAGCTGCCACCCCACCTCTCCACACAGGTGGTCTCCAGCCCAGAAGCGGGCTCTGTGCCTTGAGAGCTTGCGGAGTCCTTGAGGACCACAGTCAGCCTGCCCCTAAGCTTCCCGAGGCTGGAACGCCACACCTCTTTTCACCGTGCATCTGGCATGCCCCCTGCCTCAAGCCCAGGCTCCCCTTGAGCCTGATGGGTCTCTGATGACCCACTACCTGCCTTTGCACATAAGAGGGGAGGCACCAGTTCTCATAATGTCCACAGGTAGAAATGGACCAGGCAAGTCTATCTTCTAGGATGGGCTTCTCATTTTTTCCCCTGATGTCACTCTTTGATTTATTTATTTATTTATTTGATGTCACTCTTTTTTTTTTTTTTATTTGCTGTCGCTCTTTTCCACACTCTTTCTTCCATTTTTCCCAGTCTTTTCCTTTAGCCTTCTCTTTCAGACTTCTCACCTGACTCTAAGAATATGTGTGTGTATTCTGATAATTTTACCTGCTCTACAGGAAATACCCTGATAGAACCTGGATGACCATACATTTCACTTTGCCCTGTGCAGCCATGGTTTTTACCTGTTGTCCCAGCGTGATTATTAACAGCTCCCCCCTTTCAGGGATCCTAGTTCGTGTGGTAACTTCTGTGATCCCCTACTGATAACCTCTCCAGCAAGAAAAGACTTGAGCATCAATTATACTTCAGTCTCACTAAATGAAAGGATCAGAATTTAAGTTAATTTTTTTTTTTTTTTTTTTTTACTTTTTAGGGCTACACCCACAGTATATGGGGGTTTCCAGGCCAGGGGTCAAATCGGAACTACAGCTACTGCCCTGTGCCACAGCCACAGCAACACCAGATCTGAGCCACATCTGTGACCTACACCACAGCTCACGCCAATGCTGGATCCTTAACCCACTGAACAAGGCCAGGGATCGAACCTGCAATCTCATGGTTCCTAGTCGGATTTGTTTTCGCTGCAGCACAAAAGAAACTCCTAAGTTAATTTTTTAAAGAGTCTGTGAGATACCACCATGAGCCCCAGCTTCAGCCCACCTAGCTAAATGTTGCTTTGGCATTTGGTCTGGAGCAGGCACTGCATATTTGCTGTGTGCTGTTGCTAATGGCAAGTTTGACACTTGAGTTGTTGTATTCTAGCTGGGGCAGTTTGTATAGTTTTACTTTTTCTGCCTCTTTCCTTCTAGTACCTCTCCTCCTTTTTGGGTTTATCTACCTAAAGTTATGGTAGAACTTCCTAGCTCAGTATGTAAATATCTCACTTAGATTTTAGTCTGACAGCTAATCGCATACACTTGCCAGTCGAATCTGAATATCTCCTTATTTAGAATGAAAGAGGCTGAGGAGACTAGGCAGAAAGCATGGATTCGGGGGAAGAGTGATGACCTTATATTACACTAGTGACTACATATGGAAAAGAATGTGTGTGTAAGGAGTGAAAGGTGTGTGTGTATTTAAATTATAGCAGAGTCAACTGAAACTGGTCAAGTTACAACTGGAATAGCATAGCCTTTGTCATGGTTAGTATGTTGTTAAGAGAGTTAGCTGTGAGTGCTCCTCTCCCTGTGGTAGTAATGAGTACATTAAGAGCTGTCTATTAAAAAAAAAAAAAAACTGCTTTAAATGGCTGCTGTAGGTATTTTTCTTCTAAAATGTTATAGGTAGGCCATGCGGCCAGCTGTGAAGTGATTTGTAATGCCTTGTGAATCACAGTATCCGAGATAAGTTGGTGAGATTACAAACAAATTTATCATCAGTTTAGACCTCAGCAATGTCCCAAGTGAAGTTATAGCCCAGTAAGCTCTACAAGCTTTGAGAAAGGAAGAAAGACTGATTCGGGAAAAATGTAGAACTACTCTAAGTAGCCAGTCCATGATGTCCTGGGCCCATGTGGCTCTAATCCACAACATTACAGCCTGACAGAATCCTATGCTCACACCAGAGCCTTTGGTAGAATTCTTAACAAATGTTTTAAGGAGCAAAGCATTGTTTTCAGTGACTCCTTGAAATCACCTCCGTTTGTAAGATAATACACTGGCTACTGTATTGGTCCAGTCCTCAAAAAATAGCAAGGAACCCACAGTGGAACTGCTTCTCAACTTTTCCATTGTCTCTTCCATTTCTCTTCCGCTTCATCTCTCACCTACCACCCCCTGCACACATAGCACCGGCACTGACACCTCTTCATTTTATTCTTACTGACTGTATGTTAGTTCCTGCAGCGCTCCTGAATTTTCTCATCTTTGTGCCTCCTAATAACCAGTCTGCTTAGAAAAAGCAGTTTTCTACTGAGTTGCTCCCAGCTGTTTTCTACTGAATTGTTCATCCGTCAGGTCTCAGCTTGAATGTCACTTCCTAAATTTAGGCGACCATCGTTGACTTCATACGCTCTTATATCGGGCATGATAGGCTAAGTTATGCTGCAATAATGAACAGCTCCAAAAGTCTCAGGGGCTCAGTACAGCAAAGTTTATTTCTTGCTCGCATTACATGTCCGTCATGATTCAGAGGGCAGACTCTGCTGCAGTTTCCCCTGAGACTCAAGCTAATAGGGAATAGAGGCTACATCTCACATGTGATTCCATGACAGCCAAGGCAGGGTAGAGGACGTATGGTGAATCCAGCACTCCTTTCAGAAAGTGATATATTCCCACTCATATTTCACTAACCAAAGAAAACTCCATAATCATTGCTAACTTAAGAGAGGGTAAGGAGCTATAGTCCTACTGTGTGCCGGAGAGAGAACCAGGATGTGTATGGGATCTCCAGTGACTACCACAGCTGCCTCGCTGTCAACACCACATCATGTTGTGTTTCCTCAAACACAAAAGTGTCAGGCTTTATTATAGTTGCTGTGGCTTATTAATTCATTACTGGCTCCATTGCCTTCATTAGTGCTTGACACATAACAGGAATTGAAAATACTTGCTGAATGAATGAATAGGACAACACTCCAAGATTCAGTCCTCAGCCCTTTATTCTTCCGTTTATACCATTTTTCCTTGAAAATCTCATCCGTCTCATTTTCAGCAATCATCCCCTGAGGATGATCTCCGTGTCCTGACTGCATCATCTGCTGCTTACGTGATATTTCTACTTGAATTTAATGTGTAAATTTAAATTTATTCCTTCAGTATGTATTTGCTGATTACTTTCTGATAAAGCATCATATTAAGTGATATGAGCATGCAGAAATGAATTCAGTAGTACTTGCCTTCAAAGGGCTTACAATCTAGTATAATATAGGGAAGAATACAGTGCATCCATAATATATAATCAATATGTAAAATGCTATACTGAAGAAGAGAGACAAGTGACTTATGGCCAAATGGAATTAGAACTTGTGTTGTTTCAACCATTGAATCCATTGAGCAAATATTATTACTAAATACTCATCTATGCTGGGTACCGGGGAGAACATGAATAAAGTTTTTATCTACCTCACAATCCAGCGAGGAGACAGCCAAAGATGAAAGGGTAGGTGAGATTTTTGACACAATTGGGAGGTGCAAAGGAAAGCAATTAGAGGCATTCGTTCATGCATACAGCAAATATTTATTAAGCACCAGTAAGGCAGCAGACCCTGAAAACCGAATACTAAGGAAGACGGTTCCTACCTTAATAGACAGTGTTTGGGGGAAGAACTTACCATCTAGATTGTCAGCATGAGTTGCTGTTTTGTTTCGCCTTTTTTTTATTGTTCACCTTTGAGAATGACTTTTTGAACATAGAAAATATCTAATTGTGTATCTAATTGGGAGGTCAACAAAATCAAAATTCAGTATTTTGGAATTATATAATTTAAAACCTAGCCTTTCAACACAAAGGAATTTGCATTTCTTTGCTATCTTAAGGTGCTCTTATCTTTTGTCTAGTTCTAAAGATACATCTATCTAATCCTTTATACCTTACTTTAATTCTTTTGTAAACACTTTGGCTGTTATGGTTTGATCTGAGTTGACAGAATTCTGTGTTTTCAGTGTTATTCCTGTTTGACAAGGCCACAATTCTTATAATCAGACGATATTCCATTTCAGATATTCAGTTTCATTCCACACGACACTTGTGGCTCTCTCTAGCTCTTGAGTCACAGCACTGAAGACATGCTCCTGACATAGACGGGAGAGACCATTATGATAAACTTGATGGATTTGTCAGTTGATTAATTCCTGCTATTCCTCAGCATGCGCCAAAGTGACACTTCCAGCTCTTGGAGCTGCAAACAGCATTCCCCTGCTCCTTGCTCAGCCATGATCCAACTGTGACGTCTTGGGCACGTCATTTAACCGCTTTGAGCCTCATTTGACTCATTTTTAAATTGTGAAAGCACTCTCTACATTCTGAAATCCTAATATCAAATTCTAATTTTGTGTACTCTGAAATAATTTGTGTTTTACTATCTTTTATTTGAGCGTTGGTTGGTCAGCATTAACTAAATTTTTCTTCTTGGAAACTGTAATTATGGTGGGCAGTAAGATAATAAATGATTTTGCTTTCTTCTAGATCTTTGATGATGCATACAAATCCCAGCTCAGTTGTGTAGTTGTGGATGACATTGAGAGGCTGCTTGGTGAGTCATAACTTTTGCCATTGGTTCCGTCCTTGTCACATTACAGCTAATGTGTCATAAGAGAAAAATACAGGTGTTTATAAACAGTAAGGCAGTAGAAAAACCTTATATCTGAAGTCAACGATGGTATTTATAAATACATGTATAAATGTATAAATACATTTATATCCATCTTATGACCATAACTAGGTTATAAACATCTTTCCTACAAGGGCCCTGTCTTACGTTATTTTGTATCTTCCACAGAGTTCCCTGCCCATAATAAATGGTTAATGATTTTCTTTAATGGATATATTTGCTATATAGATAAAATATCTCTGAACTACCTCTACAGAGCTTCTACTTGTAAACTTTGATAGAATGAAAGAAAGAAGGATTTAGGAGTGGGTAAAATCTACAGACTGCCTGTAGCACCTGGAGCAAAAGTTAAACTTTCTGTACCTCAGTTTCTGCTCATATAAAACAGAGACTGTATTTTCTTCCTTACTTATCCCACAAAGTAATTGTAAAGACAAAAATGAGGTAAATGTTGTTGCAAACATTCTGAAAGTTAAAAGTGCTCTAAAGTAATTTTTAAAAACGTCTGTTAAACATCTCCTAAGTTTAAGTGTACTCCTGCAGACAGCAAGGATGAAGACAGTTCGTATACTCAGCTTGTAAGATAGATTCTACAAGTAGATGCCAGAACAGTGTCGTTACACTTACATTTTATTTCATCGCCCCCCCCCCAAAATAAATCTGGAATAAATTCTTTGTAACAATGGCTCAAGGTATTGTAATCAACTGGATTGAAATAGACCTCATCTGCTAACTTAATAAACGTCAGAAAATACTGCCAACACTTGATCAACTAACCCCTTCTAAGGGGTCCAGAATGCTCTAGTAATGATTCCACGTTAACTATTCTTGCTATATTTTTCCCATGATTTTCAGACGTTGGCTTTACATCCTCCTTTATTTATTTATTTCCTCCTTCCTAAGACACTGTTTGTTATAAAGCAAAGCAGGTATATCTGTAAGTTCTTCTTAAATTGATAGTTTTATCTAGTGACCTGAGTTTTTGGTGTGCTATTTTTGATACATTTTAGCTCAGTTTATGGGATTATTTCTTTAAAAGCTTTTAGGCACATACTCATAGCTCTGTGTAAATTCCTTTATCTAAACACAATTGAGATGTGTGGTCATAGCAACACTGCTATGTCAGGAATGTGTGCCCTCTGCGTATATTTTCACTTGTGTGAATAGTTATTATCTTTACTTGTTTGTTCATTTATTCATTAAGCATTTGCTGACCCCTTACCACTGTGCTAGAATTACTAGCGGCTCAGAAAAATAAGTAGTAAGATGCCGTCATTATCACATACATTGACAAAAATTAATACAAAGTAGAATGTGCCATGTGTTCTAGATATTCAGAAAAGGGAAGGATCGTTTTTGACTTCAGAAGGCAATTGCCTTGACAGCAGCTCTACGCACAGAGCAAGGATGCATATGGAACATGCAGAGAAGGCTAAGCAGGTGTCAACTGTGTTGAATCTTGAAGGATTGGTTGAAGTTTAACAAGTAGAAAGTTCTTTGAGAAGTTCACTGTTCTTTACCTTCTGAGGACCAGTCTTAGTGGCTTTACCATCATTTCAGTTATATTGAAGCACCTTCCTTACATTATCATTACTTGCCTCTGCCCATTGTCTAGTATCATATTTTGTTACCTGTGCACTTACTGTATTGCCACGGTTTGTAGTAATTTCTTGGAAATATTTAGTAAGTACACCTGGAGATGTATTCCCCCCTTAAAAAAAAAAAAAACAAAAAAACTGTCTCTGAATATCAGACCAAGATGTCTCCATGAACTCAAAATGGATAGTTGAAGCACTTTATGTATCATTTTAAGCATTTAAGTTATTGAAGATCTTTTTCTTTTTTAAAATGTGTGTTTGAAATTCCCACTGTGGCCCAGGGGGTTAAGAATCCGACTGCAGCAGCTTGGGTTGCTGTAGAAATGTAGGTTCACTCCCCAGCCCAGCACCGTGGGTTAAAAGGATCCAGCATTGCCTCCTCTGTGGCATAGGTCTCAGCTGCGGCTGAGATTCAGTTCAAGGATGTTTCTTTAAAAAAAAAAAAAAAAAGTTTATTTTTATTTTTTTGGGCCATGCCCATGGCATTCGGAAGTTCCCAGGCCAGGGATCGAACCTGAGCCACAGCAGTGACAACACTGAATCCTTAACCACTAGGCCACCAGGGAACTCCTGGTGATATTTTTTCTTGAGCATTAATTGCATGACTGTTATTTAGGACTGTTGATGCAGAAAAATCTGAATGTTTGGAATATGTGCACATATATGTTGAATTTCTAAACAATAACAATGCTTCTCTTCCAGATTATGTCCCTATTGGCCCTCGATTTTCTAATCTGGTATTGCAGGCTCTTCTTGTGTTACTGAAAAAAGCACCTCCTCAGGTAAAAATAATATAAGGAACATTTTCACAGAGTTTTTCCAGTAAATTATACATTGGTACACTCTCTGAATAAGCATGTAAAACTCTCATGTTGAAGGGATTTTGAAAGGTCATCTGATCAGGCCTTCTGTCTTAAGGTAAATGATTTTCTTAAAAGTAATCAGAGAAGTTTTTCGTTCCTTTTCTGAGGATCTCAAAATCCCAGTTTCAATTAGTATTCTCTTTTGTTGTTTTATAACTTCACCACCATATTACACACCCCTACCCCACTTCCATCTCTCATAAGAGATATTAAATTAATATATGATATTAATGTGGAAAGGATTAAACATGTCTCCATTTGTTTCATTTATTGTTCTTAGGTTTTCCTAAGAATTGTATTTGGGGAAATTTATGTCCTATAGGGAATTTTGTTTTGTTTTTAATTTTTACACATGAGCTTAAGTTATTTTTCTTGTGTCATTTGGCACTTTTGAAGAGTGAGTTTTTATATCTAGTATCTTGGTTCGTGTGGTTACATCTTTACTGATGTGGTTGTTGGTGACTGGTGATTTTGATAACACATCTAAACTAACCTATGAGGGTTGGTTAAAAATACTAATTATGTAGAGGCTGCCAGAGCATGTTTGGCTATGACACAAGACACAAATTCTCTTGATTGGTTCTGTGTTCTATTCCCTTGAAGAAATGCCAATCAAAGGCAGATACAAAGGAGTGAAGCACTAACTTAAAAAACATCTTAATGTCTGTATGGGAATCTCATATTTGAAATTAGAGATGTAAACTCAGCTATATGGAAAATATTTAATGTTAAGCTGGTGAATCTAATTTTTAATTCAACAGCTAAAATTATATGTGTGTTTGAAGGTAAAGAATTTTTAGGAGGTCAGGATTTTCTAGGAGTTTTTTTTTTCTTTTCCTAGACTAGTGAAAAGGAACATAACCTAAACCTTGAAAATTTACTACACATAAGCACTGTGAAAGGATATTTTATAATTATTTTTCCATGAACTATCATTCCTAGGCATTGGAGTTTTAGCTTATATTAAAGCTGAAATTAGGGAAATGACTATAATTTTCCTTTTCTGATTCCTTCAATAAATATGTAGATAGATATATCTCAAGCTGTTGAAATAAAAGTAAATAACCTCAATAAATAAATTAATATACACATGTGCAAGCACAGCCAAAAAAAGAGAAAAGAAATGAAGTGCTAATACATGCCATAACATGAATGAACCTTGAACACATGCTGTGTAAAAGGAGCCAGTCACGAAAGACTACCTATCATATATTACATACGATTCCATTTATATGAAATATCCAGAACTGGCAAATTTATAGAGACAGAAAGCAGATCAGTGGTTGCCTAGGACTGGAGGGGTCGAAAGGGAGAATGAGAAGTGCCTACTGCCAGTTTCTTTGGGGATGATGGATATGTTCTAAAATTGATCGTGGTGGTGGTTGCAGTCTACTAAAAACCATTCAGCTGTACATTTTAAATCAGTGAACTGTGTGTTATGTGAATTATGTCTTAATAAAGTGTTGCCAAAAATAAACAGAAAGACAGCTAGATCGATAGTTTTGGAAGCTACTTAAATGATGAAAGGAGGAGTCTATAATCGAGCTAGATGTAAGGAGTGAGCACACAAGGTACGTGGCCCAGCTTGGGGAAAAAAATCTTAGAAATGGGAGTTGGATCATTAAAAAGGGATGTGGAGCAAATTTCTCTAAGTATTGGAAAGGAAGGATGGAGGAATATGTAAGAAGTAAAACATCTGGCCGCCTTACTGATTGGAGATGGCAGGGATTCTCTTTTCAGAGACTACCAGCCTGTTATTAATCAGAATTTGGTACTCTGACCGGGACTGCTACATAACCTGCTATATAAGTGAGTGAGTGGCAGAAGAAATTAATGTTTAAAGTATTTCTAATTGGCATATAGTTACCACAATAAAAATGTGCTTTCTCTTTACCACCTTGCTTTTAAAAGTTCTCTCAGGAAAATAAGGGGAAATTTTTCAGGCTGATCCAATATCATGGCTGTTTTGTCATTCTAAAGTAGAAGCATTCACTTTACCAAACCATTAGCGTGTAGATTTTTTCAGATGTTTTCAATTAAATATTAAAGGTATATGAATGTGGTAGAGACGCATAAACTGGTGGAACGCTGTAAGGTTATCGCTGTCAGGAAGACAGCAATGGTGTAGGTATTTTTCTTTAAACAGAGGAACTGTACATGCGTGCAATGCAGTAATCATATCAGTCACAGAATCCTTAGTTTCGCATTTGTTGTAATTCAGCCTTCACCTAGAAAAACTGCGTGTGCATGTGTGTACATGCTTCAGTAGAAGAAGCCCTTCAGGGACACCATGTTGTTAGGTATCAAGATCTTCTCTTTTCTCCTTCTCCCCCTCCTCCGTTTCCCTCCCTCATTGTAAATTGGCTTATTAAAACTGGTTCACAGGCCTTCCTTTTTTCCCTTTGTGATTGCTTTGGTCTTGGATTTTCAGTGTAGGACTAAAAATGCAAGTCAGATTTCAGTCACTAGGATAATTTTCTTTGAATTTTAAATTTTTCTAAGTAAATGCATAGATTTTTAATGAACCCTGTATTCAGTGGATTTGCTTTAAATTTAGCTGAGAGTTAATTTCATGATTGATTTATTAGCCCTTTGAAAGTATAAAAAGTGGTATCCGTAGTTCATGAAGACTGAAAAACATCATCACATTTTGTTTAGCATCTTTTTAAAACCAATTAAAAGCTTTTCTAAAATGGATTGAACAGGAGAAAATAAAACATGTTCCCTAGGTCTTTATTTCAATCAAGTTTCCCTGTGTTCTGCGGGAGAAGAGATCGAGGGGGGATAGAAAAATTGAAAAGGGCTGTCCCAGCAGGGAGCCACGCCGGAGAAAAGGGCTGCTCTGAGAACTCAGCAGCAGTAGCTTAGCAAGCTCCCAGCCTGCTTCATCTACATGCAGAGTCACACAAGGCATGGGGGTGCTTGCCGTCACCACAGAGGTTTCACATGTGCTTCCCTGCTGATTCCTGTGAAAAGCTAACAATTGGCTTGGAGGGTAAAAGACCACTGCAGTTCACCCTCCCTGAGCTGGACGTACAATTTGTCCAGTGTTAGGAAATGTCCGGCTTAGCAGTGAGAGGCTTGAAGGCACCCCTCCTTCCAGTGAGATTCCTGAAGCCATCTCTTTTACTTGATGACACTGGGGCTCTTTTCAAGTTGTGCAGATTTATGGAAGTCGAGGGGAATGTGCTTTTCAGGATCAGGAGGATGAAAGCCTTAGTCTTCATGTCAAGGAGGAGGCAGTAGGGAAGCAGGGAGGCCAGGTAAATCTTCCTGCAACCTGCAGCACCAGTTGCTTTCTTATTTTCCTCATAAGTCTCTTCTGGCACCGTCTGTTTTTTGTTTTTTGGTTTTTGGGTTTTTTTGGGAGGGGAGACAAAGTGCCTGAAAAGAAACTCCCAGTTTCCTCAAGTGTGAGAGTAGTTAAGCCATTCACCTGACTGCTTTCATGCTAGGTTTACCTGACACTCTGGGGAACCGGCTTGGAAGACCATGTCATCCATATGTACCAGAAAAATCTTGTAACTTAGGGAGAACTACTCCTTTTTCACTTCAGTGCTTCCCAGCCTTTTTCCTGTCATGGCATTTAGAAAATAACATCTGATGATGTACTTGGGTAAATGAATGAGGCCATTCACAGCTGGCCAGAGGTGCAGCCACACCAGTGCCACCCAGCCTTCCCAAGGGCTGACGAGAACTAGTATCTTGGAAAACTTATCATTTATTCATAGCATACCACTTGGAAAACTCTTGGGAAACTATAAACTATTACAAAAGAATATCGCTCCAGATTCATAGCAATATTACTAAGATAGAACTCTGATCTAACAGTTGTTAGAGTTTTAGCTAAAAATAAAGTTGGTTAAAAAAAACAATGTCCTCGCTGCTCTGGCTCTTAGGAACATTACCTGATAAAAAAGAAGTAGGACTTAGAGTGAAAAAGATGTGTAACATGTGAACCAATAAGACTTTTAGTAAACTCTTTATTGGAACTTAGACATTTTTATTTCTCCATGGGTTTCAAGATTGCTTTTTCTTTTTTTTAGGGCCGAACCCGAGGCATATGGAAGTTCCCAGGCTGGGGTCAAATCGTAGCTACAGCTGCCCACCTACACCACAGCCACAGCAGTGTGAGATCTGAGCCACATCTGCTACCTGCACCGCAGCTCACAGCAACGCCAGATCCTTAACCCACTGAGCGAGGCTAGGGATCAAACCCACATCCTCCTGGATACTGGTTGGATTTGTTTCCACTGCGCCACAACGGCAACTCCAAGATTGCTTTTTCTATAATCCTTGTATGACATCTCAGCGCAGTCTTACTTGAGATATGTTATTGAGAACTCTTGGGGATATTAAGCAACTCTTCCGGCTTTAGGTTGTTTTGGCGAAATGAGCAGATAATAGAAGAGACTCCAAATCATGCAGGCCTAAACATGAATATCTCTCTGTCTATCTGTTCAAAATTAACTCTGGCTAATGACTACAATATGACTCAATAAGATATATAACCACTTTAGGAAAGAGGTGTAGTCATTTTGCCAGACACATTCATTGTAATCACTGATGTTGTGATTTTTGCATTAGACTTCTTTATTGAAATTTGTGTGATGATTGGCAGTTTATAGCCCAGTTTTCCCATTTATTAAGTCAGTGATATTAGATGGCCACTATATTTTACAAAATCCTCTAGAAGTATACTTTTCTTCATAGATTATCTCAGAAAGTTCTACGTAAGTTGAATGTGTGTGTGTGTAGGATAGTTTCAAATACGTGGAAAAAAAAAACGGTGAAAGAAATTTGATAGGTCCTTTTATAAAATATTGCTAAAGTATCTGCTAAATAAAACCATGTTTTTGTGGTGACTTTTTTTTTGGTAGAGCACATCAATAATGCATATTAATTAATACAAAAATTATAACATGGATTATATATACATATACACATGTCATTTTCAGATAACTCAGAATTAAATATCTAAACTTTAAGCATAGAGAAATGCTAATGGCGCTGAGACAAAATATTCTCTCACTGCCTTAAAAATATTACCATGACATGACGTCAGCATTGGAGAAATCTTGATTACACCATCGCAGTAGTGTCCATGAGGCTGGGAATCCAGTTATGAGTATCCTGTCTATACCGTTTACTCAGTGTATTGGACTTGGAGGCAGAAAACCTGAGTTAGAGCCTTGTTAGCTGAGACATCTTCTGGCTTTATAGCCTTAAACTAGTCCCTTAATACCTTTGTGCCTATTTCTTCATCTGTAAAATGGAGATAATTCCTCCTGCCTTACTACCCCGTTGACAGCCAGCTAACCTAAGCTCTCTGTAAGCCTGTGGACTGCACAGATAGAAGGTATTAATGCCTTACAGTGAAAAGCATAGTTACTGAAAAGTAGGAGTATGCTGTTGTCCACAGAGAATGTCATTTGTAAAGAATCATTTTATTAAAAAAAAAAAAAAATCCGGGAGTTCCCATTGTGGCGCAGCGGAAACGAATCTCACTAGGAACCATGAGGTTGTGGGTTCAATCCCTGGCCTCGCTCAGTGGGTTAAGGATCTAGCATTGCCGTGAGCTGTGGTGTAGATTGCGGACGTGGCTTGAATCTGGCATTGCTATGGCTCTGGCGTAGACTGCTCCGATTAGACCCCTAGCTTGGGAACCTCCATATGCCACAGGTGCGGCCCTAAAAAGACAAAAAAATAAAATAAATTTTTTTTAAAAATCAGTTTATAGAGTCCTATCCTAAAAAAATGGTGAACATTTGTCCTGTGTGATTTGATTGTTCCCATTGCTTGGAGCCTAGAGATTGACATCTAAGATTCTATTTCTTCCTTTTTATTACTGTTTCAAAGTTCTTAGAGGGTTAGTATTTTATTAAGTCTGTTGTACAGAACTAGAAATGGGAAATCACAGTTGTTGTTTTTAAGAAAAGAGGTGCCTTTAGATAGTCCACAGAACCTTTTTAGCCTGTAAGATAGGAAAACTAGAGAATGTAAGTACTGTATATGGCAAATTTCCACAGAAAGTGCGTTCAGAGGTCCAAGTTGGAAGGTCCAGGTACAACTTCCCTCATTTGCAGTCGTGGGGAAAGAAATAGGGACATCCTGATTCTTCATCTCCCATTCCCTGAAATATAGACGCTTCCTAAATCCAAAGACAAATACTCTGGTATGGGGTTGGAGCTCCCGTTGTAAAAGGGGGAATGAAGTAGAGACAGGAATTTCAGAGTTCAGCAACGTGAGGAGTAGAGAGAGGGCTGGGGCTTCTGGCCATTGTGAGACCCCGAGGACACTACCCGTTACACTTGTCCTTAGCCTCCAGGCATTGGACCACCTGCTTCCTTCTTCCTGTAGCCACCCATTGCTTGTGACCAAAGTGCCTCTTTTTTTTCTAAATTAAGGTGGAACAGAGTAGCATTTCACAGCTTCTGTCCTACCTTCCTGTCCCCAAAACAAAGACACAGATGGTTGGAGATTCCTAGGGGCTTATGCTTTGTGGCATAACAACCATTGGGTAAGAAGACCTAACAAGGGGAACTTGAGCCAACAAAGGGTCCAGAACAGTCCCTCAATTGTCCTGATAGTTACTGGAATGTAGAAGGAAGAAGGCCATCATCTTTTTAAGTCACAACTTGGTCTGTAACCATGTTTTCGTCTTGACAGTCCTGCTTAACCTCCCGCTTTGGAGAATGGAAAGAGGGCCTTTCGCAAGGAAAGTTCCAGATAATCTGCCTAGACCAACCTTCCCTCCCGCCCCATCTTCCTTCCTTCCTTTCCCTCCTTCCCTTCTTTCCTTCCTCCCTCCCTCTCTCCCTCCCTTTCTTCCTTCCTTCCTTCCTTTCCCTCTCTCCTTCCTGCCCTTTCTCTCTTTCTCTTTCCAGACCTATTTAGAACATGCAGATGATAATATCTGTTGAGTGGACATCTCGAAGATGATGGGTCTTAACTACACATAGAACTGGCATTGGCAGTGTAAATAAGAGCCCAGGAGTTAGGAGACTTAGATTCGAATCTAGTCATTTAACTTCTGAGCCTCAATTTTCTCATTTGTGAAACAGGAACAGCAGTAATATTTAACTAATATTTACGTTGTGAGAAATAAGATAAATGTTGATTATAATTCTTTGTAAATTGCAAATCACAACTCAATTGTTAGTTTCTTATTCACTTTAAAGAAAACTCTTGACTCTGTCTTTCTTCACACACACAAAAATGTATAAAATCAACAGAGTAACCAACCTTTATCAAAAGAGCTAGACTCAGGCAGCTGCTGAAGAAGAAACCAGCCCTAGAAATGTCAGCAAGAAAGGGCAAAGCAGCTTCCCTTCCCTCCCCTCCAGCTGCCCGCAGTCTTGCTCCTACAGACCCTGCCTGGGCCAGCCCTGGAGCAAGTGGAAGAAGGGTGCCAGTTCCCAGAATAAGGAGGAATAATGGGACGGAAGGACAGGGAGAAGCACCAGTGAGAGCAGTGAGATGAAAAGCTCTGGGGCCATCCAGCTAGTGACCTGTTCTCTGTATAAACTCAGCCTGTGTCAGAAACTGCCTGCATCACTATCAAATCACCTTCCACTTAATCCTTCCAAGTGTGATTTCAGTTAGAAAGAAAAAAGAACTGGAGGATTTATGCTCCCCCCCAAAAAAAATTTTTTTTGGTCTTTTTTGTCTTCACCCACAGCATATGGAAGTTCCCAGGCTTGGGGTCGAATCAGAGCTATAGCTGCCAGCCTATGCCACAGCCACAGCAATGCCAGATCCGAGCTGCATCTGTGACCCGTACCACAGCTCACTGCAACGCCGGATCCTTAACCCACTGAGTGAGGCCAGGGATCAAACCTGCATCCTCATGGATAGCAGTCAGATTTGTTTCTGCCGAGCCACAATGGGAACTCCCAAGATTGTTTTCTGTGGTTCCCCTTATACCTGTGGCCTCCAGATGTTTTGGGAAAAAAAAGAAAAAATTTGAGCTCATCTTCCCAGTATTTTAATGCATTTATTATTCTATAAGCATTTTTTGGTTTTGTTTTTGTTTTAGGGCCGCACCCTCGGCATATGGATGTTCCCAGGCCAGGGGTTGAATCGGAGCTGCACCTGCTTACACCACAGCCACAGCAGTGCCAGATCCAAGCCACACATGTGGCAGCTGGTGGCCATGCCGGCTCTTGAACCCACTAAATCAAGGCCAGGGATCGGAACCTGCATCCTTATGGATACTAGTCGGGTTCTTGACCCACTGAGCCACAGTGGGAACTTCCTATTAGTCCATAAGTTGATGTTTATTTTAAAATGTACCAAAAAATGATTTTTTTTAAAGAGTGAAATTAAAAACAAAAGTAAAAGGAAGTTCTTTTATTTCTCCATCTTAATGTCAACTATCTTAGACAGTATGATTATAGCTGGGTTTTTCTTCATTATTTCTTGTAGCAAGCATTTATTTATAATCAGGAAAAACTTAAAACTTACCGTATGTACTGTTTTCATTTTTAACTCAGCAGTATAACTGTCAAAATTCCAGTTCTTTGCAATTAATTTCCTGCTTGCCCAACAGGTAAATGAATCTACCTTTGTATCTAAGCTTATTTTGTCTAAGACTGATTTAATTTAAGGTCTGGTGTGTAAAACACCCTGCGGTCCTGAGAGGAAAAGCTTGTAAATGCCTCCTGACCCTCTGAGTTGTCCTCAGACATGCACCTGGCCTTCAGCTCAGTGCTGTGCTTCCAGGCTGGACTTAGGATGGTAGAATGATGCCAGTGTGGCCAAGATTGACCAAGATAGGTGGTGACAGTTGTATTAAGCTTCATGGAGGGAGATGGGAAGTTACTTTTCTATCCAAAGGTATCTCCTTGGAAATAATAATATAAGTTTGAGGTATTTCTTTAAGGAATATACGCTTTTAGGGAGTTCCCGTCGTGGCGCAGTGGTTAACGAATCCCACTAGGAACCATGAGGTTTTGGGTTCAATCCCGCCCTTGCTCAGTGAGCTGTGGTGTAGGTTGCAGACGCGGTTCGGATCCCACGTTGCTGTGGCTCTGGCATAGGCCAGTGGCTACGGCTCCTATTCAACCCCTAGCTTGGGAATCTCCATATGCCGTGGGAGCGGCCCAAGAAATAGCAAAAAGACAAAAAAAAAAAAAGGAATATATGCTTTTATTAGGATGTACAGTTAATAAACTTTGTTCTACGTGATGGCAATAACAAAGATGAATAATACATGGTACTTGTCCTCAAAAAGCTCATAATCCAGGACTGCCTATCCAGTTGTACAGTTTTGGCACAAGCTATGCCCAAGGTCAAGTAGCAAGTGGGGGTTAACATCCGGCCCACACTCTGCTTATCCTATGAGGTGAGAACCCTAGTGTGTGAAACTGCCCAGCTCAGTAGGGTTGCCAGATTTAGTAGATAAGCATATAGGATGCCTAGGTAAATTTGCATTTCAGAAAGATTTCAAATACTCTTTTAGTGTAAGTATATCCCATGCACTATTTGGGACATACTTACACTCAGGGCTTTATCTGGCAACCCTAGCCCTGAGAAAGAGGGAAAGGGGTCCCTTTTCACTCATATGAAGTGCTGGAGCTTTAGGGAATGGGGACAAGGGTGGCTACATAGACCCAGAAGACTACTTTTTTCTGATTCATCCACCTAGGAGGGCTTTTTTTTTTTTTTTTTTTCTCATTTATATGCAGGCTAGTTGGTGTCTCTTTCTAGAGAGGGAGAAAGGTGTGTAGAGACAATGATATATGTAGTTAGGTTTTATAAGTTATGTGAGTTCCAGTGGAATATAGAGGAAAGTATGGTCCATTTTACCTGAGAAAAATCTGCAGATATTTCACAAGTAGTAGTTCTTGGTCTGGAAAGATGAGCAAAAGGGAGCGTCGTCAGGACCATTGTCCTCTGATGAGTTCCAGCTCTGCAGCAGCGGGGAGAGATGGTGAAAGATATGCCTGCACCACAATTAGAACATGCTTATTATGTACATAGGAACCGATACCTGGGAATTTAAGGATACGTTCTGTGTACAGTCGCTCATCTTAGGCTTCATACGGCATGTGCACTTTCACTGGAGGGAGGAATAGGAATTCCTAAGAAATCGAAGGCTGCATTTTTTCCAAATGAGTGAAGCTTAACGTCTTTAAATATCAATTGTTATACTTTAGCCTTTTTAAAGAGGGAAAAACGCTACATACATCTTTGGTGTCTGAAACAAAGTATGAAAAGCACTGTGGTAATGAGTCAGGATCATCATTACAACCATAATCACACGGCGATTATGCAGGAACTATTGGAATGTAGAGGACTCAGCCCTGGCGGTCATTAAGTAGGCCCAGTGGGCCCTGTTTTTTGAGGGTTTTTTGGTGCTTTTTCTCGTTTTTAATGGTTTTTGCTATCAGCTTCTACTTGCAGAATCCAGGTGAGTTGTGCCAGCCTGTCTGCCTCTGACAGTCCCCCTCTTCTAATTTGCTGCCTCTTGTCAGCTGTGAACTAAGGAATAAAACAGGCAACCATCAGACCTCCTGAGTTATCTATAAAGTAAGAATAACTAGGCCCTGATGAGGCATTTTCCTCTGAGCAGGACCACATTATGACATTGGTGGGTCTTTTTCGCCATAAAAAGTTAAAAATTTTATTTTCTAACCTTGGTACTTAAAATATTTTCTTCAGGGAGTTCCCGTCGTGGCGCAGTGGTTAACGCATCTGACTAGGAACCATGAGGTTGCAGGTTCAATCCCTGGCCTTGCTCAGTGGGTTAAGGGTCTGGCGTTGCCATGAACTGTGATGTAGGTGGCAGATGCAACTCAGATCTGGTGTTGCTATGGCTCTGGTGTAGGCTGGCAGCTGTGGCTCCAATTCGACCCCTAGCCTGGGAACCTCCATATGCCACGGGAGCGGCCCTAGAAAAGGCAAAAAGACCAAAAAAATAAAAAATAAAAATAAAAAAATAAAATATTTTCTTCAGCCTGAAACTTCTTTTCTTTTTCTGATTGTTTTTGGCCATGCCTATGGCATGTGGAAGTTCCCAGGCCACGGATCAAACCCCCACCACAGCAGTGACCCAAGCTGCTGCAGTGGCAATGCCAGATCCTTAGCCTGCTGAGCCACAGAACTCCCAAAGACTTTAGAAGAAATTAGAATGTTTTTGTGGCCCTGGCCTCTGCGCCCACTGTGCCTAATGGATAAGTTGGCCCTCCCTGTGAGGAAAGTCATTTGAGCCGCATTTATTTGGTTTCTTCTAGAAGTTAGAGAATTTTAGAAGTCAGAGAATTTTCGCGTGTTTCTTGGTTCTTGGCTATGCTCTGGATAGTTGAAATTGTCCAGCAAATTGGCCTCCAGATAAGTGAAGTGTTTTAACTGGGCACATTGAATCCATGTTCTGAGAGGTTGGCACCTCAAGGAATAAACTGGGTCATGTGGGGTCAAATGAGGGCAGAATGGGGTGAGAAGGCACGTTTTGAAATGTCTTGAACATATGAGACAATTGCAAATTGGTAGGAAACTCTGGAAAACATTTTAATAAAGAGGAATGCTCTGGATAAAAGTCGTACAGGTAGAAATCAAATGAGAAAGAAGAAATTGACCTGATTAGAGCCACGGGGTCATTAAAATAATCAAGCTATAAGCTGAGGGAAGTAGGGAAAATCTCCTGGGAGTCCCAGGCCAAGGAGTTTGGATTTGCTGATCTTGGTTAAGTTTCTAATGAGAGAGCACCTGCAAAATCTTTGGGCGCTAAGAATACTGTGGCACAATCAGTACATCTTCATTTTCTTAATTTATTTAACCTTTTTCTCCTAAGAACTCAAAGGTCATAATTTCTATGTGATATATCTACCCAGTTCATAATTAAGAGATCAGCCATGGCTGATCTAAGTTAAAAATTACATGACTTATGGAGTTCCCGTGGTGGCGCAGTGGTTAACGAATCCGACTAGGAACCATGAGGTTGCGGGTTCGATCCCTGCTCTTGCTCAGTGGGTTAAAGATCTGGCGTTGCCATGAGCTGTGGTGTAGGTCGCAGATGCGGCTCGGATCCCGCACTGCTGTGGCTCTGGCGTAGGCTGGTGGCTATGGCTCCGATTAGACCCCTAGCCTGGGAACCTCCATATGCCGAGGGAGCGGCCCAAGAAATGGCAAAAAGACAAAAAATAAATAAATAAAAATAAATTACTTAATTAAAAAAAATTACATGACTTAGAATGGACAGCAAAGCATAGTAGAAATGTCAGTGAGGCCTGAACTCTAGTTTCAGCTCCCTGCCTGGATGCAAGAGCTCACCCTGGTTTCTCACCTACAAAATAGCAGGAGGGGGGTGGAGAAGGAGAGAACTAGGTAAGCTTTCAGAGCTACTCTGAGGAGAAAAATCTGATGATTCTGTGTCTTTTTCATAAACTGGTACTCACGTGTTCTTTAATATCCCAGAGTGGTCTGCTCTTGCCTATAGTAATTTCTTAAAATTATTGGGGGCGGGAGTTCCCGTCGTGGCGCAGTGGTTAACGAATCCGACTAGGAACCATGAGGTTGCGGGTTTGGTCCCTGCCCTTGCTCAGTGGGTTAACGATCTGGCGTTGCCATGAGCTGTGGTGTAGGTTGCAGACGCGGCTCGGATCCCCGCGTTGCTGTGGCTCTGGCGTAGGCTGGTGGCTACAGCTTCAATTGGACCCCTAGCCTGGGAACCTCCATATGCCGCGGGAGCGGCCCAAGAAATAGCAAAAAGACAAAAAAAACAAAATTATTGGGGGCGAAGTTTCTGCATCATGAATTCCCCTCCTTACTGTCCTCTGCCCTACTTGCAGCACCAGGAGGATGGTTACAAAGACGGGAGACTAAGAATTTGCTTCAGGGTAAAATCTAATGGAGAGTTAAAGTGTAGTTGTCTGCCTCGTTGTAGCATGATTTATTTGAAACATCCTTCCTTTGGTATTCAACTTAAACATTTAACTACAAAAAAAAAAAAAGAAGAAGTCACAGACATTTGAGCATAAGAAATCAGAAATGCATGCAGCATTTGCAGAGATCCCATCTTTCTCCTTTCACTGTCCAGACTCCTGGTTGTTTTTAACAGGAGTCAAATTTTTCCCTTGGTTTGGGGAAACCAAGCATCGTAGGAGATGCTTATAATACTTATCTCTCTAGCTTAAATTAATGGCTTCTAATGAATCTTCTCTGTTAGAGAAGTCTCTATTATGAATAGTTATGAATAGCTTAGTGATTGACTAGCTAAAAGAAAGAGGACAGCCTTTGTCTCTTATATAGTAAACGAATCATACATACTATTCATTCTAGATTGACTTTAAGCCTTATCGACTTGTTATCTTAACATTCAGCACTTGGGGCTCAGAGGTACAGATTCTCTGAAACTGTAGATGAACGTTTGGTCTCATGTGCATGTTTCCAGGGCCAGAAGAGAAAATGTAACATGGAAGGGGTGATCTGCTGCCCTTGAAACCCACATAGCCGAGATCACTATGCATTCATTCCTTCAACACAAATGTATTAACTTCTTACTGTGTTCAAGGCATTATGCTAGCCCTGGATACATCAATAAAACCAGACCCAAGGCCTGTACTCTTAAGGGAAGACCAGCAGTAAATAGAATAAATAAATAAAGACTGTAAATGAGGAGTTCCCGTTGTGGCTCAGCAGGTTAAGAATCCAACTAGCATCCATGAGGATGCAGGTTCGATCCCTGGCCTCACTCAGTGGGTTAAGGATCTGGCGGTTGTCACATGCTGCAATGTAGGTTCCAGAGGCAGCTCGGATCTGGGGTTGTTGTGATGTGGGCTGACAGCTGCAGCTCCCATTTGCCCCCTAACCTTGGAACTTCCATATGCCACAGGTGTGGCCCTAAAGAAAAAAAAGAAAAAAGACTATGAGGCAAGTATGTAATGTGTTGAAAGGGACGTTCCCGTCGTGGCTCAGTGGTTAATGAATCCGACTAGGAACCATGAGGTTGCGGGTTCGATCCCTGGCCTTGCTCAGTGGGTTAAGGATCCAGTGTTGTTGTGAGCTGTGGTATATGTTGCAGACGTGGCTCGGATCCAGCGTTGCTGTGGCTCTGGTGTAGGCCGGCGGCTACAGCTCCAATTAGACCCCTAGCCTGGGAACCTCCATATGTCGCAGAAGCGGCCCTAGAAATGGCAAAAAAAAAAAAAAAAAGACATAATATGTTGAAAGGTAGTCCATACTCTGGGGGGAAGAGCAGGATAAGGGAGATGAGGAGGGGGTGTTGCAGTTTTAAACATGGGTGGGAGTAGCTCTGGTGGGAAAGGCGACACTCAAGCAAAGCCCTGACCGAGGCAGAGAACCATGCAGATCTACAAGGGAAGAACATTCCAGGCAGAGGGAGGGATCTGCTGTGCGCCAGGCGTGCTGTGCTAAGAACTGCAGGGACAGAGATGAAGAAAACATGGGCTCTGCCCCCAGGGAGTTGATAGACTAGAAATAGGATTCAGACTTGCAAATAAATGCAGTGGCAAAGTTGTACAAGGTCTATGAGCCGTTACTACTCCCCTTTCAAAGATGAAGCTAAGATCAAGGATGGTCTGAAGCACCTCTGACCAGGAAAGCTTTGCACCCTCAGCCCTGAGCTGCTTTCTTGCTCCAAGGCCCCCGCCTCTTGCCGAGGCCCCCCACTCTCGCCTGGCTCCTTCCGAGGGGTGTGTGATCGTTAGTTTCAGGCCTCGCCGAAGGCCTGGTGAAGCTGCAGATTGGCGCTCTCGTCTTCTAGCACTGTGGCAGAGGGAGTCTGGGCCTCTGGGAGAAAGCGCCATCTGTACCCATTGGCTGCCAGGGCCCTGCATTGCTGGGAAGAGAGGAGTTCTCAGGTGCCCGACCTGATGCCATGCATTCCTGACATCCCAGGCCGCACGGTTTTTCAGGTTCCTCTCAAGGCTCTCACTTCCTTCATTCCTGCCTCCTCCAACAGCGACGGCAAAGGCTCTCTCCTCCCCAGCATTCTTCATCTCCTGCTCTATTCTGACAGGTGGGTAGGATTTTGAATCCCATTGTTATGGTTGAGGAGGAGACTGGTGCTGGAAAGTTCAGTAATGGAGCCCAAACCACCCAGCTATGAATGATGGAGCCTGTGCTTTCTCTGTGGCACCAAAAGCCACCTGTCCATTAGGGGACTTGCCTCTCCTCTCTTGCTTTCTGCCCACCTGGGGCTTGCACTTAAAAGGACAGCGTGGGCAGCAAAGAAGTGCAGATCCTCGCTGGGCGCGCTCACCCTGAGACCGCGTCTTTCCAGCAGCAACTTTCTCTTGGGCGCTGGACCGCCCAGCATGAGGCTGCCAGGATCATCTTTCTCTTCATCATGTCCTTCCTCCTCCAGCACCGTCTTTAGTTTCCTGTTGCTTTTTATACTAAATCTCCTTCCTTAGTTTAGCATTCTGAGTCTTGCTTTTATGGGCTGCATACTCCCCATCTCTCTGAAAAGATTTAATTTTCAGCCCTGAGTGCTTTAGCTCTGCTGCTTCTACCACCCACAGAGGAATTAGGAGGTAGGGGACCCGTCCCTTCTCTTCCAGGGCCTCCTCTTTGTCAGCGTCTCTCCTGTACCACAGGAGTCTTCCTAGATGGCCCCATGCTGATGAAGCTGCCTCCGCAGGCAGTGTCCCCTCAGCCATTGTTTGTATTTGCCGGCGTGTTTCTTGGTAGCGGTCCCTAAATATTTATTTGCTCTCCCCAGCTAAATTGTACTCACTTTGGAGGCACAAATCAAGTCTCATTAATTCCATAAATACCTGAGCAGAGTCCATACATGTTAGTGGTCTGATCAGCTAATTACTTGATCTTTTGCTTAATGGGGCTTATAAATTCTAAATTCTGAAAACTTTCAATTTCGTTTACAAAAGCCTCCAATTCTAACAATCAGAAAATAAAGTTTAAGGCCCCCAGCACACAGCAGTTGTGAGTTACACTTTTAAACTTACTTCTTAATCCATATCAGGGTTTCCAATTGTTCACAGTCCATTCTTCTTCCCAGGGATGTATTGCCACTTGCTTAGCATTGAATATGGATATTCAGTGATATGGAAAGAATTGGCCTTTCTCTACTGCATAACTGACTTTACTTTCGTTAGCAGGTTAAAATCAGTCCTTCCATTTCACTGCATTATTATACTGGTGGCGTTTTTATTTAAGGGGGGGAAGCTTTCTTCCACATGAACTTTTGTTACAAATCAGTTTATTAGGACCAATGAATGGACAGGACCTATGAAAGGGTGTGGATTATCTGGTTAGTCCTTTGTGTGGCAAAAGGCTTAGATACTGCTTAGTACTTGGTTCATTCTTCATCATGTAAAGAAGTGTTTTTTTGAAGGATCAACACCTGACTGAGCCCTGCCTTTTTCATGGTAATGTTTTCACCTGAGTTGTTTCTTATGGTACTGAGAATTAGTTAACTAATACTTACTTAACCTTGGAACAATGTTTATCATAATCCGATTGGCAGATAGTCATTTTATTTAGGCCTTTTCTTTATTGCATCAGGACTAGAAAATCTTAGTAAAGAGTCTGCTGGGAACAATTTTTTTCCAAGTAAAGTTACCACTCTGCCTTTTTTTTTTTTTTTTTTTTCCTTTCCATCAAGGGGCATGTTTTGGCACAACATACTCAGGATAGTAGCCGTTCCATTCCCCTCTTGGATGGAGCTCTACTTTTATTTTTTTACTTATTTATTTTAGGGCTGCACCCGAGGTATACTGAAGTTCCCAAGCTAGGGGTCGAATGGGAGCTGCAGCTGCTGGTCTACACCACAGCCACAGCAATGCTGGGTCCCAGCCGCGCCTGTGACTTACACCACAGCTCACAGCAACACCGGATCCTTAACCCACTGAGGGATCGAAGGTCAGGGATCGAACCTGCATCCTCATGGATTCTAGTCAGCTTTATTACCTCTGAGCCACGGCAGGAACGCCTCTACTTTTATTTTGAAAGCTGGCCTTCCCATTTCATGCTGCTGGCAGCTTTTTCTCCAAAATGTTCTCCAATGTGATATATTAATATACTGAGAGTTGGTTTTCCATGAACGCTTCCTCCCAAGTATTACCACTAATTAATATACAGAATGACCCAGCGCCATTTAATTATTTGGTAATGTTTTTTGGTCTTTTCTTAAAGAAGAGGCTTACACGTCAAGGCCTGAACCTGCCTGGGTCATGACCTCTCCACAGCGTCTGCAGTCTCGTTAAACAAGAAGAAAAGCAAAACATAAATTAGCGTCTCCATTAGAAGTGGCTCTACATTTCCCAGTCTTTCAACACTCTGAGGAGCCGAGCCAGTGGTAACGTAAGAAAGGATCACTAGGAAAGCGGCCGTTCCAGCTTTCTGGGATGAGTAAGAGCCAGTGCCCTCCGGAAGCGAGGGGCGCGACGAGGGAGTGTGAATTAGGGACCGTGGAACATTGAAAACCCACCCGAGGGAAAAAGCGGAGTAGCCATTACCTTTCATTGTAATGAAGACATCTCCGTCTGCGTGGCTTTTGGCATCTCCGAGGCTTCAGGGATGTGTTCCTAGGTTCACAGCTAGAATTTCGTGTTGGAAAATAGCTTGAGTGTCAAAGCACCACTTTTCTGTGACTGTTTATTATGTGTCTTTACGTGTTTGTAATCACCCCACCACCCCAGTCTTCCTCGTTGTTTGGGGTTTATCTATTTCGGCTCCTTCTGGCTTGGAATGTCCCGCCCCTTCATCTCCTAATCAACCTCCTCACTCCTCAAGACTCAGTCGGGTCTTGCTCCTCCGGAGAAGCTGTTTCTGCCCTCTGCCGTGACACCCTGCGTGCAGTGCCTCCACCTTCCACACCGGACTGCACTCATCTCTTCTGCCCTCTCCCTCTGCATACAAGGTCTGCTCCATATTCACCGAGGAGCTTGGTAAAGGTCTGCGGACAAATGTCTTTGATTTTTTTGCTAGTCAATTTCTTGAATAATAATTACCTTTAGTCTACATACTTCATAGGTAAACCTCTGTCTCATAGCCTTCACACAGGCATTTGCTCTGCCAGTTACTAACTATACCAGGAGGCCTCCGCTTTGTTTCTTTGGTAGCATCATCCATTTATGTTGGCGCATCATCCATTCTTGGCAGAATAGATGGACAAAAACAACGAGGAAGACTGAGAAAGGCCAGCATGCCTTCCTCACAGTAGTGGTTTGACATTTACCAAACCCAAATAGAAATTGTGTTGGATCTGATCTTCAATTTCTTGAAATCTTTTCCTGCATTTAATTTCACATAATAATTTTTTGTTTCCTCATGTATTTTAATGTCCTGAGTTTCTAAGATCTGTGAATAGATTGAAGGATTATATTAAAGGCTTAGGTGTGGAATGAGTATGTATCATAAGTCTAGTGACATAGTTTAAAATTCATTCCTCTTACATTTTCAAGTAAACATTTTAAAATTTTGTTTTTCTTCATGAAAAAGGCAGTATACAATAATAATTTTTTTTTGTCTTCTGTCGTTTTTAGGGCCGCATCCGTGGCATATGAAAGTTCCCAGGCTAGGGGTTGAGTCAGAGCTACAGCTGCTGGCCTACGCCACAGCCACAGCAATGCGGGATTCGAGCCATGTCTGCGACCTACACCACAGCTCACGGCAATGCCAGATCCTTAACCCACTGAGCAAGGCCAGGGATCGAACTCGCATCTTCATAGATACTAGTCCACTTTGTCAACCACTGAGCCATGACAGGAACTCCAAAAGGCAGTACATAATTTTGGATTCTGGGTCTGATTTCCATCCCTGCCCCCATCATTTATTAGTTATTAGACCTTGAACAAATTAGTTAAATCTGTGACACTTAATAGCTTCATCAGTAAAATAGAAATAATACTGATACGTAATTCTCAGGATTATAATGGACACTAAATGAGAGATTGATCTGAAGAGGTGCCACACTGCAAATAGGAATAAGTGGAAGTTTCCATATTGAGTGAGGAGGTACCCAGACCTCTTCCCCCATCAACTCCCATGTAGTATGCTGGAAATGAGACTGTACAGCCTCAGGAAGGAGACTGGAAGACTCTTCTCTGGGAAGAATGTACACACCCTGACCTTTAAGGGACCCCTAGTAATCAGCCAAGTCTTATCTGGTCATCCTGTCTTGACGCCCTCAGACTCAGCTTCCAGTCATTAGTTCAACTCCTAAACATGAATAGTCATCCAATAATCACCAGGCATTGGTGGAGGAAAACCACCAGTGAACAAAGGCAAAGGGACTCAGAGGAAACAAAGACAAAGCAAAGAAAAGAAGAAAACATTTTTTTTTTTTTTAATACATAGTATTGGAGTTCCCATTGTGGCTCAGTAGTTAACAAACCTGACTTGAATGTGGATCCCTGGCCTCACTCAGAGGTTAAGGATCGGCATTGCCATGAGCTGGGATGTAGGTCGAAGATGTGGCTCAGATCCCACGTGGCTGTGGCTCTGGTGTAGGCCGGCAGCTGTAGCTCCAATTAGACCCCTGCCTGAGAACCTCCACATGCTGCAGGTGCAACCCTAAAAAAATAAAATAGAACATATAGTATTCACAGAGATTTACCATAAGGTAGTGTTCATGAAATAGATATAGGATGTAATTAACAAAAAAGAGCTCTTAGAAATAAATTATGGAAAGGGGTTAATAAACAATTTGGAAGATAAAGTTGAAACTGACCCAAATTTTATATTAGAAAACACAGAAGCAAAATCTTAGTAGAACTGTATCCAACTAAGGGGTGTTCAGGGCTATGGGGACTAAATGAAATTTCAAAAAGTAATCCAAGATATTTCCTAGAACTAAACAACTGGAGTTTCCAGGGGTTTTTTGTTTTTGCTCTTTTTTTTTTTTTTTCCTTTCTCTTTAGTGCCATACCTGCAGCATATGAAATTTCCCAGGCTAGGGGTCAAATCAGAGCTGCAGCTGCCAGCCACAGCAATCCCAGATCTGAGCTGCATCTGCAACCTACACTGTAGCTTGCAACAACCCCAGATCCTTAACCCACTGAGTGAGGCCAGGGCTGGAACCCACATTCTCATGGACACTGTGTTGGGCTCTTAACCCGCTGAGCCACAGTGGGAACTTCCTGGAGTTTCCAGTTTAGAAAGGATCCATCTAGTACCAGAAAAGTAGTAAACAAAGACTTAGCTCAAGGTTCATAACTGAAATTATAGAACATGGGGATAAAGAAAAGATTCTTTTAAATTAAATCTTTTTTCAAAGTTAGAAACAATGAGTCAGAAAATCAGAATAGTATCAGTCTTCTAGTCAGCAGCACTGAAAATTAAAAGACAATAGAATATGCCCTTGAACATTCTGAGAGGACAATTATTTCTTACCTATTCTCTATCCCAAGCCAAACTATCCAGCATAAAGGGAATATACAGTATTAAAGGTGGGATAAAGGCATGTCCAGACATGTAAGGTCTTAATTTTACCTGCCATACACCCTTCCTCAGGAAGCTTTTGAAGTATATGTACCCCAGAAAAGAGGGGATAAGTGGGGGAAAAAAAAAAAAAAAAAGGAAGGCTAAGATAAAGGGTATGTAAGAGAGGAGAGGAAAGTTCTAGAGTAACAGCTGTGCACCAGGCCTGGAGAACAGAGGCCTCCAAGAGGAGGCTGTCTTCAAGAAAAAACACCCAAAACTTTAAAATCCCCTAACATGTTAGAACGTATTAAAAGGATATTATGGCTGCATTTATTTGGGGATAAAATTGTGATAGGCACCTAGTAAACTAAGCAAAGGGGGAAATGGCAATTCTTAACTCTAATAAAAACAAAGTGTTGCCCAAGAAAGGGAATTTAATAGTACACTACATGGCTTGGCCATAAGTCATATTTATATTATCATCATAAATACTACATATAAATTTAACCAGGGAGTTCCCATCGTGGCTCAGCGGAAACAAATCCCACTAGGAACCATGAGGTTGGGGGTTCGATCCCTGGCCTCGTTCAGTGGGTTAAGGATTGGACATTGCTGTGAGCTGTGGTGTAGGTCACAGACACGGTTCGGAACCCACGTTGCCATGGCTGTAGCTCTGATTAGACCCCTAGCCTGGGAACCTCCATAGGCCGCAGGTGTAGCCCTAGAAAGCAGAAAATTAATTAATTTAACCAAAGACTGTGAAATAACTATATTGGATGGACATGAAAAGGGACATATTGGAGATGGGGGATAAGTGCAAAATTAATATCAAATCTCCATCTTCCATAACAGGAATTCAGGAAATAACATTTAAACTGAAAAGAAAAATCTACATAGAATACTATAACCTTGTTATTTAAAGATCAGGAAGTAAATACAAGAAGAAAAACTAAGAGGTGAAAATGGTTCCCTCTCAGAGAGGGAAGCAGGAATGGTGGCCTAAGCCAGGTGTAGTTTTTAAACATTTCTTGACTATTTGGGGGTTAAAAATTAAAATGCAATTTTAAAATATTAAATGAGACAATTTTGTAAAGCACTTAGCACCATGCCTCTCACAGTTAACTGTTGCATAAATATATTATTATTACCCTAATCCTTCTAAAAAGCATAAAGCCTTGCTAAGTGGGTGGCGTGGATTTTCCATTCATTCATTTTTTTTTCCAACCATACATATACCGTATTCGCTGTGAAACATGAATTACAAACATATGCTAAGGTATCTTTCTATCTGGTTTGTGTGTCTTCCTGGTTTACTCATCCATTATTTTATTGATATGAATGAGGAGTAAGAGCAGTTGCCTCTTTCTGGACCAAGTTCTGAAGAAAGCGATGCTCTTTCTGAGTCACGTTGTTGATACTTTTAGATTTCCCAGAGCAAAATTCTGAATTTTTTCCTTCTCTTGCGTAATCATTCACATTTCTGCAATTAAATAAATGACTCTTGTTCAGGTTTACTCTAGTTTCCTAACCAGTCTTCTCCTGTGTGTTTTAACACATTTCCTCCCCATGATCAGGGCCGCAAGCTTCTTATCATCGGGACCACTAGCCGCAAAGATGTCCTTCAGGAGATGGAGATGCTTAACGCTTTCAGCACCACCATCCACGTGCCCAACATCGCCACGGGAGAGCAGCTGCTAGAGGCTTTGGAGGTGAGGATGAGTCAGTGGATTGCACACTGTTTAAAGAAAGGAGTTGAGGCTGGAATCAGTGCTAAGGTGTTCAAACTGAGCACCTGGTGTTCAGTTTCTGTGTTAACCTAGAACATGGAACCGAGGGTGTACCTCCAGAATCATTTTCAGGAATTAGAAGAAGTAAATGTGAGAGGGAAGTAATTTCTCATTCCTCAGTTTCAGCAGCGTACAAACTGCCAGGAATGAATAGTCTCATGCCCAGCCTGAGTAATGTATAGATGACATGAACCAGAAATGTGAAATAGAGGAAGGGGAGTCAAGTAATCAATATATGGAAAATTCAGTTATTCAGACTAGCTTTCAGCCCATTTACTTGTGTTTAATACATTGGAATAACAATTAAAACCTTAGAAACTTCTTAAAAAGACCTTTATTAACAAGTTCATGACATGGAAATGATTTCTCACATTTTTTGAGAATGAGTCTTTAAATTTTTTTTTAAGAAGTCCTTTATTAAACTTTCCATTAATATCAGTGTGCACAAATGACTTGATCAGATCTGTTAGCAAACATCCAGTGACTATTCAGCTGTGGTAGATTCAGGAACTACTTAAGATCCTCAAGACCTATACCGTTGGGGCAAACACCCAATGAGGCAAATTATCGAGTGTTCCCTTCGTGGCACAGTGGAAACGAATCTGACTAGTATCCAGAGGACATGGGTTCGATCCGTGGTCTCACTCAGTGGCTTAAGGATCCAGTGTTGCCATGAGCTATGGTGTAGGTCACAGATGCTGCTTGGATCATGTGTTGCTGTGGTGTAGGCCAGCAGCTGCAGCTGCAATTCCACCTGTAGCCTGGGAACTTTCATATGCCATGAGTATGGCCCTGAAAAGCAAAGAGAGAGAGAGAAAGGAAGAGAATCCATATGATATATATCTCTGGGTTACCTATTTGTGCAGTTTTTGTGCTGGAGTTGAGTAAGAGAAATTAAATTTATTCTGCTTTGACACATACAGATTATTCCTAGAAAGGAATGTTAAAAATTTTAACTGATATTTATTAAGGATTGGAGCTCTTTTTCCCCCAGCAAATATGTCTCTAAATTATAATGACGGTCCATAAGAAAACAGGGCTTAGGATACCAGTTTTCATTTTCAGAAATGTACCTAATGGACTCAGAAAAGTCAGGTTGGATTTTAAAGTTCTGAGAGAGGAGTTCCCATCGTGGCGCAGTGGTTAACGAATCCGACTAGGAACCATGAGGTTGCGGGTTCGGTCCCTGCCCTTGCTCAGTGGGTTAACGATCCGGCGTTGCCATGAGCTGTGGTGTAGGTTGCAGACGCGGCTCGGATCCCGCGTTGCTGTGGCTCTGGCGTAGGCTGGTGGCTACAGCTCCGATTCGACCCCTAGCCTGGGAACCTCCATATGCCTCGGGAGCATACAACAACAACAAGAACAAGAACAACAACAACAACAACAAAAGACAAAAGACAAAAATAAATAAATAAATAAAGAAGAAATAGCAACAACAACAACAACAAAAGACAAAAGACAAAAATAAATAAATAAAGTTCTGAGAGAATTCTATCAGCTTGAACCAGTCAGGTAGTTCTTAGCACTCCTCTTTCAAGGGTAAGTATGAGAATTAACTACTGCCATTGAGGCACTCATAGAGGTGCTTTCATTCTTTGTTTTTTATTGTTCACGTAGCTGTTGGGCAACTTCAAGGATAAGGAACGTACAACAATTGCACAGCAAGTCAAAGGGAAGAAGGTCTGGATCGGAATCAAGAAGTTACTAATGTTGATCGAGATGTCCCTGCAGGTAAGATGCTGCCTTCGCCATGTGGCTCAGACATAGAAGCTTCAGGATATATGCAGAGAGGTTTTATCATTTCCTCTCACGAAGGTTTTAATTAAGTTATAATTCCTTTATGTTATTTCCAAACTCAAGTCAGTGTTAGGAGCCCACTTCTGAGATCAAACAGTAACCTGTTGGTGCCTTGCTTTCCCACTTCTTAAAATTCAAAAATAAAAGATAGGAGTTCCCGTCATGGTGCAGTGGTTAACGAATCCGACTAGTAACCATGAGGTTGCAGGTTCGATCCCTGGCCTTGCTCAGTGGGTTAACGATCCGGTGTTGCCATGAGCTGTGGTGTAGGTTGCAGACGCGGCTTGGATCCTGCATTGCTGTGGCTCTGGCGTAGGCTGGTGGCTACAGCTCCGATTAGACCCCTAGCCTGGGAACCTCCATATGCCGCGGGAGCGGCCCAAGAAATGGCAAAAAAATTAAAAAATAAAAAATAAAAAAATAAAAGATAAAGTTACTCTAAGTTTCAGTGTAGGTAGCACTAGATCCTAAAACTAGGAAAGACTTGAAAGAACAATTGTTCTGCTGCCTCTCATTTTAGAAGGGAGGTTATTGAGTGTCCCACAGGTTGTCAGTGAGTTATCCAAGGTCACTGCCAGTTGTCGAAGGAGAGGGGATGGCGTTGTCCATCAGAGGTCAGGAAGCTACTGCACAGACACCAGAAGGGCCCTGGAGACGGCCTCAAGGGCCAGGGGAAGTGAGTTGTATGGATTAGACTTGGGCTCTGTATGTTTTCCCCTGGCTGGGTTCCTCGTAATTTCAGGCAGACTGCTGCGGGGTTGAATTGTCCAGGATCACATAGAAAACTAAGCCCCAGGCTACTGCCTGGGCAAAAACAGATGAAGCTGCTTTGGGACTTTCTCACATCCTCTGGCAACTTAGCTTTCTTCTTTTTGCAACTTTACCCCTCCCTGTGCCCACCTTGTCTTTTGTCCTTACCTGACAGACTTGCTAGATAATAACGGCATCCCTTCCAAGCTCTGTGAGTTCGGGGACCTTGGCTCTCACTCACTATTGAATCTACAGCCCCTCGAACAGAGCTGGACACAGAGGAGGGCACACAGTAAACTTGTGTTGAATGCATCTCTCCCAGGTCCTAGGCGGACAGACTGGCTGCCTTCTGAGGGTTATGTATTTCTGCTCAGTCCTGCCGTTCAATCAGTGTGACTTGCGGGTGGCAGAGGTGAAACTGGAGTTTCACTTACTTCTGAAATAGGCTCTTGGACCAATAACAATTTGGAATCATGAAATGCATCCTTTTTAATCTTGCTGGTAAATTTATTTTAAAATGACATTGTGGCTTTCAGATACCTAAAGTTTAATTTATTGAACTTTCACCTGGACTGTTTTAAGCCGATTTACTTATGTTTCATTATGTAGTAAATTAAAGTTACAGACGCCTCACTTTGCTTAGGCTTATGCTTGGAAATGGTGCATATACAGATGTATTAGCTCTTTCCTTGGAAAAGATAAATCTGTCAAATAAGTCAGCGTCTACTCTTCATTTTTTAAGTTTCAGCACAGTTTCTTTTTCAATAATTGCATGGAAGACACCATGTGGGGTTTTCTCCTCAATCCATACCCCTTCCTCCTCCTCTGATGCCTGCAGGTCAGGGGCGGCGTGAATGCCTCCCGTGGATGAGGGTGGAAAGTGAGAGCGGGGCACTCAGGCCGCATCTCAGCGGCTGACACTTCATAGGCCTCCGAGTTTGAAGCTCTTCATGTCAAACGGATTTCGTGCAGCCGAGTGAATTCTCTTTAGATCTGCCTTAGAGAGACTGAGCCTAAGTGAAGCGGCATGTAGTTGAGCAGAATATAAGTCATGTTACCGCTCTGTTCACTATACACAATTCTGTTAAAACTTGCACAGCGCCGAGGATCTGCTCTGACTGGATGTCACCTGAGGGAATAAAGTCATTTATCTAGATTACTTTTTTCCTCCCTTTCTCTTGACTTTTAATTCCATAGCTACAGGCAAGTCAGTAAGTCGTTGCTCACACATATTAAATAGAGTTAATGGGCAGAGACCTGCAAGTACGGACTACAGCGGAGCTCCAGCCAGGTCTTTTTTTTTTTTTAAGAACTTGACAATTGATTCATATGTAATTCTATTCCCCAAAAGGAAAAATGTTTCACTTGTTAACTATTCACACTTTTTCTTAGTCCTTTGTAGTCTGACCTCTTAACTTTGATACATTTGAAACTTCTGTTCGAAGTTTTTCTGGGATAAAAGAGAAGAAATCTTTTTTAAAAAGTGGTTGGAGGGGGGAATCGAATTGCACGTTTACCCGCAGCTGCGCTGAGCATTTGAAAGGTATTCCTGGAGGGCAGGGAGTTCCCTCTTGGGAAACAGACTCCTGCCCTGGAACATTTTTTAAAAGTTAGGTGTGTTTCTTACAATAAAAAATAAACTTAAGGAATTAAAGATGTTTTTAATGATCATTTTTTTTACATAATTTCATCTCTCTGGTGGCCAATGAGAATAAAATAGAATTACACAAATTAGTAGAAATATGAAAATGGAATGAAATTGAATAATTAATAATAACAACTGAACCCACAGCCTGAATCAGAACTAACTTCCCAATCTTTTCAGGGACTCATGATGCCGTTCTCAGTCACAGGAGACCGGATTATCCAGAGAGCGTGGCGGAGGAATCAGCCCCACTGTTCATTTTTTCTGGTTTCAGCACATTTTTTTTCATTAATTGCAAAGAACAAACTATGCAAGGGAGACCAATGCCAAAAAAACCAGAAGTGTCACATATAGCATTAATAAGCTATTTTTAGTTGAATCAACATCAATTGGTTTCTTCAGTTTTGGTCTCACTTTTTATGCCTTCGCTGAGTCCTGTGACTTGGGCGTCATTTGCGCCCCCAGGAATGGCCCCCTCTGGTCTCACGCTTGGGAGCACTGACCAGCTGAGTCGTTGGGAACCACAATGCTCTCCGCGAGGAAACCCCACTCACTCGCCTCGAGTGACCTTGTCTGCTTGGCTGTTTATCAGAACACTGGTCAGGGAGCAGGCCACGCATTTCTGTGACTCAGCAGAGCACTAGCGGGGGAGGAAACCAGTCATTTTCTTGGCAGGAAGTAAGCGCATAGTTGGAGGGCACCATTAACCCAACCTTTTTATTTCTTCTGATGTATTTAGATGGACCCTGAATACCGTGTGAGAAAATTCTTGGCCCTCTTAAGAGAAGAAGGAGCGTAAGTACATAAACATTTAAAACCAGCTGCCAGACTTACGGACCTTTCAGGTCCAAGCACCTGTTCTAAGAGGTGCTATAAAGTACACATGAATTTGAATTCGCAACCTCTCTTGGACAACTTTGTTTGCATTTATTAGAATTCTTCGCTGTGTTGTAGGTCTGAGAGACCAAGCAAGGAAATGGGTTGTACTGTTGGTTTGCTCTCCCTGTCCTGCTTCGCAAAACTGCCTTGTCACAGTGCAGGAAAAAGCTCAATGGTACATATTTATTGGAACCTGCTTTTAAATGCATGGAGCTGTGACCATTTTTCTTTTGTGAAATGCACATCTAATAGCAAATGCATAGAGAAAAATGTAGAAAAGCCATTAAGAAGCTTTTTAGTGTTTTTTTGTGACCAACAGCTTTTTGCAGACCCTCATCTGTTTTTTTGTGTGTGTTCTGGGTATTTTTTTCAGTAGCCCCCTGGACTTTGAAAATGAACTATTTTCCAACGCAAAGTGACCAAGAGAAGTGACCAAGGTGAAGATGGCCTGGGATCTTCGCTCAACTTCCTCAAGATACTGGACAAAGTGAAATGTTCCCCACCTTCACCACATGCTCACTCTGCATGATTCGTGCAATAAAACTCCCTTCCTTGTGCTTATTGAGATGTTCCGCTATTTTGTGGAAGGTATAACTTGGCCTTAGGATGCCGCGCTTACCTTTCCCTGCAAGCTGGCTCTTCCTTCCTCAGTCTTTAAACGTAGGAGCATACTGTACTGGTGAACACTACACGCTCTCAGCTCCCTGCCCCCGCCGCCACCACCCAGAAGCTCAGCAAACGTGACAATGTTGCAAAACAACAGTTGGCCTGTTGGAAGGAAGACTTTCTGCCTGTAAACCAGGAGCGGTGAACAGAGGTATGGGTCCAAGGGGATTATCTTACCACTCCCCCTCCCCCGTGCTTGCGCTAAGGCAACTGGATATTTGGTTAAATGTTCTCCCAGGAAGCTGGTTATCTTTGCCTGAAAAAACAGGGCTTTGGCTGGATCTCTAAGATGCTGTTCTCACTCATTTTCAGAGATGTTTCCCATGTTACAAGCAGAAAATCTTTCTTAATAGAAAGTCGCATTATTTCTGTGTTGGCTGTGACGTTCCCTTAGTGTAAGTGGTTGGCTCTGTGGTAGGAGATGTGCTCATCATTACCACTTGGTAGATGTCAGAAACGTGTGAAAGCTCCGTATGGAAAAAGCAGACACCCCTAAACAGAAAGGAGTCACCCAAGTAAGTTGCCGCCCTCGCAGCACTAATTAGTGTCCAACTCTAAATGGGGCAATCCCTTAGTGTATGTCAAAGGCTTATTCAGCATCGCTTTTGTTTTCCTTAGCCCAACCACTTACTGTGTAGCCTTCCTTTAAGTTATCTGTGCTCTCTAGCATCTAAATAAAACACCGCTTTCTAGCCCTCTGCCCTCAGTCCTTCCCCATCCATTCCAGCACACTAAGCGCATTCCTCTCCCTCCACGCACCTCTTCCCGAGGGAAAGAGAACGGCGGTTTGTCTTACAGCTGCCTTTGAAGAAGTTTAATCAGGTCGCCGTTGTGTGTGGTGATGAGAATTGTGGAACATGCCACTCTCTCCCCATTGCTGCTTAAAATTCAGGGACAAGCAATCAGAAGCCACCTGAAGGTACCTAACGCTACCGTAAGGCTCGTTGCCCGTGTGCTTGGGTATCGCTCTGCCATCTGTCCCCATGTAGAAGGTGAACTATCTCCAGATCTTGCTATCTGTATATTTTTGGTAGACTTGTATGTCACATCTACTTTCTTCTTTGGATTTTCATCCCAAGCTTATTTTGTGGCTTTTTTTTTTTTTTTTAAGTGGATTGTATTGTGAAATTCTGTGATTCCTGGTGGCCAGTAGCCTGGATTCCCTTACCTGTTTTAGAGCTTGCCTCTTTTCTCTTCCCATGAAAGCAGCACACATTGTATTAACTTATGTCTCCTGTTAAATGAGGTTTATGTCTCTGTGTTTTGTCCAAAACTATATTGAAAAATATAATTATATTGTTTAATACAAATGAAGGAATGCAATAAAGAGTAAATATACTTGAAAACATTCCACAGACCCGTATTTTGTACAAACAACATATATAACTGATATGAATGGATGAAGAAGAGGGAGCTTGGAAAATCCCTTCCTTGATTTGTTATTAGTGTGAGGAGGTGGATGATTTTAATTATTTAGAAGACATTGTTAATTTAAGAGAAAAACAGGAGTTCCCTTGTGGCTCAGCAGGTTAAGGATCCAGCATCACTGCCATGGCTCAGGTTGCTGCTGAGGCTCAGGTTTGATCCCTGTCCCGGGGAACTTCTGCATGTCATGGGTGTGGCCAAAAGGAAAAAAACAGCTCAATAGCTGATTTTACAGAGTTAATGTACAACGAGAATCTTTACACCTATTTTACTTGTTTCCCCTTATTAAAATCACGAGTATATCAAGGCCATAAGTGGGTTAGTAATAAACCAGGAAGACAACCTGTTCCTGAAGTAGAATTACTCCTTCACATGCAAACCAAGGGACTCAAACACTTTCAGTGAGATTTCTTCACATAGTTCATTTTGGTATCCTTTATCCATTTTGCTTATTTCTGAGCTATCAGATCTTTTAGCCTAAACCCTGATCCTTAGAGGTGGCTCAGGTTAGGACTAAAGGCCACTCAGAACATCAGCAAGGCCTGTGGGGAGAGGTCAACCTCAGAGTGTCCACACCCTCCTGGGAGGATGACCCTGAGGTCAACCTGGTCCCTGCACAGCCGTGAGAAGGCAGAGGCTGAAGCCATCCCAGCGCTCCTCAAAGCTGATGTTGGGTTCAGATCTTGAATCTGAGCATTCAAGATTACAGCGCAGCCTGGCCTGGAACAAAGGAGACTCCCTAACTGCTTAGATTTCTTCTATGGCTGAACTGTTAACAGGCTGTTTTTTGGTTAGACGATGTCATTAGGAGTTCCCGTTGTGGCCCAGTGGAAATGAATCCGACTAGGAACCATGAGGTTGCAGGTTCGATCCCCAGCCTCGATTAGTGGGTTAAGGATCCAGCGTTGCTGTGAGCTGTGGTGTAGGCCAGCAGCTGTAGCTCCGATTTGACCCCAGCCTGGGAACCTCCATATGCTGACAGTGTGGCCCTAAAAGGCAAAAAATAAATTTAGAAATTTTTAAAAAGATGTCATTAAAACCTCACAAAAGGATGCTATTTTATCCCTTCTAACTCTGTACAACTTCACTGAAATACTTTTTTTTTTAATTTTTTTTATTTTTAGGGCCACCCCTGCAGCACATGGAAGTTCCCAGGCTAGGAGTCCAATCGGAGCTACGGCTGCTGGCCTACTCCAGAGCCACAGCAATGCAGGATCCGAGCCATGCCTGCCATCTACACCACAGTTCATGGCAACGCCGGACCCTTAACCCGCTGAGCGAGGCCAAGGATTGAATCCACAACTTCACGGTTCCTAGTCAGATTCATTTCCACTGCGCCATGACAGGAACACCCAACACTTTTTTAATGTAACAGAAAAAGTGGATAATGGTGGTTAAACCCAAAATGTGTTTTCCTTTAAGGCTAACTTTTTATACCATAAAAATTATACTGAAGAGCCTCCCCTGAGTTTCAGCAACAAGTCATGAAGTAGATTCACATGTGTAAAATTAATCAAATCCTGGTAAACAGACCTTTTGAAGCACTGAGTCAGCTATAAACAACCAACCCAACCCAAACACAGAAGGTAAAAGCAAGATTTCATTTTCCTGCCCCGGCAACTTGATCCATGAGCCTCTTCAAAGAAATGATTGGGAAAGGTGTGTATGAGAGTTCAAAAAAGCATGTAAATTTCAGAAGTTATTGCAAAATGATCCAGAGTTTCTCATCAGCTGGCAAGCAGTTCTGAGACTGGGTCCTGGAGCTGGGCCCGTGGAGGGCGTGTGCTGTGCGGACACCGTGACATTAAGATGCAAGAGATGGCGCCTGTGATGGGCAAGAATCCCAAGGAGTGGAGACAGTGTGCAAGGCAGACGGAAGTTTAAAATTTTCCCAGCATACAGTCTCCATACAGCTAACGCGGTTACACCATTTTGGGAGTATAAGATTCATGGTAAGGTAATTTTTTGCATCCTAGAAAGTTCTTTGGTGAGCTGGGAGAAATAAGGACACGTAGAATAGCCATAATTTTGCTGAAATAATGTGTCGGCCAATTGCACACAATAGCACATCCACACCCCAGGGCCAGGGGAGCTCAATGGACACCATGGTCAGATGCACCTAGCGTAAACTAACCATCATCAGTCCCTTTGCTTTGCTTCTTTTGCCTTTGGTTGTGCCTCATGTTTGAACACTCTCATAGTTTCCGTCTTCATAAAAAAACATTGCCTTGAGGAATTCCCGTGTGGCTCAGTGATTAACGAATCCAACTAAGAACCATGAGGTTTCGGGTTCGATCCCTGGCCTTGCTCAGTGGGTTAAGGATCTGGCGTTGCCGTGAGCTGTGGTGTAGGTCGCAGACACGGCTCAGATCCTGCGTTGCTGTGGCTGTGGTGTAGGCCGGTGGCTACAGCTCCAATTAGACCCCTACCCTGGGAACCTCCACATGCCTCAGGGGCAGCCCTAGAAAAGACAAAAAAGAGAAAAAAAATATTGCTTTGAAAGATATCTTCCCAAAAGATATCTTCCCATAATATCTCTTCTTTCTTTTGGATGTTTTAGGGTGATCTTCCTCTTGTTTTTAGATGTTTAGTAGTACTTACACTTTTGGAGAAACCTAATGTTCAAGCACTGCTATCAACTATTTTAATCATAGGATTAATCACTGGATTACAGATGGCCTTGGTGAGTGTGATTAGGGACCATTTAAAAATTTGACAATTTACTTTTTCTTTTTTTGGGGTCTTTTTAGGTCCACATCTGCAGCATATGGATGTTCCCAGGCTAGAGGTCAACTCGGAGCTGTAGCCCCCAGCCTGCGCCACAGCCACACAGGATCTGAGCCGCATCTGCGACCTACACCACAGCTCACGGCAACGCCAGATCCTTAACCCACTGAGCGGGACCAGGGATCGAACCTGCGTCCTCATGGATACTAGTCAGAGTCACTTCTGCCGAGCCACGACGGGAACTCCTAAATGTTTGGCAGTTTAATAGGTTGAAAAAGAAGTACCCGAGCTAGTGCAGTAGATGAGCATTAAGCCTTACATAAACTACAAGGCCAAACAGCTCTGCGAGATGGGGAGAGCTGGACCCCTTCCATGGTTGATTCACTGCACAGCGGAAACAGCTTCTCAGGTACTAAATAAAGACACGTCATGGGCAAAAGAAAGTTCATGAGCTTCTAGTAGTCACCCTAATGGAAGGTCAGGGCACACAGGCAGCCCCTCTCCACCTCGCAAGGCAGACCCCTCTATTTTTCTGCTTTTTTTCCCCTCTGAAGTGAGATGAATTTACCTATTTCTAATTAAGGTAAATAAGAAGAAAGAAAAAGGAAAACATGTGACCTGTGCCAAATAAACTGAAGGTGACATTTTATGAGTAGGTCTGAAGACCAAAGGATTGCCTGTTGTGAAACGGAGTTACAGCCATCTCGTTGTTGAAAAGGCGTTACCTGTAAGCTTCAGGTGAGTCCTTTTGAAGCATCAGTCTGAGGGGAGCACGCCCTTCCGTGAAGCATGCCCGTGGGTGGGTCCTTCTGCCCACACCCATCTAAAACTTCAAATGACACCTGTTCCAGGCCCCCCGAGCCCAGGGCACATCATTTCTTCTTTCCAGCCACTCTGTCCCCTCCGAAGCTAAGCTCCCAGGTGGAGCTCGTGGGGAGAGCCACTTCCAGTCAAGTTTCCTTTTCAGTAGAGCAAATCCTATTTTCCCAATAAGTGGAGTTGAAAACATGGGTTAGAAAGGGATTAAGTCGGTGGCCAATCCCGTGGTCAACTGGCCTCGAGCCGTATCTTTGAGTGTCTATGACATGAATTTGTGCATTAGACGTGCTGGAGCCTATGAAATGAATTACTACCCAAATTGCTCATTTCTTTTTTTTCTTTTTTGCTTTTTAGGGCCAAACTTGCGGCAAATGCAGGTTCCCAGGCTAGGGGTCAAATCCGAGACGCACCTGCGACCTACACCACAGCTCACAGGAACGCTGGATCCTTAACCCACTGAGCAAGGCCAGGGATCGAACCTCAGTCCTTGTAGATACTAGTTGGGTTCGTTACCTCGTTACCACTGAGCCACAGTGGGAACTCCCAAATTGCTTTTTTCTAAAACTGGAAATTTTGTTAGAAGCTGATTTAGACCAAGGTAAGCCTGTAAGGAAGTCCTTTCGTAGATGAGAACTACTGTGCAGGACACCTCAGATGATCCTGCTCGGAGAACAGAGGAAATGACCTTAACTGGGGCCAGGGATTTCAGAGTGGACGTGGAGGCGCCCCCATGCAGAATCTGACACTGACCTTCCGAGCCTTAGTCTGCAAACGCCACACATCGTACAACGTTTCCATTTGAAGTTTACCTTCTCTTTAATGACTTAACAGAAAAAAACTGCATGATGAAATATATTTTCTCCAAATATATATATATTTATATAATATATAATCTTAGTTAACTCAAAGGTATATACATTGTATAATAAATAATATTTATAAAAAGAGACTTTGAATATAAAATCAAAAAGATCAACAACTTCTACAACTTTTTACAAAACTTTGGATACAGCAGGTTGGTAGGAAATTTCCGTTGGATACTATTACCTGACTACTGCGAGAATAATTACAATGCACTCAATGTACTATTATTAAATAATTACTTGTCGTCTACTTGAATACGCCCCAGAAACATGACTTTATCACTTTTAATAGAGATAATACATAGATATGAAAAGACTGCTTTGAACATGTGTATCCATTCTGCAGAAGTCCTTCTCACATAAAGCAAGCATCACCTGGGCGACACGATTTAAAACGCTCCAGTCTCAGGTGAGATGGGGGGCACTTCAGACTCTCTAGAGGGGTGGGCAGTGTATCGTTAGCAGGGCTCCTTGCCAGCAGATTCAAGAGCGCAGGCCCGGCTTCTAGATGACCATCTTGGTGAACCTGCCTGAGCAGGTGGGAAGGTGGCCGGCCTGCCGTCTGGGGTCAGTGTCGGGCTGACCCAAGCGAGGAGGAGAGGGGAGGAAGACGGCGCCGTGCTCCCCCCGGGCCCGGCTGCCTCTCTCCTTTCTGATTCTCCTTAAGACAGAGCTGCCGTGTCGACTCAGTCTGTCAGATCTGTCTGCCTCCGCTCTGCTAGCTTCCTCTAGGCCACGGCAGAGGACCCGTGGGGATAAGGAGAACTCAGCGGTGGGATGCTTCACCCGAAAGAACGAGTGACTGCTTGCCCGCCTCTGAACACCTCATCCTGATCCTGGTGGCTGCACGAACTGAAGCTCTCAGTGGGCAGGTGAGGCCAGAGGTGTGTGGGAAAGATCTGCACTGGTTTCCTGGCACAGGCCAGACAGAAAGGGACGCAGGACGACGCGTCCCAACTGGGAAGGAAACGAACGACTCCTCTTTATCCTCCCCATCTACTGCTCACACAACTGGAATTTCAAGGACAGCCTGCTACTCTCTCTGACCCTTTGTCTAATTTATCCTAAGTGACCCAGAGTCCAACTGCTCAAGCTGGAGTTTGTTTTTATGCAGGATCTGCAGGTGAGCAGGGCTGGGAGGGACAGAATGGCCCCTTCTAAAGATGCTTCCTTCCTTGGGAAGCCATCTGAGCTGGCGAAAGGGTGCCCCCCACCACCCCACGTAACCTATTTACAATGTTCACTACAAAAAAAAAAAAAAAAGTACTGCATTCCTGGTGGAAACTGCAGAATGGCAGAGAAAGAGCTGGAGATCTGACTGCAGTTCACAAGAGCCTCTCGTGCAGAATGGGGTTACAGAGAAAATGGGACTGAGAAGAACATACGGCTGCTCTTCAAACAGCTTACCAGGTCGCCCGGAGCTCCGGCTCTTCAAAACTCAAACCGACTCTAACGATTGCCGTGGGCCTCCCTACCACTTTCTCCCAGCTCAACCTATGGCTTTTATCAGAATGTGAAAGTCTATCAGATTTGAATGGGAGTCGACAGAGAAGAGGAGACGGCAGGGCGCTGCCCCGCTTCCCGACTCCCCGCGCACAGGCATCTCGGGATGGCACCAGACGCAGCGGCTGGGAGACGATCTTGCCCACGCGGATGTCCTTCCCACCAGGCAGAGGCTCACGGCAGCCCAGCCTGTTCTGCTGGAGTAGAAGGTTGGCTGGTTGGGGTTTTTTGCCACTTTTATTTTCTTTAACATGTGCAAAGATAAGCCTCAGGTCTGTTCCTATCAGACCCCGGAGAACTAAAAAGAAAGCCCCTTCTTTGAAAACCACACACCATCCCGAGTAGGGTGAGAAACTGAAGATGAGAGAGGGAGGGAGGCCTCCCAGGCAGCAGGCGAGGTGGGTCCAGGTCATTACCACACGTGCATCTGGCAACAGTCCCGTTTCCGTGCCGTCTGATGCTGGGGCTGAGCCCGGCTCGGCCCTGCTCCCTGTAGGACTTCGGTGAATCTGCCCAGCCGCACATGTCACCTGTTCCCAGTGCCCTTGGGAAAGTAAAGAAGAATTAGGAATGTAACGGTTTGCCCAGAGAGACCTCCCACAGGGTGCAAAGGTCGGAGGCTGCTGGCGGACAGCTCAGCATCTCTCCTGAGCTCAGAGGTAACGGGGGTCTCAGGCGGAGCTTCTGTGCGCCCCCTCTACCACTGCGGAAGGACCTGGGAGCTACAGGACATCTACACACTGGGGTCCAGATCCTTCCTCCTCACCTTCTAGCTGGGGCTCCGGCAACCAGAAGCCCCGGAGCAGGTAGCCAGCCTGGTCTAGGAACCAACTTGCTCGGAGACGGGGAGAAACCCTGCAAATCTAGGGCCCAGTCCCCCACCACCTGACAGACTCCCAGACACTGCGTTTGTTTCGAGCTGTCCAAACGGAAGAAACTACGTTGAACTATGAATAATTCCTTCTCACGCGAAGCCCGAGGTCTCCGTGTTCATGTATTTCCATCTCTCAAGGGATCTGAAGCCCAAAGAGCTCCTTGGGGGGCTGACAGGGCCAGAAGACGACTCTTGCAGGGGGTGAACCAGACTCTGCAAGATCAAGGGGCCACGTCCAAAGTCTCACGGCAAGTTAGTGACACCTCCCGGGGTCCTCCAGGCCCCCTGCCCCCTCCAGCTGAGTGCGCTCACTGCATCTGAGTAACAAGGAATGAGTCTGGTTCACGTAAGGTGGGCAATCGGTGGGCAGCTGGAGACACTGGACGAAATCCACGAGCAGTGGAAGGAGGTTTTCCCCAGAGGAGAAGCCCGGGCCCCTGGCCCTGCTGTGGCCTAAAGCCGTCTTGACTGGGCTCTCCTGCCCTGAGGGTGTGGAGGGCACACGCCCGGCTCTCTCCCACCCGCACTGTCAAGACAGGCGGCCAAGAAAGGCCAGAGCCGGAGCTCTGTCCCACGCAGTCCCTGCCAGCCTCTCTCCACAGTTCCCAGCTTGCCTGCAGGGTGTCTATGCGGACGAAAGGACAGGAAAGGTAACCAGGTCTCGGCCTGGGGCTCCGGACCAGCAGCAAGCCTGGCGGAAGGCGGCTCCTGGAGGTCAGCCCCACGTGGCCTTGGAAAATGCGCTGGCTCCTTGGACCCTGTGTCAAGGCTCCTGTGTGCACGACCTCTAGTCCACACAGCAACCCTGCCAGGGTCACGGTTCCTACCCCCTGTGCACAGATGAGGAAACTGGGGCTCAGAGAGGAACAACAACTGGCCCCAATCAACAAATTTGAGTTTTTGTCAAAAGGGCAGCAGACCGAGAGACAATTTTCCACTCGCCCCAGGGCAAGGGCTCCAGGGTGTCCTCCCGGGCATGGCATCATCTCCCCTAAGACTGGGGGAAATGCCCTTCTGTCTCAGAAATGGGGAGCAGAAGGCGGACGGAGAACACGGATCTTACAGTCAGCGTCAGGTCACAGGCAGGGGTTTTCTGGACACTGAGGGTCAACCCAGCACTTCTTTCCCACTTGGCAGAAGGCTGCCCGAACCCGGGGGAGGGGAGGTGCCAAAGCCCAGCCGATACCCGGGAGCCCCCTAGAGTCGCTAACAGAGCCTGGGCTGCTACCACTGTGGACTCTGCAGGACCCACATTTGGGGGTTCTCTGGAGGCTGAGGCCTGGGCGCAGTGCCCCGTCTGTGCAGTGAGCAGGGCTAGACAAATGCCCTCTGTGCCCTCTCCAGTGTTCACGCTCTGAGACTCTGATTTCCCCACAACCTCCTCTTAGAATGGCCAGAGCTGTGTCCTGCCTGACAGGACACTGTTGCCTCTGGCCAGAGTGGGCACGAGAGGAGGGTGGCACTGTGGCTTGCAAACATTCCTTCCACCTGGCATGACAGTGAGCCTGGGAGTTCTCTCTTACTGACTTTTCCTCCATCGTTTTGAAAAGCAATAAATGAAATTGCCCAAGTGATGACACCATTGCCTTGCACTGTGCCTGCCCTCA